>NC_089504.1:196883759-197490490 GCF_036850995.1 Saccopteryx leptura
GAAATAATTTTCACAATTGAAAATGTGGCTAGAATTCTTCTGGTAGTTGAAAGCTGGCAATATCATTTAATATTTTTAGCATATGATCTGGTGTTTGCTACAGTGCTTCAGAATTTAAATGTCATTATTCCTGTTGTAATATTATAAATGGTCAATTAAGCTAAACCAGTGACAGTGACGTTTTAGATCACAGTTTACTTTAACTCATTTCTGAGTCCTCTGTTGACCATTGTTTTATGAGTTTTCTTAACCATCCCTTTTTACTCTCTTAGATGAAAAACAACATTTTCCCCTCTTCTTTGTAATTTACTGTGACGTTTATTTTGTTTCTAACATTCAAGTGTCTTTCTTGCATTTCTTTGTATTCTGTTCGGTGGAGCAGAAAATTTGTCTCAGTTTCAATTTCTCTTTTGTTCCCAGAAGTTCCCCCCTCCTCCAGAGCTTAAGTGGAAAAATAATTTCCCCTCTTGCACCACGCAGATTCAAAGTCCTGTTTTTCACCATTTTGTTCCAAATAGCAAATTTTCTAACTCACAAAAATAAAAGCAAAGCACCAAAGCATTAACTTGGAACTTTACAAAGGTCTAAGAAAAACTGAAAATAATTTCCTACAGGTGGGATTAGCCCTTGGCTGCTCACTGGACATTCTCAGAAGAGGCACATGGAAACTGGTGAGGGCACCAACCTGCCGACTGAGGCAGAGTTGATCCCGCTCTGGGAAGTCAGGGTCCGATGTCGTGGAGAATGGGAGGCAAACTGAAGAAATTAAAAGGCAAGCAGTGGAGCATCTGAGATCTTGCTTGCTGGTTTATGTTGTCAGTTTGGCTCAAATAAACTTCTCCAAAAAAAAAAAATTTTTTTTTTTTTTTGTATTTTTCTGAAGTTGGAAACAGGGATGCAGTCAGAGAGACTCCCGCATGCGCCTGACTGGGATCCACCCGGCATGCCCACCAGGGGGCAATGCTCTGCCCATCTGGGGTGTTGCTCTGTTGCAACCAGGCCATTCTAGCGCCTGAGGCAGAGGCCATGGAGTCATCCTCAGCGCCGGGGCCAACTTTGCTCCAATGGAGCCTCGGCTGTGGGAGGGGAAGAGAGAGACAGACAGGAAGGAGAGGGGGAGGGGTGGAGAAGCAGATGGGCACTTCTCCTGTGTGCCCTGGCCGGGAATTGAACCGGGGACTCCCACATGCCAGGCCAACACTCTACCACTGAGCCAACCGGCCAGGGCCTCCAAAAAAATTTTTTTAAAAAAAAAATAAAAGACAAGTAGCAAACAATTCAGTAGGCTAACCCAGGATTGGGAAGTCTCCCAAGTCTCCTCCTTTCCTTATTGCCTGCATGAGTCACTTTTCCAGTCTGTCCACACCCATCCAGCTTTCTTCCATGGGCCGCCTCCCTACACTCCAGTCACCTTCAAGCTGTCGCCGCAGGATCTTTCTGAAATACATGTTCCAACTCCACCTTAACTCCTTGTTGTGTCACCTCTTCTAGTTCATCACAGTTTTCAGAGTAAAGCCAAGACTCCTTGCATAAACACAGATCTATGTTTAGTTTAGCTCTTGCCACTCCCCCTCTCCAACCCTCCTCTCACTTCTAAGATGGACTGGCAGGGTTGTTGTATTTGCCATGATCTTTTCTCCACTTGACCGAGACTCAACTCCTTTTTCATTTTGCTAGTTTCTGCACAACTTTCAAGGTACCTGTAAAGCCAGGAGCCACGGCCAGGGCCACTATCACAGCAGCCGCCTGGCCCATGCAGATTCGCATTGGATTCGGACAGTCGGTAAAGAAACAACGGAGCCACAAACTGGTGGGCCATCGTCTTTAATTCTAGCTTGCACCCGACGGGCAAGTAAAAATACACACTGGGCTCCAAAACCCAGTCACATTCAGTGCTCACAAAGCCACTGACTTATCCGAGTTTCCTAGAATCAAAGGTTTCTAGCTCACCAGCCTTATTCTCCTCAGTTCCCCA
This sequence comes from Saccopteryx leptura, assembly GCF_036850995.1. Taxonomy (NCBI): domain Eukaryota; kingdom Metazoa; phylum Chordata; class Mammalia; order Chiroptera; family Emballonuridae; genus Saccopteryx; species Saccopteryx leptura. The sequence goes on from NC_089504.1 coordinate 196,885,735, forward strand.
TCTCCTTCCTTCTCCAGCGTCAAACTGCACAAACTGGCATCTCACTCAGCACTCCGCCATCTTGGCTGCTTCTCCTGGCCTCCTCCACATGGCCTCCTTCTGCTGTCTGCTCTGCTCTCTCCTCTAATGATAACCTCAGGAACCAAGAGCCCAAACTCCCGTTCCGCCCCCACTTTATACTGTAGCTTCACAACCTCTAATCCAATATACAAAGTAGGGAAGTCTCTAATACAAAGTCACTTCTCTGAGGCATGATTGGATTGTACCACCCCACATCAAAATGGGGTGGGAAAGGCTTAATCCCAAAACCAAGCCCCAGGCTACAACGATTCTCAACACACATTAATATCATCTGGGCAACGGCCTCTTTAACAAAGTGAGCATAATACATTTTATCTGCCCAACAGTACCCATTAAAATAATTCCGCAGGGAAGCCTCCCCTGACTGTTTTCAGGACCCCAATGGGCTTGCCTTTGCCATTTTAGCATTCATCTCTCAGAAAGAATTTATTTGTCTCTTTCCTAGTAAAGGTATTATGCCTGAGGAGAAAGTCCCTGTCTTATCCACGCTTGGATCTCCGGCATAGCAAGCACTCTAGTTGTTGAAATAAATGCTGAATTAGAAGGACATCCTCATAGCTATTAATTGGCAGGTAGGGAATACCCATCCATGTTCTCTGAGAAAGTGTCAGTGTCCTTTTAATTTGCTCCAAGTATGTGGGCACTTGAATAGTTTTTTCATAATTAACACTGAGAAATGGCATCACTTAATTTATTAATTTATTTGTTCTGGAAGGGAGCATTGCACAATATCAACTCAGGGTTTTGTGGATCTAGCCAAGGGTCAAGAACTCAAATTCTTTTTTACTAACGCCTCTGGAAGTATTTCTGTATTTGAGCACATTTCATGATGTTTTTCCTTCTTCTTAAGCTGTCCCCACCTTCTTTAACACAAGTTTAAAAAGTTTTGGGAAGAACATGGAACCATATATAGTGTCTTGTTCCAAATTGTGTCCAAACATGGAACAAATGTTTTTAATTAGAATCATTAAGCAAATTACCAACATTCCTCAAATCCAAAAAAAATTCTACCTCCAAATCTCCAAAACTTTATCGCATCACATTAGTCCAGGATTCTTTCCATTCGATGTGAAGCCAAGTTACATTTTATAACATCCAGTGAATTATGACTCGGAGCTGTGGTTTCTTAGGCTCCAACAATAATATGACTTATCTGCCCTGGAATATTCCAGTATTTCAGAAAATGATATTTCATTTTTAAGGGGGGAGGCTGTACTTTCTATAAATCAAATAATGCAGAGTGGGTAAGAAAGGGGATTTTACATTTCAACTATTATTTACAAACTAGATGGGAAGCTGGTCTTCATTTGTGCTTGTGTGACAATCTTTTGGACTGAGGAATTTCAAAACTGTGGACACCTTGTTACTTGAAAAAGATACACATTGGCGGTTGGTCTTGCGGATGTTTTTTCCCCCGCCTGTGAGCCATCCGGGTTCAAAACCGCATGGTGCATTTTAAAGGCGGCAGCCCCATCAGATCCTAGTATTTTATCCTCATCAGATTCTCACCTTCAATCTAACCTTGCCGGCTTCCTTACAAAAGCCCCATCCAGCGGGCCTTATGTAGAACACGAACCCATTCGTCTGCCCCGCTAGTCGGAAAGAGCAGCAAGTCGGAGGAGGGCGTCCCGTTGCACCCTAGCTGGGAGGTTATAATGTGGAACGTGTAAGATGGAAGATACCACCGGTAGGCTGCGGGGATGCACCTCGCCAGCGCCAGCTCGGGTTTCCTTTTGCTGTCCGCGCCCACCCGCGACTGGCAGCCACCGCCCCCTGCGGACTGTGCTGGGCTGAGGGGCGACCGAGCAGCCGGCAGAGACTGGGCGGTGGAAAGTTTCGGGGCGTCTTGAACGCGCCGCGTGCGTTCCGGAGCTCGCCGGGTCCGCTCCGGGCTTCCTGGTGGGGCTGGGCCGGCGGGGGAGGGGCCGCGCAGCAGCAGCGGAAACCAGACCTCGGCGATAAGAGGCTGCACCGAGACATGCAACAGTCTTTTCACTGCAGCTGAATGAGTTGTAGCGCTCACAATGCTCCCGTGACCGGGCACTGACAAGTTCAATTTTCAGTTGCGGGCCTCCCTCGGAATCAGGACTCCCACAATGCCTTGGGCACTCGGTCGGCAGTAGGGCTGCCTCTGCAAAAAAACATGTGAGAGGTAAGTTTCCGCGTCCAGTCTGCCGGCTGGGCGGCTCGGCATTGTCTGGGCGCTCGCGGGGCCGGACAGGGTGGAGGAGGAAGTGAGACGAGGCTCCGGGCTGCGGCTCGCTGCGGCGCGCCTGGCTCATCGCGGCGCCGGGTCCCCGATCGCATCTTCTGGGGCTGGAGGGGAAGAGGGAGCTGGCCCCTGCAGCTCGGCTCCGGCAGCCCATCCCTGGGCTCTGCGGACACTGTCAGAACGCAGCCAGCTTCCAACTTGGCAGCTTAGAAAGAGAGAGAAAGAAAGGGAGGGGGGATAAACAGGTGCGTGCAAGTGTACTTACAACTTAATGACCTTCGTCGCGAAGGGGGGCAGTGCGAGCCCATCGGATGAGAGCCAATGTATCTCCCAAGAGATCCCACATCCCTATCCCCGGGGCTGCCATCCAGCCCGGTTTGCATCTGGGCCAAATATGCGCACGCAAAGGTTAATTCTCTGCCTGCTACCCATAAATTACGCATGACATGTTTAGCAGGGTTTCCTTATATGGAGAGTGCTGTATTTCAGTCCAGTTTGCCTTTTTGCCAAGTTTACAGGGCGGAAGACGCCCTGCATGAGAGGGCTCCTTCCCCGCCCCCCCACCCCATCGTTTTGTAGTGCGTCACTCAAAGCTGTAAGAAAAGTAAGTATAGACGCTCTCTGGGTGGAACCGCAGTTGGTTGATTGAAATGTCTCCGTGAAAGGTTGAAAGGAATGAAAAGTAGTTAATACTTGGGTTCTGGTTTTTAGACAAAAGCAGGACAAATATGTAGCGCTATCTCCCCCCCCCCTTTTTTTTTTAAACGGAGCCGGAATCTGTTATTGGTAGTAATGTGTCATGTGAGAATGCTTTGATTCCAGAGCCTGTAACACGAGCAGGTATATGGTGGAGCTTATGCTTGCCCTCTCACACAGTACTTGACAACTACAGGGGTGTTGCCAGAAGAGTAATTGTGTTCTTAAGTCTCTCTCCGGCCGGGCCGGGAGATTATGCAGCTGCTTGTTTCTGTGGTGTGTTTCCGTGGAGTGTGCTTCCCTGGGATTAAGGTTGAGTAGAAACCACCCAAAAGGTTACTGCCACTGACTTGACTCTGTATTTGCACCAGAACAGGCACAGGAGATAGCAAATGGAAGGTAAACTCTACCATACTCTCAGGGATTTCTTAAACATATTAATCCACTCAGAGAGAAGTCAGAATTAATGCCTTTGGATTTGCAGGCCCTCTGCAACGTGCTTTGAAATACTATACCAGTGGACACGGTGTTCCTCCTTCCTGGGTTTGAACACAGTGTCTGTTTATACACGGGGGTGTTGAGTGCATAGCTATTCTAAAACCAGCATAAGGGATCCACACTCCATGTTATCTGGGTCTGGGTTCCTAAGGGCGTTGGTGTGTATCTCCTTGTCTTGCTGAGATAAAATGTTGTCACCGAGACAAGTTGAAGTGAAAGTTGAAAGGACGTAAAATTCATCCTAAGAAAATTTAGTTCAAAACTTGGAATGCCTTAGGTGTAGAGTTATTGCCAGTGATACTGAATAAAGTTATTTTGTAACCCAAGAAAGCACATTGTCCCTTGTATCTTTGCTTTATTCAAGTTGTTTACTAGTACAGCTCAAAACTGTTTTTTAGGGAAACTAGAGTGTTCTGATTTTCATCCATGTTGTGTATTTTGCATGGGAATGAAATTTTTCTTTGATTGTGTTGTTAGACCTTCTCACAAGATGTAGATATAGTTTTTAGTTTTATTTGTTTAATGGAGGGGTTCCTTACTGAGGACTACAAAAGTTCCCTTTTGTGCTTTAGGGAACAGGTTAGGTCAGCACCAGAAAACCTGTTCATCCATCCATCCATCTATAATTACAGTGCATCTAAGACATAATAATCAGGTCTTATTATTACTGAGAGACTCAGAAAACCTTACATATCTTTAGTTTAATCTTTTTTCTCATGTAAGTAAGGACAAATTCGTGTGCAGATACACATCTAGTGTGATACTCTATGCAGCCATGCCAACAGGGAATCTAAACTGTTTTATGGTTTGAGATATTATTGCGTGTGTTTACATTTCCACATTTGAGGCAAACTTAGACTCCAAGTTGAATTCATTAAATTTTGATTCCAACATTCTGTTGTTCCTCTGGGCACAGAATTCCTATGAAATGAAACACTGGGTTCTGTTCCAGAAAAAAAAATCACCCAGAGTACCCCAACGTTTCTCCTGGGAGGAGGAAGGGACAAAGAGTAAAACTGTATATCTCGTTGGGGAAAGGTATGTTACTTCATTTTACAAAATTTCCTATTTTCATTGTAAGCAAAAAAAAAAAAAAAAAAAGTCCTTGCGTTATCATTGTCACCATACATTAGGCCTGTATTAAATACACCATCTATTTATGGAACCAGAGAAGAATAGCCCTGCTGCACCTTCTGGCTTTCTGCTTTGTTAGAAGATGCTCAGATTAGAGTACATCTTAGACCTTGCTTGGAAGAAGCTGAAAGAATAGATGATGGCGTTTCTTAAACTCTTAAGAAAAAGGTATCAGGGTGGGCAGTAGATATGTGGGGAAGTGGAAGAAGAAAGTGAAATACATTTACTTATATGTTTGGCTCAATATAAAATCCTAACAGCAATACCGATCATAGAGGATGTTACAATAGGAAGGTTTTAAAGTGTGTGGCCTGTCAGGCCAAAAAACATATACTATTGGAAATCTAGAATGTGCTGTCCAGTATTGTAGCCACTGGCCACATATGATGAGCATTTGAAATGTGGCTGGTCTGGATTGAGATTGACTCTAAGTGTAAAATACGTACTGGATTTTGAAAACTTTGTGCAAAGGGAAGAATGTAAAACATCTGATGAAAATTTGTACGTTGATGGTAAATATGTTGCAGGGATAATATTTTGGATGTATTTGTTTCAATAGAATATATTATTAGATAATTTAGCCCTTTTTAAAAACTTTTTAAATGTGGCTATGAGAAAAATTAAAATAACAAAAGTGCTGGCATTGCATTTCTGTTGGACAGTGTTAGTCTAAAATAAAGCCCAAAAGCAGTGTTCTGGGAGAGAGCCTGAAGGGTCTGCTGGTCAAAACACAGTAACACAGACCTTTATTTTTTCAAGCAAAAAGAGTTTACTATGTAGAAATTCCTCATTTTTCTTATCCATTGTAACCAAAATTTGAGAAAGCACACCACACTACCTAACATCTATTTTTATTTCCTCAAAACTGCTATTTAGTTTAGAGATTTAATGGTGAGGTAGTAATAACACAGAAAAGGCTGATAATTAGGGGATGAGTGTTAACACTTCTCAAAGGCCGGAATAGAGTATGATTGCTACTTAGGAACATTTTAGAGACACTATAGTTATCATTGTCCTGAAGTTACCAAACATGAACGAGTCACTAAAATTTATTTAAGAATAGAGCTTGCAGTAAATAGCAATTATCTTCAAATGCTTAGTATATATTTTGCTTTGCTATGACTTTCTTTCCTTAGAAAATAAAAACACCAAATAAATAAAGACAAGTGCCTGACCAAATGTTAATCAAAGATTAATGAATTCATGATGATGAAAAATTTTCATATATAGAGACAAGGACATTATTTTGAATGTTAGGAAAGGTAAAAATACAATTCTGCAGTAATGTTATGGGCTTTGGAGAATTCCTATACACGGAGATGTTATCTTTGTAATTTGAACACATTCTTGAAAAAGCATCTGACTGGTAAACAAAGCACAATGGCATAGGTCCTGGAAACATTCCTTTTAGATATTTTCATAACCGATGCACATTTTGCATGAGCAATGAAAGTTAGGCAGAAAAATATGCAGTTCTTTTCTATCTATATAAAGTATGCTTGCTTTATTTCCTTGAAGGATGCCAAACATATAAGACAGGAGGGATGTAGTGGGTTCTTTTTAGAGGGAGAGAGTGTGTGGTGAATGTTATAGGGGACCTCAGAAGAGTAGCTTTTGGCTGGTTGTTTTCTTGAGTCTATCTCCCACTGTAAGGGCATAGTTGCCTTCCGTTAGTGTCAGCTCAGGTTTGGCCAGGAGGGAACCCTGATCCCCATGAACTTTGTATCTCATTTCTGATGAGTCATGGAGCATACTCACTAATGGTTGAAGAATTATTGATTGTGAAGCAGAGGATTCAAGAAAAGCTATTGACATAGACTTTACATGTCTCTAGACATATTTTATATGATTGGATTTAAGGTAGGGAAGTTGATTTGTATGCAGTATTTTTCATATTATAAAAAAATACATTTCTGTTTGACTGGTGGTGGCACAGTGGATAGACTGTCGACCTGGGACACTGAGGTCCCAGGTTCGAAACCCTGAGGTTACTGGCATGTGCCCAAAGTTTGCTTGCTTGAAGCCCAAGGTCACTGGCTTATGCCCAAGGTTGCTGGCTTGAGCATAGGGTCACTGGCTCAGCTTGAGCCTCCCCTGGCCCCCAAGCACATATGAGAAGCAATCAGTGAACAATTAAAGTGAAGCAACTATGAGTTGATGGTTCTCATCTCTCCCCCCCAAGAAACAAACAAACAAACAAACAGAAAACCCCATACATTTCTGTAAGTAGTACATCTATGTCCTTGGAAAAACACTCAGCAAATACATGGTTATAGTTTTCTATATATTATTGTTAGTTTTTTTGGTGATGCCAGTACATCTCTTTGAGATAATTGTTCATGTTTAAAAAAGTTATATTTGACACTGGATTTTCTCTGTATGTAATAATGATTAATTCACATTTGTTTCTGTTTTATCTGACTACAAGAGAGTGTTACCTTAACAGTGACATTTCAGCACTCTATGTGGATAGATAACTCTCATCCTAGTAGAAATATAGTCTGGGGCAGGATGGTGGGAGTCAAGTTAAGTGACATTACGAATAGGAGGGCATAGGGCCTGCTTGAAGGAAAAGTTGGGCAAAGCTGTGAGCCATTGACAGTACTTGTTAGACTCAGTGTTCTCCGACCACAGACCCCCAACCCCGATTGATATTTCTGTTTACTAAATTTTAGTTTCAAAATGCCTGGGAAAAGATATACCAGTTCCTATACTTGTCTCCATTTGTTTTGCAAATCCAGTCTTTGTTGCAGTACAGGTAGGAAGAAAACAGACTGCATGGGAATAACATGTTTTGAAAAGTGCAACACTTTATAAATGTAGGAGGTGAAATTAATGTTATTCTCATTTAAAATTATTGTTATCTTTATATACTTATTGCATTTTTGTCTATATCTTAAAAGGAGTAATAGACTTTGGTGGTGGGAGAGACACAGCCAGCCTCACACTGTGTGGATTGTGTTTTACCATGCCGGGTCTGGCTAGATGAGTGGCCTGCGAGAAACTATTTATTTACTCTTTCTGTTCCTCAATATCTACATCTCTGAAATTACCGTATAAATGTGTAAATAATAATTAATAGGAGCTACCACTTGCTATACATTTCTTTTCTTAATTGATTTTCTTGATTGATTTTTTTGGGGGAGGGGGAGAGAGAGAGAGAGTGGGAGGGAGGGAGGGAGGGAGAAGCATTTATGTGATGTTCCACTTAGTTGTGCGTTTATTGGTTGCTTCCTGTATGTGCCCGACCAGGGATGGCTTGGAACCTGCAACCTTAGCATTTCAGGACAAAGCTCTAACCCAGTGTGGTTACCACTTTTGTGGACCAGCATGAAATTTCTGGAGGACCTGCACCTGACTGAGCTAACTGGCAGGGCTATTCATTTCTTTACAAAATATCTCATTTAATCTCTTTCAGCTGGAACATAGGCCTTATGACCTTTACCTTAAAGATTAAGTAGCATGACTAGAAAACACTTTTTGTCATTTGTAGCACTTTGACTCTTTGTTTTCTTTCAGTATTTTTAACCATTTTTAAATTATTTTTATTCATTTTAGAGGAGAGAGAGAGAGAGAGAGAGAGAGAGAGAGAGAGAGAGAGAGAGAAGGGGAGAGGAGCAGGAAGCTTCAACTCCCATATGTGCCTTGACCGGGCAAGCCCAGGGTTTTGAACTGGCAACCTCAGTGTTCCAGGTCAACGCTTTATCCACTGCACCACCACAGGTCAGGCTTTAACCATTTTTTTTTATCTTGCCCCCAATACTATATAAAGACTAGTGAGGATGATAAAAGCTATAACAGTGATTACTAACATTTTGGACTACTTTCTATGTGCCAGATTAAGGTTTATGAATTAATTCATGTGTTCCTTAGAAGAACCTTTATGACATGGGTACTACTAATATCTTGGTTTCACAGATGGAGAGACAGGCATAGGCAAGTTAATTGCCCAAGGTTACTTAACTAGAAGTAGCACAACACAGCATTGAACTAAGGCAGCCCAGGGCTAGAACCCATGATTGTTTGTAAAAGAATACAAACATTAAAAATAAAATACTTGTATTGGGTGCTGTTAGGAGATTGAAACTATCGGTATTCCGGAATATTCGAATCCTGTTTTCTGCCATTGGAGGAGATTTACAAGACTGGTTAGAAGTAAGAGGATTGAGAGAAAAGGCATGAGGGGTTGAGGTGGGCAGTCAATAGGCAGGGGGAAATGAGGAAAGGGAGATTGTTAACTTCATTTCAGAGGGCACTGAAGAGCAGGTAGTAAGCTTGGTCCACAGAGGAGAACATAAGACACTTGGTTAGGCAAGCAACCTTACAGGAGTTGTGTTTTAGTGACATTTAATGGAGGAAGAATAGGACACATAGAGAATGAAGTAGAAAGCATAGAGAGGGACTAAATGAGAGTTGTGACAGAGTTTGTGAAAAAGCTGGGGGAAAAGGAACAGGTTTCAGGTCCATTGAATGTAGCAATTGATTAGATGTAGACATTAAAAGCAATGGGAAGTATTACAAACCATTTAAAAAATATGGTAAGGCCTGACCAGGCAGTGGCGCAGTGGCTAGAGCGTCGGACTGGGATGCAGAGTACTGAGGTTCGAGACCCCGAGGTCGCCAGCTTGAGCGCGGGCTCATCTGGTTTGAGCAAAGCTCACCAGCTTGGACCCAAGGTCACTGGCTTGAGCGAGGGGTTACTCAGTCTGCTGAAGGCCCGCAGTCAAGGCACATACGAGAAAGCAATCAATGAACAACTAAGGTGTCATAATGCGCAACAAAAACCTAATGATTGGCCCGCTGCTGGGGAGGCTGCTGCCTCCCTGGGCCTGCCCGGGCCGCCTCCTTCACGATGCCGCTGCTGGTCGAGGGGCGGTGAGTGCGGCTTCTGCAGTCCGCCGGAGATCTCGTCTGAGCCCACCCGCTTCTGGAAGAAAGAGCCAGACTTCTCAGAGGTCAGTCTGTTCAACAAGTGGGACCCCAGGGCCTTCTGTATGTTCAGCAAAGAGAGCTTGCAGTGACCTCCCCAAAGGATGGCTCCATCTCCATTCTGGGTTCTGATGATGCCACCACTCATCACATTGTGGTTCTGAGGCACACAGGTAATGGGGCTACCTGCTTGACACATTGTGATGGAACCAACACCAAAGCTGAGGTCCCCTTGATCATGAACTCCATAAAATCCTTTTCTGACTCTGCTCAATGTGGAAGGCTGGAACTGCACCTCGTGGGTGGCTTCAGTGACGATAGGCAGTTGTCACAAAAACTTACTCATCAACTTCTTAGTGAATTTGACAGACAAGAAGATGACATTCACTTAGTGACATTATGTGTGACAGAATTAAATGACCGGGAAGAAAACGAAAACCACTTTCCAATCATTTATGGCATTGCTGTCAACGTTAAAACTGCAGAGATTTACAGAGCCTCCTTCCAAGATCATGGTCCAGAGGAGGATCTTCGTGCTGCACGAGCTTTAACAGGAGGACCAATGATTAGTATTTATGATGCAAAGACAGAACAACTTCGAATAGGACCGTATTTCTGAATGCCATTTCCCCATGTGGATTTCTGGTTGCAGCAAGATGATAAGCAAATACTAGAGAATCTGTCCACTTCACCTCTAGCTGAGCCCTCTCACTTTGTTGAACATATTAGATCTACCTTGATGTTTTTAGAAAAATACCCATCTCCAACAAACACGCTATTTCCTGGAAATAAAGCTCTACTCTACAAAAAGAATGAAGATGGCTTATGGGAAAAGATCTCCTCTCTAGAAAGCTAAATATAGAAATTACCGAAGAAAGCAACTTTTTGATGTGACAGACCATTGGTGGAGGTTGGACAAGAATGTGAATTTGGAATCTACATCCCTTGAGTCTTAGTGTCTTTCAAATGACTTTCAAAATAAAATCTTATTTTGGCAAATAAAAAAACAACAACAAAAAAACCCTAATGATTGATGCTTCTCATCTCTCCGTTCCTGTCTGTCTGTCCCTATCTATCCCTCTTTCTGACTCTGTCTCTGTTAAAAAAAAATATGGTAAGGTTTTTTTAAAACTTTTCATCAAAAAATCCCTTTTTTAAAACTTTTGTTATCCCTGCTAATCACACTGCTACTTGTGAAATTTTTTAGGCTTAAGAATTATATTTTAAAATATCACCAAGAGAAAAGCACTTAAAATTGTGTTTTATCAGGTACTATAACTTAAATAGAAGATACCTGTTAAATTCTTAAAACATTTCATTTTGTGTCAAGCTCTTTTAAAGCACAGGATCCAACAAACTATAGATCTCCAAATTCTTTATCCCAAATACATAGTTCTAATGTAATCACAGTTTCATTTTTATGGGTCTTGTTATTTGCTAGGACATGGCTCATTGTTGGCCAGGCGACTCTGTTTCTTACTGAAGTTCATGGAGCACATTAGTGTCAGCTATCCTCAGTGATGAACCAGGTGGCAGACAGATACATGATAAAACAAGTTTGCAATGTGCTCAATGTGACTGACATTTATACTTCTCAGACCTTGCTATTTTAGGGAAGGTATCAGTATAACTGTGATACTCTTTTTCCTGGAAATAAAAATCCTTAATAATCAGACACTCTTATAAACAGAATGATTTACATATGGGAATGAATAAGCAGTTGCATTAAATTAAGTTACCAGGAGTTGTGAAGACAGTCGTATTTCAAATGGAATAGAAGGCTTTATAAGAGTATTCATAGGCCTTTTTACTTAAGGTCCTTACTTGGTTTTACAAGTAAACGGCTTAACATAGTTTAAGAAGAAAGTATCTACAATGATAGATTGTTTAAATGATCTGTATTCACAAAAAATAATTTAAAATTTACACTGTTTATATATTTCATATATAGTATGTTTACATAGAGCCAAAGAAAATAATATTAGCAGTGCTTCATTTCACCCTTTATTTATATGCCTTTGCTATTATGTGAAAGCCACACTTAGTACATGTCTTTTTTGCCTTGTACTATATATAAAGATATGGTAAAAAATCTCTTTTGTTATATTGTCAAGATAATATTTAGAAAGTGAGGTTTTTTTTTTGTTTTTGTTTTTTTTTTGAGAGAGGGTGAGAGAGAGAGACATTCCAGGAAGGGAGAGAGATGAGAAGCATCAACTCGTAGTTGTGTCACCTTAGTTGTTCACTGATTGCTTCTCATATGTGCCATGACTGGGGCGGGGGGATACTGCCGTGCAAGTGACCCCTTGCTCAAGGCAGCAACCTTGGACTCAAGTCAGTGACCTTGGACTCATGTCGATGATCTCATGTTCATATTGACGACCTGGCGCTCAAGCTGGTGAGCCTGCACCTAAGCTGGTGACTTTGGGATTTCAAACCTTGGACCTCAGCATCCTAGGTTGACACTCTATCCACTGTGCTCCCTCTGGTCAGGCTAGAAAATGTTCATTTTTAAGTAATTAAGATTAACTAGAAATTCTTCTTTGCCTTGTCTGTTCATTGGGCACATTGTAACTAGACAAATTTACTTTAAAATATTTTCAATCATTATTTAAATTTCATTGCTCAAACTTCAGGGAAGCAGCATTGTTAATTTAGTGGCATTCACATAGGTATTTGATGTTAAATACACCATCCAGAGGACTCCGAAGAGTTTTGATGGGCATAGCAAAAGTGAACAACAGGGAATACAAGTGAGTCTTTGACCCATGTGTAGAGTCTCTGAGATATTAAAATACCTTTCCAAAAATATTTTGAAATGTCCAGGATAATTGAGACAATTTGTAAAATATAAACAAATAAAATTCTGCTTTCTAAGGGACCTTGTTTATTGAAAATTGCATGTAGGAAATGACTTTCTCTAAGAAATAGAGTTTTGAGGTTGTGTTTCTAAAGTAAATATTGCTTTGAGAGCAATTAATAGAGGCAGAAATTGTGTCTGTTCCTCAGTAATGGATTACAAAGTTTAAGTCCTGTGATCTTTTTACCGTTTTCCTGTGTTAACAATAAGGTGACATAGACATTTCACTTCATCCTTTGTGTTCTGCTAAATAATTAACAAAAACATATTTTGAGCACCTGTTAAGAGTTAAGGGGTGGTAGTAGATCAGGACAGGAGGATCCAGAACAGAAATACATTGTTTATGTTCGTCTTTGATATTTAATTGGCTTATAACTGGGGAGAAAGATGTGACATTGAAATGTAGTTGGCATGTAGGCGACGCCCAGGATGGGCAGAGCATCGCCCCCTGGTGGGCAGAGCGTCGCCCCATGGTGGGCGTGCCGGGTGGATCCCGGTCGGGCGCATGCGGGAGTCTGTCTGACTGTCTCTCCCCGTTTCCAGCTTCAGAAAAATGAGAAAAAAAAAAAGAAAAAAAAAAAAGAAATGTAGTTGGCATGTAGTTGGGGAGGGAGACATGAAATGTGAACAGTACGATTGGTTATTGCAGCTATACAATAGAGTAGTAATGGAGGAAAGTCAAAGAAGGAAGGAACTGGAAAGAAGGATGTTTTTGTGGAACTGAGTGGTCAGGGCATACTGTGTGGGGGAGGTGACAACTGACATAGACTTGAAGATGAGACACTTCAGAATATGGAGGGAGACAGCGTGAACAGGTGGAAGAAATGAGGCTAGGTGCCCTGCTTACTTGATCATCTATCTTCTCTACATGAGAAATTGCTGGCTTACATTCTTTTGGGAAAAACACAATCTTATAATGATGCTAAACAATTAGCAAACAGATCTGTGTGTCAGGAACCATCATTGTCATTACAGACAAGGAAACCAAGTCTGAGAGAAGTCAGCCTCCTTGCCAACATTCACGCAGTGGGTGAGCAGCCAAACGGAATTGCAGCTAGGTCATTTCTCACTTAAAAACCAGCATTCTTTATTGCCCTTTGTCAGTCTGCTAGGAATGAATATGGTTATAGCTATGATACAGTAATTTAAAAACTACACCCATACAACAACTGACAGAAGCCAAGAAGATACACATTTAATTCAAGAGGCTGACAAATAAAAGTTTGTCTTTTTGCTTTGACATTGGATTAAAATGGCTCATAGTTGAACAAATGCTTATTATGTTTTTGATTTACAAACAAAGCAAAACAAACTAGGCCTCCAGTCTGTTCAGCAGAAAGGATAAGGGCTTACAGTCAGTAGTGTAACATTGCATTTGGTCATTTGGGATCCTTTTCAGACAAAGGTTTGCAAAATTCCAGAAGGTAATGTACTTGCACACCAATAATATAATGTTACAACATTTTCACCAAGAAACCATAGGGGTAAGTCCGAAGCGCATGCTAAATTCATTTGTCATCCTCACGTGGGTCATTTTATGCTTTTATGTTGCATCATTTTCACAAACCGGTCTGTGCTCTCTGCCACGAGGTGGCATAGTTTATGACTTAAAGAGATAATCTATTTGTTGAAGACTTGTTTTGCTGGAGACATGTCATTTTGCTAACAAATTACTCTCTCTGTAGAATTATTTGGAACACGTACCAAGTTAAGTTATGTATTGTTTAGGACACTAGGAGAAGCTTTTGGCCTCAAAGGAAAGCATTCTGATTTAGCAAATATTTATTGAATGCCAGCCTCCATGTGCTGCCGATCATGCTCTGTCCTTCAGAGGATAAGAAGTGAGTTGGATGTGCCCTGTGCTCTGAGTAGTTTACAGTGTAGTGATCGGAATATTCGCAAGTAATGAACAGGCAAAACAAAGTGGGCACAGATGAACCAAGAATGGGCTGCTTGCGGACAAAGTGTGGAGTTTCCCTAAAGCCATCCATTAGACACACGAACTCTATATACTTTGTATATTAGGGAAAAAGACAACATCAACTGCTAATTCATTAACATTCGGTATTGAAGGCATTCCACTTTCTGTTTATTTGATAATAAGCATGATCCAAACATAGCGTCATCATAGACTAGACAGAAGAGATGAACTTATTTCTTTGGAGAAGGATGGGACAAATATTTCATCTGAAGCTCCTTCATGCTGACTCCTCATTAGGTGATTAAAACACTCAGTTCGGACAGTCAAAGTTCAGAGCTTGCAACTTTTCTGTTAACAGAAAAGAAAAATCCATAAGGGAGAGGTGAGCTGTATTTAACTTTAATGACAAAGGGCTTTAGATATATGCACACGATGCTCTTTTTCCTCCAGCCTGTCTTTGTGTGCAGGAAATAAAGCTGTATTTTGCAGGCTAGCTTCCAAACTTCCAAATGGTGAAAGTGCAACTCTGCCTGTTCTGTAAGACCCCATTCAGCTGTGAAGTGTTTGCTCCGTGTTTCTAGGATTTAGTCTCATTCTGGGTTAGAAACTCAAAATTTTATATTTTATTGCTTACCATTATCATTTTTACTCATTTAAAGCCCACGACATAAAAAGCTGCAGTCATACTTAGAACTTTTCAAGAGAAGTTAAGGCTATAGTTCTGCTTTTCTGAAGTTTCTGGCCTAAAGAAAAGGGTTCATTCATGGTTAAAGAATGGAAACAATGAGCCACTAAAGACCAGATTATTAGCCATCATAATTATAAAAATAGCTACGTACTTGATAGGAATTTACTCTTTTGTATACGTGACTGGGTATTGTTCCTACACAACACTGGGGAGATTCCTGCATTGCCGTCTCTAGTTCACAAGTGAGAAAATGGAGGCTGGGCAAGGTTAAATTCAGGTAATTTGCTTGAGGATTATGTAGCAAGGTACTGTGAGGGCAGTTTTGCTGTCTGTTTGCCTATTTCCATCAGGATGGTATGAATTAAGGTATATGAATACTCATGGCAATACAGAATTGAGGCTAATCTAGGTTAGTTCCAGAAAGACTAAACCAAGGAGGTAAGATGTGAAAGACAGGTTTTTGAAGCATTTGTGGCCATAACAAAGCAGAGAGGGTGGAGCAGGCCTTGAAGTTTCACTGGCTTGCAGAGGAGGCCCTATCACAGGGCCTAATCTGACTGTGGTTTGCGCACCTAGAACCCTCTTCCCCAGCACTCACCAGGATCAGCAAAATCTACTTTTAGACGCAAAATCATTACCAGCTGTGAAGTTTCTGATGTCACCTGTGAATGACATATAGCACTCTGCTAGTTGCTCAACTGGATGGCGCCAAGTTCTACATTGTAAGAAATATCTTGAGTCCAAGAAGAGTGCTGCAGATGCTCTTATAATTTATTCAGCTGCATTATTGAAGGCATTAGGGTAATTCAGTTTATTTCTATCATCTTTGAAGAATAGAAATCCATTGCCAACATTAAAATAATCAAACATGTCATTGAGACTTGACATTCGCTTGGAGAGTCTGATTACCTTTTCTCACTTTCCCCCAAACTCTAGCAGAGTAATTAGAGCATGTCTGTGTGTATCTTATGTGAATATATATGTCCCATATCCATTGTACATGTATGGTTTATGAAGGATTATGAAGTAGTGCCTAAGGCAGTGATGGGCAATCTTTTGAGCGTGGTGTGTCAAAATTCACCAAAAAATCGAGCATAACTCGGGTGGTGTGTCACTTCAGGAAAAATACCATAATTTTGTGATATTTATAGTTTAAATAACAAAAATGTATAATTTAAAGTTAAATGTGTAATACATAACTATATTTAATAAACCAAAAACTAATTATTTAATTTATCTGCTTAGTGACTTCTTTGTTCATCTGTCAGTCGGTTTCTTTTGTTGGTCTTGATATTATTTAACTTGTGTGGGGTGCTGTGAACTAAGATAAGTGAGGGGGAATTCTTTAACTAACCTACCTATTAGTGACTTTTTTGTTGCTGAATTTCATTGGCTAAATCTTCAATTGAAGGTTGGTATTTTGTACATTTCAAGCCCAAGCAAGCACTACTAATTTCATCTGTCAATCTGTTTCTTTTGTTGGTTTTGATATTATTTAATGCTGAGAATAAGGTCTCACAAAAGTACATAGAGGGAAAAATTGTGAGTGAAGCCATTGCTATATTTTTCAGGGTGCTAAAAGTGTCTGGTAATCGGTTCCAGGCACTCCAAATTTCCTGTTTGTAGTGGCATTCCTCTTCATTCTCCAAGCGGCACCTTTCCAGATTCTCAAGCTTTGACCTTAAGTCGACAAACACCTGAGCCCAGATGCTGTCTTGAAATTCTGCAAGTTGCATCTTATGTAAATTAAGATGGCTGCCACTATTTCTAATGGCGGGAAAATGTACCCATAGCACAGGCCCTTGCCTCTCCCAGCCTCCCCCTCACTTATCTCAGTAATGATGGTCAATTAGAAATCCATGACACTCCAGAACAGTAGATTGGATGATGGTTGCTGTGGTTATGTGGTTGCTGGTAATGATGATCACAGGGCCCCCAGAAATGTATCCCTGGCGGTATTCTGCTGCTCCCTGCTCTGCAGGCTGGAAGTGAGGTCAAAGATCTCCTAACAGCCTAACCAAAAGTCCCAGAACTAGACGCTCTGTGCCGGAGTTCTGTTGTTTTGACCTACAGACCTCCAGCACAGAGTGTCTATATTACAGCAAATGTTTTATCCTCGGCTACTGCACCTGGCTATGCAGGAGCCGAGGATGAAATGGCCTTCTTGGCATGCGGACCCATACTTCTCTGGTATGCGGCCATGTGTCATCAAAAATGGCTATGAGTGTCAGTGCTGACATGCGTGTCATAGGTTCGCCATCACGACGGGCCTAAGGTATAGCTAAAAATAGAGCAGATTAAATGTATGAAGCTAAGGGGTCCATTCACTAATGTGAGTTTGTAAATTTGCCTTGAAATGTTATACTTAATATCATTTTGTGCTTCTCTGAACTGGTGACAAGTAGGACTTGGGAAAACATATTTGCCATAGATACTAAGTAAAAACAAAACAAGATATTCCAACATACAAGAATAAATTTAACACAGTATTACTTTCTAATAGTTATTAAGGTTTGAGATCAAACAGTTGATATATAGTATTATTAGGAACCTTACTTATTTTTTTTGTGACAGAGGGACAGATAGGGACAGATAGACAGGAAGGAAGAGATGAGAAGCATCTTCATTGCTCCACCTTAGTTATTCATTGATTGCTTTCTCATATGTGCCTTGACCGGGGGCTACAGCCAACTGAGTGACCCCTTGCTCAAGCCAGCAACCTTGGGTTCAAGCTGGTGAGCTGTTCTCAAACCAGATGAGTCCACGCTCAAGCCATCAATCTCGGGGGTTTCGAACCTGGGTCCTCTGTGTCCCAGTCTGATGCTCTATCCACTGTGACACCGCCTGGTCAGGCTTAGTCTGTCTTAATGAATTGATTTCATTGCTGTTTTCTTCCATTGATATTAAACTTGAACCTAGTCACACAGCAAGTTTTGTTTGTTAATGACGTGACATTAATGGATTTAAAATATAGTTTCTTATCACGTACTAAGAATTCTCCTGCATGTTTTTTAAAGGGTATTCCATGCTGATGTACTAATTTTCAGGTAAGAAAATGAAGCACCTATATTTTAGTTTAGTAATTCTATGATAAATGAAGTATAATTAAGCATGCAGATTCTGCAGCATTTATTTAAATAATTATTTGGGTTCTTTATATGTTATAAGCACTATGCTAGGCATTGAATATATAATAGTTAACATAAACAGATGTAATTAAAAAAGTGCAATTATAAAATGTAGACATCTCTCAAATTTCAAATTGGCCATCGCAGAAAGAATGACATCATTATAGTTCTTGCTGCTACAAAATTTAAATAACCTTTTCAGTAATTAAAAATATTATTGATCAATGTCAGTAAATACTTATTCTAAAGTCTGTATCATCGCATCTCAGCCTTTTAGCTGAGATCTATCATATACTGTGTACCAACAGAGTATGTTTATGTAAAGAAAAGTGCCATTTATGCTTAGAATTACTGCTTTACAATTAAGCAAGAGAAATAGTGTCTCAATGTAATGCAGAGAGAGAAAACTCAGTTTTGAATGGCAGTGTAATATCCTGAGTTTGAAAGGTCAAACTAGCACAGGAGGCTACAGTTTGCCTCTCAGTATCAAGCAGAAGGCTGTGACAGCCAGGGCTGATTCAGCTGAAAATATCTGCAGCCTTGGAAGCCTTGTATGTTTCAGAAGGTCATTTTGGCATTCTAGTAAGAACACTGATTCACACAGAAAGTCAAACTGGACAGCCAGGTGAGAAGATAGGTTGCTGAACCCAACAGTTGTAGATTTGAGAGCAATTGTTAACTGTTGTATGTGGGTATCCTGATTCTATGTGCTCATCATTCATGGGAATTTATAGAGGAATGAGTTCTACTTGAGGGGGGAATTCTAACTTTTCTCTTCTGAAACTTGGTGTTACATCTATACCCTTACCCGGTACCAGGACAGATGTGCTTTAATTTTATTTAGGCACGTATGAATTACGCTACATCCAAAAAAGATATGACTTAGCTTACAACAGTAAAGTGTACATAAAACAGGACTATAAAAAAGAGACATAACAAATCAATTAGAAGGAAAAGAGATGAAACAAGTACTTGAGATGAAATTAAGCACGAAATTTATCTCTCAGCTTTCTGGCAACTAAAGCAAAAGCTTTAGGAAGTAGAAAAATCCCAAGTTTGTTTAACGAGAGCTCCTCATATCCTATATACAGTCTTATCCTTAGCCCTTAGGGTATTTAGTTAAATTTTCTGACTCTGCACTTGGGTAAAATCTTGGAACGGTGGAATTCCAATTAATTAAGACGTGAAGGCAGAATTCTTACTGATTTTGGTCCAGCCCCAAATCCCAGCATTATCTCTTACCATCCCATTGCTCTTGGTTACTCTGCCCAGACCAATTTCCCTGTGTTCCCATTCAATGCTTTTCCATATTCTGCCTCTGCTTTCTGTTTTACAGTCTGGGTTGTCATTCCTTTTTGTCTGTAAGCAAATGAGACTCATCCTTCCATGCCTACCTTTGACGCCTTTTCTGTTCATGAAACTATCCCTGACATCTCTCTCTAACTCACCAAGCTTTACTGTTATCTTTGCTTTGTTTTTCTCCTTTTTTCTGATGTACACTTATTTGTGGATTGGTTTTACATCCCCGATTAAGCAGTAAATTCTTCAAGGCTGAGTCCATGTTTTCTCCTGAGTGTAGGCTACTAAAAGATGGCCATCCATAAACTATTAATATAATCAATAATATTTTATTTAGGTATTGTTTATCTTTTTTTTTTTTTTTGTATTTTTCTGAAGCTGGAAACGGGGAGAGAAAGTCAGACAGACTCCCGCATGCGCCCGACCGGGATCCACCCGGCACGCCCACCAGGGGCGACGCTCTGCCCACCAGGGGGCGATGCTCTGCCCCTCCGAGGCATCGCTCTGCGGCGACCAGAGCCACTCTAGCACCTGGGGCAGAGGCCAAGGAGCCATCCCCAGCGCCCGGGCCATCTTTGCTCCAATGGAGCCTTGGCTGCGGTAGGGGAAGAGAGAGACAGAGAGGAAAGAGGGGGAGAGGGTGGAGAAGCAAATGGGCGCTTCTCCTATGTGCCCTGGCTGGGAATCGAACCCGGGTCCCCCACACGCCAGGCCGACGCTCTACCGCTGAGCCAACCGGCCAGGGCCGGAATTGTTTATCTTTAATGAATATGTTTATAGTAAGGTTATTGTCTGTTGGATGTATTTGGCTTTTTTTTATTTTTTTTTATTTTTTTATTTATTTTTATTTTTTATTTATTCATTTTAGAGAGGAGAGAGAGACAGGGGGGAGGAGCTGGAAGCATCAACTCCCATATGTGCCTTGACCAGGCAAGCCCAGGGTTTCAAACCTGCGACCTCAGCATTTCCAGGTCGATGTTTTATCCACTGCGCCACCACAGGTCAGGCCTGGATGTATTTGGCTTTAAGGGAAACATTTCTTTTTCTAGAATAGTAGGGAAAAAATAAAGATAACAAAACAACAAGAACAGCAATTAGAAGAACAACATCTGCATTCTTTTTTTTTTTTTTTAAAGGAGATGAGGTCGCCGGTTCAAAACCCTGGGCTTGCCTGGTCAAGGCACATATGGGAGTTGATGCTTCCTGCTCCTCTTCTCTCTCTCTCTCTCTCTCTCTCTCTCTCACTCTCTCCTGTCTCACTAAAAATGAATACATAAAATCTAAAAAAAAATAAAACAAAGAAAACCGTATTAAAAAACAAGGAGATCTTTTGGGGCAGTGGAACTCGTTTTGACTTTGGGCTTTCATATTAGAAAGGAACTTAATATCTACCATTTCTCTGTGTCATAAGGTAACTAGTATAAAAGAAAACAGGTTTTGTACATATAAAAGAAAAATATCATTTATGCCATTTCAAACCCTCAGTGTCTTCTCCCTAATATACTTTTTAATGGTTTAATAGCTGTAAAAAAAAATCTGACTCTACATGGCTTAGACGTGTTTCAGACAGCTATTGCCTATCCTTTACTGCTTTTCAGATATTGTTTTTGTGGCTGGTATAGGTCAACCTTATATGCATACTTGCTTAACATATACTATACTCAGTTTTATACCTTTAGAGCAGAATTCCATTTTACTGATGTGGAAAGTTTCTGCTGAGACAGTTTGAACTCTTCTAATGAAAACTCTGAAGAAAATGTGGGCTCTTGCTCACAAGGCAGACAAAAAAATAATAAAATAATACTCAAGGATTTCTTCTTTAACAATTCTTTTTTTTTTAACATTAAAAATTTTTTTTTTAATTTATTCACTTTAGAGAGGAGAGGGAGAGACAGAGAGAGAGAGAGAGAGAGAGAGGAGAGACAGAGAGAAAGAAGGGGGGGAGGAGGTGGAAGCATCAACTCCCATATGTGCCTTGACCAGGCAAGCCCAGGGTTTTGAACCGGCGACCTCAGCATTTCCAGATCGATGCTTTAACCACTGCGCCACCACAGGTCAGGCTTTAACAATTCTTAAAGGTCTTACTGAGTGAAGTAGAACCTTGTGTTGTGTTACTTACTAGATTAAAACTAATTAACAGTTTTAACTAAGAAGAAACAGATAGACTCTGTGTAGTTTTCACTTCTCTAAGTATCTATTATTAGTGTCCAATGCATACAAGGACAATGGCATACATCTCTCAGCTCTATAAAGGGACCATCTTATCTCCTTATGGATCTAAACACAAGGCTTTGCCTTTCACTCACATCTCAGAGCAAACCACAACAATGCAGTCCTGCTGCTTCATCACGTCCTGCTCCACCTTCAAGCTCTATTTGGTTTTGGCTTCTATTATAGTTATAGTCATTGTCATTTCCACAAAATTTGGCATTAAATTGCAAGCATATGTTGTGAATTAGATTTTAAATTTGAATCAGAAGACCTGATTTGGGGTCCTGATTCTTCCATTGAATTACCTTCAGGGACTTGGTTGAGTCGGTCACTTAACCGTGCAAGCCTGAGTTTCTTTGTTCACAAGTATGCAAGATGGTGTAACCATCTCTTAGAGTAGTAACAAATGTCAAAATTCAGCTGAAGGAGATTGTATCCCAAACTTTAAAATATTATTTGCAAAAGTTGAACAAGAATAGAATATATGAGTTTGGGGGAAAAAATAAATTTTTCTACTTGGCTTCTCCAGTAGAAACTTTCTATTGAAGAATCAGAGGAACACTTTGCAGATTTTATACATAATTGAACAGAAATCTAGCACAAGCCAACTTCTCAAAAGTTAATCTCTTCAAGGGTAATTACTTAATGAAGAAACACAGTCTGTGGTTTTATATAAAATAAAGTTTGTCTTTTCCCCCCTATTAGGTTTAACACAGAGATTTAATTTGAATTTACAGAGCTAGGTGTTAGTTAGATATTAAGAACATGATATGACTAATTCCAGTGTTAAAGTTTTTCCTTATTCTTTTCGATAATACACATGCACACAAACATACATACATATCTAGACATCTATACATACATTAATCCTATTTCACATTATATCTATTCTATTAATAATTGATTTTATCATATTGCAGTGATTGTATGAGTGCTTAATTGTTTTATTTTCTTTACAAAATAATTTTACTATTATAAATTAATATTATAAATACAAAATAAAAGACTAATGTCACTGTCCCTGACATATTTATTTTATGTATGTGTGTTTGTATATGGTGCACTTGACATTTAAATGAAAGGAATATGATAGAGATTTTTAATATTGCTTTATGATTGCTTTTTGAATTGAGTCAATATATTCCTTCAGATATACTGGGGGGGATTCTTTTTAGAAGCTAAGTGGATTTTGCATATGACTTTGTGGTTAGCTGTTGAGCAGAACTAAAACATAAGTGGTTTGAGACACCTGTTCCGTGGTGAGTAGCATCTCAGTGATGTGGAGGGATATATGTGGTGCCTGATTGATAATGTTTTTAAAAATGAACAGAACAGAACTTTGCATAACATTTTGCAAGTATGTCAGTTTTCTATCTAGTTGATAAATTATAATCAAAAAGTATGTTACCAAACTCAAGCCATCTTTTCAGGACAGAAATTGGGGTTTTGAGAAGTTACTGGGTAGAAATTCAATAAGTAATTGCTGGTGGGAATGATATTTTGGCTTTAGCTGGTTATGATTGCCAACATTTAATGGATTTCAGAATAACCTAGGAAGTTTGGTTAAAATGTGGGTTCCTGGTCTTTATCCTCACTATGTCTACGGTAGGCCCCAGGAATACAGGATTCAGATAGTGTAAGATTCTTTCTGGGGCATTAATATATCAGAACAAAAAGTGTTGCTGTTGAAAACTGTCGGCAGTTATTTGAGTTTTTTTAGCCAGCTACCAGTGCATTAATTTCCCTTGGAAAGCTGGTCATTGCTTTTTAAATGCATATGATGTACATGGAAACACATAGGACTTTCATCACTGTCTCATCAGAAAGGTATAGTCTGGCTCTTTGGATTTCCTCATGTGCTACAGCTTTGCCGAATGTTCAGAACCTTATGGACAATTAAATCACCGTAATTGAGAAAGGGGTATTATTTTTCTAGTTAGCAAAGGAGCTGCCATGTTAGTTTGTTCGTTGGTGTTCAGCATGTTTACTCTTTTGGAAAGTACAAAATCCTAATAAAATCTTCAGTCTCGTCTCCTGAGAAGTATGATTTTATTAATACTTTGACAACATGCTAAAATCACATTAATCATGAAAGTGCTGGAAATGCCCACATTTTGTCAAACAAGCATCCTAAGTCTTTTGAAAATCCAGTTCAGTACTTCTTTATTCTATGAACTCTTTACTCATTGAAAAAGAACTGCTTGAGAGAAGGCAAAGTGAGGGGAGACTGTTTTATTTTCCAACAGGTCATCTGTCCATTGGCACAAGTCATACAAGAGGGTATACCTATCTTGGTTATTTTAATTGGAAGTTCCTGCCACTTTGGGAGAACACTGGACTCGAGGGTCAGAAATGCCTACAAGAGGAGCCCTAACCCCAGGGAAATGACCACGTGGGAAATTGTGTTTGGGCCTACAGGAGTCAAATAGTTTTATTGTGTCTTAGCTAGTTTGATAACGCCTTGCATTATTTATAGCAGTTGTCAGAAACTGTTTCCTTTAATCAATTAGTGTCTAAAAAAGGAGGTAGTGAAGCAGGATATTTTCTGACATTAATAGAACTAATGTGTAAAAAAAGCATTCCCTTAATAATATGATATTGTACTGTCAGAGATTTTCCAAATATAACATGCCCCTCAGACTCTAACTATACATTTTGTTTTTATTAATAAGAATAGAAAGTTTATATTGTTTGTTTTTATACTCTGTCACCCCAAACATTTATTCAAACTTTCAGACTCTGTTCTTTGGCAGATAATTACAAAGTATAAATATTGCAGTTGCTTTAGCAATGAAATGATTTATTTTGAAACATCAGGAGTTGAAAAACTGATTTTACAAATGGTTCCATTGATCAGCTGCCGTATAAGGGCAAACAATTCAAAATATTTTGCACAATATGATGACAAGGCTTTAGTTCTATTTATAGAAAATAAAAGATATATATCTTTTGCCCATTCCCTCAATAGAAATTTACAATATAGATTTAGGGATAGTATCTTTTTAGTTCTAACATAGATTTAACGAATATCAAAAAGCAGTTTATTCATTGTTGGTAGAAGTACATTTTGGTAAACATTTTTTGGAAAGAAGTTTGTTCTAGTTCAAAGTTAATATATGTATATATTATTAAAAACTATTAAAAATAAGCATAGTTTGGTACATACAATTGCAGCATTGCTTAAGATAATAAAAATTGGCATTAACTTAGGTGACCACTAGTAAAGAAATGGACATATAGTAAAGTAATATATAGTTGTTAAAAAGTATTTATGTTAGTCTGTTTCTATTGACAGAGAAAGGTTATTAATATATACTATAGAATGCAAGCCTCAGAAGAATAGGTTAGTATATTTCCATCATTCCTTTAAAATGATAAACTGTGTGTGTAGTTATGTATATAAAGGACTAGAGAAAGACTAAACATATCATATTAATTGTTACTCTTGGGATGAGAGGGGTCTGATTTGGCAGTAGAGGGAGGGAAATTCAGTTGGACTTACAATAAAACTCTTTATTTAGTGATGTCTAAAACGAAAAAAAAAAGAGAGAAATGGAAGGAAGGAAAGTAGGAAGAAAAGAAAAAGATGTGTCATTAATGTATGTGATTCATATAAATTTTTTGCTAGATATTTCTCTTCATCATTTGACCTTATATTTTACCATCTCTTCCATTCTTATTTAGTAGTATCTCCATATAGGAAATAGTCTAATAATTTATACTTATAATGAATACATAAAGAAAAAGCAGAACCATAGTTAAAAGTACAGATAGTTGATTCTTTGACTTTGAAATAATTCAGATTATTGTAGTTACTGGAGATAAGTAAGTCGAGGTATGGAGGGAGAAAAAAGGCTCAAAATTTAAATGTTTGATTCAGATTTTGATTTGCTCTTGAGCCTTTACATTTCTAATGTGAGATCCTTTGTTTTCAAACTCTTTCACACCACATGGTAGATTTTTGGGTTTTTATTTTTCTTTATTATATTTTACATCTCAGCATTTTTGTGTATGTTTGCAAAGCTACTGTCAATGATTGACTCAAAGATTTCACTTTTGCACTGTTCGATGTGTATGCAATGAGATTTCAGTTCTTATGTCTGTTAGTCAAGGAAATAAAGTTGTGACAAACAGGTGTGGTAAACAATTTATGGATAGATATAAATTTAGTTATCATGAAGACAGGTTATCTTTTTATCCAGTTAATCTTATGTTTTCAGACTTGTAGAAACCTCTTAGTATGGTTTTCTTTTTTAATAAATTAAGCATTATTAGAAATTGAGTTAGATTCAAACAAAATATGCCTTCTTGTTACCAATCTTTTAAAGAACTGTGGAGCTGCCTTTTGAAGTTTTACATTTCTGCAAAATACAATATGAAGCTCTGGGTTATTATATATAGCATTTGCTATATTAACATAATTCATTGTTTTTCAGCATCTCAGACCTAGTTAAATATGTGAGTTCTATATATCCTCCCAAGGATACTTCTGCTACATTGAAGTAAAAATAATAGTTGCCAATGCATGTCTTTGTAATATACAATATCTTCTTCCTTTAAAGCAGGGAAAACAACTTGGTCTTGACTCACTATTTGTAAGGGAAAACAATTCTTATTTGTATGTGAGGATATGTGAATTTGTCACTGAAAGAAAAAGCTCAAGTTAAACAGAGTTTCTAATATTGTTATTGAAATAAATTCGATTGACACTGATAGACAATTAAGAATATCTTTGAGATTTGTTAAAAAGATAATCTTTAAGAGCAAATATGTAAATCAATAGAAATTGTGATTTCAGTATTTGTAAACTTTGTAGTAAGAGCCACATTTGTGAAACTATTGAGACTTTTATTGAATACATGGAAAGGAGGAAATGTTTACGCATTGTGTTATGTTATGGCAAGTCCACTAATTCATTTAATTAGGATGCATTCAAATAATACCACTATATCCACAACTGCTTTCATTTATTATATTTTGAGAAATAATTATTTTAGGTCTCTTTGTTTAAAATAAATAAATTTTTACATACTTTTCTCATAATGATTAATAATTAACATATTTTTAAGCACTCTTTAGTAAGAAAGAAGCTGGTAAGAATTCCTAGATTGAGTTTACTATATTAGGTTTTAAATCAGACATCTGGAAATTCAAGATTTAAGCTCAGATATAGTTGATTGTATTGAGGGCCATTGCCACGTTAAAGTTTTAGAGTTTTCTCAAATGTATGGCAACTATGATTGGCCTACTACAGATATGCGTTATATTTTGGCCTCAATTTTAAAATTTCTTCACACTTTGACTTTATAATTTATCTTAATTAATCGAGCATTCACACATAGAAAACTAGCATAGGTTAATTATGGAGATCTTAATGACCATTGGTTGTGAGAATAATTTCTGCCTTGGAAGGAAAGTTGGAGCAGTGACACAGAGGCCCACATGCAGCAGATTTTAGTGATTTATAAGGTCCATGAGAATATTTCCTCAGTTCTTCCTTAATCAACTTCCTACTTATTTTTGAGTTGTGCTTTAATGTTACTAGGGAAGCATGGATGAATTTGTTGCCATTTCTCAAGCAATGAAGATCATATTTAAAACTGTTTTAGGCAGTAATACCCGCAATTGCAGTGACAAGCTAGATGCTTTTGTTCTGATGAAGATATAAAGGTTGAAAATTAAAACAAAGATTTTGGTCTTAGTTACTATGCCAAATAAAATAGATCTCATTTATATTAAGTTTAGAATCCAAGTCTATAATTATGGCATTACATTGGGAATAACAATATCACAATGTATTGCGTTTCATTTAACGTTCAGTTTTGTCTTGCTAATTTCACATTGGTAGATTTGGTTGGGTCAATGGACCAATCTTCCTGAAAGTTGTCAGGATGGTGAGATTTGGTTCTTCTACCATTTAGTTCTTGAGCACATGCCAGCAGTATTAATTTTGTTGGGTTCTGTATTCTGATTATTAAATGATATGGGCAGATCAGAAATGACTACCTAAGGCTAACAAGATAACTTCTTTGTGGAGTAAATAAATATAACACTAAATGGGATTTGTGTTTTCTGTAGATGATAAAGTAGAATTTGTCATGTCATTTCATTATATTTTCTTATAGAATAAGAGGGAAATATTAAAAGGCCTGTTTAAATATCATCAGGAAAAAAATGCAGATTTTCTCTTCTTTTACCAGAATTAAAGACTGATCCTGTCAGAATTTCATAGATAATTATTTAAATCTTTTAAATTTGTAAAGTGACAGGAAACTGTTTATATTATTCTGAGAATTAAAAAAAAATCTTTCATCAACTTTACAGTTAAGGAGGTATACACATATGACTTAATTTCAAGGCTTCATGCACTTTCCAGCAACTGGGGTTTGGTGCGGATTCATTCATTTATAAAGGTGACACCACTGGTGTATGAAACTGTGTGTCTATGGCCCAGACATTATAAGTTGAAGAAAATATTTATAAAATAGTATTTAGATAGAGTGAGAAAAATATTCAGTCATGCCACAAATATTTATTGTTGGCTTATTCTCGGCCAGGCACTGATTTGGTGCTCACTGTTTTCTGGAGAACTAGCCTAGCCACTGCCCGCTGTCCTGGAGCTTACACTTTCATATAGAACAAAGGAAGATGAGAAGCAGACAATGAGATAAGTATGGAATATTATGCCTGGTACTAACTAGTGCTATAAAGAAAAATAAAGCCAGTGAAGGAATGTTGAGAGGAACAGATGTTGAATAATTTCTTTTTTTTTTTTCTAGACAAAATCGGGGGCAATTTTATTGATAAATGCAGCTTGACGTACATTACAAATTTTTGTGTAACCTAGAGGAAAGAAAAAGATTTTGAAAAAAGACAGGGTCTAGACTAGAGAATACTTCCATTAAAGTTTGCAAATGTGAAGCTTTCCTTTTACTGCTCTGATATACTCTAATTCCCTGATACATTCTTTTTTTTTTCTTTAAGAGAGGAAAGAGATAGAGAAAGAAAGTGGGGTGGGGAGAGCAGGAAGTATCAACTTATGGTAGTTGATCCTTGTATGTACCTTGACCAGGCAATTCCAGGGTTTCCAACTGGTGACCTCAGCATTTCAGGTTGACACTTTATTTACTGTGCCACCACAGGTCAGGTTGGATAATTTTTTAAAAATTAAATTTACTGGGGCGCATTGGTTAATACATGTAATTTTCATGTGTACAATTTTATAATATGAAACATCCTCTGTATCTTGCATTGTGTCCTCAATACCCAAAGTCTAGTCGTCTTCTGTCACCATTTGACCCCTTTGATCCTCTTCATCCTCCCCTCAGCCATTTCCTCCTCTGGTAACCATCATAATGTAGTTTGTGTGTGGGTTTGTTTTGTTTGTTTGATGCTTTTTGTTATATATTCCACTTCTTGTCCTTTTCCATCTGACTTATTTCACTTAGCATGATACTCTTAGGATTCATCCATGTTTTCACAAATGGCACTATTTCATTTTTTTATGACTGAGTAGTATTCCCATGTGTGCATATATAAAAAAAGTTAGGTTAGGAATATCTATATCTATATCTTTCTATATTTATATGTACCTGCTCGCAAAAATTAGGGGATCAGGCAACGTGCAGATACTCCAGTACTTTCGGCCTTTTGTATAGTGCATTTTCACCAATGAAATTAAAGTTGGTTTTGCATCTTATTTGCATAATTGGAAAACTTTCTTTGACTTGTCGTTTGCTTTTCTGATGTTCTTGTTTAATAAAATTAAATACTTTTTTATCACTTCATAGTCATTTTGAAATATCCCCTAACTTTTGTGAGCAGTATATATATATATATAGGTATCTATATCCTTAATTTTTTTGAGGAAACTCCATACTGTTTTTCATAGTGGCTGCACCAATTTACTTTCCCACCAGTAGTGTACAAGGGTTCATTTTTTTTTTCTCATATCCTCTCGTAATTTCTCATTTCTTTTTTTTTTTTAACTAAAATAATTTTTTTCATTTATTTGAAAGAAAGAGAGAAAAGGAGGGGGGAAGGGAGATAGAGAAGGGTGAGAAAGGAGAGAGAGAGAGAGACAAAGGGAAGCATTAATTCATTGTTCCATTTAGTTGTGCACTCATTGGTTGCTTCCCATATGTACCCTGGCCGGGGAATTGAACCTGCAACCTTGGTGCACTGGGATGATGCTCTGTCTAGTGATCCATCCTGCCAGGGCCTGTTATTTCTCTTATGTATAATAGCCATTCTAATAGGTTTGAGGTGACGTCTCATTGAAATTTTGGTTTGCATTTCCCTGACAGCGAATGAAGTTGAGCATCTTTTTATATATCTGTCTTCGTGAGAGAAGTAGACACTTCTCTGTTCAGTCTACCCGTTGAATACTTCTGATAGTGGGCTGGAAAAGCTTCTAGGAAGATAACTTTGCAGTGGGGACTGGATGAAGGCCTATTTAGTTACAAATCTGGTGACCTAGTATATGAAATGCAGTGAGCCATTGTGATAAATTTATCTTCTAATGATCTTAAAAGCCTTTTAAATTTAAAAATTTTGCCTGAAGGAGGAATCAATTTAAAAGTAATTTTTAAATCATTGAGTAGAGGCTTCACGTCTATTTTCTCTTAAATATGAATACTTAAGGGATGATAATCATTTTCTAATTTGAGTGTAGTTTGGTTAGTTGCTTTTGGAATTCTGATCTTTGGCAATAGAGCATCACTTAACCAACACTCCGTTATCCTTCCAGTAAGAGACCAGTTGATGATTAGGGAATGGAACCTATCAGAATTTTAAAGGACTTCATTGACAGACCTTAGATTACTTGAGTTGATAAACACAAACTTTCTTCTCATGGCAGCAGCTTGTCCCCTAGAACACCTTGCAGTGCATCAGATTAGCAGGCCTTATTGACAGTTGCCCTGCCATTCCAGAGTGTATGTGATTGACAGTTATCTTATTTTCTCAGTAGTATTTCTAAAGCCACTCATTTGTGTGTCTTCTTCATGATTTTGCCAATATATTTTGTCTTATTCTTTAAATTCTTTTTATTAACCTTTAGTCCCTTTCTAAGCTGTAATATCTGCATAATCACAGGCTTGATGAGCTTGTTTTAGTATTCTGATGCATCTGTTAAAATTGTGTTGTTTCTGTATCACTTAAAATCGCTATGGTGCTAACAGTAGTGTGGTTATTCTCCCTGAGAAACACTGATCTCAGCTTTTTGTTATACGGAGTTGGATACTGCTGAACACTGCATTAACCCATTCAGACCACAGTTTTTCCCATATAATAACAGCTTTGTTATTCTATTTAGTAACTTCGTGAGCAGAGAAAGGCTGTACAGCCTCTAGAAACACTTAGTTGGTTGTATATTGAAATCTCTATTAATATTTGGGACAAACCCGGGCAAATTGTTCCATGAGCTAACTTAGTAAATTACTAACTTTCCAAATAAATTTTACTGATTTATTATCTATCTATCTACTTAATTAAATTTATTTACTAAATTACTAAAGTAATGTATTGCTAATCATGGACTTGTTGACATCAGTGGAGGGGTGAGAAGTTACAGTTTTGGGCAAGGAGCTCCTTCTTGTCCCCTCCAAATATACACAGTGAAGTTGGACATCTCTTCTAGTTAGATTAAAATTGTCTTTGTAATTAAAAAGAAGCTCTCAAATAATTGCTTAGTTAACTTCCTCAATATGTAACCTATTTCAGAAATCAAAAGCTATAGCAAAAGTCCCTAAAATGTCCAGATAACTACTCTGGGATGTAATAGGACCATCCTGCGTATAATATGATTCAGAAGAACTGCAGTGATTCGTAAACATATGTGACTAAGAGTTTTAACTTTGCTCATATCAGCCATCCAGTTCTCCAAAAGAGATTTTTAGTTTCATATCTGGTAAGTGTCAATTTATCTTCAATTGAAGTATGTAGGTAACCCTTAAGTAGATATTTATATAAGCCATCCACTGTCAGTTTAAGGTAATTTTTATCAATTACTATAAGAGTAATTATTAGTAATTTCCCATGGTTTTTTTTTTTTCTTTATCCTTGTACCTTTGGCTTCCTTTCCACTATTTTTACATTTTTGTTTTCCCATTTTTATTTCTCCCCTCATATATTAAAACGAAAAACATATATGATTTTGATGTTATTCAGGGAAAAACTTGTTTTTGGTTCTTGTGGCAGTATATGCTTGTTTGAAGAATTCACATAACATGAAGAACTCTATAGTGGAGTGTTTGGAAATTGATCAGTTATAAGAGAGGGCTTATTGTTAGTCAGGTTTTAAAAATATTTGATTTACACTGCGAAAGTATTAAATTTCCTAATCATTTTTGTTGTTGTTCTGGGAAGTTTGTTATAATACCTTGAAATATAGGTCAGAAATTTACCTTAGACACAATTTACCTATTAGTAAATACCTTTACAGCAGCAATATTTGATTTAATGATTATTTGCCAACAATTCATTTCCAGGGCAGATGTGGGTTTGCAAGAATTCTCACAGTCTGGATGTTACCTGCACACGTTTCAGTATTTCTCTATATTTTTCTTTAGAACAAAAATACATTACTAGTTGAGGTAATGTTTTGGGAATTCACTATTAATTCAAATCCTATAAAATCTTAATGTACCAAAATATTCAGTGATGAAGATTTTTAGTCTTCCCTGAAATTCTTTTACTCAAGTAAAGAGAAAGATAATCTGATATTAGCCATTGAGTCAAATCAGTTTATAACATGTACCCCTGACTTGTTATCTGCCAGTGTCCTGAGTCAGGGGCTGGAGCCTATTACCAGGTACAGTGAGTGTAATGATGCCTGAATGTTTGGTTCCTTTCTGGTCTCTCTGTGTTCATGCCTGGCTAATCATAAAAAATTTGATTATCTTCCTTGCCTATATATTTTACAATTAAGTAGTTTTTTTTCCAACTTACACATAATCTACCTATCATTATAACTCTTTAAATAATACTTTTTAAAGTAAATAGAATTTCTCTGCTATAGAAACTAAAAATGACTAGAATACCCATTTGTCAGCATTTTAGTCATTAAAGTACATTTGATACTTGAATGGACTAAGCCAGTAACATGGCAGAAAGGAAAAATAATTAACTCTAGAAATGGATTTTGTAGTTGTATTTAGACATATACCACCAAGCAATGAAGATATTTCAAATGGCACCATTCTCCTTCCTCACACTGTGTGGATCCTGTAGATCAGGCTGAAATATTTTCTTGGGGTTGGGATATATCCTTATATAGTCACATACATATTTATTATTAACAGTTTGAATAAAATTTATTTACCAAACATTTAAAAAAATCTGCTATGTTCTAGGTTCTGGGTAAAAGAAAAAAAATGATAATAAACCCTGTTGTCAGGGAATTGATAACCTGAAGGGGCAAAAGAACCATGAGACACAGAGCACAGAGACCATGCTGAGATGGAGACATGTTTACTGTAGTCGGCCCAGCCTCATTGGGAAGGTGAAGTTTGAATAGCAACTTAAACAAGGAGAAGGAATTGACCAAATTGAAGCGGTGAGAAAGTACATGTCAAACCAAAGGGTAATAAGTCCCAGGAACTCACAGCAGCATGACAGGAGCCAAGAACTCTCCCAGGCTTTACTGCTTCTTTCTAAGCTGGTGATTTTTCAACCAGTGTGTTGCAAGGAGTTTTAAAACATGCAATACCTGTCTGTTTAGTCAGGGACACTGACCTCTTTTCCCTTTGTTAAATAAAAAATTGAGGACAGCCAACATAACAATGTCCATCTGGTGTGAATGAATCAAAATTATACTTTTTTTTTGTCAGACCAGCCAAAACAAAACAAAACCCCCCCATATATCTATTTATATATAAAATATATAAATTTATATATATTTTATATATTTTATTTATAAATTTATATATGTATTTTATATTATATATATATATATATATATTTATATTTGGTGTGCCACAGAATTTTAGTAGTAGTTTATGAGCTGTGAGATGAAAAAGGTCGAAAATTGCTGCTGGAACAAGGAGGATGCTAGATTACAGCACAGGGAGAAACCAAGAGGATGGAATGTGTCCGTTAAGACAGGAAAGGTTCGAGAAAGAGGAAGTTATCAGACTGGTGGTTGCCGGAGGGGAGGGGGCTGTGGGACTGGGTGAAAAGGGTGAAGGGATTAAGAAGTACAAATTGGTAGTTTCAGAATAGTCACGGGGATGTAAAGTACACCACAGGAAATATAGTCAATAGTATCATAATAACTGTGTACAGTGCCAGGTGGGTGCTGGAAATATCGGGGGGACCATTTTATAAAGTATGTGATTCTCAGACCACTATGCTGGACACCTTTAACTACACAAAGTAATATGGAATGTAAACTGTAATTGACAAAATTTAAAAAAGAGAAGGAATTGTAAATGGTATTAGAGGTCAAGTAGTCTTTGGGCTTGGCTTTTATGTGAGCATTGACAACTATGGCTGAGCTGTAAATAAGTGTGGAGGTCACACAGATACAGAGTCCAGATGGAATGGGAGAGGAAGAAGCAGAAATATAGCATGTGTAGATGACACTTTAGACATGTATCTGGGAATGACAGATTAAGAGCCTTTGGGAGAGGAAGGTGCACAGCCAGGCAGGGTCCTCTTGCTCCTGCCAAGCCACCGCCCCCATATTGAAGTTACTTCATCCCTTCGAGGGCTAAGGAAGAATTGAGAGAGAGGCAGGGCATTCCGATTTAGGGGGAATATAAAAGGAACGAAATCTTGAGAAGGAGTGAGTCAAGGCAGAAGCTTAACTGTGTGCAGGAGAAGGGAACACTCTGGGACTGGGAAGATATAGAAAGTTTAAAGACGAGTGCCAGGAAGGTGAGAGAGTTAGTGCCCAACAGCCACTATTTTGTCTATGAAATGTTTGTGACATATATGGTTATCTCCAGTAGATAGTGAGAGGAACATGGGGGAGGAGGGGCTGGAGAGGGGTAGAGTTTTAGAAAAGGTGCTGTATGGGATGTGAGATGGAGCTGTCTAGGCCCAGGGTGATTCCTAGACAATGGGAGGGCCTAAATGACCCTGGAATAGAGTAATTGATAGAGGCAATGATGAGTGTGTATGCGTGTTCAAGTATGTGATTGTATCCTTGTGTGGTGTTCATGTATATGTTTTCATGACTATGTTCAAACATGTGTTTGTGTATTTTTGTGCCCTGGAGATAATGCCAGTCCAGATGTAGTAACTGATCACTTGATTTACCCATGTTTATGGAGATGCACCTAGTTTTCATCACTGTGGTAGGGTTACTGAGATGAGTAAGATTGTTTCTGCCCTTGTGAACATATAATCTAGTGGATCAGACATGTAAGAAAGTAAAACACAGCAGGGGTGCAGAGTTGTAATTCAGAGGAGGCAGTGTTACTGTATGAATGGTTGGAGATGGTTGAATTGACATCTTGGAAGCTTCTTGGAAGAAGTGACCTCTTGGCTGGCTTCTAAAGGAAGTGAATGGTTGCAGGTGAGGCGTTTCAAGACTGTAGAGGGAAGGATAGAAGGGATTGTTGACTTAGATGTGGTACCTGCTCAAGGCATGAAATAGCTGGAAAGTTTGAATCGGAATGAAGATTCAAGAAGGTGGCTGAATCTTAGAGGCTATGACTGATTTGACTTTGATTTTATAGAACTAAGAATTAGGGCCAGAAATTTGTTTTTCTTTTTAGAGAGAGAAAGAGACAGACAGGGACAGACAGAAAGGAAGGGAGAGAGATGAGAAGCATCAACTCACAGTTATGGCACCTTAGTTTTTCATTGATTGCTTTCTCATATGTGCCTTGATGGGTAGGGGGCTCCAGCTGAGCCAGTGACCCCTTGCTCAAGCCAGCGACCTTGGGTTCAAGCCAGCAACCATGGGGTCATGTCTATGATCCTACACTCAGGCTGGTGATTCCACGCTGAAGCCAGGTGAGCTTTAAGCCAGTGACCTTGGGGTTTCAAACCTGGATCCTCAAGTGTCCCAGGCTGACACCCTATCCACTGTGCCACCACCTAGTCAGGCAGGACCAGAAAATATTTTGAAAACAAAAATATTTCTTGAGCATTAGTATGAGTTGGTTCTTTTAAAAAACTTTTATTTATTGACTGATTTTAGGGAGAGAAAGGGTGAGAGACAGAGAGAGAGAGACGTTGATTTGTTCCTCTTATTTATGCATTCATTGGTTGATTCTTGTATGTGCTCTGACCCGGGATTGAACTACAACATTGGTGTATCAGGATGACACTCTAATCAACTGAGCCACCCGGCCAGGGCCATGAGTTGGTTCTTTTTCATCTTTTTCAAAAGTTGAATTCTTACTTTAATCTTTTTCAGGCTGAGAATCTGGTAGTTTTTAAAAAAATAACATGAAGAATGAGAGTATTAATCCTAAAATAAGTTTTAAAATATTTGCTATTTATGTTTATGTGTATCTAATATATATATATTCATATTCTATATTTTGATTCAATTATATATTCTATATTATTTCATATTCTGATGTCCAAGTTATAAATGTACCATACCATATGCCAATTGACCGTTTTTGGCCTTTAAAAAAGTGTAATGGAGCACTATTTATTATACTGTGTCATTCCTGCTTTGGAGTGTGAAACAAAGTTATTAAAGCCTTCTTTACTTTGTTGGTAACATTCGTAAGGGGAAAATATATTCTTTTGTTTCTGTAAATACTAAGTAATTTCTGTAAGTTTTTCCATCTGATTGAAAGAGAAATTAAGTTGCTAAAAGCAAACATGCCTTGCTATAAGGAGCAATCTTGTAGTGCAGAGGTAATAGATTAGGCAATGGCGGATCCCCTACCCCCAACCTCCAGCTTCACTGGTACCCCTAAAGTACATCATGCTCACTTAATATTTAATGTTTCTGCGATGGAATCACTTTTTCCCTTGAGGTTGACTTCAGATTTGCCAGACACACTGACAACACTGCGCTCCTTATTTTCCCCACATGACCTCAGCTTCTGCTTAAAAAAATGTTCAAATAAAGGATGCTTTTGTTCATATCTCGCTTGCCTGTAATATATTGACAACGTGTCTGCCGGCTGAATGGAATAGTTTTACAGTATGAGTGCTGCTTTCAGTGGCGCGGCAGGACTTGGGCTTTAGAAGGAAGTGAATTGGATAGGTCAGGAGAATGTACCATTTGTAAACACCCCTTTCCTTTTTTATTTATGTGTCAGGACAGCAGGAGCAGACTGTTCAGTGCCTGTCGCTGCGTAGAGCCAGAGGGAAAGCAGCTTGGAAGTCAGCTGCAATTTTTTAAACATTGTTCCCCTTGCCCCTCTGGATTATGATCTTCAAGTGTTCAGACTTGTCTTAGAAGCTGTTTTGAAACTAACATGGTTTAGTCCACTAACTGCATGTTGGGTAAATTCAAAACCCACATGCTCGTCCTCTTGCAGTGGAATAAGTCACATCTGATGGACATTTTCTGTGCTTATAGCATAGTAATGAACGTCTGACAGGCGCGACCTTTCATAAGACAACCCACACTATTGGCTTTCTGCCCAGAATATTGCTGCAACACTATCTGTGATTGGTTATCTCTCTATCATGCATTGCTTCACAAGGGGAAACAGCCCCTTTTTAAAATAAATCTACGATGGCTGGCTGCAATATGCCTCACTGTAAGTACTGTGTGTAGGTGCATGTGTGTGTGTGTCTGTGTGTGGGAGAGAGCAGGCTGACATGGATGTGACTTAGTCTGGTAGCACATGGCAAGGTTGTGATACTGTAGGACATCAGTGAAGTGCTACTTAGTAAATCTTAACCTATCTCTTTTTTCTACAGGTTGGTACTAAGAAGTGCCTTTCCTGACGTCTCTGCTGCTTGGAACCGCTTCTAGAGCAGTCTCTGCTTTTGCCTTGCTTGCTGCCAGCTAGACTGTGACGACAGCACATCCACCCTCCACCTCTAGCCCAGACACCCCCATTTCTACTTATAATCAAGAGAAAAGCTCTAAGTATCTGGCATTGCCCTAAGCTGCTTTAGTTTTAAAAGAAAAGTTTGCTGAAAAAGTAAGACATCTTCTTCCAGGAAATCAAGGAGGAAAAAAAAATTTTCTCGATTTTGCTCTAAACTGCTGCATCTGTCTATGCCAAACTAATCAATACCGATTGCACCACCAAACTCTATTGCAAATTCAGCTGTGAGGAGATTCCCTTTCAGACAACTTTGCTGAAAGCAGCTTGGAAAATCGGTGTCCAGGGGTCTGCCACGTTTTCATGCTTGCATTTGGGCTCAAAGTTGGCACTGGGAAGGGGTTACTGAGAGCACAAGGCTGATTCAAGGCCCTACTTTTAAACATTCATCTACTTAAAATCCTAGTATTTCTTTAAAAACCAAAACCTCTTTGAATTAACAGTTTCATGCTGTGAATTTCTAGTGGGAGATCTTTTCCTTGATATTGACAACACAATTTTCCATGTACTTTTAAAGCAGGGAGTGGGAGAAAAGTATTTTGGAGGGGACATTTTCATCATCATTTTATAGTTTTATCAGTTCAGTTTTTTTTGTCTTTTGGTTTTTTTATTTTTATTTTTTGTGTTTGGTTGTTGCTGTTTTTTTTTGTGTGTGTGGGGGGATAGGGTTTGTTGGTTTCACTGAAAATTTTAACTACCTGTAAAATCTAAACATGGCTGTTAGTGTCGCACCAATTCGGGACACAAAATGGCTAACACTGGAAGTATGTAGAGAGTTCCAAAGGGGGACTTGCTCACGGCCAGACACGGAATGTAAATTTGCACATCCTTCGAAAAGCTGCCAAGTTGAAAATGGACGAGTAATCGCCTGCTTTGATTCATTGAAAGTGAGTAAATATTATATTATTTTAAGGATACGCAATAATTGAATAAAGGGGATAAGGATAATAGAGTTCACTGAGCTTGGAATTATGAATTGCTTTGTTAATAGTTTAGTTACATGGTATGTTCTTATTGATGATGTTGGGGCGGGGAACTTTATTGAGAAGCAACAGAACCAAGTCTGGCCAAACTTGTTTGTTATGAATAACTTTATCAGCCCTTTAATGCTATGATTCCTTTTTTTTTTCCCTAGAGCAGAAAGTGTTGGCATACTTTTTAGCTTAGTAATAAATCAGTGTCTAAAATAACAAAATCAGTGCCTGTCTATAGGAGTAGTAAATGTAGATACGTGTGTGTATTAGCATATGCACAGATTATACACAAAGCTATGGCAGTAGCTGAATGAAGACAATTTGTACTTGTTCCTTTTTTTTTTTTTGTACTTGTTTCTAAAGGTGCTGTACTATTGTAAAAGAATAGCAGACACTGAGTAAGCTAAACTTGCATTATTGATGCTTTATGTTAATATTTTGACACTATGGATTTCTTTTTGATTGTATGAGCTTATTATTTTAAGGCCAGAAGCAATGTATTTTGTGGCAAATTAATTAGAAGTAAGGTTTCGAACTGCTATTCCAGTACCCTACCTGAGCCATAAACTTTGTTGAATGTGACTTGTAAATACAAGTAGAAACTCTTAAGTTCTATTAGTACTTGGATTTCTCTTAGCTTCTGTTATTCTAATGTGAAGGAACTTAGCAATTTATTTTCTATTAGATCCTGACCTTTTTTTAAAATTTGTAACAGTCTCAGCTAGACATATATACTAAATAGATTCAGTTAAGTATACCTAGAATTCAAAAATTCATTGTATTTCAGGTATCATGTTTGATAGTGGGTCTTTTTAAGGATAGCATACATGTCTTTATTTTGCCATGCAAGATCAAGCCTAATAATGTGAAGAGATCTGGGTACTACATTTATTTGGTTTAATTCAATTGCCTTTGAATACTAATATGCCAGTATAATTCTCTCTTGAATTTTTGAAATGGGGATCTCTGTGATTTCTACATACATAAAGAAGTGAAAGTGTCAATGATTTTTGTTTTGCAAAAAAAAAAAAAATAGTGCTTTTATAATGGTTTCTTTAGTAACATAGGGGTGAATTAACTGAAATAGTTAACTCCTAAATTAACCCATAATTCACCCTGATGTGATAAGTTAATTTACGAGTTAACTATTTCAGTGAATTGCTCTTTTGATCCAGATTGGGGTGCTCATTTTGCTAAAGTTTTCTCCAAAGACTCAAGGATATTATCATCAGAGTAGGAAACAAAAAGGAGGTATTGACAACAACAAAGATAACTTATAATGTTAGATTAGTCTTAATGTCATAGTCCTAAAGATCAGTAAGCAAAAGTTGTACATTATCACTGGGCCCTGCTTTCCCCTTTTCTCTGAAAGCATCATTGAGGGGCACAGTAGTCGTATACTTTTATGAAAGTGTAAACCTAAATTCATGCCGACTGAATTTAGGTGTAATTAGAAACTGGAACCCATAAAATGAGGGCCAAAGGGCTAATTACACTTGTCAGTAAACAGCTGTGTCCATAAGTAACCCTGTTTTGACCCAATTACTAGTAAATCCAATTTTTAATCCTACAGACAGTTGATGGTGCACTCGTAGCTGCAAAATGAAGGACATTTAACTTGGCTGTGACATTGAGTAGTTTTACAGAAGACTTGCCTTCACAGCACTTGGAAACATTGTGAAACATTAAAATTCAGTTGCTATTTTTCCATCTCAAAATATTTTTTTAGTAGCTGCTCATTTGTGGCGGCAGAACAGTCCCCCTTTGAGTAAAGCAGCAGCACTGCTTAAAGACATGCTGTGTGGCTAACAACATTCAACTGCCACATCAAGGGCTATTTCTTTTTAAACAACAAATAATTTGAAGATTTTAAATTTACTTCTGAAGTGAACTTATTATTGCACCTAATCAATGCAGACTTGTCCATGTTCCTTGTCCTTCTAAGAGAACCTGAAATTTATAGTCTAAAACTTGGTAAACTATTTTAATTTGAATAAGAGGAAGCAAACACAAATGTATTTATGGTGCAGCTTCATTCCCAGAACACTAGCTCCTTAAATGTGAGTGAAATAACGATGTGAAGAATTAATTTAAAATTTTTGAATATGTAATTAAGTATGCCTCGTTCAAAAAAATGTTTTTTTATTTATGTATTTCTAATACCTTGGTTGTTAATACGGTATTTAGAATTCTATGTTTTATGTAGCTTTTGCCTTGTGTTCGATTTTGTGGCTAAAATAGATCAAAAACATATTTTAAAAGAGTTAAAGTAACTGTGACTCATGCTTGAGGTCTGAAATTCGGAAGCATTACGAGGTTCCCGTACCAGTAACTGCTAGCTCATTTGTATTGTCTCAGAGAGTGAACAGAAGGAATTTAGAAACCTTGTAATATCCTGACTTCTTTAATAAAATGTGTTCTGTGTACTGCTCCAGTCCGTAGTCCAGCCTTCTCTGAGTTCTTGAGCCATGAGATGGAGGTAGCCTGTGTAATCTGCTATTTTTAGCACGTTAGGAAAGCAAACTGAATACTCTCTGAGAGGACCCTGTGAAATGGCTGCACCCTCAGCTGTGCTGCTTCAGACTTTGGCCAGGCTCCCAGGTGACTTATATTTATAGCAGACTTCTACTTAGAAGAGGAGAATTGGTTTCATTAAAAACAGAAGTTGGACTGTTCAAAAAAAGTAGTTATATAAAAGAAATCAAATGGCATATTACTAAGGGCAATTGGAAAAAAATTAGCCAATGGTATTTTTGGAGCATGTTGGTGATTCTAAAGTTTAAGTAATGAACTCTGATTAAATTTACTACATGAACACTGAATTCTGTCTCACAATAAGTGTGTTGCTAAGTAAAATGTGAATACCT
The DNA here is from genome assembly GCF_036850995.1 of Saccopteryx leptura. Taxonomy (NCBI): domain Eukaryota; kingdom Metazoa; phylum Chordata; class Mammalia; order Chiroptera; family Emballonuridae; genus Saccopteryx; species Saccopteryx leptura. Next base: position 196,927,210 of record NC_089504.1, read on the forward strand.
GGTAATGAGGAATATATATATATATATATATATATATATATATATATAGTATATTAGAAGTGGAATGATAATAGAAAGAGCTAAAGCTGTAATAATGTGCACTGGTTTATAAATTAAACAATATTTTAAGCACTGAATTTTTCTCAATTTTTTTTTCAAACTTACAGTCTTAATATACAACAGTCTAAGAGTATATTCAAGTTGAGAATTAAATTGCTTGCAAACTATAGATTGAGTGTTTTAGCTACTTCAGAAATCCTGAGCATTTGAAAAGGTACATTATTTTATGCTAGAGAGGATTTTTTCCCTTATGGCTTCTGAAAGAAATAACAACATAGTGTGCTGCCATTAGAACATTATATATCAGAAATAAGTTAATAGCAAGTTACCCCCTTTTTTTTTTTTTTTGGTAACAATTTTTCAACTAAAATTTAGGTAGTTGTTGTAAAGAAGCCTACAGAATGTATTTAATGTGATGCCAAGTTATTTATATTATTTATATTTCACCCTGTGATGAACTGAAATAGACTATTGCTTATTCTTCTTCAAATGCCATTCATTTTCCAGGTGTTGGGGGTGGGAGATATAACCTTTATGTTTATGTTTATTATCTATTTTCCAAAAATTTTGCAAAACTCTTTAATATTTGAAAACCATAGTCTCTTGTTCTCTTATCAAATTAGGCAATTTTGTTTAAGATAATTAAGCATTTATTTCACTGTTACACACATTTATGTATAATATATAGCTAGCACAGCTGATCAAATTTATCATATACATCAGAGATCAGATTCCACTACAAAGTGCCATAAAATCAAGGGCATTGAGTGAATATGTTTAAAGTATAATTGAAGACCTCAAAGAATGTATGAAATACAGAAATCAGCTATTAGAAGACACAAGCAGGAAAACACCCAGGTAAATGAACAGCTAGAAAACTCAGGCACATCAAGCCTCCAGGAGCTCTCAGAGGAGCAGGCTAGCATAACTGGACCAAAGTCATCCTGAGTTAGCATCTGTACAGTTAAATTTTAGAAGATCTGCCACTGTCAGCACAGTGGATCTTCAGTGTAGGGGTGGCTCGCTATGCTGCTCTTTGTGAATGTCCAGCTCAGTGTTTTCATCCTTTCTTCTCAACCTGCTTAACTGATAATCCTGAGAAAATTGGTATCTGTGAGTTTGAGACTCTTTCAGTCACAGCTTTGACCTGGTAGGCTCCTAATTGGAATAACTTGTACTAAGACTTTTGTTGCTGTTATTGTTTGGTTATTGTTTCTAATGGCATCTCCTATGTGATTTTAAAACTTTGACATATTATTGTATTATAGGTACATATTCAATAATTCTTTCAGTGACAGGTTGATACAGGACTTCCTTTTTTCTCTGTAATGACTTCAGAGATAACTATCAGGCATAACGTGTGTAGCAATGTGTATCATGTGAAAGTTCCAATTGACTATTCAAAGCAGAAAGTTCACAACTTTGTAAATAACCCTGTAAATGTACTGTGATGTCATCAACTTTGACCATGAATCTTTCTTTAGTGAAATTCTCAGTGGCTGTAGCTGCTTTGGTAATAAAACTTTATTCATTTACCTGTTTGTATTTTAATAGTTTGAACTTTTGTGGAAAAATGTATTTTTTAAAATGAATATAGATTTTAAACTGTTGGACAAATTTCAAGTCAGGTTTTGAATCCCGCTACCGCAGGCACTAATTCTAGAACTAGTTAATTTGTTTCCTTCCATAAGATTTTGGTGCACTTGCTTCTATTTTTATTTTTTTCCTCATTTAAACTTTGCTTTAATTTGTGTGTGTAACAAACTAAAAACAATTTAAACCTAAAGCAATGTGGTACTTACAGTTGACTTCAAACTTTCATTGTAACTCATACTTTCTAAACTTACGCAAAATTCTGATTCCATGAATAGACTCAAAACAATTTCATACGCAAGGCTGTTATTGACTTAAGAGTCCATGCAGTGTGGGGTGGGTAAATCTTTTAGTCAGGAAGTTTGTGACATATGCCCAATTCATATAAGAGGTGAGAAATAGAATGTTTCTTAGACCCAGCACAGACACCTTGGGATCTAATTTGGGAAGCTTACCCTGTCATTTTCTTCACCAAGGATAAGCAGAGGATTTCAGTTATCTGAATCACTAATCTGTTACCTTTCATGCTGAGCAATGTCTCTGCCTTCCCACAGACTTAGACAAAGCTGGTTATTTTCTTACAAAGAGATCCTATTGAGAAAATTTTGAAGTTTTATTTATTTATTTTAACTTTAGCGGCAACACAGTGTATGCTTTTAGATAGAGGAGCAATATTCTATGTTCATAAGCCAAAAATTATGACAGTCAGTGGAAGTGGATTACTAAACAGATGGATTTTGATTTAGGACTGACGGATGGATAGTTGCTAATAATATATAGAAACTTCAGTCAAAGCAACTGAGAAGTAAGAAAACTTATTTGTTTGAAGTCTTATAGATTATTAGAATAGTGATTTCCCTGTAAATAACTAATTCTAGTGAGACCTTCTTATTCCAGTATTCATTTATAATAAAGTTTTAAAATCTAGTATTTTTTTTTTTACACAAATAACATCAAATGCACATCATTTACAGTATAACTTATATTCTCTGGCACATTTCTGAAATATTTTTCACTTTGAGATATACTTTGATTTGTTAGAGATAAAACTTTCTATAAGGACTTGTGATTTAAAACATAGTGTTAATTACAACCCCTTATCCATTATCATTTGATTGAAAGGCTGTCTCCTGGATATATTTTTGTGTTGGTCATCTCTGACCTCTGTTCTCCTTGTGTTTTATCTCCACGTTCTTTCCAGCTTCCTGTTGGTTCTGATTCCTCTGTTTTTCTCTGGAGTCACACAAAAAATGATTCAGACATTTTGATTTTAAGGAATTACATTCAGCATTGAGTAACAGAAACACCTTTCCTCCCCAGCATGTGGCATAAACAGATTAAGGGTTTATATTTTAGTCCAGGGGTAGTCAACCTTTTTATACCTACCATCCACTTTTGTATCTCTGTTAGTAGTAAAATTTTCTAACCACCCACCGGTTCCACAGTAATGGTGATTTATGAAGTAGGGAAGTAACTTTACTTTATAAAATTTATAAAGCAGAGTTACAGCAAGTTAAAGCATATAATAATAATTACTTACCAAGTACTTTATGTCAGATTTTTGCTAAGTTTGGCAGAATAAATCTTTATTAAACAACTTACTATAGTTAAATCTATCTTTTTATTTATACTTTGGTTGCTCCGCTACTGCCCACCATGAAAGCTGGAACGCCCACTAGTGGGCGGTAGGGACCAGGTTGACTACCACTGTTTTAGTCAGTTGTCCAGGCCTATAATGAAGACTCCACAGTCATTAGAAAATAGGTTTCTTCACCTGGCTTTCACCCTTAGGATTATTTTTACAACTGCAAGATGGCCACTGCAGAGCTAGCCATTATATCTGCAATTTCAGGAGGCAGGAAGAAGAAAAGGCAAAAGAGACTACAGCTCCCTTGGCTCCTTTAAAAAAGGTGCTTTAAGCTCCACCCAGTGATCATTCCTGGTTTCTCATTGGCTTGATTTTGGCAGCAAGGAAACCTGGGAACTGTAATCTTTAAATTGTTGCTTAAATTAAAATCAGGCTTTTGGTAGATAAGGTTGAAGAGGAGAACAGATTTTCAGGAGGGCAATCACTGGGATGGGAGAGTTAGGGAGTTTTTTTCCTCTCAGAAAACTTCCAGAATCAAGTAACTCTCCCTGAAAACCACATGGGTTTCAGGGGTTGTTGAGGGGAGAATACTGTTGAAGAAAAACTTGTATCTCCTTATCTTGGCAATTTGTCATCACTTCTGGTTAACCAGAGATGTCTTTCTTTTTTTCCAAATTATGATATGTTTAGTCAATAAAACCTGGCATATCACAACAAATGGATTGACTTTTACTTAGGTAAAAAAGAAAATTGCTTCATTTAAAATTTTTTTTATTGCCAATGAATATTTAGATACACAGTTATATATTTAAAAGTGGACTGTTAATAATAATGTGTGTCATTAAAAACAAGTCTCAAGTGATTTTATTTGACAAAAATAATATATAGTTATACAGACGACCTATTTTTGTTCTACAAATGTATTTGTTTTTTATTTTTGCTGAAATAAAATGAGTTAACATTTATTGAAAACTGATGAGTATTTTCAGTGTTTTTTATTTTTTATACTATTTAATCTTCACAAAGACTCTTTGAGAAAGTTACCTTTATTACTAGCATTTCATGGAGGGCCATACTGAAGTACAGAGAAGTTAGGCGACATGCACAGGGTCACTCAGCCTGTAAAATGTGAACTCCAAGCCTGATAACCTGACGTCACAGCCTCCCCTTTAACCACTTCCCCATAAAACATTACCTCTTAATTTATGCATCCACATCCTAAGGGTTCAGCAAAGAAACATCTGAATAGCAGTTCATTCCTTAGTTTTTGCTAAGGAAGAAAACTTAAAGTTTAAGGCAAATTTATGGCACAGGACCTAAAACAGTAAATACTCAAAAGGAATTATTTGCGAATTCAATAAACGAATCAGTGCGTGCATACAAGATAGCAGCAAGAAAGCTGCCACCAACTTGGAAAGATTGTATGTCTGTTTTAAATATATAGCCATATAGAAAAAAAGGTTGTAAATTAACCATCCTCTTTTAAGTAGTCACTGTGTAAACTATATAGCTGCCTTCTGATGTATAAGAAAAAGGCAAATTCTGAAGTTTCAGTGGTTTAGGAAGCATTTTCCCACAGAAGCAATGTGGTTAAGTCATCAGTCAACCCTGGGTAGCCAAGTAACGCATAGGATGCTTGAGTTCCAGTCCTGTACAAATAGTACCCTGAAACCCTGGTGATTAGTTAAACCCAGAAGGCTCCATAGAACATGAGTAACATTTTATCATAAATCTTAAGTACCACTAGTATCATAGACACCCCCCAACTGCTTTTTTATCAAAATATTTCTATGGAAAAGATGTATTATTCAAGTTTCACTGTGGGGCTCCAGAAATTCACCTTGCAAAGAAAGTGGTCTTTCTCAAACTCCTGGGACACTTTCTACAAGTCAGTGCAAGTTTTCTGCAGCCCCAGGTTTGGGTAGCTCCTGACCTCTGGGGCTATTCCCTTTGCACAGGACAGAGGCTCAAAATCCATGGGGACCAAAGATGGGAGGGGGCAGAGGCTGCAGTCCAGAGATTCCCCAGAGTGGGAAGACTTCTTTGTCATATGTCTTCCAAGGACATTTCTTTGTTCTTTTTTTTTCCTCTAAAAAACCTACTTCCTTTTGAATGTATGGCTTGTTGATCCTGAGTCTGGTCCACTGTGGAACTTAATATTAATGAACAACCCCTTTCCTTTCTCTTTCCGAAATTTTCAAAAGTTTAGCTGTTATTTTGATACTGTTGGTTTTTAAGTAGAAGTAGCAATGGGGAAACAGGTGAATAGTGAAAATTTTCAAACTAAAATACCCCCCCCCCCTTTTTTGGCCATTTTATTACACGAGATAACCAAGGGATCAGCAATAAAGAACTAGATGTGAAGAAAAGGAAGGACATTTAGGCAGTCCTGGTCATGGGGGTGGGTTTCCACAATTCAAGGAGTGTAACCTAAACACTCCTGTGTCAAACTTTGAGGAGGCAGATACTAAACTGCAGTGTTCAGAGGCTGACTGCTAATAGGGAGAACAGTGTGTTTGGTGGTAGAGGTCAAGTTTGGAGTGGGAACATCTCAGCCGAAATCAGAGGATCAGTGGGAGAGGAGCTTAAGGAAAGGGGAGAGAAATGTCTCTAGCGGTTTATCTTTCCTTTCCTTTCTTCTCCCTTCCCTCTCACAGCTACTAATTCTGAGACCACAAGTGGGAAGAGAAGAATTAGAAGGAATCTCTAATCCGAGAGTTCCCATAGCCATATGCCACCAGACTAGGGCAGCTGTCCTGGGTCATTATTGGCCAGTTGGGAACTAACTATGTTTCAAGCCTAGGTCACAGTTTTAGGCTTAGCAGCATTCTTCTGCATCTGTATTGACATATTAAACAATGTTTATACATATTTTAAGTTTTGGTGATGTTAGGCTGAGACTCAATTAATTATTGAGACCCAAACATCCTGTGTTCTCAAGACCTCCTACGATGCCAGGCATCTTAAGTTAGTCTTTATTTCTCTGCATAAAATTCAGACTTAAGGTGCAGGCTTCTGGATCTCAGAATCACTTATACTTAAGTCCTAGCTGTTTGCAAATAAAGGCAGGGAAGCTGTGTTAATAGCTGACAGTAAATTACGTAAAGCAAAACATGGAAAATTTAAGTTAGAAAAGCTAGGAAGCTTTTCTGTCACTTTCAATTTTCTACACCAGCACGGACATAATCAGTGTTTAGGATCTGCTTGTGATGGATAAATTACATCTGTAATTCATTCTTTCCATGTTACTGCATTCAAATGATAATTTGCTTTCAGATATCATTGTACATCTAATATTCTAAAATCATCCTTAGACTGAAAATAAGTCTAGTAACATCTCCCAATCCCAGGAAGCTTTTGTAATTAAACAATGTTAGTTCATCAAATGGGCCAAGTTAAAAAAATAAGAGGTTTTAGAGAAAAACAGCCAAATTTATCCTGCCTGACATAGGATTCCTCCTTGGTCGATGGCATTGCTCCTTATACACCAATTCTCCTGTAGTACAGGGAACCAAGAAATGAGCCAGGCAGGGAGAAATAACTGAAGAATTAATATTTTATATAAAGAATCCTGTTAAGAAAGATCTGTATTCTGAATGACCCATCTTTCTTCACATAATCTCATATCTGTTCATGGCTAAGTGGAAAGTAATGAAATCTAAATCTAGCCATGAGAAAAGATTATCATCATGATTTTATTTATTGAACTCTTTTTTTTCACTATTATGAACTTTTACTTCCAGACATTGCTTTCCATGAATCATAGTGGAGTAATAAATTGAAAACAAATGTCCACATAAAAAAACCACAAAAAAACCCTTAAACTCAGATGAACTAAAGAATAATTATCCATATCAAAGAGTAGCATTTCCATTGCAAATTTTTGCATGGTGGAATCAATTTAAGTAGCTCTCTCAAAGCCTTTAAACTACGATTAACATATAGTAGCTTAACATGTAACATACATATAATAGGTTAAGTATGCATAATGAGAAATGCAAAATTATTTGATTTTTTAAAAAGAATCCTTATTATTACTTTTATCTTCTGTATTTCCCACTAAGGATGTATAATTAATGCCTAAATATTAAAGGGGAGATTTTCAGCAGAAACATATTTATACTAAAGGTTTAAGAATTTAAAGAAATTACAGACCTAAATATATGCCACTTCTGTATCTCAATTAAAGGAAAATAATAATTTTTTTTTTATCGTTTAGTAAGATAAAACAGACTGATTTTTTTTCGATACAGTTGATATTTACTTTTATATTTGCTTCTGGTGGACTGCATAGTGGTTAGACATTCATATACTTTACGAAGTGGTTCCCCCGCCCCCGATAAGTCTTGCTCCCACCTGACCTTATACATAGTTATTACAATATTATAGATTCTATTCTCTAGGCTGAATTCTACATCCCCTTGACTATTTTGTGAATGCCAATTTATACTTCTTAATCCCTACACCTTTTACCCATCCCCCTAATCTTCTCCCCACCTTGCATCTACCAATTTGTTCTCTATATCTATGAGTTGGTTCCTATTTTGTTTGTTTGTTTATTTTGGTTTCTAGATTCCGCATATAAGTGAAATCATATATGGTATTTGTCTTTCTTTGTGAGTCAGATTGGTTTTTAGTTAACACATGTACAAGTGGTTAATTTTACTCCCCTGATTTGATCAACATCTATTGATGATATAAAACAATGAGGGTCAGAAAGATGAAATAATATATACAAGGTTACACAGCCAGGAAGTAGTTGAACTGAGATTACAGACAGGCAGCATGTGCTTTCAACTTTGGCTCTCAGTTGAACTTGATTGAGGTGGTAGGATCTTGAAGCACTACCCTGTGATCTTATGCATACAGAAATACAGTGTCAGGTATTCATGAGACTACAGAGTAGAGTGATGGGCATAGTGAGGCAAGTATTTGTTGAATCACTGCAATGGCCTGAATTTAAAGCCACTAAATATTTTTTTAAATGCTTTCTTGTACTTTTTCTTAATTCAGAAGACCATCTCTGAATATTTACTAATAATATTTTTTCATTTAATTTAGAAATTTACAGTACATTTTAAACTAGAAGTCTGATAATCTAGATTTTCTAAAAGGTCAAGAAAAAATTTAAAAGTCATGCTAGACTGGAAACAGTATAGCAAATCAGAATAATAGTTTGTTCCAGGGAAAAAAGAGAGGGAATGTCCAGATTTCAAGACAAAGCTTGGAAATGACATAAGGGACACCAGTTAAGGAAGTTTTCATTTCATAAATACCCAATGATTTATATTTCTGCATAAAATAGACTTTGCTTTCTAGTTCAAGGAAGTAGTATAATTGATGTTCTTCTAATGCACAGAACCATGAGACATTGTTTTGTAAGAGGCTGAGATTTTGTTCTTTTTATATCATGACTTTTATTGGGCACTTATAATAATATTAGAAACAAACAAAAATGTGCTTAACCTTTGTAAGTTGTACTATATGAAATTAAATCTAGATGAAACCATTGACCTATTTTTTGACAGTATCTTTCTATCCTATGCCACATTTTTGTATTTATGACAACTTTTAATATTGCATTTTAAAAATAATACAATTTTATAGATATATTTTCTTTTATTTTATGACAGAGAGAGAGAGACAGATAGGGACAGACAGAGAAGAAGGGAGAGAGATGAGAAACATCAATATTTTGTTGTGGCACCTTAGTTGTTCATTGATTGCTTTCTCATATGTGCCTTAACTGGGGTGCTACAGCAGAGTGAGTGACCCCTTGCTCAAGCCAGCGACCTTGGGTTCAAGGTGGTGAGCTGTGCTTAAACCAGATGAGCCTGCACTCATGCCGGCAACCTCAGGGTTTTGAACCTAGCTGGGTCATCTGTGTCCCAGTTCGATGCTCTATCTACTGCACCACCACCTGGTCAGGCTTAATTTTATTTTACTTTTATTTATTTATTTTTGTATTTTTCTGAAGTGAGAAGTGGGGAGGCAGAGAGACAGACTCCTGCATGCGCCCAACCGAGATCCACCTGGCATACCCATCAGGGGGCAATGCTCTGCCCATCTGGGGTGTTGCTCTGTTGCAACCGGAGCCATTCTAGTGCCTGAGGCAGAGGCCATGGAGCCATCCTCAGCGCGTGGGCCAACTTTGCTCCATTGGAGCCTTGGCTGCAGGAGGAAAAGAGAGAGATAGAGAGAAAGGAGAGGGGGAGGGGTGGAGAAGCAGATGGGCGCTTCTCCTGTGTGCCCTGACTGGGAATTGAATCCTGCACTTCTACACTCCGGGCCGATGCTCTACCCCTGAGCCAGCTGGCCAGGGCCTAATTTTATTTTTTTTATCTATTTATTTAATACTTACTATGTTAATAATGCTGAAATTTCTAGATCTAATAAGAGGAAATTTTCCCCATGGCTTCCATAATTTTAATGATATATTTAAAACTAATATTTTTAAGACTTATGCATTATATGTAATTGAAATAAAAAACAAATATGTAAATATGGGAATCACTGATTGGATTTTGTTCTTGATATAGCAGAAAGAACGTTTGATTTTAGAAAAATGTAAATTCAAAGTTGTATAATTCCTGGGCTTACTGAGTATTTATTAAATATTAGTTTAAATTGTTTCCTGGACTATTATTCTCACATAGCAATTCATTTCAATGAACAAAAAAGTACAGAAAAGCTTTAACATCAATAGCTACTGTTACAAATATACCTTTCCTTGAATGATTAGAAACTCAATGTCTTTGGCCATTTTCTTGAATGGATCAGCTTAGTCAAATAGACAGATAGAAATTTTTTTAACGAAATTGATTGTCTTTGATATATTAATTTAAACTTGGTTTATAAATCAAATTTACATTGTGTCTAAAACTAAATTGATTACAGGGAAAAGTAACCAGATTTCCTGTCCTTTATTTTTATTTCTTTGGACATTTTCTTCATTATTTTGCTTAGTTTTAGCTTTATGTTTTTGGTAACTTTCTCAGTGTCTAGATTGGCCTCTGTACTCTTTTTCCTTGAGAAGACATTTATAGTGAATGTTATTTTATAGCAAATAAATATTGGCACCAGGATTAATGAGAATGTGGTCACTGGTGGTTTTCTCTTAGTTCCAGTACTGCCTTGAAATTTTTAATCAAAGTAGGATCTTCAGAATCATTGCAAAAAGCCATATGCAAAAATGTATAAGTAATGAAACAGCTTTTTCATGACATAGAGTCAGACATGGTTAAGAACCCAAACTGTGAATTTAGCTGCATCTAGGTTTGATTCCATTAGTCACTTCCTGGTAATTTTGGGCCAGTCACTTGTCCTGAGTCTCAGTCTCCTGCATAAAATGAGACTATTGTTACTGCATTATTAGTGAGGATGCCGTGAGATCAGTTGTATAATATAGGTCTCTCCATGCAGTGTCTTGCTCAACGTAAATATTCTGTAAATGGAATCTCTTCGGGGTCCTGTCTGAATGCTAGAATTCAGTCTAAGTTATCTTTCCCCATATGAGAAGAACTTGACATTTTGTCAGAATAAATGTCACGTTAATTTGAATATTGTACTACAGTTATCTACTATTTTATTAAAAATAATTACAAGTGACTTTCATCTGGAATATGTATAGATGCACATTATCACATACTACCTTATTTACTTACCTCTTACCAAGGGAAGACACTCTTTTACCCTCTTAGCATGTGTCACTGCTTCACTGTAAGCTCATTAGGGTAGTATTAATAAAATAATTCAGTATTTATATCACTATGCCTGAACACCCATTTCATAAATGTAGTTACCCATGAGTGAAAAAGTGGTAACCATCTGTTTCACCTTTAATTTCATTTAAAACTAATGCTCTATGCTGGTCTAAAATAATTCACATTTGATATTTCAAATACTACATTATTACATAGTAAGATAACATATAAATATATTATTTATGTAAATTTATTTCTAAAAGACTCACCTAAGACATTTTTCAAAAATAAAATTGACATTTATTTAGTAAAGTACCTGTATAGGGTAAAAGGTTAAGTCTTTTTATTTTCAAGATGAACACTATCCCTAGTTTGTGTTTTCTTATACCTATATTAACTCACTCAGCAAAATATCTGCTACTTCCTCAAAGCTGTAAAGAGGCATCCAAGTCCTCATTCTCCTCCCCCCACCCCGCCCCCCACCCCCATCACTATTACTCAGAATTGGTAGGGATCCAATTCTGTCTAGCCCAGTGAAGTGGTCTCTTTTAAGATGTGTAAAGGTGCTGGCCTAATCCACAAATTTGAGACTTTTTAGTTTGGTTAGAATAGGAGAGAATATGCCTTTTTAAGTAAGCAGGGGAAAAAAAATCCTGATCCTTGATTTTTATTGCTTCTTCAGGAATAATATAGCCTAGTAGTTTCTATGGCCTGTGCTGGGTTTTCCTTTGCAGTTGTGTGTAAATGTTGTGATATTCTAATTCCGAATATGCATTGTGCTGTTCTGTTTGATTTACTGAGCCATACCACTATTGATTGCCCCTTCTGTTCTTCTGTGTATTGATTTAGTATGTGGCAGTGAGTTCATTGTGTTACTTGATGGTGAGGGAGCATCAGATATGTGTTCATATGAGCTGCTTGTGTAGTCTGTTTACTTGAGTTGGCTATTTAGGGCTTTATCTTGTTGAGAAAAAATTTGGAGAAAGTACAGGAGAACCTCTGAGGACAGGGAACATACAATTTGTTTTCAGCATTTTGGAAGATGCCAAAATGCGTGCAGTAAGGCCTTCCTGGAATTAAATTGTCAATTGATATTAGTTAGCAGATGTGTAAAGCCTGGGTTCCCTCATCACCCCATCCCCTGCTGTCTCACCCATATGCTTCTTTTAAAATTCATGGTAGGTAGCACCGTTAGATGCTCATGTTTGTTTGAGCATAGTTCACTTCTCCGTAAGAATGGCTTCATGTACAAACCACCCATTATTGGACAAAAGTAGAAATAACAAGCAGGGTGTATATGTGTCATTGGGTGCTCACATACTGGGGATATTGCAGAGGTAGAAAATTGAGCTAAATGATTAAGCTAGGAATCATACGAGTTCTTTTTTTTATCTATTACAGTTTTGTGTCATTTCATAGTTAAATTGTTTGTGTGTGTGTGTGAATTACAACATTTAAAGTAAGGCTGATAATTTACTTATTTTCTCTGACATTTAATTGTTTGAATTTGCCCAACTTGAGACAATTCATTCTTGATGTAAAAACATTAACCTTCAGAATGAGATCATAGTACCATGATCCTCTAATGAATGTTACCTTTTGTTTTAGCAGCTCAGTTGGCTCCAGGCCATGGAAAAGTTTTTATTTCCCATCAGCTCCAAGGTGGGAGCCAAACCAAAGTTAAAGAAATATTTTCCAGCAGACAAGTTTCTACAGATAATATCAATAGTCCAGGAGCATGCGCCTGGCTGTCTCTCTCTCTCTCTCTCTCTCTCTCTCTCACACACACACACACACACACACACACACATACACACACGTTCTCTCCTTATGAAACTGTTAGATTAGGAAAACATATTGAAATACTGATAATGACAGTAACTTTCATGTCGAGAAAGGAGCTCCTTATTAATCCTTCCCGGTCACATTTTGGCCTCAAAGTTTGCTTACATTTTCAAAATGTATTTGCTTCAGGATGACTGGAGGAGGATCACTCTCCCTGTGTTAATACCTTCCAGGGCTTCTTGCCACCTCTGCTTTGTTTGGCTAGCCTGTGATTTTTGAAGAACGAGGGAACATAATTATGACTGTTTTTTGAAATGCTAATTAAAACTCTGACCTCAAAAAACCTGCCAGTTCAGAAATGTAACAGGAGAAATGTGAACGCTCAGCGTTGCAATAGAGAGCATGTAAGAGACAGTGCCAGTTGGACCACTTTGCTCCAAATACCTACTAGACCCAAACTTTTCTCTTGTCAAGTGATCGGCCATAGTCATAGCAGGATCCACATCATGCCATGTGAGTCAACAGTTTGTTTGCAGGGCATGCCTATTGTGTGCCACACAGAGTCTCAGGTACTTCTCCCAGCTTCCTGCACCAAGCAGAAGAGACTTGGGAAAGTAGACTTCCCCTACTGCTTGCCCCACCACCTAAACCTACTCAGGTAGAATCTCTAACCAAGAGACATGCCCAGATATATACTTAAAAAGCTATATGCTTTTAGATAACTGAGGAGCCACTGAGCCATTTCACCCGCAGGTGTTGTAAAGTACCAAAGGCTGCAGAATTAATATTAATATTTTAGGAGGCTTGGAGGACATTTTATTAATTTGGGTTAAGGTGTGAAGAGAAATTGTGAGAATAGTCTCTGTACTGTGTGATTGGCATAACCAGGATGGATCTTGCCATTGTATTGTAAATGAAAAGGGAAGGAAAGCATAGATTCCCTGACATTCCACCACACCTGTGGGGAAAGGAGTGAATGGCTAGCCAGGTGCAGGAATGGAAAAGCCAAAATAAACCTTTTCTTATAACTATGAGCCATTTGCGGGCATTTGTCCCCACGGAAACTACCTCTCTTATGTAAATGCATGTGGTTAATACCTCTGACTCTGGACAGAGAGATGGCGGATGAACACTAGAAAATATAGGAAGGCCTTTTAATATGTAAAGGGATATCTTTCTACCATTGTGTTGACTTGTAAATTTTGTTTTCTCCAAAATGATGTATGGTTTGCAAATTGAACGTGGTCCTATCATGTTAAAGGACATATGACTATAACTAATAGCGGTAAAGGGCTCCTAATTGCAATTTTTGCTTCTGTACTTCCCACTTACAAAACTATAAAAACTAAGTAGAACAAAGGGCCAGCGCGCTCTCCGTCAGATGTCTGTCGGAGTTCCCGCCGCTTGGCCAAGCTAGACAATAAAGCTTTAATGTGTAAACGACGGACTTTGCTTCTGTCTTCCATAATTCGGGTCCCTCCGAATTTGGATTAACATAACCACCATTTATTTTAAATACTGCTAAGAAACTCAAGGGAACATAGTATTTTTGCCATGACTTCTTGATCTATATAGAAGATGTATTTTTCTCCTAAGGATAAAACCATCTGGGAATATACACATGCTTCTGACTCTTGTAAACATCTGGCTTTGCTTTCTGATTAGCACTGTGGATAAAATTTAAAACATTATTTTGAAAACAAAATAACTTTCCTAACTACTTAGTATTTCTTATTCATAGTTAGGAGGTGATGTTGCTGTGTTGTTAACATCTCTATCAAGTTTCTGATTCAAAAATTATTATTTTGCTCTAAATAACATTTCCTATGACTTCTGTCCTCTTAAAAAAATGTGACAAGGCTCTCTTGGTTCCTGAGATTAATATTAGAGGAAAGAGCAGAGAGGAGAGCAGAGAAAGGCCACGTGGAGGAGGCCAGAAGAAGCAGCCAAGATGGCAGAGTGTTGAGTGAGAAGCCAGTTTGTGCAAAGTTTGTGCAGGGGGAAGGAAGGAGATGGGGAACAGAGGTGAATAAGTCTGGTAGCTAGAAACCTTTGATTCTAGGAAACTCGTATAAGTCAGTAGCTTTGTGAGCACTGAATGTGAGTGGGTTTTGGAGCCCAGTGTGTGTTTTTACTTGCCCACCGGGTGCAAGCTAGGATTAAAGAAGATGGCTCGCAAAAAAAAAAAAAAAAAAAATGACAATACGTCTGATAAGGAGTTAATAATCAAAATTTATAAAGAACTTGTAAAACTCAATACCAGAAAGCCAACCATCCAATCAAAAAACGGGCAAAAGAAATGAATAGACACTTCTCCAAAGAGGACATACAGATGGCCAATAGGCATATGAAAAAATGCTCAACATCACTAATCATTAGAGAAATGCAAATTAAAACCACAATGAGATATCACCTCAAGCCAGTTAGAATGGCGCTCATCAACAAAACAACACAGAATAAGTGCTGGTGAGGATGTGGAGAAAAGGGAACCCTCCTGCACTGCTGGTGGGAATGCAGATTGGTGCAGCCACTGTGGAAAACAGTATGGAGATTCCTCAAAAAAATTAAAAATCGAACTGCCTTTTGACTCAGCTATACCACTGTTAGGAATATACCCCAAGAACACCATAGCACTGTTTGAAAAGAAGAAATGCACTCCCATGTTTGTGGCAGCATTGTTCACAATAGCGAAGATCTGGAAACAGCCCAAGTGTCCGCCAGTGGACGTACGAATTAAAAAGCTCTGGTACATATATACTATGGAATACTACTCAGCCATAAGAAATGATGACATCGGATCATTTACAACAACATGGATGGACCTTGATAACATTATACTGAGCGAAATAAGTAAATCAGAAAAAACTAAGAACTTTATGATTTCATACAGAGGTGGGACATAAAAATGAGACTCGGAGACATGGACAAGAGTGGGGGTTACGGGATGGGGGGAAGGAGAGGGAGGTGTTTGAGAGAGGGGAGGGGCACAAAGAAAACCAGTTAGAAGGTGACGGAAGACAGTTGGACTTTGGGTGATGGGAATGCAGCATAATCAAATGTCAAAATAACCTAGAGATGTTTTCTCTGAACATATGTACCCTGATTTATCAATGTCACCCCATTAAAATTAATTTTAAAAAATGTGACTTGATGTGCATTGATTAGCAGGTTTCCATTTACTAGCTTCCCTTTTGTTATATGTCCTCTACTAATTATAATAAAATAGCCAGTCAGTAAATTAATAAATGTTATTTTTATTTAAAATTTTTTTGCCCTGGCCAGTTGGCTCAGTGGTAGAGCATCGGTCTGGAGTGTAGATGTCTAGGGTTTGATTCCTGGTCAGGGCACACAGGAGAGGTGACCATCTGCTGCTCCACTCCTTTCCCTTTTCCTTCTCTCTCTCTTCCTCTCCTGCAGCCATGGCTTGATTGGTTGAAGTGCATTGGCCTAGGCTCTGTGGAGCCTCTATCACAGGTATTAAAAATAGCTTGGTTGCGAGCATAGCCCCAGATGAGCAGAGCTTTGCCCCCAGATGGGGTTGACAGGTGGATCCTGGTTGGGGTGCATGCAGGAGTCTGTCTCTCTGTCTCTATTCCTCTCACTTAGAAAAGAAGAAATTTTTTTTTCTAATTGATTTTTAGAGAGAGGAGGGGGAGAGAGAGAGACAGACATTGATTTATTGTTCTGCCTATTTATTCTTTCATTGGTTGATTCTTAAATGTGTCTTGATGGAGTATTGAACCCACAATCTTGCCATACCAAGACTACACTCTAACCAACTAGCTACCTGGCCAGGGCTGAATGAGTGTTATTTTAAAAAAGATTCTTATAATGTGTATAAACAAACATGGAAATCCAGTGATGACCTGGTTAACCTCATAACTATTTTATTTTTTGTAAAGAATTTTATATTTTTTTACAGAATTTATTTTATTATCTCCAAATAATACCACATAGAGTATGATGAATTTAAAAGTACAGAATTTTTCTTGCATCAGTGGTAGTCCTCAAGCATAGGAAATGAATAGACTAGCCTGTGTGGGTGTAGTTTTATAAACTATGAACACATGAAAGTGGTCCTCAGACCCCCAACTCTGTTACTTTAGAACTTCATACATTAATTGTATGTGTTCTAGGAAACAGGGAAAATCAATGGTCAGCCTTAGCCTGTAATATATTTTGACAGCATGAATGAGTCAAACAAAGCAAATTCCCAGACTATTTAATAGTACAATGGAAAGGGCTTCTAAGGAAGTCATTCTTATGACTAGTTGAAAAATATTTTTCTTAGTACCTGTTACAGAGAAAAACAGGTCACTGTTGGAAGAAAAATGAAATCTCCAGTTACATGTATTCTCAAAGTGATTTGATCAATTAGAATGTGTTTATCTTATGACAGAACTCCATAAAAGGATACTGCTCAACACATCTCCAAATATTAAATGAATATTGTCTTCAGTTTCAACAAGAAACTATTTAACACCATTACGTGTTTTAATTCAGTCAGCACTGTAGAACTTTGGCCATCTTTTATTTTCAACTTTTTTTTTCATTTGCATAAGTAAAACTACATCATCATAAACTTAAAATGCTTTATTTTAGGTTTATAAAATACTGCAAATTTGTTCTACCATGTGGTTCTAAACTGTATTTGAATGAAAATAGGACTTGATGGGAGGAAAAGTTTTTGCTTGTAGGCTCACGGATTCTATTCTAGCTGGTTTGTCCAGCAGCAACTCCTCCCCTGGCAACATAATACTCAGTGTGAGCTTGATGGATTCCAACCATTGGCTTTAACATTACTGCATAGATCTTTGTAAGGACAGGCTGCAAGTCTCATTTCTAAGCCATGACTAGCTATTATGTCAATTGGAAGAACAGAAATAAAATCAATGCACATTAAAAAAAAAAAGACACTCTACAGTCATTCACAAATTGTAGCCAACTTTCAAATTGTAATATCCTGGCTAGTTAAGTACTCCTAATTATTATAATTTTTCAGTATCAGGTTAATTTTTAAGTTTGGAATATAACCTGCTAACCTTATTTGCGCTATTGGAAGTCTTTCTAGCATTTTTGAAGTGACTTACAAGAAAACTGAGGTTCACCTGTGGTTCCGCTTAGGTTAGGCTTTTACCAGAGTACCTGTCATAGAGGCAACTCACTGAGTAGTCAAGCCTCCTCTACAATAAAAACTTTATAAAAATTTTAAGAATAAAAATTTAAGGTGCTAGGTTTTTCAATGAAAAAAACCCTGACTTTTTCTTCTTGTGTAAATTGAAGATTTGTTTACTTTGCATTATAAATAACCATTTATGTACTGTTCAAGGGCTTGGCTTTGTCACTTTCAACAATGAACTCCAGCGATCCATAGGTTCTTGGAATTGCAGTTAGAACAGTCTTTAGAAATAATGTGATGAAATTCATTCATTTTTCACATTAGACAACCAAGGAGCCATCGGTGAGGTTAGGGCTCAATCATATTTATAAAGATTCTGAGACCACCTGGAACCTTTAATTATGACTAGTCAGTTGTTCACAGCAAACACTGGAATATGTTGTCTTTATTTAATGAAAATGGCATGATTGACACACTGCTATTAAGGTCTAGTCACTGCTGTTCTCTGCTATTAAGGTGAATAACTTTCTTGACTATTTTGATGGGTTGATTACTGGCAGCATTAAAGGTTTACAGTGCTTGGTTGTTTAAAATGGGCTCCCCAACCCTCCCCAAAGTATGCATGTATATAATTAAGTTTATTGTAAACTTTATTAATATAAAGATGTATAGGACACAATTTAAATTTATAATAAAATATACAGTATTTTGTATTTCAAATTCTATGTTTTGCTAAACCTTTGCATCTATGGCCAACCTTTGGTCTCTAGTAGGAGATGAGTTCAGTTCTGTCTCTGTGCCCTTATTCTCAGAGGCCCTCATTATACAGTGATTATCAATAAGACATACTTCATGAAATGGAGAACTTTTTCTCTACATTTCCCTACCATTTGATATTTAACAGAATAAATCACACTATACATGATTTTACAGCTCATTTATGCATGTTTCTTTTTCCGCCATTAGTTTATAAGCTTCTTCAGAAAGGAAAGCTTACTTAATCAATCACCTCTGTATGCATGGTGTTTTGAATATACTTGGCATTCATTAAGTGTGTAGTGAATTGAAAGACATGTTTCTTACTGAACATGACCAATAATTATGAACAGATTTTATGTGCTTTTAAATTCAACTTTAGAGATTTAAAAATATATATAATCGGACATTTGTTGGGTAGCTGCATATAACTATTGATAAACTATTTCTCTAAGAAATCCAGCAGCCTTCATTTATGGCAGGGGTCTCAAACTCAACTCAGCATGTGGGCCGCAGAGCAAGATCACAGCCCTTAGGCGGGCCGCACTAGGTCTACGAAAGGCAACTGTTACGCAACATTTTTCTCACTGCAGTTGAAAACAAAAAAAAATCAGTACAAGCACAATCGTACATGCAGTTTACTCAGTGTCACAAAACGACCAGAAACTGTAGTTCGCATCACAACTGCTGTTAACTAAGCTAATATCTAGCTAGGATGCTAGAGAAATGAAAAATACAAGTAGGCCCCTAGGCTTACTTAATTTTATCCAAAATATTTTGAACTTCATGGATTAGTCTGCAGGCTGCACAAAATTGTTCGGCGGGCCGCATGCGGCCTGCGGGCCGCGAGTTTGAGACCCCTGATTTATGGTGAGACTCATCTAGTTAAATTGACTTGGCATTATAATGGACTATTTATGTTCTATTGATGTAAATTGCTGGAACAGACCTTTGTTTGGAGTTACCCATGTTTTGTGTGTTATCTTGTGCAGGCAGCACATAGGGACCTGGGCAGGCTTCCTGGTGTGATAGTTATATATACAGCCCATGTCTCAGAAGGGAATGAGAAATTTATCATTGCAGTGGCACAATACAGTTACTTTAATTACAGTATTAGCTTCCATTAATAAGAGTGCTAGGTTGGAAGTGTGTTATGCTTTTGTAGAATATTTACCTTTCAAAGGTTGCATTGGAATAAGTAATATTACCAGGATAGCAATATTTTCAGCATATTGTGAGAAGCACATTCTGGAAACCAGACTGCAACAATAATTATTGTGTTTTTGTTATAGAACTAATAACAGTAACAAAGATATATGATATTTGCAGGGAGATCCATGCATCTCTGTTATATTTAAATTTTTTAGCACCCTAATTTTAGAAACAAATCTGTTTTGTCTTCCCAGTGTGAAAACTTTAGTGTTGCAATTCTTCAACATGAAACAGCAAAGATAAAATCCAAACTTCTGAAAAGTATCAATGCCTGGGCCCCTGTCACTTAATTTGCTAATTTTCCCCCTCCAACAGTTATTTTAGGAGCTATGGATATAAGCTATTTTAAAAAGTTCTAGAGAATCAAAAATGACCCAGATTATGTGTTGATGCCAGTAGTTCTAGCAGTTAAGACATTTACATTTATCCACTTTGAAGAGGATCATCTGGAGGGATTAAAAATGTAGTACTTCAGGCTCATTAAGGTTTCAAGTGGAGTAATTATGTAGCAAGTAACAAATGCTGCAATGACCACTTGAACATTAAAGATATGTTACTCACTGAGACTTATTGGCCCTCTTAAAGGAGCCTCACAATTGGTAAATGTCATCTTCTTAGAGAGTAATTTCTGCTGATCCATTAATATCGATTTGACATGCGGTTTTCTAAACAGTGTTTTCATAGAAGGTAAAACCTTGATAATAACTTTAAAAAGGTATAGACTCAGCTCTGGCCAGTTACTCAGTGGTAGAGCATCGGCTTGGCGTGCAGGAGTCCCGGGTTCAATTCCCAGCCAGGGCACACAGGAGAAATGCCCATCTGTTTCTCCACACCTCCCCTTCTCCTTCCTCTCTGTCTCTCTCTTCCTCTCCCGCAGCCAAAGCTCCATTGGAGCGAAGTTGGCCCGGGTACTGAGGGCCAACTATGTCATTCTAGCCTCTATGGCCTCTGCCTCCAGGGCTAGAATGGCTCTGGTTGCAACAGAGCATCGCCCCCTGGTGGGCATGCTGGGTGGATCCCGGTAGGGCGCATGCGGAAGTCTGTCTGCCTCCCCGTTCCCAACTTCAGAAAAATACACACACACACACACACACACACACACACACACACACACACACACACACACACACACAGTATAGACTCTGTAGAATGTCTCCCTTCGGTATGAAGCAGTATTTACTGCCTTGAACAGTGAGCTTGGTCTTCATCCGGTGCTCAGAGACTTGAGTGTAGAGAAGACCTTCATACTGTATTTATTTTGTTTGTTGGTAATTAAGAGGGTAGTCTAAATTTCTAAACTTGCGAGTTGGAAGGTAATTAAAATGTTCAAAAGACATCAGATTAAGCCCAGGTTGCTCTTTTTTTGGTCGTCACCATTTTAAGGAGTTTTATTGTCAGTAACTCTGCTTTTTTGTGTTTCAAGTCTTACTTTCCTTTTTGTGTAAAACACAGGAATATGCTAATTTCAAATGACTATGTAGTCAGATCTATCTTTACAGTAACTGGAAGAGATAATGATATATATAATTTTTTTAGCTTGAGGATTTTTTTGGTTGTTGTTTTAATCCGGACATATCAGTTATCACTAAAACTATCTCGTAATGCCTGATCTAAAATGTCTTCATTGATGTTTTAGATACGATTCTAATAAGGCAGGCAATATTACTTTAATATAGAAATATGAAAACAAATACATTACTTACTAGGTTATTTCAGTGCTACAGGAGAGAAACATTAGAACTCTGCCTTTTCCTAGTATAGACTAATGTTGTTAGGTTGTTACCTTCATGTTCTCTGTCTGGAAGCTTTTAAAAACAGACTGTGCCTTAGTCATCCATGAACCTCTAATGCCGTAATGGTGAACCTTTTTTTTTTTTTTTTTTTTTTTTACATAGGCAGAGATAGACAGGGACAGACAGACAGGAACGGAGAGAGAGATGAGAAGCATCAATTATTAGCTTTTCGTTGTGCGCTGCGACTTCTTAGTTGTTCATTGATTGATTTCTCATATGTGCCTTGACCGCGGGCCTTCAGCAGACTGAGCAACCCCTTGCTGGAGCCAGCGACCTTGGGTCCAAGCTGGTGAGCTTTTTGCTCAAGCCAGATGAGCCCTTGCTCAAGCTGGCGACCTCGGGGTCTCGAACCTGGGTCCTTCCACATCCCAGTCCGACGCTCTATCCACTGCGCCACCACCTGGTGAGGCGATGGTGAACCTTTTTATGAAAACCGCCCACTTTTGCAGTGCTGGTCAACCTGGTCCCTCCCGCCCGCTATTGGCCCACCATGAAATTAATGCTGATCATTATTGCCCCTGCCCTATATATGGATAGACTCGAACAAGGCTCAAAAGCATCTTTGAATATGCGTTAAATAGTTTAACCAGGACTAATGAATTACATGTGCTTAATGCTGATTATTTAAGCCTGGATTCTCTTAACTAATAGGTAGGCTGCAGGTTCCTGAGAGCCAGATTCAATTACAGGTCGGCAATAGACTTGCTACAAGCCAAAAATGGGGATATAACTGGTTTCAGGTTGCTAGATTTCTATGAACAAACTTTTGTAGAATTTATCGTTTTGATTTGCTAATCATCAGTTGCTTCTCTTTGAACGTTATATTTGCATGCTATGTGAAAAATAGGTTTAATGTTTTATTTAAAAATTACCTAGATATGTTTATTCATTGGACACTATTGTGAAGTAATAAAGGAACTTTATAAGGAGATAGAATCAATATATTAATATTCATAATTTTGACTCCTTTTTAAACACATAAAATTCATCTAACTATGACAATTCATTCAACACTGTTGTTAAATGAAGAACCCAAAAGAATGTTTTTAAAGCAATAATGTAAATATACTAATATTAGTAATTTGAATTCCATGTCTGTATATTCTTAACATACAAATAAGATATATGTTCTGTGATTGGCTCTTTTGCTCTTTTCTTCTGATCAGTATCTTTTAGCAGCTTTTTTGTGACAGGTAGTTTATACAGGACAGGGTATGCAAAAGTACCCTCCCCATTTTAGCTGTAGTGTCTGCTGCTGACCCTAAACAAACAGTTTCCTTCAACTTTTCTAGGTGGAAATGAATCCTTTTCTGTGCTCCCTGAGGGAAGAGTAATTTAGCAGGAAATCACTTATTAATCATAGTTTATTAATAACATTGAAAAAATACTTTTTAAATGTCAGCTCTGTCATACATAGAAAATGTATGTTTCCTTGAGGAATCTCTATGAAATTCTTGCTTATCCTCACTACCTTCCATGTATTATATTATACTCTTTAGCAGTTCATTAATTTCAAAATATAAACGAACTCTTAGTTGCCTACAGAGTTCTATAAACAACAGAGATAGCAGTTGTACCTTTTCTTTGATTTACTTGTTTTGCTTCCAGTCATATAATTAGCCTGTTAATTTCACTGTCTAACTCATAACTTGTTGAAGGCTGCAGGCAGTGATATGCTGGAGCTCGCTCACAAAAGATCTCTTCCCAGCTGTATGTTCAGTGAAGTTAAATTGGCAGCTTGAAATTAGCCATAGTGGGAGTATTTACACTGGAAATTGGCAAATGCTAAATTTCAGGGTCCTCCTCTTCTCAGATAGCCTCTTATTAAACACTTAGCAGTGTCATCTCTCTCTGTCTTTTTAATCATTTGACCATGTGGAATAATAGCCATGTAGAATTTTATTTCCAAATATTTTCTTTCTACGTTGTTTTAGACACTCAGAACATCACTCAGTATGCCACTTGCCAACTGAATGACTGAGCAAGTTACTTTGCCCTTTGTCCTCCTTCTGCAAGGTAGAGATAATAAAAGCACCTACTTCAAAATTGATGTGAGGTTGAATAAAAAGTACATTTATCTCAGTGTACTACCAAAATGCCTAGTGCATAGTGAGTACTCAAATAATGCTATATCTTATCTCTTTGCATCTAAATTAAAAGATTTTTATTGATCTCTTACTAAGTGCTTAGCATTTTGCTGAATCCAATGGGTCATTGATTGAGATCTGATGCTCATAACACTATTAGCCACAGATCTCTTTTGCTGTACTAACCTAACATCGTTTGTCTTCCAGCTTAGAACATTTTTTCTCCCTTTATGAGTTTTGCAAGCTTTTTACTTGTTTAGTTTAGATAATACCTCCTCCAGGAAACTTCTCCTCATGCTGGGTCTGCCCATACTGTTCTCCTGCCTATCTCTCTCTATTACATACCAAGTACATAGCTTTGTAGCTGTCTCTGTACATGAAGGGCGATTTTGCAACTCCCTCCCCTCTGGATCTGAGAGCATGGTCTCTGACTTAGTACTTTTATGTTCTTACCATTTAGTGAAAGACTTGACAAATATTAGATCCACTAAAAATATATGCTGAATGGTTGTTAGCTGAAGAAATTAGACATGGACTTTGCTCTTAGAGACCTGTTACTTAGCTGAAGAGATAACACGTATGCATGTGATATGAAGGTATACAACAAAGCATTTTAATAATGATTCCTATATGTTTAGATTTTTTTAAAAGTATGTAATTTATTTCTACATATACACGATGCTTTGAATTAGGTAAGGCTATTTTTTCTTGGTTACAGATACAGACATTTATGTTCACAGATGTAAAGCCAATCAGATTTATGCAGCAGTGCCTAGCTTGTCAACCAGATTTTGTGTTCCTGGGTCAGAAATACAAGAGCAAGTTTGGTTGTTCTTCTAGATATTTTCTTTTCATTCTTATTCTTTGGTAATTTTTAAAATTAGGGAGAACATTATAGTACCTTCTATGTATGTATCAATCAACATTTTTTACGCATCTATTCATGCACCCACCCGTCAACCTTTTGCCCATCTAGTTTCACTTACTGCCATCAACATGAATTTTAAAACAAGTCTTTGATGTATTTTAAATCAAATCTCAGACATCTTATCATTTTACTTGTAAATTGTTTAGTGTGCATCTTGAACACATTAGGACTTATTTTAAATATAACTCCATTTCCAAGTCTATAAAAATTGACAATAATTTTATTATATTTATGAATGCCCACTCTATGTTTAGTTTTTCACATTTGACACATCTGTATTTTTTATAGATGTATTGCTCAAATGAACATCTGAATAAGATTTGCACATTTTATTTGTATGTTATGTTTTTTAAGGTTCATTTAATCTATAGTAATTCCTGCCCAACCCTTTGCCTTTATTTGTTCAAAAATTCAGGTCATTGTCCTAGAACAGGTCTGAAAGTCTGAATTTAGCTACATGCTTCCCTGTCTTGTCATTTAATTTGTTTCTCTGTCATTCTTATTTTCTGTAGACTAGACCTGAAAGCTAAAATTCAGTTGATTTAATGTTACTTATTATTACTTGGTGAGGATACTTGCTAGACCGCACTGTGAACTTCTAAGTTTGTCACATCTGGAGAATATAATTTCATTTGTCCCCACTTTTTTTTTACATGAATAACATTTTATTTATTTTGTATTTCTTTACTTTGTATGTTACAATGTTTTAAAATGTTTGTAAATTGAATTTATTGGGGTGACATCAGCATTGGTTAATAAAATTATGTTAATGATGATGAGATCTATCAGTGAGTTCAGGTGAGCCTGGGCCAGCCCTGTAAGAACTCCCACAGAGTTGGACCCAGTGGGTTTACCACCTTGTTGTTGATGACTCTGTTTTTGCTTACTATAATATTTTGTCCTATACTATATGTTTTAACTAACAATATATTGCAATAGCTGCTTTTAGTATCCCTGGCCCTACTGTCTAAAATAGGACAGTAAGGGGATTTCTATCAATAAATTAAGTTGTTCTTGCTGACCCAAAGCAAATGAAATAGTTTTTTATTATTTTGGAAAGTAAGAAGAGGGAATAATGGGGATTCCCCCAAGACTAAAAGTAAATGATAGGATCCTGTGCTGTTTCAATATAACATGATCTGACTTGTGTTTCAGGGAAGTGAGGGTGACAGTTTATGGATGTCTTTTTATTTTCACTTTTTTTTTTTTAAGTGAGAGGAAGGGAGGTAGACAGACTACCTCATTCCCCCAGCAATCCCTATCTGGGGCTGATGATTGAATCAATTGAGCTATTTTTCGTGCCTGAGACCTCCGCTCAGACCAACTGAGCCACTGGCTGTGGGAGGGAAGAGGGAGGCGGAGAGAAGCATATGGTCGCCTCTCTTGTGTGCCCTGACCAGGAATCGAACCCAGGATGTCCACACGCTCGGCTGATACTCTGTCCATTGAGCCAACTGTCCTAGGTCTAGATGTGTTTATCTCTTACAAGAAAAATATTGTGCTAGGATTTTTAAAGGTGTTTTTGAATTTCAGAAAATGTATAATTTCTAAAGCTTTTGGAGTATCTTGGAACAACAGCCTATGTATTAAATGGGATGAGTAAGACACTTCTTTATTTCAGGAATTCTGACTATATTATGAGATAATGACTGTGATAGAATATTAAATTCATCAAAAAAAAATGTATAAGCCCTGGCCGGTTGGCTCAGTGGTAGAGCGTCGGCCTGGCGTGCAGGAGTCCTGGGTTCGATTCCCGGCCAGGGCACACAGGAGAAGCGCCCATCTGCTTCTCCACCCCTCCCCCTCGCCTTCTTCTCTGTCTCTCTCTTCCCCTCCTGCAGCCAAGGCTCCATTGGAGCAAAGTTGGCCTGGGTGCTGAGGATGGCTCTATGGCCTCTGCCTCAGGTGCTAGAGTGGCTCTGGTTGCAACAGAGCGACGCCCCAGATGGGCAGAGCATCGCCCCCTGGTGGGCATGCCAGGTGGATCCCTGTTGGGCGCATGCGGGAGTCTGTCTGACTGCCTCCCCGTTTCCAGCTTCGGAAAAATACACACACAAAAAAAAGTACAATGTACCTCTGAGGTTTTGATTTATATTGTTTTGGTAGGCATGTGATATCCTGTTATAAATTTTAGATAATATTATTTAAATAATCATAATTGTAAAACTCTTCTCAGGTGTTTTCTCTAGAATTGTAGCACTAGTTTTACTCATGTTCAGCTAATATTATATAGCTGTTGCGACTCTGAGATTAGGTGAGATGGCAAATTTTTTGCCTAGAATTAAAAGTAATTTTTTTTTTTTTGCAACTGAAAATAAGAAAGGGAAAAATTTTACATTCTGCTTATAAGTTCATGCTAACATGTTTTATGATGTTATGGATAAATACTGGAAAGTAAGAGATTTTTAGAAGGGGTATTACGTTTGCTTTGCTAGCATCTGATTAAGAAATTTAAAAGAGGTGAGAAGCCTAGTCCTTTAATTGTATTTGGTAACTCTGAGGGTTAGATTGAATTTAGCTTTGAAGATCAACAAATGGATATTCATAGGAAGCCAACCAAAAGAGTAGCACATTTGACTCGAGGAAAAGGCTTGATGTGCATGGCATAAAAGTTGTCAAAAACATTTGCTAATACATAAATATTGACTATATTTGAACTTGTTGAAAACAGAAGGCTAGCATCAAGGATACAGTATTAAAATTCTAAAAGAAGTCGGTAAAAAGTAAGTGTTACGCAACATGAAACGAATGGGGGGGGGAACTGACAGAGTAGAATAACAGGAAGATTAGTCATTTCTGGAAGGAAAAAAAAAGGTGGAGAGTGGGAGAAGAAATATTTTACACAGGAATGTGGTGCTGGAAGTAACCCTGCTAACAGACAGATCTGAGCTAAGTTAGGAATGACACTGGGCTTTTGAAAGAGGAATAATACTGGTCACATTTAACTACAAAATACAAAATTTGTATTAACAACAAACAAAAACAAAAGTGGGCGAATTTTTCTATTAGGGATTAAGAGAACCATGTAAAAATAAAAGAATGATGTTTACTCTTTAGCTGAGGTGACTTATCTTGGGTCAACCAAAAATGTCAAACGTGCATGAAGAAAATTTATTTATCTTAAAACAAAAAATGTTTTACTATATTCCAGGGTTGGAAATTACATCTTATAATATGCATGCTATTTGGTTTGAAATAATTTTCACTTATATATTTACTTATCAATCAAAGGAGTAGCAGTCTCCAAATATTTTAAGAATTAGTTTTATAAATTCTTAAAAATGTTATAACTCTGTATATATCATATCCCTATAAAAGAAAATAAAAAAGTAAACATATGTATGTGGGGGGGGATTGGTGGAATCCCAAAGCATTCAAACATTCGTGAAACAGATTTTGCTGGACACACTTTTCAACATCCCTCGGTGTTTTCATCTGTCAAATGGGAATAATATACCTGACTCAATGTTGTGTAATGAGAATTTACTGAACTAATAAATATAGGTACATACCTGACCTGGAAATGGCATTTTGCTTTTTTAATTTACAGTCCTGTATCCAGATATGGAAGACAGGTCTAGATGATGCATTTCCAGCTAACACATGGGAAAATGGACAATTACAGTAGAAGCTTTTACTGATGTCTGGATATCTTAAAATGTCATTTGATAGGTTGCATATATACCCTTATTGACAAATGTAAAACTGTGACTTGTATTGGTCATCCTGTAGTAACTGCGGTAAACAAATCACATAAAATGCATTTAAATAAAGCAGATATCTCTTGGGTCGTATAAGCATGACCTCAGGACAAAAATCTCCTCATTCAAAGATATCAGGAAAAAATATTTAATTGCAGAAAATGGCTTCTGTATATTAAAATAAAGATCAAATTTATCTAATTTAGAGACCCAAGACTTCTTTTATTTTATGTGACTATATATTCATTCTGTATCATTGAATTCGTAGAAGTATAATATGCAATCAGGTATTATTTCTGGTTGATTTTATGATAAACTACAATATTTTCATGGCTCACATGCACATATCTTGCTAAGATAAATTCTAACTCCAGCACCAAATAAGCAATTTACATAAACACCAAATTACTGCCAAAAAATGATTTTATTTTGGGTGGCTGGGCAAATACAGTAATATACATATCATATATCAAAGAAGTATATACTTGAAACATATATGATCCTATTAACTAGTGTCACCCCAATAAATTTAGTAAAAATCTCTTTCCCCTCCTTCTTTCTCTTTCCCATTTTCTACCCTTATCCACAAAAACAGACACTCTTTTACTCTTTCCCTGCACACACACACACACACACACACACACACACACACACACACACCCATCCCCCAGGAACAACTGCATAGGAAATGTTTATTTTCCAAACTACAGAAAACAAATGTTATCTCAAACATTGTAAGTTCTTCCTTTTCCTGGTTTGGAAACAGTAAGTCATACTGAGTTGCTTGTAGATTTTTGTAGCCAGCATTTAGGTTTATTCAAAGCATAAAGTTGTGAGGACAAAGTGACTCAGGAAACTGTAATACATAATTAAAGCTTTTCACTTTTAGATCACCAGTTGATATCTGGCTGATTTAGTATTAGTTAAGGATTGGTTCTAGCTGGTGCATGGCTTTGTTTCTAGGAGAAGCTGGAGCTCCATGGAACATCACCCGTTGTGACTTAAGTACTGCCTAGGGTTGATAGTTACTGATATACTTCTTTCCAGATATGATATACTTCTTTCCAGATACGGCACATTAAAGGAATTAAATAAAAGAAAGTAGACACAGAGCTGAAGAATAAGATATTAATTTATTCATCTAACTTCTACTGATTAATATTTCTAAAAGTAATATGTTAAAATGATCAGAAACTTATTTCTTTATTTTTAATTGCACTGTCATTAACATCAGCAAGAAATAAAAATTTTTAACTGCACTAGGTAAGTTTAGCAGTCAGAAAAACATTCAGATATATGTATTTGTGTGACCACATAAGTGAATCGTGATCTTCCCATGTGTCACTTAATATTGCCAAGGTCATAAATATTATTTGTTATTATCTATCTTATGTAAAAGCCTCTGGGGTTACTTTGTTTTGCTCACTCAAAAAATGTCAGATTAGAATTTTTAAATAATTTACGTGTTAATTTGATGTTAACACTGTAGACAAAATCTTGTCAGCCAAAGAGATAATCAAGCTTATGTGGGTACAGTGTCTAATACCACTGCTCAAGAATTCTTCAGTGAAGGTAGTTGTTTAGAAATAGGGAAAGAATTTCCATATCTTCTTTTTTTTTTAATAATTTTATTTTTTTAATGGGGCGACATCAATAAATCAGGATACATATATTCAAAGAAAACATGTCCAGGTTATCTTGTCGTTCAATTATGTTGCATACCCATCACCCAAAGTCAGATTGTCCTCTGTCACCTTCTATCTAGTTTTCTTTGTGCCCCTCCCCCTCCCCCTTTCCCTCTCCCTCCCCCCCCCTAACCACCACACTCATCAATGTCTCTTAGTTTCATTTTTATGTCCCACCTACATATGGAATAATGCAGTTCCTGGTTTTTTCTGATTTACTTATTTCACTTCATATAATGTTATCAAGATCCCACCATATCTTCTTTTTATGGAAACTTTTTATTGTAAAAATAATCGAGAGTAAATAGACTCAAATGCATCATCTCAATATTGATATGCCACATGGACACCTCAATTTTTTCTTGCTAAATGCTACCAAATGGCTGCATCTCATAGCTTGTGGCTAAATTCACACAGAGGGTAGCTGCCTTCACCATCACTGTATTGCCTTTCTGAAGTTTGATGGCTTCTGTGCTGATTTATATGTAGTTTGGTTTCTTGTGCTGATTTAGATGTAGTTAGCAGCCAAAAAAGCTGAAGCCGACCAAAATGAGTCCAGAAAGGTTGGCTTGCTGCCAAATTAAAGAGTAGATTGGTTTCAGTATTTTTCATTGGTTTTTCATTCTTACATTGGGAACTCCAGATTCTTGGTTTGGGCTATCTGAGATAATGACCCAGATGGCTTTGTGTCCTCAAGAGCAAATTTAAGGAAGGTCATTTCACCTACTGAATATTCAAGTCTCTTGGTCCAGGGTGGGTTCAGCCCGTATCTGCAGGGACGATTCCTGGATTTCTGAAGCTTTCTGTAAGCTAACAATTATTGTCTTGGCTCTGCACATAATTAAATTTATTTGCCAATGATGGGAGTAAAATACAAGTATGACTACCAGCAATGGTAATCTCCTGAAACAGAATGACCCTGTGATGATAATAACGTTGTGTTGTGCCCCTGAAGATATGATACATTTGAAAAAAAAGGTGAAAACTAAATTTACCCTTGACATTTAAAAAATCTGTCACATAGAGCACTTGTTAATTCCCTAAACTAGTAAGCATCATTAAGAGAAATGGGTTTTGGCCCTGGCCAGTTGGCTCAACAGTAGAGCGTCGTCCTGGCGTGTGGAAGTCCGGGTTTGATTCCTGGCCAGGGAACACAGGAGAAGCACCCATCTGCTTCTCCACCCTTCCCCCTTTCCTTTCTCTCTTTCCCTCCCGCAGCCAAGGCTCCATTTAAGCAAAGTTGGCTTGGGTGCTGAGGATGGCTCCATGGCGTCTGTCTCAGGTTCTAGAATGGCTCTGGTTGTAGCGGAGCAATGCCCCAGAGGGGCTGAGCATCGCCCCCTAGAGGGCTTGCCAGGTGGATCCCGGTTGGGTGCATGTGGGAGTCTGTCTCTCTGCCCCCCCATTCTCACTTTGGAAAAATACAAAAAAAAAAAAAAAGAGAGAGAAATGGGTGTTGAATTGTGTATTATATAAGCTTATTATGTACTTTATTCATATATAGTTTTGAAAAGAGACAACGATATAGGATCCTCCTCCCAGCAGGGTTCTGGCCAGACTTGACATTTCTTATTCCCTTTCAGGGCACACATTAACACATTAAATATATATTAGCTATTATGAGATCTTAAATTATGTAAACATTTTCTAATGTCTATTAAAGGTAAACTTGCAATACAGAAAACATTTTCTAATGTCTCTATTAAAGGCAAACTTACAATACAAAAATAAATGAAATTCAAAAATAATTGTTGCAATTTTAGTGAAATAAGTTGAAGGTTCCAGTTCTAGAACTGTACAGTGTGGTTTCAAATCACTTGCAAGCTCTGTGACCTTCAACATGTGATGTAATCTGACGATCCACAGTCTCCATTTCAAAATGGGGCAGTAATAATATCTGAGCTGCAGTTGCTGGGAAGATTAAATGGGATCACACATGTAAACACTGAGAACAGCGCCCAGCCCTTTGTGACTTTTCAATGTTAGCTATTGTTCTTAGTACTTTGATGATGAAGTGAACATGTGAAGTTTCTTATTTGATGATGTAGTGAACATTAATACACAACAAATATACTTAGAATCTGCCTGTAGGTTTTCAATGTTGCTGATTATAATTGTTTTTCTCTACTGTACAGAGAACGCATATTTGGAGATTATAATTCTCTAATAAGTAAATACTTATTAGGAAAGTAATCTGTTTTTCACTTATCCTTTGTAGAGCTATTTTAATTTTTTTTTTTTTTTTCATTTTTCTGAAGCTGGAAACAGGGAGAGACAGTCAGACAGACTCTCGCATGCGCCCGACCAGGATCCACCCGGCACGCCCACCAGGGGGCAACGCTCTGCCCACCAGGGGACGATACTCTGCCCATCCTGGGCGTCGCCATGTTGCGACCAGAGCCACTCTAGCGCCTGAGGCAGAGGCCACAGAGCCATCCCCAGCGCCCGGGCCATCTTTGCTCCAATGGAGCCTTGGCTGCGGGAGGGGAAGAGAGAGACAGAGAGGAAAGCGCGGCGGAGGGGTGGAGAAGCAAATGGGTGCTTCTCCTGTGTGCCCTGGCCGGGAATCGAACCCGGGTCCTCCACACGCTAGGCCGATGCTCTACCGCTGAGCCAACTGGCCAGGGCTATTTTAATTTTTAATAGTCTAGATATTTTTTACATCTGTAGGATTTTAGCTCTAAATTAGTTAAGTAATGTAAATGTTGATTGTGTTACCTGCTTAACTTTGTGGTCCAGCCATAGTCTAGCCACTCATTAAGTAGAACAGCACTAGAAAAAAGAACAAATTTATCAGTAACATCAAAGTGGGAGTAAAATATAGAAGCAAGGAAGCCATTGATTCTCCTGTAACATAAGGATCATAAGACCTGATAGTTCCCTTTCTGTTGGCAGTGTTGTAGAGGTTATGAAAACATTAGCACTTGCAAAATGTGATTTTATGCCAGGAAGGCAGATAGAACATTAGGATTGAAATGACCAAAATTGCATCATGCCTTTTATTTTATATGGTAACATCCTTTCTTTCAGTAAGAGGGCAATCCACTTGATTATTAAAAGTAGGAAAAAACGAATGAAAATTTTAAAAAGGTTTCATCAGGCTTTCCTAATAATAAAGTAAAACTTCAAGAACATGTTTTCCATAGAATTAAAACCTTAGAATTTCACAGTCACTGTATATTTATCACCTTGTCTGGGAGCAGATTTTAAGCATGGTTCCGGGAAAACATGGGTTTTGACTGTTGGAAAGGTGCTGACAGCCAGGTTAATCTTCAAGGGATAGAGTAAATGGAATGCTTGGCTAGCCTCCTGTGAGGAGCTGGATACCCACTAAGTGGTCTGCTCCGGCTTCCACTGCTGCTGCTAACGTTGCTGGGAAGGAGACGTGGCTGACCTGGCATATCCTTTACTTTTGGTGTTGCAGCAGTCACTCAGGAAATGTTGTTTAAAGGGAACCTTCTGGATCCTTTTCATGGCACCATGGTGCGAAGAAGCAGTATCTTATCTATTGAAGATAAAGCATGGAGTTGGCTAATGGATGCTGGTGAGTGAATAAGGCACATGGGGAGTCGGATCTCTGGTGTCTTCTGGGCCGGCTTGCTCTCTCAAGGACTGAGCTGGCACCCATGGGAAAATGGCCTCTGGTGGGTCAGAACATGTCTCAGGGAGGATGTGTAGCTCTAGTATCACGACTGTGATCCTGTATACGTTCCAAAAATAAAATGCCTATTTCTTTTTCCTGGCTTTACTACTTGAAGATACCAATCCTGAAGTGTGTTAGATACCTCAGTATATGGAGCATAGTTTCTCATAACATTTCTGTCACTATTTGATCTTTTGTTTTCCACTTGACCTACAGTAATTTTTTAATGACTTTCTAGTAAATGAGAGCAGTTATTATTCCTTTTAGTTCTAAATGAACACCTCCTTTTCTCACAAGAGGATAGAATTTTCGATTTGGGAGCTATTTAATATGCGTAATTTAATTCTTGCCAAGAACATTCTTTTCAATTTGAGATAATGATATCAGCAAATTTGTAAGGTATTGGTCATATTAGTCAGATAGTAGTTGCACAGAGTGGGTCTGGGGCATTAGCAATAAAGAATCTGCATTGCTGATATATTTATACACTAGTGCAAGGTACTTTCCTTGAGTGAATTTCTTTGTTGACAAAGTGAGTAATCTGAATGAGCTATTTCAGTTTTTGTCACTAAAATTTTCTCAATAAAAAGTTTCTTTTCCTAAATCAAAAGGCCATTTTTGATAAAGCCTACTTTGTGATTGGAAATCCATGTATATTTTATTCACCTTATAATTTTTAACAGACAGGAATATGCTTGTTAGTAGTTTGTCTGTGCCTTTCCTTAAGAGATTGCATGAATGTTTGCCATAGAAGTGGAGACCTTTTTTTTTTCTAGTATGATTAATCTAGGATGAATAGATATTTCATAAATGAGGTAGACTTAAGGTTAAGTTTGGGAATTTATAGAAGCATAGTGAAGGTTTTGTCAAGTCATGCAAAAATTGGGCTTTTTTTTTTTTATTCATTTTTTTTTAGAGAGGAGAGAGAGAGGGAGAGAGAGAAACAGAGAGAGAAGGGGGAAGAGCTGGAAGCATCAACTTCCATAAGTGCCTTGACCAGGCAAGCCCAGGGTTTTGAACCGTCGACCTCAGCATTTCCAGGTCGACGCTTTATCCACTGCGCCACCACAGGTCAGGCAAATTGGGCTGTTTTAACTTTTTTTAATTTTTTTTTCTTCTTTTTTTTTTTTTTTTTTTTTTTTGTATTTTTCTGAAGCTGGAAACGGGGAGAGACAGTCAGACAGACGCCCGCATGCGCCCGACCGGGATCCACCCGGCCCGCCCAACAGGGGCGAGGCTCTGCCCACCAGGGGGCGATGCTCTGTCCCTCCGGGGCGTCGCTCTGCCGAGACCAGAGCCACTCTAGCGCCTGGGGCAGGGGCCAAGGAGCCATCCCCAGCACCCGGGCCATCTTTGCTCCAATGGAGCCTTGGCTGCGGGAGGGGAAGAGAGAGACAAGAGAGGAAGGAGTGGGGGGGGGGGTGGAGAAGCAAATGGGTGCTTCTCCTATGTGCCCTGGCTGGGAATCGAACCCGGGTCCCCCGCACGCCAGGCTAACTTTCTTTAATTTTTAAGAAATTTTTTTTACCATAACCCCTCCCCTCACCTTCAAGACACAACCTTTCTGAGGAATGCCTTTCACATGGGGCACTACTGTTCAGCCAGTAATATTTATTAGGCACCCACTGTGTTGCCGGATTTGGGGTAGTGATGCAGTTCAGCTCATTTATCAAAAGTTAATCCTCTTGTGATGCTTAGCAACAGGGAGATACTAGTTAAGAGTACCTGGTCTTATTACTTTAGTAAGATACTTTAGTAGTACTATCATTTATTTTAGATAAAGTTAAAATGTTTTAGAATACATTTTATAAAAATGTTTGATTTAGTGACTTTCTGGACATAAATGAGTTTGCCCAAGCAAGAGCTGCTCTTATTATGCATGTGATAACATTATATTTAATAGAACATTACTGTATATATATACATATATGTATATATGCGTATGTGTGTATATACATATGTGTGTATATGTGTGTGTGTGTATATATATATAGGTGTATGTGTGTGTGTGTGCATGTGTGTGTGTGTGTGTGTGTGTGTGTGTATATATATATATATATATATATATATATGAGGTGAGGGATGGAAATCAACCTTTTCCAATACAAGATTATGTGAGCCATTTGACACCAAGTAAAATAGATGATTTATTACTATTTTAGTTAACATGGATTTAAAAAATATATAAGTAAATATCTGAGGTCAAGAATTAAGTACATATAACTGCTATCAGATAGTAGAGTTTCTTCTTATTTAATCTTAAAACAGTATACAGTCTTATTTAATTTGCTTCTGGTCTTGAAAAAGTAACAGTTCCTACTTGAGTCTGATTTCTTTTTTGTTTTGATACATGTTAGGGATTACTAAAGTTTGTCAGAGATTACATCTAGTCTCTCACTTGATTTTTTTTTTATCCAGCTCATTACAGCGAAATTGTCTTAGGGTCTGTCTCATTTAATATTTAATATTCAGTGGGCTCCTGAAGATGAGTTCCTGAGGGCGTTGGAGCAGTTGAAGAGCTATAAATAGT
The DNA here is from genome assembly GCF_036850995.1 of Saccopteryx leptura. Classification (NCBI taxonomy): domain Eukaryota; kingdom Metazoa; phylum Chordata; class Mammalia; order Chiroptera; family Emballonuridae; genus Saccopteryx; species Saccopteryx leptura. The sequence goes on from NC_089504.1 coordinate 196,963,393, forward strand.
GCTTATCAGGCTATAAGCATCTCCATAGAAAATAAAACCTTAAGAAGCCCAGATCCAGGAGAATCTTAGTGAGTAGTTTATCTGACAATGCATTGAAACTGACTAAGTTAATCATATTTTCTCTTCCTCCTCCCCTCTTCTTTTTCCCTTTTCTTCTATTTTTCCTGTTTTCATCTCTGAACAAGCACTCTTTGTCCGCTTGCTTCCTTTCTTCATATTTTTCTTCTTATCTAATTGAATTCCTTCAGAATCCTTCATCTGACCATACTAGAAAGTGATATATTTGATAAAATGTTGTCCTTAGTTATGAAACTGAATGTTGTACTTATTTAAAAAGCTATTTTAATTCTTTCTCCATTTAACCTCCTCTCTGTCTTTTAATTTTCTTCTTTAATAATGGACAACTTTACCTTTTCATCTTTGTGGCCTCGTTGATTGCACCTTGTAACATTCTACATTTGTAAATTTCCTTATCTTAATATAAATGTTTTTATGGTGGGATTTAGGATTTTTATGAAACATACTACATGTTTAACATCAAATTCAGTAGACATCCTATAATATGTCTTCCTTACTTTTCTTTCTAGAACTAGAACTTCATTTCCCCCTCCACTGTGTTTTTGGCTGTCTGACGGGATGCTAGAATGGCCTGTCTCCACGTATTTTGTTGCATTTCGCCATTGCTTCTTGTGTTCTGTCGGGGAATTTTGGTGATTCTTTTCAAGCGCTACCTGAGCTCTGTGCTAGTTGTTCCCCTTCCCCCAGGGTCTCCTGCTGTGTGGCCCTGTCTCCACTTCCTTGGCCTTGTCCATTGACAGAGCCTTGGGTCCCCTGATGGCTGCCTCTAAACCCTTGTGAGGGCCTGAATATTCCTCCCCCTGCTGCTACAATTGAGCCCAGTGCTGGGTACCACGGTGCCTTCTACACTTGCTTTCAGTTGTTAAGGCTTCCCAAGCTTTGGCTGTGGCTCAGTGATCCTGCTGGCAAAACCCTGGAGCTTTCCTAGCCTCAACACTCAGTGGTAGCAGCAGGTGTTGGGATTTCTCCAAGTCCCTAAGACCCTGGGAGCAAGAGAATGGCTGTTTGACATAGACCTCAGGAATGGTCAGAGCACCAAGAAACCTCTCCTGAAGATATATGTAAAGGTAAGATTCTGATTTCTCTAGGAAGTGATTTAGAAGCTCCAATTTGTTTAATGTAGACTGAATAGCATTGGGACCTGTGAAGCACTTTTTTCTCCTCCACAATCTGCATGGTATATCTAGTAAGAGAAATCTTATTGAGAATTAAAACAATTAAAAATAAAACAAATGATTTATTTCCCAAAGGCTGTATTCTGTTTACATCCTCATGAAATGTTTAAACAAAAAACCAATAAATGATGAATTTCCTCAAATTTTTAAACTCAAATTCCTAGAACAAGAATTAATTTGAAAGGAGCAGGAGCGGCTCAGCTTTTGGTAGTTAGTGCTGGGGTGTGTTACTGCCCTTTGTCAAGAATTACCGTTTTGCATTCTAAACGTAGCCATCTCTTTCCTTTTAGGGTTTTACTTGCAGTTTATTTTTTAAAAAGGGAGTTATTCCTCTGCTCCTATTTTTTTGGGATAAAAACCTCCACTCCATGTGGGTGGAAATAAACTTATTTATAACCCTTTATTCTTTACCCTGCCTGCATTCATAGACATTAATCTGTGAAATGATAATAAGACACCTCTGCTAATATGAGATTTTTACCAGCCTTACTGTTAAATTATGTCTTCTTGTTTCCCCTTTGTTTTCAATGGGCTTAGTCTCATAATTGATTCCCTATAGTTGAAATCAAGGCTGTTAGCTACTGCCACCCTGAAACTCTTTCACTTCAATAACCAGAAATGTAACTGAGGTTTTAAAGATGAAAGAGAAGAACATTTGCTAATAGCTTTACAAAGTGAAAAATAAGGTTTATGTTTGATATGATAGTGCTTGTTTCAAAATAAGATTTATCTTTGATAGTGCTTATTTTAGATGCTTATTTTAAAAAATAAACGGTTTTTAATGAAGTGTTGTATTTATTCTTGAAAATACCTCAGTTTTCTGTCCTCTAGACTTCAAAATATGAGTAAATGGAATGTTTTGAAGTCTTTCTAGCACAGTATATTAGGTGATAGATTTCCTATGTGTAAAGAGAACAGGGAAATTTTAAGGCTTTGATTCTTGATAAGGAGTGCACAGTTTTGAACATGTACGACACAGTCTTAAGGTGGGACTTTGCATTACTCTCAGCTTGGCTTACAGAGTACATTTTCCCTTTTTTAGTTATCGAGAATTCTTATATTTCTCTGGGACAAGAGATTTAGCAGACGATACCTGTATATACACATAGTTTTAAATTATTAAAATTAAATATAAGATAAAGTGATATTGATTATAATTCTGGACATTTATAAAACTACTTTAAAACTTTAACTTCAAAATATTTTTAATGGAACATAGTGAAATAGTGATATTTATTGTATTTAAGGTACATGACTTTAAAAAATAGTGCTGCTGTAAAGATCTTAGAAACAGAGAACCGATAGATAATTCACACTATCTGAAGCCCAGGGCCAAAGCCAGGTTACTAAACTCTAATCCAGCAGCACCCTTGCCTCTATTGAAAGCTATTTTTTGAATTTGTAATATTTATACATCGGAGGGCCACTTTGCCGAAGTCTGCAGAGCAAGGAATAGATTCTAGGAATTGAAGAGATTTTCTTTATTATCCAGTGTGCCTTAGCATGGCTGATAAACGTGGGTTTATTGTGCAACATTGCCTGGTTTATGACATCTTTAGAATTTTTCATTTCTGCCTTGTTTAGTGTGGCTTTTATTATAGTCAGATTTGAAAAGTACTGTGGAAGAACCATTAATATATTTTTGTTTGAAGGGAGTGTAGGACTTCTGGCATGTCATTTATTTGAGTTTATGATCCTGTAAATTGGGCAATTATCTGAAATATTAACTTCTTAGAATTGAAAAATTAGACTAGTGTGCAAACATAGGCAGTGTATTTCTGTTTCTAAGAAAAAAATTTTAATTGGCTTCCACTGTTTGCAAATTTGAAATTTTTCTTAGCTTGCATCTTTAAAGATACCTGTTTATTTGTGATATCCTAAAAGCTGAAAGATTGTACAGTACATTTGCATGAAATTATTTTATATATTTATTAATTAAATGATTTCTGTTTCCTGACTTAGAAATATTACTTCAAACTCCAAATTTTCCCTGACTTTACCGGGTACCTACCATCATGAAGTCGGACAGTGCACTGTCCCTTCAGTGTGGTTGCTTGGGAGATAACAATGGTAATCTAGTCTCCTTGCAGGATGTCCAAGGTGGACTCAGGACCCAAGATGGACCTACATAAAAAACTGGTTGCGAAACTGAGAATGTAAACTGTGAATTCTCTTTTTAGGAAGTTTAATTTGAAAATAATCGTTGGAATACTTCTGAAATAGGAATTTATAACACTTATTTCAGAAAAAAAATAAAGCACTTCTTTATGGAAAGTCTTAAAAGTCTTATACTGGTTCTCAGAACGAGGTCTTAACTCCAATCAGTCTGACCCTGGAATATTTCTGCCCTCACCCTACTTATAAGACCCATGCCTTTGAATTCCCATTTATTCTTTTTGCCTTCTTGGAGAGTAGGAGAACTGTCCTGGCTGGTGGGCTATGTACAGTATATTTACAATATATATTGAGAAATGTCATATATAAAAATTAGCCTTTTTTCTGATGTATTTCCTTTGTTGTAACAAATAAAGTCACCAGCCTAGTTAGACATATCCATGTAGGACAGAAAGAACAGACCTGCCACTTGGTCCAAACAGCTAAAAGAAAGGACAGATCTAAGGATGAGACAGGTACTGACATTTTTGATACTTTAGCGGTGTTCTACACTTCAGAAATAAAATATTCCTGTTCATTATTCAGTTTGTTATATGGAAGGTAAAAGCTTTCTGAGTCAGGATTGTTCAAAATTAAAATTATCTCTGTAGTTAATTATAACATTGATTACCTACTACCTCTAGCCCATTATAATAATTAGCTCATTTATTCTTAACACAAACACCTTGAGGTATGTAGTGTGATCAGTTTACATTTTTATCATATGAAGAAACTGAGTCCAAGAGAAGTTAAATAACCTGTCCAAGATATCAGAGCCGAACAGAAGGATTTAAACCCAGCATGTCTGGTGCCAGTATTCATCCTTAGAGGTCCTTAGTGGTTGTAACCACTGGCAGTAAATACTAGTTCCCAAATTCAGGCCAAAATCTTTTTTTTTGGCAGAGTGCCAAAATGATGAATCTGCCTATATTCTACCTATGTGTGAAATCATATAGTTCTTAGATTTTTCTGATTTATTTCACTCAGTATAATGTTCTCAAGGTTTATATGAAACTGAGACTCATGGACACAGATAAAAGTGAAGTGGTGTCTGACCAGGCAGTAGCGCAGTGGATAGAGCATTGGACTGGGATGCAGAAGACGCAGGTTCGAAACCCCGAGGTCGCCAGCTTGAGTGCAGGCTCATCTGGTTTGAGCAAGGTTCACCAGCTTGAGTCCATGGTCACTGACTTGAACAAGGGGTCACTCACACTTGCTGTAACCCCCTGGTCAAGGCACATATGAGAAAGCAATCAATGAGCAACTAAGGTGCTGCAACGAAGAATTGATGCTTCTCATCTCTCTCCCTTCCTGGTCTGTCCTTATCTCTCTCTCTCTCTCTCTCTCTCTCTCTCTCTCTCTCTCTCTCTCTCTCACACACACACATACACACACACACACACACAGAAGAAGTGGTTACCAGAGGGTGGGGAGAGGGGAGTAAAGAGTAATAAATACACAGTGACAGAAAATGATTTGACTTTGGTGATGGGTGCACAACACAATCAACAGTTCAAATGCTATAGAAATGTTTACCAGAAATCTATGTACTCTTATTGATCAATGTCACCACATTAAATTTAATTATCTAACAAACAAAAAAAAGCATTTATCTAAACCTCTTCCAAACTCAGGTCACTACTGTTCACTCACTGGCTACTTGACCTTGGAAAGGTTATTACTTATTACCCACTTTCAGTCATAGTCCCACCTGTTCTAAAATATGAATAATATTATCTCTTGTCAGGATTTTTCTGAAGATTCAATTTAATTTAATGAGACAAGTGTATGCCAAGCATTTTGCACCTTGACTAGCATAGAGAAAATAGCTGCTAAGTGGTTGATGTTATTATGTAATCTTCCTGAGGTCACACAACTAGAAAATGATGAAGTCAGAACTGAGACCCAAGTCTGTGTGACTGGAAAACTTACATTGAACAAGAACACACACACACACACACACACTTTCCACAAGCTGCAGCAATAGGAACCACAAAGCAAAATCTCATGCCTTCTCTGAACTCTGACACTGCCTTCCATTCTAGCCATCCCTTTATGATGAATAAATCACAATGTTGTGTATGCTGACAAGAAAAGTAGTATAGTTTAGTGGTTTAGGGAAAACTCTAGAAGTAAGGCTTCTCAGGATTGGAATTTCAGCCCCATCACTGCAAACTGTGGTATTAGGCAAATTACGTAACCCTTCTAGGGTTCTTTCTCTATATATTAAGCTCAGAATAGTACCAATTATGTTGGGTTATTGTGGCTAATATATGATATACATTAAAGAGCTCCTCTAGTAAATGACACATTCATAAAGACATATTTCTTTAAAAATTCAGTATGCTCCCAGAATGAAAAACAAGGTTCGTGAAAACTAGAAACCTGTAACAAAGAGTGTTGGAGGTGGATAGGATCTTGGTGATTTCATGTTCTTTTATTCTCTAAGAATCTATATACTTTTCCTGTTAGCCATTTTACCTCAGTGGCAGGCCAGTGGAGAAACCAGGAAAAGGGAACACCATCGAAGATCAAAACTGACCTAAATCTGGGGCGTTTGTACCACGGGGAAGGTGAGTCAGTATCTTTAAATCTGGGCTGATGTCAGTGATTAGCATCACTGTCCCCAGATGGTGGTTAAGCAGATGATAGTATTTTCATTCTCATGTTCTTTTTCTTTGGAAGCAGAACCAAAGCCAGCAGCTGGGCATCACGTGCTGGAGAGAGTGAACCTGGACTGAGTTGAGTACCAGCCTTGAGTGCTCATTGGAGCAGGGGTTTCTTGAGCCCTTGCTGCTTAAGTGTCTGGTCTCCTTTACTAGATTCTCAACTTCTTGAGGTCAGAAATGTTTGTTTTATTTATTTGCAATACCTTGCACAGTTTGCAAAGTAGTGGGCACTCAGTGAATGTTGGATAATTAAAATAAAAGAATATAAGTTCCAGCCTAACCAGGTGTTGGCACAGTGGATAGAGCATCAGACTGGGACGTGGAGGACCCAGGTTTGAAACTCTTAACGTCGCTGGCTTGAGTGCGGGCTCATCTGGCTTAACGCGGGGTTGCTGGCTGGAGCATGAAATCATAGAAATGACCCCATAGTCTTTGACTTGAGCCCAAAGATTGTTAGTTTGAAGCCCAAGGTTGCTGGCTTGAAGCCCAAGGTTGCTGGCTTGAGCCCAAGGTCACTGGCTTGAGCAAGGGGTCACTTGCTCTGCTGCAGCCCCCCCGGTCAAGGCACATATGAGAAAGCAATCAGTGAACAACTAAGAAGACTAAAGTGCCAGAGCGAAGAATTTATGCTTCTCATTTCTCTTCCTTCCTGTCCCTTTGTCCCTATTTGTCCTTTTCTCTGTCTCTCTGTCTCTGTTAATACACACAGACACACATACACAAAACCCCAACAAGAATATAATTTTCATAAATGGGACAGAAGAACTCATTTAAGGATATTATGGCCACCAAAGGCATGGACTCTTCAGGCTAGACACATCAAGGATGTAGTCAAACCCAGGATATTGGGCGCTGGCACCTGAAAGACTGTTGTTTAGAAAACTTCAACTGAGAGTTAGAATCAAACCAAATGTTTCCACTAACATTTGTGTCTTCCCAATTTGAAAAAGACCATATGTCATGGCAGAGGTTCTGCAATATGAAGATAGTGTGGAACCTTCCAGAGTATCTCAAGATCTAGCTCGTAAATCAAGTGCTAAGTTTTTTTGCCTTTGAAAAAATTTGGCTTTGAAATATACACATTGGTGTGAAGGTAAACAAAACATTGAGTCTAGAAATGGAACAGTCGTAACGAACACATGCACCTGATTTTACAGAAAGGTAGGGTACTTCTATGTTTTTATTTTCACATAGGCCTGTCCCTCTTCATCTCTGCCCAGTCTGTCAACACAGACATGCAAACAGATGGAAATAACACGCACATGTGCATGCACACACCTGCTTAGAGCAGGAATTGCAAGATTATAACTCATAGGTCTTTTGATAATTTACTTCTACTGCTCCGCATCCTTGAATTATATGTGTGTCTAGCATGCTATTTGTGATTTGTGGTAGGAACACCTGGCAGTGGTTTATTTTTCTTCTTTTTTTTTCCGTTTCTTATTTCCTGATGTCTGCCTTTAGTTTAGTTTGGCAACCCATCCCATCCTTTAGTTTAGTTTTAATAAAGTACTAAGTTTGAGACATTATGGAAGCAGTGTGTACTAACTTACAAAAGGTAAACACATCATAAAATCCATGACGCATGAAATTACTTAGGTACCCGAGTCCAGGTTCCCCCCAAAACCGTGTCCTGGATGTGTTCCTGGTAGTTCCATCTAATCTGTTTTACCTTTTAAAACATGAGAGGCAGTGGTACAAATAAAATCAGTGGATCACTCCCTGAGGAGAATTTTGTCATCGGAAATAAAAGTGTCAACGCTAAGAGGGGAAATGTTATAAATAATGTGAGGGGTGTGTAGTAGTCATCACCACTCTTGAGTTCTTATCTGGCAATCAGCCTTCGACAAATGAATATTTTTGAAAAAAAATCATGCAATTAAAAAAATTAAATTTGCTACATGAACCAATCCAAACAAATAGTGAAGAATACAATTTTTATTTAGATGGGCAGCTGTAGAATTAAACCACTTGTGTATGTGTTTATATGTGTGTGTGTGTTTATAATACGTTAGACATGGTTTGCAGACGCTACTCACGCTCGCTCACACCATTTCTAGGCAGACTGCAAATATAGTAGTACAGCTTTCCAGTTAGAACATCGTCTCTGGGGCCAAATAACATGGGCTCAAACCCCAGCCCCACTTACTTGCTGTTTGTGTTTCCTTGGATAAGTTATTAAACCTCTCTTAGCTTCAGATATCTAATCTTTATAATGGGGCTAATAAAAGAACTATAGGATTATTTTCTGGATTAAATAAATTAATATGCTTAAACCATATGGAGTAGTGTCTGTGGATACACTAGGAGTTCAACAAACTGTTACAGTTTTATGGTGGTTTTTTTTTTGCTATTCTGTTCTTTTTGTTTTATGCCTAACAGAAGTGGTTATTTAGCCTCCTCTCTTAGGGGGTAGGGCTGATGGGAACTGACAGTCTTAGAAAAAAAGTAAAACTGAAAGTGAGTTTCCTTAACCAAGAGGCCAAACGTATGCCTTAGGATGGGGTCCAAAAATTACAAAAGCTAATACATGATTGAGGGGAGAGAGGTAAGTTTAAGACAAAAGTAATCTGAAGTTACCTTCTTGGGCAGCTGGTATTCGCAGAGCCTCTCTTTGGAAAATTTAGGGAATCAGCCTCAACTGTCTTTACCTCAGTTCTCCATTTCAGTGACTTATTAGCAGGAAATTTCTACCAATATCTATTTGAACCATTATTTCATTATTTTAAAAAAATATTCATGTCTCTCTAAATAGGCTAGATTCATTATTTTTAAAAACTTCCATTGTTTTTCTTTCATCTTGATTTTCTCTATATTATCTCATTACTTTCCTAGAGTACTTTATTTTACAGGGATTAAAGTAAGAGTTATTTTAGGGAGTAAAGCTTGATGACCCCTAAACTGAGGATATACAGGAAAATCACATTTTCCTGGGATGAGTCTAACGTCATTTTTTTCCTATTAGACTTTGTATTACTATTTTAATGTTAGGAAAATATGGTCCTGCAATTATGTTTAGAAGTTTGCTTAGGCTGTTTAATACCATCAGTATCAGCTGCAATAAAAAGTGGAGGTTGCCTAAGAGGAGAGTGCATAGTGCCTCCAATTAAACATGCAAAAATAGCAAAGGGTTCAAGAGCCGCTTTAGTGGTTCCTGACTCTGGGTTGGAAACCTCTCATATCCCGAATATCACATTGGATTTTGTGACACTGTGTCCGAGGCCCCTCACCAAGTCCCTAAACAAAATTATTGTAATAAAAATAAGTACTCTATGTTGTATTTTCAGAGTCTGGAATTGAGGGATCTGGCTTATACTTTCTTTTATGTAACTTTAGTTTTGGAACTGGGTTCACATATTTGGAAACAAACATTGAATAAATTCTTATGTAATAGAAGGGTCCCTAACTTGACTATATTCAGATTACTGCATGGAAGTGGACCCCTTTAAAAAGGACACCTCAGCTCAGAGCAAAGTTTGATTTTAGGTTCATTATAGAACAAAAATTATTTTTAAATATCTTGACTGGGTTGAAAAGTAAGAGATTAAAAAATAAAGTTAATTATTTTTAAAAAACCAATTGTTATTTAAAAAAATAACGGAACCTCAAATTTAATTAAAATTATCTCAATTATTTTTATTATAATTTTTATTTCAAATATATTTTAATATATGCTTGTTTTCAAATTTCTTGTTCAAGTCTTCAAATTTTTTTAAAAAAAATTTTTTTAGATTTTATTTATTTATTTTATGGAGAGGAGACAGTGAGAGAGAGAGAAGGGGGAGGAGCAGGAAGCATCAACTGTTGTATGTGCCTTGACTAGGCAAGCCTAGGGTTTTGAACCAGCAACCTCAGCATTCCAGGTCGATGCTTTACCCATTGCACCACCACAGGTCAGGCAAGTCTTCAAATTTTATACTATGTCTTTAAATAGTCTATTTTCTACTTGTAACTGAAATATACTAATTTTTGTGGAGTCAAGTCAGTGTCTACTCTTAGGGTTTGTAATGTTGGTGGCATTTTTGATAGAAGTCAGGATGTCTACAGCAAAGACTAAAAATCACATAAGAAGGCTGTGGGCACAGCCGTGTGCCTTGTTTAGTTTCTTGTGGTGGCAGGTCCCCATTTAATCACTGTGCTTTTTGTGTGTATCATGTGTCCTTGGAAACATAGCCACCATTTTACCTCATTGGACTGAAGAAAATCTAGTAGAGATAATACACAGCACAACTCCTTTTGTAAATTCACCTTCATCTTTTTGTGAAGTAATTCATTTATCTGGAAAGCAGTATAAATGAAAATTCAAAAGTACACTGTGAAAAGTAAATTTTTTTCACAATCCTGCCCACTAATGACATGATTGTATGTTGCTCTCATGAGCACTAAAATTGAAAGTATAATTATTGTTTTTATACTGTAATTGATAGTATAAATTTTATTCATTTAGAAGAATAGAAAGGTGGGAGGAAAAAGAGTCCAAACTCTTCCTTCAAGATAACTCATAAATTGTAAAAGCCAAGATATACTTTAAAATTTATTCTACAATTTAGAGATTGATTTCTGTTGCGCCAAAGACTTTCACACATATTTTGCAAAAAAGAAAGTGAATATAATAGGAAGAAAAATATGGTATAAAAAAACAAAAAAGCATTTGCCCTTAAGGAGAAAATGTATTTTTAGCGAACACTAGAGAGTTTAGGATTTATTATGTCAACATGGTATATTTTTTCTTCAATGATTGTATAAGTCGGTATGTGTTTATTGAATAAATGAATACGTTCTGGAGAAAATCAGTAAGTGAATATGTAGATGAGGGAATCGATAAATTTAGTGGTAATGCAGCCTACTTCCTGTTTATTCTTTTTAAGAGACAATACTTATTTTAAAGCACTGCACAAAATTCATCGAAAGAAATTGGGTGAAATCCCTCATTTTTTCTGGTGGTAACTGCCAGTTATAGTAGGATGAGAACTTCATAGGTTATAAGATATTGTTAATGTAGGTGAATTACCCTACACTTACAGAGCTTTTGGGAATCCATAGAGGAGAATACATACATTATAATGAAAAAGGGCAGTTAGTACTAGTCCAAAAATAAACATTGGTCGATGTAATTACATCCTAAATAAAATAAATAGAATTGGATTAAGAAAATTACAGTGGTTTAGAAGAATTTAGTGTGTTTTCTATCCCTAATTTTCATTTAGTTTTGATGGTAATTGCTCTTAAAGGAACACCATGCATTACATATTTTTAAACATTTAGTCAGCAGCGGCAACACCCACAGTATATTGGTATCTTTGCTGACGAAACAAAAAGCAATGGGCTTGACACTGTCATGGCAGGATTTTAACAACTGGAGGAAAAGGGTTGAGGAAAAAGGTTAAATATCAGGTTCACTTAAGGCTTGGAAGTTTTCAGCCATTTATGAAGAGTGTAATAAAACATATTAAAGCCAGAGAAGAGAGTAATAAACGGGGCTGGGAAAGGAAAATCCCAGAGAAGGAAGAGCCTTTGCTCACTGAGAAGCAGGTTCACATCAACAAGAGTACTGGCTATCATGCCCTCTCATGGGCTCATTCCCAAGGAATGTATCCCTTGTGCTAAATAGAGTTCTTGTGTAAATACACTTTGCAGATATTTGAAAATACTCAGATAACAGTTTTTCAGAGTTGACCATATAATTATTTCTAGCTGTTGCATTTATTTATCTTGGTACCAATGTATAGAGCTAGTTTCTGACTCATGTTACCTGAAGTATCTTATTTCATAGTTCGAAAAAGAACATAAACAACATTTAAGAAAAATGTAAACATCAGTGACTTGATTCCATAAATAGAATGAAGGAAACTTATTTCATATTATTTTCTTAATGAAAAGATGAATGTGACACTGTATCCATAGCATGTTTAAAAAGGAAAAGAAAAAAAAGGATGGAAACTTTGACTTCTGAATAAACATCAAAACACTAGCTTTTGATTTTATCTGAGTTTTACTATAGAAAGTTTTTACTATTTCTACAAAGCCTAGAGGAAATGACTATACTAGAAAAGCTGAATGTCATTTTAGACTAATCTTTTAGTCATCCTAATAATGGCAAATTATTGAGTTCTTATTTTTCATAGTAGTCCATCTTGAAAAATAAAAATCACATAGCCCACTCAAGGGATATTTCAGGAAAATTGATGGGATGCTTTAAAAAAATAGTACATTAAAAATGGTCACATACATGTTTTGCATTATGCTACTGTTTTATCACTCAGTTCTCAAAGTGTAGTGAGGAAAGTTAGCTTGAGGCTTATAGTTTGGATGATTAGGGATGGGCACTGTTAAAAAATATAGGTGTGTTTTCTTTCTTTTTATATTGATATATTAACTATATACATAAATATGCAATACCTGATAAAATATATAATATTGATGTGTTCTTTCTTTTTAGAGAGAATAAACAGGAAACAGATAACAGATTTGGTTGGGAATGGTTGACTTTACAGAAAGGGCATCTGAAAGTCATTCACATAGAGCTGACTGTGTTAGGTTCAGAGAGAATGTACAGTTAGAAGGGACTTAAAGATAAATTTTAGGGATCTCCATGTAATTAGCCGCCAGAATGGAGAAAATCATAGAAAGTGACCAGAACCCTCAGATTAATAAATAGTGGGAAAGGAAGGTGGTGTGTTATCAAGAAAGACAAAAGAGAAATAAAGAAGTAGTTACTGGTGCCAGATGCAACAGAGAGGACAAGAAATGAGAAAAGCACTCTGAGTCTGGCAGCTAGATGTAACCTTTGAGAAAGCAGTTGGAGTCGAATTGGGAGGGAGGAAGGAGAATCCCTGTGGCAACCAGATTCCAAGATGAGTCACTCTTGGAAGATAGGTAGTAGGACTCAACAAGTTGCAACAACTCTGTGAAGAAATTCAGTAATAATAAGAAGAGAAGACGTGATGGCAGCTGGAGAATTCAGCAGGCAAAAGATTGTCATGTTAAGAGTGGCTTTTTCCACTAAAGGAAGGTAGAGGAGACATTGGAGAGGAAAAGAATGAAAAGTCATGAACAGGGGTGGGGTAAAGAAGAGGAGGATACTGTGTTTCAGAGCAGCTGAGAAGGGGTGAGAAAGTGGTTAGAGGTTGACCTTGGAGAGGAAGGTGGACAGAGACTCCCCAGGAGGTGGGCTGAAGAAGGTGCTCAGTCAGGAAGACTGTTTTCCCTGCCATCACCTCCTCTATCCATTCAGTTTCATCCTGTTTGTGGTCTGAGGCCCTGCCTTGTGTTCACACTCCTTTGTGTATTGCTGTGTAAATCTTTAACTTCGCTTTTCTTCTAGTCTTGTCCTGACTGAAAATTTTTTGAGGACATAGGAAATGTTTTACTCATCTCTGTATTGCTTAATAAGCTCCCTTTTCTTGTGATCCCCTAATGTTTTTCTGCTCACATCAAAGCCCATGTTGTCAGGAGAGAGGTTTTGCAGCCTGGTCTGTTCATTAGGATACAATGCTGAAGGCTAATTAGCCACCTATGGCACTCCAAAAGGTGTTTCTAAAACAAATTCTTAATTTCAAAAGAGTGGGAGAGGTTATTAGATCAGACCTTCCCCCCCACCCCCAGTTAAAAAAGTTAGTTATAACAAAATGAAACTTAGAACTGAGAAATGGATACTTCGAAAGCAGATAAAAATTTTAACCGCAATTCATTGTAGATGGTGGAGCACTTTACTGAAAAGAAAATGATTATGAAAAGACAAAAATTTGCAAAGCACATGTTTGCTAAATGCTATGGTTTATACCAAGGTATCTGTCAACCAAGTAAGATTAGGTGATATCCTTAACTTTTGGTCTGATCTACACTGTAGGCCAGGGGTCCCCAAACTTTTTACACAAGGGGCCAGTTCACTGTCCCTCAGATCATTGGAGGGCCGGACTATAAAAAAAACTATGAACAAATCCCTATGCACACTGCACATATCTTATTTTAAAGTAAAAAAAACAAAACGGGAACAAATACAATATTTAAAATAAAGAACAAGTAAATTTAAATCAACAAACTGACCAGTATTTAAATGGGAACTATGCTCCTCTCACTGACCACCAATGAAAGAGGTGCCCCTTCCAGAAGTGCAGCAGGGGCTGGATAAATGGCCTCAGGGGGCCACATGTGGCCCGCGGGCTGTAGTTTGGGGACCCCTGCTGTAGGCACAAATCCCTTGGTTAGAATAGTTAAGTTATGTTTTCTGATTCTTTCTTAGCAAAAGTAATTCTAAGCAAAAGTTAAGAATGAAAGGTTGTCTTTGCCTACCATTTAGAAAACATATAGTAAATGTTTCTACAGTATTTGTTTATGGTAAGTTTGTTAATTTTAATGATTGCTATCAACCCACTTCCTTTACATTTTATATAAATGATCAATGATCCTTTTTATAAAAAATAGAATTCTGCAGACACAAAAGGATTATAGCTATGGTTTTCATGGTTTTAGACCCAATGTTATACTGAAAGTAAAATATATCTATTTAAATTTCTAAATTATTTAAAGCTATAGTTTATAATCTATGACACCTGGTTTTATTTCTCCTGAAAATATTTTATTTTATTTTTATTTTCAAACAATTAGGAAAGGAAAAATCAAAGCATGAGATAGTATATCTAAATAAGTAAAATGTAGCAAATGACAACTTTTATATATTCATTTATCTTTCTTTTTAACTTTTATTGAATTTATTGGGTTAGCATTGGTGAATAAAATTATATAGGTTTTAGCCCTGGCCGTTGGGCTCAGTGGTAGAATGTCAGCCTGGCATGTGGATGTCCCAGGTTTGATTCCGATCAGGGCACATAGAAGAAGCACCCATCTGCTTCTCCACCCCTCCCCCTCTCCTTTATCTCTTTCTTCCCCTCCTGCAACCAAGGCTCCATTGGAGCAGAGTTGGCCCCAGGTGCTGAGGATGGCTCTATGTCCTCTGCCTCAGGCGTTAGAATGGCTCCAGTTGCAATGGAGCAAGGGCCCAGATGGGTGGAGCATCACCCCCAGTGGGCTTGCAGGGTGGATCCTGGTCGGGCGCATGTGGGAGTCTGTCTCTCTGCTTCCCTGCTTCTCACTTCAGAAAAATGCAAAAAAAAATTATATAGGTTTTAAGTGTACAATTCTATAATACATTATCTCTATATTGTATTGTGTGTTCATCACCCAAAGTCAAATCTCCTTCCATCATCATTTATCTCTCCTTTATCCTCTTCTACCTGCCCTCAACCTCTTTCACTTTGGTAATCCCCATACTATTATCTTTGTCTATGAGGGTTGTTTGTTTTTATTTACTTAGTCCCTTTGCTTTTTTCACCCAGCTCCCCTAGCCCTCTCCCCTCTAACAGCTGTCAGTCTGTTCTCTGTATCTATGATTCTGCTTCTGTTTTATCTTATTTTGTTCATTAGATTCCCATATAAGTTAAATTATATAGTGCTTGTCTTTCCCTGACTGGCTTATTTCACTTAGCATAGTACTTTCCAGGTCCTTCCATGCTGTTGCAAAAGGTAAGATTTATTTTTTATGGCAGAGTAGTATTCCATTGTGTAAATGTACCACAGCTTTTTTTAATCCATTCATCTACTGATGGGCCCTTGGGCTGCTTCCAGATCTTGGCTATTGTAAATAATGCTTTCATGAACATAGGGGTGCATATATTTTTTGAATCAGTGTTTCAAGTTTTTTTTTTAATTACATATTCTCATAGTGGAATTGCTGGAACATAAGACAGTTCCATTTTTAATTTTTTGAGGAATCTCCATACTGTTTTCCACAGTGACTGCATCAGTCTGCATTCCCACCAACAGTGCACAAAGGTTCCCTTTTCTCCACATCCTCGCCAACACCTGTTGTCCATTGATTTATTGATGATAGCCATTCTGACAGATGTATTATTATCCAGAAGTCATTGAAAACACTGGTCATGACTGTTGTGCAGTTGCACAAACATCTTATTATTTCTGAAATTGTCCAGGAAAGCAAAGCCTTTCATTTCACTGGAATCTTGAAGCACAGTTGTGCCCTGTCCTACCCCTCTAGAGACACCGCAATCTACTCTTCAGTCTAGACTCTTCTCCCCAGCCTCCTTGGAGTTTTTTACACACATCTCGCTGTTTCGCGTTTATACTTCTCATCATTCTGTCTTCCCATAAAAACCTCCCCACTCTTGTTTTCCTAATTAATGACTGCCTGTTCTTCTAGACTCAATACCAGTAACAGTTCCTCTGGGGAGCCTTCCTTGGTCTTTCCATTCCCCAGGCTTTGAGAGGTGTTCTGGCACCCTGAATTGGGTTTCTATTCTAATTGTTTCCTTAGAGATTTTAGCCCTCTGGGATGCAGCAGGGACTCTGACCCTCAGCTCTGTACCATAGGGGATAACACCATGTATAAATACTCATCTAGGATTGCTTGAATTACTGCATGCACAAATAGCTGTTTTGTTTTGGACGTTAAGCTAAGTTTTATCCTTATTTGTTAGAGAGAGGCATGGGCATAAACTTTTTGGATTATGTAGTGTGTTCTTAAACCAGTTTAAGTCTAATCTATCATGAATAATTTGCAAAAATATAAACATAGCACTTGCAGTAATCTTTCTTTTAAAAATTAATAGATTTAAATGATTTCTGACATTTTTAACTTTAATTTGAGGATGTTCTTATAGGCTGTGATTTTAACAACAACAACAGTAACAACACAATACCCAATTTCAGTAGCTTGTCCCAACAAAGACTTACTTCTTGGTCTTGTAAAGTCATTGGTCACTCCTTTACCCAGTGACTCAGGGATCTAAGTTTGTTCCGTCTTCCTCCAACTGTGACTTGTGAGATAGCCAAAGCTATGACAGAGAGATGGGGATAGAGTTGGCTTCTAATCATCTCCTCTTAGAAGGTAAGCCATTGTTTATGTTCAGGATCCCTGGGTTGGCATATGTTATATGGCATCAGTGTCATTGCAACAGAGGATGGAAAATGTAGCCTTTTGGGATCCTTAATGCAGAGAAAACAGTGCATAGAAACTAACCAAGCAACTATGTATTTTGCTTTGGTATTTATGTTCCTATTTGGTGAAGGAGGAGGTGAGAGGGGCCAGGTAGATGTCGTTGGGTGAGTTCAAGTGTAAAACATTAATTTCACAACTAGTCATTGAGTCCTTGTTTTATCTCATGTCTGTAATTCCTGAAGAAGAGTCTACCTCAATTGATCCTAATCTTTCTCTTTTTTTTTTTTTTTTTGTATTTTTTTGAAGTTGGAAACGGGGAGACAGTCAGACAGACTCCTGCATACACCCGACTGGGATCCACCAAGCATGCCCACCAGGGGGCGATGCTCTGCCCATCTGGGGCGTTGCTCTGTTTCAACCAGAGCCATTCTAGCGCCAGAGGCAGAGGCCATGGAGCCATCCTCAGTGCCTGGGCCAACTTTTTGCTCCAATGGAGCCCTGGCTGCGGGAGGGGAAGAGAGAGAGAGGAAGGAGAGGGGGAGGGGTGGAGAAGCAGATGGGTGCTTCTCCTGTGTGCCCTGGCCGGGAATCAAACCCAGGACTCCTGCACACTAGGCCGACGCTCTACCATTGAGCCAACTGGCCAGGGCCAATAGATCCTAATCTCTTTGGCTTATGGACCATCCTGAGATTCTAAACGAAGTTACAAAACACAGTGCACAGCAGCACTTACCTCTAAAACCTGGCAAGCAGATGCAGGGGTTCGTGAATTCTCTGTTGCCCACTGATTGTGGCCCTGTCGATGTTAAGAGAACCTGGCTTCTGCAACTTAGGTGAAATGCTGCAGGAGATGAGAAATCAGTGTGGGCATACATTTTATCTGCTTTAGGGTCAAGACTAGGAACCTTTCACAATTAAAACTTGATCTCTTAGTATAAATGGAAGAAATCATTTGGTTGCTACCTAAATATAGGTTCATTCAAGGAGAAAAATGTAGACAGTAGACAGAATTGCTGGTAACAGAGAGCCAGGTAGCTATTGAAGAGAGCACAATAGCTTTTATTCATGAGTTCTCTTGTCAGTCTGTACTGTATGAGGCTTTAATGATAAATGGGCTAAACTTTTCATCTTTTTAATGGTTACATTCCAGAGTAGTCAGTGCTTTGCTATTAAAATATATGCTTGATTTTAAGAATCATACAGATTAATGAAAAGAATAGGAGGGATTTTCATAACTTAATTTTATACTCAAGATCCCTTCATTCTTAAAATTATAAAGCAAGTCTCTTAAATTGGAGTTTTAAAGTTTCAATTCTTACTTCTAAATATTCTTTTTTTAAAAACATGGAAAATAAATGCCCCCAAAGCCTTTCATTTATAGAGTGAAATAGGTCTGAGGTAAGAGAAGTTAATTTCAAACAGTCAGCTATTTAATCATGGTTTTAGAATGATTTCTTTTAAGAAATAAATCCTCATTATTTATGCCCATTTTATAGAGGAGGAAATGGAGATTCTTGGGGTGTTCAAAAGATTCTCCCCAAATTTTTGCTCATATATGAATTTTAATCTGTCTTTTCAGCAGTTTTTTTAGTAGATTTAAATTATTTCATCCAAGGACATACTGAAAATCATAAACTCTGTTATCTATCATTATTCCTCTAAAACCTGGAACTTATTTGGGTGCTCAAGACATGTTTATTGAGGGAGAGAATGAAAAAATAACTAAATGAAAGTATTAAAAAAAAAAGAATGACACATAATATTGCCCAATTGAGAGAAAAAATAGCATCATAATTTGGTAGTGGGACATCCAGGCTTCCTCTGTTCACACCAGGTTGGCCACTACTGCATCAGAGAATTTGGCAATAGCATTACTTTCCTAGCCCTGGTCAGCAAACTGCGACTCTTTGCCCCTTGAATGTGGCTCTTCCACAAAATACCACGTGCAGGCACTACCTCGATAAGGAATGTACCTACCTATATAGTTTAAGTTTAAAAAACTTGGCTCTCAAAAAAAATTTCAATCGTTGTACTGTTGATATTTGGCTCTGTTGGCTAATGAGTTTGCTGCCCACTGTAGAGCGTTTAAGTGCATTTGTGTATGGACATGTGTGGGAGCAGTGCCCATGTCCAGTTTAGTTTTACTTTACACATTGAAATGCCAAGGGTTATGTAATTTGGATATAAACATTTAAGTTTTTCACCAAAATAAGAATTAGAGAGTGAATATAATTTGTGATTGATTAAAAGGAAGAAAACTGTTTTAAACTTTGGCTTATTACTATGCATTTGAGAATCCTGGAAATTGAGACTAAAGCTACATTTTATTTCTAGTATAAAATATTGAAATACACATTATTTAAGATGTCACGAGGTTTAAAAAACACAACTTTTACAAGATTATAGTATTGACCTTTTCTTCCAGATTTTATTTTGTTGCATTGTCCAGTGAGCGTTTAGTTAGAAAAACGCAGTCATTAATCAGTGAGCAGTCAGTATGATAGTGCTAGGCTAGCTATGTTATTAGATATAGTCTACAATTTAGACTAATATACTGAAGCTATTCTTTTATGGACTATGTATTTCAAAACCAATTTAATATGAAAATTAATTCACTAAATGTGACTTTGTTGTCAAGAATTATTTAGGCCCTGGCCGGTGGGCTCAGTGGTAGAGCGTCAACCCTGTGTGTGGAAGTCCTGGGTTCTATTCTCAGCCAAGGCACACAGGAGAAGCACCCATCTGCTTCTCCACCATTCCCCCTTTCTTTTTCTCTGTCTCTCTCTTCTCCTCCTGCAGCCAAGGCTCCATTGGAGCAAATTTGGCCTGGGCCTTGAGAATGGCTCCATGGCTCCATGGCTCCACTTCAGGTGCTAGAATTGTCTCTGGTTGCTACGGAGCAATGTCCAGATGGACAGAGCATTGCCCCTTGGTGAGCATGCTGGGTGGATCCCAGTCGGGCGCATGTGGAAGTCTGTCTCTCTGCCTCCCCACTTCTCACTTCAGAAAAATACAAAAAAAAAAAAAAATTGCTTCCAGCTGATTTCCGATTTCAGTATTCCAATAGATTTAATCAAAAGCATTAAACCTATCATGTATATTTACCATGTGTTGGCATGGTCCTCCCAGAATACGGGGAGTTACTGTGTTCCTTACATAGTACCTGTTGCCCAAGTGAATTGATGAATAGTAATAACAGGAGTGGCCACTGTGGCTCCGCAGCCTCCTGAAACACAAAGAGCCTGCTTTTTTTTTTCTTCTTTAAACATATACAAAATTGCTTCTGACCTCATTTATAACACTTTATTTCTTATGGGAAGAAGCAAGAATCCCAGGATAGTGTGAAGTGGAGATATTTTGTGCTTCCATTTGAGTCCTGTACCTTGTAATCTGGTAGCGTAGGACAACATAAACTGGTGATAATCATGAGGCAAGCATCGTTTTTTATGGGTTTTCAAAAACTGTTTTCTAATCATCAAAATGTATGCTTAAAGCAACAGTCTCCCTGGCTTATGTTTTATTGTGCTCAGATGCAATTTTTATAGTCTCTAAACTAAAATCAACAAATATCCCAGCTCATGTTTAATACATAAAGACTGCCCAAAGAATATATTACTTCGTTCTGTTCTGAGATTGATTAGAAACTTAGTGTCTTTCTCAGTTTTTTATGTGCCACCAACAGCATTTTACTATTGTGAGTTAAGCTGTTACTCCTTTATAAAATATCTTGACCAGTGTCTGCTCCTTAAAAAGAAACAATTAAATCCTAGAATTTATATGGAGGCAAGAAAGCTACAGATTTGCCTGACAAAGGACCCCCTTATAAAGTATTCTGGTAGATGGTATATGGGTACCTCTTCCCTCTCTCTGTAATTCTTAAGTGTCAGAAGTTCAGCTGTTTATATCTGTTCCAGGAGAAGCTGAGTCCTCCATACGTCTACCTTGAAAATGAAAATTAATTATGTGGAATAAAATAATGTTAGTACACTCTTCAGGACATTAACTTTATTAGAGTAATGATTTTCTTTTTTTACTTTTTAAAATTATATCAGTATATTGGCCCTGGCCGGTTGGCTCAGTGGTAGAGTGTCGGCCTGGCGTGCGGAAGTCCCGGGTTCGATTTCCGGCCAGGGCACACAGGAGAAGCGCCCATCTGCTTCTCCACCCCTCCCCCTCTCCTTCCTCTCTGTCTCTCTCTTACCCTCCCGCAGTGAGGCTCCATTGGAGCGAAGATGGCCCGGGCGCTGGGGATGGCTCCTTGGCCTCTGCCCCAGGCGCTAGAGTGGCTCTGGTCGCGACTGAGCGACGCCCCGGAGGGGCAGATCATCGCCCCCTGGTGGGCAGAGCATCGCCCCCTGGTGGGCGTGCCGGGTGGATCCCGGTCGGGCGCATGCGGGAGTCTGTCTGACTGTCTCTCCCCGTTTCCAGCTTCAGAAAAATACAAAAAATAAAAAAAAATTATATCAGTATAATTATTTTTGTTCTCTCAAAGGTGTGTATATGTATGTATGTGTGCATTGTATGTGTACATGCATGTGTGTGTTCTTACATACTTCAAATATATTTTATTTCAAAGTCATACATTCCCCCTGTGATATCACCATGCTTTTAATCCCAAATGTAGTCAGTCCTATGGTGGGGGACAGTCCAGAAAAGAGAAGAGTATGTTCTGTCCCCAAATTTGTTAGTTAGTATTATTGATGTGAGTTTTGGGCTCCACTGTCCACATTTTCTAAGCAGAGATCATGCAGTTCTGAATTACAAAGTATGCTGTGTCTGTCTCTAAGCTGTCGGAAGAATATGATTATGGAGAGCCCAGTACAGCACTTACCCATAGAGGCCCTCAGGAATGGTGGCTGTGGTTAGTGACCTTATCTGCTAACCTTAGCGTGACACAGGGAAGGAGGCTGGCCCACTTTCAGAAGCCCTGGTTGTAGTCAGGACCACTGCTATTCATTAATTCTATGATTGTTGGCCGGGCATTTTACATCTCAAAGCTGGTTTCCTTTGAATTAAGGTAGTAGTCATCTGCCTTGATGAGTTCAAATGACTGTTGTGAGGGTTTTAGAACCCCTTAAAGTTATGTAAACAAAGACAGTGCTAGTTTTCCCATACTCACTGGTTCTCTTCCCATCTCTGAGAAAGGCAGTCTGTAGCAGCAGGAAGTCACCCAGAGGCTACCTGTGGGAGGGATGCTCCACAATTCCTTGTGTTTCAGTGATGTGATGACGAGGGTTGTGAGAGTGTGCGTGTTCCTTTTTGGAGAGGGGGACAGGAGAAAGAACATACAGAAAAGTGTCAGAAATTAAATCGCAAATGATGTTTTATATTTTCCCAATTCTTATTTCTTTATGTTTCCCATCATAACTCCCATCATAACTCCTGGTTATAGACTGTTATATGCATGAGTGACATAATTGATCAGGGAAATTTAAGCTTCAGTGAGAACAACTTAAAAGATCACAACAATGAGATGCAAAGAGTTAGAAATAAGATTGATTTGGGTCACATATTGTCAGCATGTCAGGATATGGATGGTGGCAGAGAAATGACAAGAACTCATATTGAAATTAGAAATAAACTTAAAAAACATTGTGATTCAGAAAATTTAAAGTCCTATGCAAGTTTATTCACTACTTATAGATGTCATTATCTTTGATTACTTATATTTTATTAGAGATGCTTTTCATTTATACATATTTAAACATGGGAGTACTGATGAAGATAGTAAGTGTAACATTCTAATCACTGGCTTCTTAAGAATTATGTAGACTGGTTTATGAAAAAAAATAAAAGAATAAAGAAGAGAAAATTAGCTTTGGGGATTTAAGTGAATTGTTAGAATAAAGATTAGAAAAGATGACAAAAGCTGTCAGGAAAAAAATTTATCTCAGTCACTTTTAAATATCCAAATTGAATTACTTTCCTTTCTAAGTAGGCATCTTTCCTTTGCTCTTAGGAATGAAGAGAATTAATTGAGATGTCTAAGTGATGGCATTATTTTTTTTTTCTTCATGCTGCTAGAACATATTTTGCATCTTTTCTGATTATGGATTGCGCAAGAAACCACAAGTTCAGCTGTCCGTTCCAACAAAGGAATACAGCAATCCACGTGGGTTACCTTCTGAATTATAAAAGATATCATCTGGTTTTTAAACTAATGCATACATATGCTATAGAAAGAGATCCATTGCTTAAAAGTACATTTAAAAATATCTTGTACTAATTTTCCCTGAAGGGGAAACAGCTTGACTCTTTAAAAACTACATTTAGTATTTATGAACAAGGACTAATTATTCCCCTGGAGAATAAAACCTTATATCCCCATAATAACATAATTTAAACTTGCCTACCTATTCTATCATTTGACATGAACTGCATGTATAAGTAGGAAATGGTTTTTGTATCTTCCTTAGTTGACATTAGCAGGAACTATACCTATTTTGATCTAGTCACTTAGGTAGGACAAATGGTGTTGAAAGTTCCAAATACTTAATTTATAAGAGGACTATAAACTGATTTGCTTGCTAAGAGATTGCTGAACTAAATTTCAAAAATTTTTTTCTCCATGTTGCATGTATTTTTTATGTAAAATATTATTCAGTCAAAATTTTCAGTTACTATTTATCATGAGAGGTGTAGTTGGTTTCTGATTGTTTAGCTCAGGGGTCTCAAACTCACGGCCCGCCGAACAATTTTGTGCGGCCCGCAGACTAATCCACGAAGTTCGAAATATTTTGGATAAAATTAAGTAAGCCTAGGGGCCTACTTGTATTTTTCATTTCTCTAGCATCCTAGCTAGATATTAGCTTAGTTAACAGCAGTTGTGATGCAAACTACAGTTTCTGGTCGTTTTGTGACACTGAGTAAACTGCATGTACAATTGTGCTTGTACTGATTTTTTTTTGTTTTCAACTGCAGTGAGAAAAGTGTTGCGTAACAGTTGCCTTTTGTAGACCTAATGCGGCCCGCCTAAGGGCTGTGATCTTGCTCTGCGGCCCACATGCTGAGTTGAGTTTGAGACCCCTGGTTTAGCTGGTCAGTGTTGAGCAAACATCTCTCTGAGAGGGAAAGAAAAAAGAATAACCTTGGTTTATTATGCTCGCAGATTTCTGTGGTAGAAATACTCCGTCCCAAGCAGTCAATATGAGGTCACTGAATATAGAGTTGCGTAGAGACCTACAATCAGCTGATGCCAGCCTGTAGGAGCAGGCTTCAACATGCCCTTGGAGGAGTCTAATAAATTACCAGATTTCCCTTCTTGGATTTGAGAGAGGCAGGAAGTAAAAGATACAGGATGGCTCTAGATGTCTCTACCAGTGTTAGTGAATGCGATTGCTACACAGGAGCATAGCTCTGGTCTCCAGGCCCCTTCTTCTGTTCAAGCAGGAATTCCTCAGTAATTTCGTGGTGAATTAAAAAGCTAGAGGAGGGTTCAGATACGAGAAAAAAATCCCTGTTTTATAGTACCCACCTTTGCTTTGTCTACTGTCAGATCAGCCTCGTGCTATAAAACTCAAATGCAGAATAATACTCAGAGCATATTCTCAAGAGAGATTTAGAAAATGACAATCTTATTGCCTCTTGAAAACATTGGCCTTTTTCCTCAGAGTTCAGCTACTCCCAGGATACCTTCTTGTCAAGTTTTCAGTAAGCTCTTTGAGCTTTGTCATGGCAACCAAATATTTTGGCCAGGGCCCTAATGATTTCCAAATGTTTAATTATCTTTTGCTTTCAATATGCTCATTCTATCAGTTTTTTTTTTTTGTGTTTTTTTTTTTAGTGTGTTCACTCTAACATTTCTTGAATAGGTACTTGTCCTGGGTTTATGATCAGATTAGTATATATTTTATTTCTCCCCTCCTCCAATATTTTTCACATCTATTTGAACCAAAGAAAGCCCCTGTGTCTTACCATAATATAGCACAACAATAACAAAAGCCCCACACCAATATCCCAACTCTGGTCGTTAAGATAAGTGATATCTAAAAATAGTACACTCATTCAGTAATTATCTCTGGTAATACTAATACCAATTTTGACTTATTTAGTGGATAGAATTCAGTATAAACAGTTCTTTCCCAGCTTATGTGATTTAGGTCGTTCACTCACCCTGTAGTCTCCTTCTCTTCTTCCTTCCCTGGTACCTTTTTGTCCTTCAAGACTCATCTCAGGAATCTCCCTTTCTGTGAGCTCTTATTTAATTAGCCTCCTGTGTTCCCAGACCTAATTACAGGTTCCTTAGGGTTCCTGTAGCACTCAGTTGACTCTTCTGTAAGTACTTGTACACTTTTTAAAATTACTAGCATTTTTCTTCTAAAAGTTTATTGAAAAATTTCAAACCCAGCAAAATTGCAATACTTGTGTCACAAATACCCATGTATCATTGTTTAAGTAGATTTTCCAAGTAGATTGGTGCATTCATACACATTTTTATTCTGAATTCAGAAAAAAATAAGTTGCACATATATACTCCTTTTTAGACAGCCCTTCTTGTCTAGAAAAAGAGCTTCCTGTCTTTGGGATTAAGTATGCTCAATAATTTTTGGAGGTTTATTTCTTGACTTTTTTGTTCATCGAATATTTATTAAACTAGCTACTATGTAACAGACACTGAAGTTGAACTTTGAAGATTTCAATGACTAGAGAGCATGACTGTAGAACGAGATATAATTGAAGATGGTTAGATCATAAGGAGAGGATAAAATGTTACCATTGTAAGTGGAGAAAGGAAACATCATCGATCCATTCATTGATTCAGTCATTCAGTCACTGACATTTATTGTCCATTCTATACCAGGCATTGCCAGGGGCTCTTAGTGTTCATAGATGAGGCTTCTTACCATTAAGATTTCAGTCGCACTCAGGAGAGGGATCATCAGAATGCAGTGGCATAGGCTTATTAATGGAGGTCCCCTGGGTGCTATGGAAACAGAGGAGGGCAGGCAGCCTCCCTAAGTAGTTTTAGTGATGCTTGGGTAGTAACTTGAAGGATAAGGGTGAGGAGTAAACTAGGCAGATAAAAAGAGAGAAAGAACATTTGAGACTGAAGCATCAGTATATTTTAAGTCAAAGGAGCATGAAAAAATATGGGATGTTCCAGGAACTGCAGTTTAGTGTCACTGGAGTGGCAGTTGCCAAGGGGGCATTTGTGAGATAAGGGAATGCACAGGGCTTGGAGGCTACAGCCCAAGTGACAGGGACTTTCTGAGTTCAACTGAAGAGTTGAAGCTTTCTCTGAATGCTGTGGGAAACCATTAAATGATATAGGGTGGGGAGAGTGATGGATATCAGATCTGTGTTTAGTAAACTTAGTTTTGTAAACTTATCCTGAAAAAGATTGTGAAAAAGACAGATCATATTTTGAATTTGGGCAACCTAAATGTACTCAAAGAATAAAAGTGATTCATTGTCAGGGTTAGGTAATTATTATACATTTAATAAATTAATCAAATTAGTGTTACTCAACTAATGTCTTACTCAAGACAATTTTATTTCCTTTCAGATATTTTCTCCTAAGAAAACAAATATAAAATTGAAAAAGAAAATGTATTGCTCACAGCAAGGAGTTAGTTCCTGTAGCTAATATTGCTGCAAAAAGAGAGAGAGAGAGAAAGAGACAAAAATTAGAAAGGATGAGTAGCTATAGACACCTGGTTCCATAGGGTACTGCATGTCATTTAAAGTGTTTTATTTCTTGCTGCAAAACTCCCTGTTGAATAAGTGAGTAGAGTAGTAATTCATCATGGAAAACAGGACAGCAATTCTGGTGATTCTGGAGATTTTGTAATTGATGTAATGCTTTTGTTAATGGAACCAGTTTGATCTGATTGACCTGCAAGGTGCAGCAACTCTGACAGAGCTCCCATTGCTCAGATTTCTGCTCTCGGTGCTCCACCACAGTGCTCAGGCACTGGCAGGGTCCAGGGGCTTCCAGATGAGACAGGCACTAAACGGGGTCACTGGCACCACTGTTTCAAGTCTGATAGATTCCAGCCTTGCTGTGTTATTCAAAATATCACACTGTGTTTGTTATAAACTCCTACAGACAAGCAGATCACATAGTGCTTACATTAAGGTAAGTGCCACAAATGAGCGTATCAACTCGACTTCTGAAAGGCACATTATTAAACGGACTTTTATGCAGACCAGGGTTCCTCATCTGCACGATTGACATTTTGGACCTGATAAATACTGGTTGGGGGCACTGTGCTATGTATTGTAGGATGCTTCGCAGCATCCCTGGCCTTCACCCTCTAGCACAGTGGTCCCCAACCTTTTTTGGGCCACAGACCGGTTTAATGTCAGAAAATATTTTCACGGACTGGCCTTTAGGGTGGGACGGATAAATGTATCACGTGCCTGAGACAAGCGTCAAGAGTGAGTCTTAGATGGATGTAACAGAGGGAATCTGATCATTTTTTTAAAATAAAACATCATGCAGACTTATATAAGTTATTTATTCTTTCTCTGCGGACTGGTACCAAATGGCCCATGGACTGGTCCGCGGCCCCAGGGGTTGGGGACCACTGCTCTAGCAGATTTCCTCCAGCCTTTCATTCTGAAAACCAAACACATTTCCAGATATTTTGAAGTGTCCTTTGATGAGAAAAATTGTCCCTCCTTCAGAGCCATAGATGTAGACATTGAAGGGTTAAAATAAAACACAAAAAAAGTAGTTTAGCCAAACTTCTCATGGGCTAATTGCCCTTGTTCATTTCTCAAATATATGTATCTATATTTATATAAATGTAGACAAAGATGTAGATACAATGTTTTGGTGCTTTGCTGAGTGATCAAATTGAGAGACTATTTCATAGGATTAATATATCTGAAATATTTGTAGAATTACCTAATTTAGCATATATGTGAGATTTTCATATTTTTAAAATTAATGTACATAGAAGAAAAACTGAATCATAGAAATGTATATCAAATAAAACAGGTGAAGGTCCATAACAAATTGTGTATATTTACATAATAATAACAGCGTGAGGGTTCAAGCTATAAGAACATAACCAAAAGATAGTCCTTTTTAGTCATGGTTTACAATATTGGAATTTTCATTGTTTTAGAATTTAATTTTTATTTACAAATTTATTCTCCCACTTTTGAAATGTTATTACTAGTATCTGAAAATAGCATTGAGAGATATAAGTTTAAATTGTTATGAGAATATATGTGTACCTCAAACACCAATAGCCTAATCTTTATTCTAAAATGTTAACTGCTCACTGTTAAGTTTATATAGACTGAATCACAAGATACCTTGGTAAAGGGTGTTGAAGTAAGCATTTAGAAGAGGGATGGTACTATCATTAAATTCAATAAAAGTATTAAAATTGTTTTAGCTAAATTCATAGAAGACCAATAAGTTTCTAAAAGGAAGATGATGAAGGTGGTAAATAACCCAATGAAATTAATTTGCCTTAACCCAGTATTAAAACTATTTCTCAAATTTTTTTCCTCAATAAGCTTTTACCAAGTAACTGATTATATGCCAGGCATTGTAGTGCCAAGCTAGGAGCTTACACAATTTCATTCATTCTTTAAAACAGCCCATTGAGGCAAGTATTGATAATTCTGTTATAGAGGTAACAAAATTAAGAATTAAATGCTTAAATACAGGTAATATAGTTAATATCAGAACCAGAGATTGAGCCTAAATGCTGTGTTCTTTACTGGATATACTCAGCAAGCACCTGCAGTGTTCCAGGCCTTTGTGATGAAGGAGCATGGTGTGTCAGTTCCTGCCCTACTGTAGATAGTAGCCTTCTCACATCACCCTCACACCTTTTATACTTTTTCACAATCTTAATGAAGGATGAGATCTTTCTAACCCATAGCTGATGGCCCCAGAGAACATAACCTGTGAGTTGATACGGTAGCCATGTTCCATCAAACCCTTCCCCTAAAGAGAATGGCTGTTAGGTGAACTTTTTCCCCTACAATATATTATAAATTCAAGATACCCTTATTATTCATGTATAACTCTTGGAACAGGGTTTCTTCTTTCTCTGAAAATTATATAATTGATCACTTAAGTTATATGATTGATGAAGACTACAATATCATCTTTATTTAGCAGTGCCTGTATCTTTTATATTAAAAAAATTTAAAACTAGCAACAACTGTAGCTATAGTGTGACTTACAATAACTTTGTTTTCCTTATCTCAGCAAGAGATCTCTTGCAAGGAGACCATGTTCCCTTTGTCATTTCTAGTAAAAGACTGCATGCTTTTACATGTCTATCTAGCATATGTGTGGCATGGCATGGCAGAGGTCAGGAAGGATAAAGTCATTACATGCCTGCGATCACTCCAGAAATCTACTTCCAGTCAGAATTGGGAGGTGGAAACCAATCTGACACCCTAAATGATATATTACTCATATATGTTCTCTAAATTGTAAAACAAAAGCTTTAACTGAACTATTTATGACCCAAATTGACCCATTAGTGAACAGGTTTCATCTGTAAAGTAAAAATTTAAATGTCTTCAAAAACATTTTAATATAATTTTAGAATATTTTCCAAATCCTGTGCTGCCAGTAGAGTTTAGCTTCTCATAAAGTATTTTAAACTGGTAAGCCTCCAACCTGGAGAAAAGTCAGACACAGTGATGAGAGATTACAACAGAGTACAGAGTAGATCTGTTATTACAACAGTGAAAAGGAATCCAATTTGTTTTGTGACTTGTCTTGCTTTTTTCTTGGCATAACCACTTTTGAAGTGTTAAGTGAAGACCCAGGGCAGTTCATGCTAGGACCTTGGTTACAAGGGTGCTTGGAGCTCCATGGAAATGGACTGCTTTGTCTGGATGCCAAGCTTTCTCCTTGAAATCACACTGAGCTCAGCCTTTTCTATAACTGACCTCTCCCTGGGGAAGCTCTTCAGATGACCCAAGTTACTCAATCTGTATAGCACCAAATTTAGGATGGGTGCAGGTGGTTTATTTAGAAAGCATTTAACCATGCTGGATTTTGAAATACACGCATGTCATATCTTTAGTAAGTGTAGCACCTATAAATACATAGTAAGATGCATTTTCCAAAGCAATCTGAAACTCTCGTGTTTAGCAATTTGTAAATTTTGAAAGTAAAATGGATATGCACCTACACTAACTTTTATAATTTTATGTCCCTTCTGTTGCTTAGTTAGCTTAGTGAAAAATGATTGTGTGACTTAACTTTTCTCTTTATGTTCCAGTAAACAGACATAAAGGGGTTGAATGTTTGCTATTTCCACAATTGCTGCATGCAATACAAGGCAAAACAACTCATGCATTAACATTGTCATCATTCATTCTCTGTCTGAAGTATCATTGCCTTTTACTTTTTCAAATTTTGATATCTCAAATTGGACGAACGTAATTGAGCCTTTAAGCACAGTTTATCTTCCCTAACAGAAAAATTGCTAAAAGGATACCATGGAGGTTAAGTTGGTGATGTTAAAACAGCTGTTTTGTTTTTCCAAAAAACAATCTAGTTTCTGAAAATAGAGTTAAGGATTGTTTGCTTAATTTTATTTTTTCTTAAGAACAATTTGGGAACAACTGATACAACCTTGAGGTTGGTATAACAGAACTACATTACTTAAATTATACAATTCTGATAAACATCTTTTAAAATACTGAAAGTTTATGTAGTTCTCCCTCCCTCCCCTGAATTCCAAGATTGTTTTCAGGGACCTTTTTTCTTCTGAGATTTTCTACTAGTTTAAAAGGGAAACATAGCTCTATAATATGTATATGAATATGGGGGGAGGAATGAAGGAGGAAGTTACATTTTTGGATTCAGAGATATAAAGGAATTCTTTAAAAGCATGAACAAGGCAGCCTGTGTCAAGGCAAACATGTCAAAGAATGCTAAATTTGCTACTACCAGGAGGAAGGTAGGACTGGCCATCCATGAACCTTAATTTCTTTATTTACAACATTAGGTTGTTGACTTAACACTATTTCTAAATTCTATTCTAACTCTAAGATTCCCCAATTGATTAATTGCAAAATTAGAAAAAAATAAAAATACAGATTAAAAAAAAGAGAAGAAGAAGAGCCATCTCAGGGATAATAGCAGCGGAGCTAAAAAACTGTTAATTGGGCCTGTAATCCAAGCCAGAGGGTTGGTTGCTATTTGAATATTGAATAAAAGCTTTCAAACCTTGAATTTAATTCCCATCAGAAATGTCTTCTTTTGGTTTTGAAGACCAAGATATATTTGATTTCAAGACATAAATTTTAGAGAAAGTACCCATATTTTATCATGTGTAATTTTTACCAGTTGATTTTTATAGCACTTAATTTTATTCGATTTCAATGTTTTTATTTTGCCGTATGAGTCATCTTGCTGCACTCTGCTGAGTATAATGTAATATTCTCAGCACCTAATAAGCTGGCAGATAGATAAATTTCCATTTGAATGTAGATGCTATGGAAAATTTAACTGAATTAAGCTATAATGCTTCACTTACTTTTAAGTGGTCCAAGGTGGAAGATTAATGAAGGACTTTTTCTGTTTATTATTGTATTTTGGAAATATGGCAATCTAATTCTTTGGGAGGATAGATTATGACAGTTGTAAGACTGAAATTTATGTAGGCAAAATGAAGAAACAAATATCGCAGCTAATTAGGAAAGTGAACAAGGTTCTCAATGTCATAGTCATCCTTTGTTGTTTCACTATCCGTTACGAAAATGAAGGACATCAAAATCATTGCTTGCTAATCAGTTATTTGGGATGGTGAATTAAGACAGATTTTCTTTAGATTCCATCTCATTTGCTCTTAATTAACAGTCAAGTAATAGTTTGCAGAATATTAGGCAACACTAATTTGATATAGCAAAGATAGACTAAAATGATACAGTGTTTATATTTTAATAGTAAAATTAAGGATGTGGTATATAAAGTAATTAAAGCTTTAATTCTACAAAGAAAATATGTGAGACATAGTTTATATTTGACTCTTCAGTGATTTGGTTGGCTTAGGAAAGTAGTGATTTAATGCAAACTCCATATTTATATTTTCTAAGTAATTTTTTAAAGGAAAATGGTCAAACATATAGCAGTGGAGCAAATAGTATAATATAGCATTTTTAATACTTGTTAATCATGTTGATTCTACCTTCCACTTTTTTCTTAGACGGGGGATAGATAGTGGGCTTATATTTTAAAGCAAATTCTAAATGGCATATAATTTCTTGTGTAAATGCTTTAATGTGTATCTTTTACATAAATAGACTTTTTTTTTTCTTTTTTTTCTTTTTTTTCTTTTTTTTTTTTTTTTCTGAAGTTGGAAATGGGGAGGCAGTCAGACAGACTCCCGCATGCGCCTGACCAGGATCCACCCCGGCATGCCCACCAGGGGGCGATGCTCTGGCCATCTGAGGGGTCGCTCTGCTGCAACTAGAGCCATTCTAGCGCAGGCCAACTTTGCTCCAATGGAGCCTTGGCTGTGGGAGGGGAAGAGAGAGACAGAGAAGAAGGAGAGGGGGAGGGGTGGAGAAGCAGATGGGCGCTTCTCCTGTGTACCCTGGCCGGGAATCGAACCCGAGACTCCTGCACTCCAGGCCGACGCTCTACCACTGAGCCAACCGGCCAGGGCCTATAGACTTTTTTTTAAATGAGGATCTTCTTTATTCTTTCTTCTTTAGAAACATTTAAGTGTAAAAAATAACTATAAATTAGAAGAGCATAGCTCAGCTATATAAAGAGCACTCATAAAATCACTTCTTATTTTTAAAGTTACTATGTACAGTGAAAATTGTCTGGTATCTAAAATTCTAACCAAAGACATTTCTTCAGTTATTTTATTTATTTTTCAAGAGGAGGGGGTTGGACAGAGAAGGGCCGTTTTTATTTGCTGGATAGCATTCGCTTCATGAGGACTAAGTGCTCCGAGGCATCTTCAGCTAGAAAGTCTCTGTCCCACTTTGTGGAATTGGTGTCTGCCACCAATGTCTTCCAGCAGCACTGCACATGGTCTCTTCCCAGCTTAATATAAATCATTAAATAGCTTACACTACAGTGGCTGCAACCCATAGAGCTGACAGATATGCCCTGGCATTTTCCTTATATGTCATGGCCATTCAACCCAGGGTGTAAACTTGGAGTCAAAGGAAGCCGGCTGAAAATGGGCAGGATGTGATTGCCGAGAAAGTGAATTTGATGTATTTATTTGTGGAATAATCTAGATAAAATTTACCAATTAAGAAAAAAGGGTTTAGGGTGTACTTGAACTTGGAGAAATAATTGGAAAAGTAGAAGAGGGCTTCAGGGCTGTTGGAAATGTTGGAAATGCCCCCACCCACAGCTTCTTTGTGTTCTTATGGGTCAAAAGAGGAATTGTAAAGTGAGAGTAATGATTTTTCCCATAAACAAAGAAGAATTGACTGCGTGCTATTATTTCTTGGAATGTGTTATTATTCTTATATCTTATTTGTATGACAAAGAACATATCTTTTTTTATACATGCACATTATAAGGAGTTGAGGTTATTATCTCCTTTTGAGAAAAGTTATATTCTGTAGTGAGTGAAGATGGGTTTGCTCCAATAAAGTTTTTTTTTGCCTCAAGTAAGCATCGACACTGAAAGACTCTTCTTGGCAACTTGTTTATAGCTCTTCTCACAATGAAGTGTAGAGAATTGAAGATTAATTTCACTGAAATCATAAATGCACTACAGTCTGTAGATTACCAGTTACTCAAGATAAACATCACTGATTACTGTTGAATTATGCATACAAATATTTACAACATCCTGGGTAATGAATTCATAAAAATAAATAATAATTATAATAATAGAGGCCTACTACTTAAATTTCCATACATTTCTCAAATCCTGAAAGGAGTATTTTCCAACTGGTTAATACTGTTTTATGATTTCAGAAGTGTTTCCTGTGCATTCTAAGCCTCATTTATTTCCCTTTAGACTTCAGAAGATCCAGGATTAGATATTAACCCTCTGTTTCCAGGAGAAAAATCTGCATATTTTCATATTCCTGCTACAGGACACATCAATATGCTCATAAATCAATAGTTTGAAGTACAATATGGAATTATATTTTTAAAAGGAAATTTTTAAAAATTCAAGAAAACTTTTAAATTAATGACTAAAGTATTTAAAATAAGTAAAATTTTTTCTTATGACAACCTTCGGTTAAATTGTTCAGATATATACAAACACATGACTCAGATGTCTTAGAAAATATTTTCACAAAGGAATATAAATGGAACTGTACTTTAATTGTTTAATGTTTGTTTAATATGTGAAATAGTTCTGCCTTCTTAGATGGAATTTCCTAAATTAGAGATTCTTTGAAAGTGCCATTGTTATTTGTGGTTCATACATGAAATGTAAAGCTGTTTCAGAGCAGAATGAAATGTTTATGGTGGATGAGACCTGCTGACTAATCGTTATTATTGGAAACATTCCACTTGTCAAATTGTTATGTAGATGATCTTATATTCAATCTAGCTGAGAAGGGAGGGAATGCCCAAGGAATCTAAAATAACACTTTGTTGGCAAGTAGTGTGTTTTTAAAAACAAGAGGTTGTTGTGCAAGACGGCAGAAGCATCGTGTCATTTGTCCCAGGTTTGTCCCTGAGCAGACAATCGGAGACCTCTTGGGGACCACGATTCCAGGGCTGCACCTGGTGGGCTACAGACTGATTTGGTTCCCCATCTCCTGGTGTGTTTCCCTTTCCCCCACTTCCTCTTTTTCCTTATCTTCCCTTTTTCCTTTTTCCCCTCAACTCAAAATGTGATATAGAGTAGGGGTTGTGGTTGATGATTTCTATGGTAGCTTCCTGTTACTTTAATTACAAAACCCTAAAATCCTGGCAGTCAGGAAAATACAGCAGTTAACAGTGAGGCTATTCCAAGTGGTTGAGTGATTTTCATTGTAAGAATCTTTATGATGTTTACAGCTATACCTTTCTTTGAAGGTGTCTCCCTTTTCTATAAAATGACATTTTACTATTTTTAATAGAATTATGCTTGGGCATGATGCTTTTCCCATTAAATTGGTTGGGTCCTTATGGGACTTCAAATCTGGGTTGATTTGAAACTGTTTCTACTGCTGTCCTGCTAGACCACCTCCAGAGACCTGGGCCTACAGATAGTAGGGAAGAGGCACTAGAGCTGGAACCTGTAGAGTGGTGGTGGAGCCCAAGTTAAGAAGTTCAAACTTGATACTTGAATTTATCAGCCATATGAGTTAGCTAATTGCTTAAGCTATTTCAGTTTCAGTTTCATACTCTCCTCCTTTCGGTTTAATAATAGTGCCTATCAATAGGATTGTAAAGGTATAAATGAGCAAATACACTGCTCACAAATATTAAGGGATCAGGGAACGTGCAGATACTTAAGTACTTTCAGCCTTTTGTATACTGCATTTTCACCAATGAAATAAAAGTTGGTTTTGCATCTCATTTGTATATTTGAACATTTTTGACTTGTCGTTTGCTTTTCTGATGTTCTTGTTTAATTTTTAAAAAATCAAATGCTTCTTTTTTTAATTGCCTCATATTCATTTTGAAATATCCCCTAATTTTGTGAGCAGTATACATATGTGCACTTAGACCAGTTCTTAGTACACACGATATGACAGTAAATGTTACCTGTCATTATGTGTTCAATGATATATTTTTTATAGAATTAAACCTAAGCTGTGACACACATCAGTATATTTGTAGGTCACATTCATGATTTAGAATATTTGGCATTTATTTGTTTAGAATTCTTTAACATTGAGTAGATTAACTATCTTCTACAGTGCCCTAGTTTCTCTTAGAATGAGAATTATAATTACATTGTTGATTTATTGTTTGGTAACATGTACAGCTGTCATACTCTGGGCACATGGACGGAGAATTAAGAATATTTTATCTATTCGAATGCTATGCTCATGAAATGTAGTAGTACACTTGTTCATATAATATCAGTTCTGTGTGTGTATGTGTGTGTTTGTATTTTTCTGAAGTGAGGCAGCGAGAGACAGACTCCCCCATGGACCCGACCAGGATCCACCCGGCATACCCACTAGGGGGTGATGCTCTGCTCATCTAGGGCATTGCTCTGTTGCAACTGGAACCATTCTAGTGCCTGAGGCAGAGGCCATGGAGCCATCCTCAGTGCCGGGGCCAGCTTTGCTCCAATGGAGCCTTGGCTGTGGGAGGGGAAGAGGGAGATAGAGAGAAAGGAGAAGGGGAAAGGGTAGAGAAGCAGATGGGCACTTTTCCTGTGTGCCCTGGCCAGGAATGGAACCTGAGACTTCCAAATGCTGTGCTGGTGCTCTACCACTGAGCCAACCAGCCAGGGCAATATTTATCAGTTTTAATTGTTTTGTTTTATGCTGGCTAAACTCACATTTTGCTACTATGAAATAGGTATATAATGCAAACATGTTTTTAGTGCTGTTATCTCTATGTATTTTTTTTTTCAAGGACAGAGAGAGAGAGTCAGAGAGAGGGACAGACACACAGGAATGGAGAGAGATTAGAAGCATCAATCATCAGTTTTTCGTTCGGCACCTTAGTTATTCATTGATTGCTTTCTCATATATGCCTTGACCGCGGGCCTTCCGCAGACCAAGTAACCCCTTGCTCGAGCCAGGGACCTTGGGTCCAAGCTGGTGAGCTTTTTGCTCACGCCAGATGAGCCCGCGCTCAAGCTGGCGACCTCGGGGTCTTGAACCTGGGTCCTTGGCATCCCAGTCTGACGCTCTATCCACTGCACCACCGCCTGGTCAAGCATCTCTATGTATTTATTTAAATGTTTAATAGTGTATTCCTCACTGCTGTAATACAACAGCTAGACAGCTTCTTGCAAAACCATTT
Organism: Saccopteryx leptura; assembly: GCF_036850995.1. Classification (NCBI taxonomy): domain Eukaryota; kingdom Metazoa; phylum Chordata; class Mammalia; order Chiroptera; family Emballonuridae; genus Saccopteryx; species Saccopteryx leptura. The sequence goes on from NC_089504.1 coordinate 197,000,260, forward strand.
TAAATGTATGTGTATCATTGCTTTTACCTATAAAAGATTTCTTTTTTGAAAATTTTCAAAACGTTTTACATTCCCAATATTAAGAAACACTTCCTGGCCCTAACCAGTTGGCTCAGTGGTAGAGTGTTGACCTGGCATGTGGAAGTCCCGGGTTCTACTCCCAGTCAGGGCACACAGGAGAAGTGCCCATCTGCTTCTCCACTCCTCCCCCTCTCCTTTCTCTCTATCTCTCTCTTCCCCTCCTGCAGCCAAGGCTCCACTGGAGCAAAGTTGGCCTGGGCACAGAGGATGGCTCCATGGCCTCCACCTTAGCCATAGAATGGCTCCGGTTGCAATGGAGCAACACCCCAGATGGGTAGAGCATCACCCCTTAGTGGGCATGCCGGGTGGATCTCGGTCGGGTGCATGTGGGAGTCTGTCTTTCTGCCTCTCTGCTTCTCACTTCAGAAAAATACAAAAAAAAAAAAAAGAAAGAAACACTTCCTAATATACTACATTATTGATGTAAGTTTATAGTAGATGTCATACTTTCTCAACTATATTTTGATTTATAATGTAATTAGACTGCATATTTAATATGTACTGAATAACTTAAAACTATGATGGAAACAATGGCTATTAAATGTAAAGACTTCTTTTATAAGAGGTGTTAACTACTGACATTTCTGATGTAATTAACCTTGAGTTTTTCTATCAAAGACAATACAGTAAATTAACAGAAAATACACTGAAGCAGAAATTCCTATACACGTAACTCTGTTAGACTGCGAGTATGATTACTGCTGAAAAAAAATTTTTTTTTTTGTACCTTTCTGAAACTGGAAACGGGGAGGCAGACAGACTCCCGCATGCGCCCGACCAGGATCCACCCGGCATGCCCACCAGGGGGCGATGCTTTGCCCATCTGGGGCGTCGCTCTGTTGCAACCAGAGCCACTCCAGCACCTGTCGCAGAGGCCATAGAGCCATCCTCAGCACCCGGGCCAACTTTGCTCCAATGGAGCCTTGGCTGCGGGAGGGGAGGAGAGAGACGGAGAGGAAGGAGAGGGGGAGGGGTGGAGAAGCTGATGGGCACTTCTCCTGTGTGCCCTGGCCAGGAATCGAACCCGGGACTCCTGCACGCCAGGCCAATGCTCTTACCACTGAGCCAACCGGCCAGGGCCCTGCTGAAAAATTTTTATCAAAGTATATGATCTTTTGCCAACCAGTGGTCACTGATATTGGGTAGTTACAATATTCTCCCGTGCAATAGAAACTACTTGTGGACACATTGTAACTTTTTTGGAGGCTTAAATATGAAAATTATTTTAGATTTCTTTCAACCTATTGTTTGTATTGTGCTTCATATTTTTGGCAAAATGTAGTTTCCTTACCTGGGACCATTCCAAATTGCTCAGAATTGTCTTTATTATATTTATTGGGACAGATTTTCTAAATGACATTTTAATAATTGCTACAAATAAGTGGTGAAGAAACAAAATTGTAGTACAGTTTTTGGGTTTATTGCTTTTTTGCTTGCTTTGTGTTTCTAGTTTGACTTTTGGGGGTGGGGAATTAAAGATTTGGATGAAGATGGGTTAAGGGTTAAAGTAGCCTGTCTCTGCTCCATCTGAACTGGTAAAGGACTCTAATTTCCTTGATATAGAATAAGCTAATGACGTAGCCTTTTTTCATCTCATGGCACACAGACACTAATTACTAAAATTCTGCCTAACACAAAAAGGTAAACCTTTTGCTCATTTAACCAAAAATAGGTATAATTTTGATTGAGTTACAAAAAATAATAATTATCTCCCCTTTATTCTCCAAAGTGATTTTAAAAAAAATTAGGTGCCTATCTATACTTGTATATAAGGATTTCTGGAAGCAAGAATTATCCAATCAGACACAACCTTATGCAACATGACTAATAAGATACAACTTTATTATATAACTGATATACAGTATTGGTGGTTCAAGACAGGACATTCACATTGGAAGGCTGTTTTTGGTTGTTGTCATTTTTTTTAAATTCACAATCTAAAGGGCAAGAGGTCAGTGCCTTTGACTAAATAGGTATTATATGTTTTAAAATTCTTGAGGCACACTGGTTGAAATTTGCTGCTGTAAGACAACTAAAGGCCTTCAAAATAGGTATACTTTCTAACAGTAAGACAGAACCTAAAACCATAGACTACTGTTCCCAGCTTGGATGAATTAATATTAATGCTAAACCACAAAGATCTCTCCTTCAAGATTTCTAGGTATGAAGATTTTTATGCCATTGATTGGTAGCTCATTTCAGGTTACATAAGATAACCTTGAGATTAAAAAAATGTTTTTTCTTCACTGTTCATCACTTACTACTATGTTCGCTGTGTTTGAGAAGTCTCCTTTTGTTAAAGATTTGAAGTTTAAAAGATGCATCATAAAGTATAAAAATAGGACATGCCCACAAAATCCTGCATTAACAGTTGTAGAACATATTGGTCCTTGAATGCCTAAAATACAGTGCCTGAAATGTTCAGAGGAAAAAACAAAGTTGGATAATTTGAAACTTTGACACTGTCTTTATCTTCTAGATTGCTCCCACATGCGCCCAACTGGGATCCACCCGGCACGCCCACCAGGGGGCGATGCTCTGCCCATCTGGGGCATCGCTCTGTTGCAACTAGAGCCATTCTAGCGCCTGACGCAGAGGCCACAGAGCCATTCTCAGCGCCCGGCCAACTTTGCTCCAATGGAGCCTTGGCTGCAGGAGGGGAAGAGAGAGACAGAGAGGAAGGAGAGGGGGAGGGGTGGAGAAGCAGATGGGCGCCTCTCCTGTGTGCCCTGGCCGGGAATCGAACCCGGGACTCCTGCACGCCAGGTTGACGCTCTACCACTGAGCCAACCAGCCAGGGCTCCTAAAGAGGTTTTGAAATAGGATTTTGTAGCTTTTGCCACATAATCCTGTCCCCCAAGGTTTGGCTAAATATATTCAGAGTATCATGAACTTGAATAAATAATGTTTCTAGTACCATAATACATTATGTTAAACCCTTCATATGGGAATTACTACATTTTTCAATGCTAAATTTTATTATAGCCTTTACACATTCTCCTGTAATTCAGTTCATTTTATAAATCATTTATGAGTATTTATGTACTTCAAAAGTGTTATATATTTCCACTGCATATTTCTCTAACCACTCAGTTATTATGTTGTCCTTATGAATATGGATATGTTTTTGTTTGGCATTACACAGGAAGACTGAATAATCAAAATATAAGCCAACTCCAAGGTAAGTTTTTTTCTTATAATAGCAAGTCCTTGTAACAGCATTTATGAAGTACACCAGTAAATAAAACATGTGGGGTGAGATGAATTAACCGGCTTTGTGTCAGAAAAACACTCCCCTGTTTTTAGACAAATCCAAAATGCAAAGATCAGACATCTTTCCCCAAACTAAGATTTTATAATAGATGTTTTCATCAAAACAAGTGTTATTTTTATATTACAATTACATGAAAGGCAGCTCTAAACTCATTCCGTATTCAGACTTATCTAACAAAACCTGAATTCAAGGAACACATCTGGATCTGGGAATGTGTGCACATATTGGTATATGTGGAGGTTACAGAGATATATAGGTTTACTTGATAAAATATGTCTCTATTTTTCAGGCAGGGCATAGAAGAAACCCAGGATATCTTGAATTAGTATGTATTCTTGCATGCTAGAAAATAAAATTAAAAGCAAACTTTACTCATAAATTTATACTATTTTTTAAAAACATACCTGTTTAAAGTTTGAATGTTTTAAATTTATTAAATTAAAAAACTGAATAATGATGATTTGTTACTTATTGAATTGTAGCAGAATAGGGAAATATGTTCTGTGTTGTTCATTGAAAAATCTATTCCAAAATTCATTTTGGTGATGTTTGAGTATCTTCATTTGTTAGCAAAATTTAATTTTATTTTACTTTTTCTCCTTCATATCTCTATGAAAATTGGTATGTAATATGTAAATATTCTTTTCATTCACATAGGTTAATTTCCATGTGTTTCTGTGGAAGGTGTATTTTTATCTCTGATTTGAAAATGCTATCTAGTTTAGCTTTGTAATAGTAGGATGAGAAAAAACTGAAGTTAGTGTTTCCCTAAAATGCTTAACTTTTTTTCAAAATAATCAACCCAGACAAAGAGTTTGAAGATTTTAGTTGTTTGATGATAAATAATTATTTGATTGACTTATTACTTTTTTTTTCAGCTGTTCTTTTGATACCCTAACCTGTTTTCGTACAGCGGTCATATTTTTTGAAGCTAGAGACAGATTAGGTACTTGGTGTATTTCTCAACTGATTTACAAACAACCTTAATGTAACCAAGTAGTCATAACACACTCCTTAGTTACCCCAAGGATGGTATATTTAGACTTGTTTAGTAAGCAGAAGTGGTACTGTTTAATCAAGTAAGCAAATATAAGTATGAAATAGTTTGCCTTTAAACCCACTTGGCAGTAGAAAGAGCCAAATGGAAAACTAGCTGACCACTCTTACCCTGTTTGTCTTACGCAGCAGTTAAGCTGAATGCCACTCAGACAATGATTTATTAAGGAAAGAAAACTTTTCTTTTCCCAAAAACTATAATGTAAAATCATAAATGTTATAGTGCATTAGGAATCTGTAATAGAATCCTTGTCCCTTGCCACGATACATTGGGCCACATAACATTTTTAGAAAAGGAACGAAAGTTAGAGAGCAATACTACGTTGGTGGTATTAGTAAGAACTAGAGAGAAAATAGAAGTAAGACTTTCCTGCCCTTCCATAAAGCTTTAGGTAATTGGAAATGGAAAAGACAAAATGCAACTTTGAAAATCTAAACCCAGTGCGGAAACTATATTTTTCTGTAGACTCTTTTTCATTTGTATAAATATTTCTTTTATAGTACTACTTTTATAGTACTTCTGTCCATGAATGCCACTAGATAGGAATCCTAGGTAATTATTCAGAGTATAATATATCTTCAACATTTTCCAGTTTGAACATATTTGTTCTCAATGGCAGAACATAAGTAGGAGTTGGATAGGTATTCTGTTTTGTCTCTTATTATGTCGAGCAAGGGCTCTTTCTTATTTTTCTTACCTTTTAAATTCAGTTTTTGTTATTCTGACATTTTCTACATCTTCATTTCGGTTTTTTAAGTGTGTTTGTTTTTCTTTTTTAATTCTTAGTTCTATAATGCTAGTTTATTTTGTCTGCCATTCCATACTTATCATGGTGTTTCCACATATTACTGAACCTCTCAACTCCTTGAAGGAGTCATTCTCACATGAGAGGTGGTGGGTCTTCCTTCCAGTCTCACAACCAGAGAAGGGAGACCTTCTTCATCCCACTGTCTAAACTCCAGAGGCCCACAAGACACAGCTCTCCTGTGTAGTATCAGAGTTTTGTTTTTTTATATGCAAGTTTCTACCAATATTTGTCTAAAATTTCTCTTACTGTTCCCCACTGAAATGCTGTCTGACTACTTGCAGAGCATGAGTCTGTGCACGTTGACTTGCTTTTGGGGGCATAGACGAGTACCACCCTCTGTCGTCTGACACAGTTATTGCACAGCTGGAATTTGGAATTCTAACTCCAACCGGGGTTCTTACAGAGTTCATGATTTCACTGGGGCGATTCAAAGCCTCTAATATTTTATGTTAATTATCCCAGGTGGATTTTGGGGAGTGATTCCTTAACATATATAGGTATCCATGACCTTCCACAGCTTAAGAGCTGTTTATATGCCCAGGGAGAGCCAGAAAGTTTTCTGAAAATAGAAAGATCTGAAAACTTTGGTTAGAGAGAAGCACTGTTGCATGAATAGAGAATACATTAGATGAGATTAGACTAGAATAAATTAGAATTAGATTAGCTGAGCTGGTTGATGTAAAGGGTCCATGTAAGGAGATCAACAAAGGCCACCAGGGAGCTAATTCCCCAGTGATGGCTCTCCAGTTGTTTTTGGAGGAATGCACTGGGCATTTCTGCCTGGTATTGATGCTGAGGCTGAGAGATGAACACTTTTCAGGATGTAGATGTGTTGTGATGTACATCGCTCACAAAAATTAGGGGATATTTCAAAATGAATATGAAGCAATAAAAAAAAACCATTTGATTTTTTTAATTAAACAGACCATCAGAAAAGCAAACAAGTCAAAGAAAGTTGTTTGATTATGCAAATGATATGCAAAACCAACTTTTATTTCATTGGTGAAAATGCAGTATACAAAAGACTGAAAGTACTGGAGTATCTGTACGTTCCCTGATCTTGAAAGTGTATTTTGAAATATCTCCTAATTTTTGTGAGCACTATATTTCAGGGTCCTTTTACCTTGAAATTATGTCCACCATGTTGGAAAAAATAAAAACAACACCTAACAAAAATAATTATTTGAGGAGTACAGTACCTTTAATCCAGTGGTTCTCAAACTTTTTGAAGTCGGGGTGCATTTAAAATCCTACAAATAATTGTAGGTGCACTATATACAAATTTCTGAGAAATATGTTATAATAATTAAGTCAAATATTAAAGAAAAAATATAAAGTTCAAGCATGCTTTTATATGACAAAATTAAATTTATTCTGACATTAAAATATTTTTATGTTACATTTTTGAGTTATGCTTTTTAGAATTTTTAAAAAAAGAGGGATTAAAAATAAAGACAAAAAGTTACATTTTTATATATATAGATACATTCTTAGTAAGATTTAGTAAATTCGGCAGGTCCCAGTGCGAATGTGTTGTTTTTTCATTCTTGTGTTTATGAGAAACATGAGCCTGATGTGTCCTAGTGATTTCTTCAGTGTTTGGGTATATATTTGAAAGGCAAACTCTCATTTCCTTGACAATATAGTGAAGAATTCCTCTCTTTTTACTCTTAATTGTGTTGAGGGTAGAAAATCCAAATTCACATAAATAGGATGTTGAAAATTATAGTAAAATGTTCAAATCTTTTTTAGATATTGTCACATATTCTTTTTTTATAGAAATCCAAAAGGCTTCAAGAGGCAATTTCTTATGTTTAATCATCAATCCACCATCAGTGGATACAGCTGCCAGTTCTTCTTCTTCTGTTAATGTTAAACTAAAATCACTTGAAGCTTCCATAAATGGGTTTCTAATCCAATCGTATTGTTCAGTGTTAAGTGATGGAAAATGCTATAAATTAAATTCTGCCTGTCAGCCTTCAAGTCCTATTTTATTTACACTTAACTTTTGCTCACTTTCAGATTCGGATTCTCCAATATCATGCTTTTTTTTTTTTGAGAAGTCTATTCATTTTACTTGGATGTATTTATCTAAAAATAATATAATGCTGTGTTAATAATAAATATAATAATGATGTGTTAACAAAAAGAGCGGTATTTCCATAATGAAATGGTATAATAGAGTAACTATATTTATTTTTATATCTGGGCACATGCCTCAAACCAGTGCAGCTAGTAATTCCAGGTCCCGAGTGGGAATGGTGCAGAATTAAGAAAATACGAGGTCAGGAGGGCCCTGTAATTGCTGCTGGCAAGAACAAAGTGTGCCCAAAAACCACATCTTGCTTTATGTATAGGGCAAAGTGGGCCATTAGCAAATCAATGAGATCTTTGATCATGTTTCCAAAGCAACCCAAGAATTTTTACCAAGTGCAGAAAACCTCACCATACATATCATCTTAACTTTACACCAAACAAAGGATAGAATAAACTTGCCTCCAGTCTTTCCAGGGAACATGGGGGGTAGTGTAAACAGTCCAGCACCACAGCTTAACAGCCTTTTGCAACCTAATCAGGCAAGTGAGGTGGGGGGTTGGGCAGACTGTCGGTTTACTGCCAATTCCCCAAACCTCTGTCCCCCAAAAATCTAAACTCCAAAAATCCTATTGGTTTTTTGGTCCCCAACAGGCACATATTTCTCTGGAATACCATAGGGCGCACCTGGAATTCTAGGACCCTGGCACACACTTTGAGAATCACTGCTTTAACCTGTGACTAAGAGAATTAGTGATTGCATGTTCACTCACATAATGGACATTGGAGGAGATCAATAGCACCTAAGTAAATCTATATCTTTAAACTGAGTTTTAGATTTATCATTTATTATATTCCTTATTTATTTAGATTACATTAGAATTTGATTTAGCAACCTATGTTAGTTGTTTAACAAAGTGATATTTTTATGTTACTTTTAACAATATAAAATTTAAATGATTTGTATTTGAATTATTACAGACACCCATATGCTTAGTGTACAACAGAAGTTTTCTTAATGTTTAAAGAAAAGTTATACCTAGTGGTGGTGGTAGGTGAAGAGAGGTGAAGGAAAACTCTGCCAGAGGAAATACGCTTCTTAGAAGCGTAGCCAGCAATCATTATACTTTTATCCATGTGTCAGGGTATATTTAAAACTTTTTTTTTTTCTTTTTCTTTTGAAGCTGGAAACGGGGAGAGACAGTCAGACAGACTCCCGCATGCGCCCGACCGGGATCCACCCGGCACGCCCACCAGGGGCGATGCTCTGCCCACCAGGGGGCGATGCTCTGCCCCTCCGAGGCGTCGCTCTGCCGCGACCAGAGCCACTCTAGCGCCTGGGGCAGAGGCCAAGGAGCCATCCCCAGCGCCTGGGCCATCTTTGCTCCAATGGAGCCTTGGCTGCGGGAGGGGAAGAGAGAGAGAGGAAAGAGGGGGGGGGTGGAGAAGCAGATGGGCGCTTCTCCTATGTGCCCTGGCCGGGAATTGAACCCGGGTCCCCTGCACGCCAGGCCGACGCTCTACCGCTGAGCCAACCAGCCAGGGCCTATTTAAAACTTTTTAAAAGTCTGTTTCATATATAAGATAATCTTTTATCCTCAAAGAGCATTGCTCTTGGGCTTTTGCCTGGCTAGAGAGTCATGGAAAAATAATTGAAAATGAAATGTATACATAAAATCTGAAAAGAACTCAAACTAAATTCAAATTGACTTTTACGAGTTACATTTTTTAATAATCACATTTTATTGTCAATTTGAAAATCATAAAATGTCATGACAATACTCCGTGAACATATCATCAAAAACGAAAGTAAACAACAACTAGATTACAGTCATCATGTCTAACATCCTTTCCAGCAGCCAGACACAGAGCTAGGTGTTGAACCAACAAATCATATGGCACTGAAGCAGGTCACTTTCAACGTTCACTGGCAAGTGTGGAGTTTATATGATGTTTGCTTTCCAATCCTTGATTTTTAAAACCTGAAATCTAGGCCCTGGCCGGTTGGCTCAGTGGTAGAGCGTCAGCCTGGCGAGCAGAAGTCTCGAGTTCGATTCCCGGCCAGGGCACACAGGAGAAGCGCCCATCTGCTTCTCCGCCCCTCCCCCTCTCCTTCCTCTCAGTCTCTCTCTTCCCCTCCCGCAGCGAGGCTCCATTGGAGCAAAGATGGCCCGGGTGCTGGGGATGGCTCCTTGGCCTCTGCCCCAGGCGCTAGAGTGGCTCTGGTCGCGACAGAGCGAAGCCCCGGAGGGGCAGAGCATCGCCCCCTGGTGGGTGTGCCGGGTGGATCCCGGTCGGGCGCCTGCGGGAGTCTGTCTGACTGTCTCCCCGTTTCCAGCTTCAGAAAAATACAAAAAAAACAAAAAACAAAAAAAAACCCTGAAATCTAAATCTGTAAAAGACATTTTTGCTTGATAAAACAGATGTTCTTTTGTGATCCTTTGGAAATGTCAGATTTTATAAACCAGCCTTGTCAGGAGTTTAGAATTCCAGACTTTGTCCCATTAGATAGCCCGTGGTCCTCAGTTGACCATTTATTTATCTGAGTAGTGCCTGCAGATCTGGTTCTTGAGTGGGCATTTTGTCACATAGCTTACTTAGGTAATTATTATTCACATCTGAAACGATGATCAAATAACAGTGGTATTATTTTCAGGATCATTTGTACTTTTTATGCAATGCAAGAATGGTTCCTCATCTCTAGCGGAAATCTCAGGAAGAGAACTCCTTCTGTGTGGTGGCAATGCTTAGTTCTGAGATATGATTTACATCTTTGTTTCAATTTGAAAGACATTTAGATAAGGTATTTTTGTTTTTTTAAAAAACAAGATAGGGCCGTGGCCGGTTGGCTCAGTGGTAGAGTGTCGGCCTGGCGTGCAGAAGTCCCGGGTTTGATTCCCGGCCAGGGCACACAGGAGAAGCGCCCATCTGCTTCTCCACCCCTCCCCCTCTCCTTCCTCTCTGTCTCTCTTCCCCTCCTGCAGCCAAGGCTCCATAGGAGCAAAGTTGGCCCGGGCGCTGAGGATAGCTCTGTGGCCTCTGCCTCAGGCGCTAGAATGGCTCTGGTTGCGGCAGAGCAACGCCCCAGATGGGCAGAGCATCGCCCCCTGGTGGGCATGCCAGGTGGATCCTGGTCGGGTGCATGCAGGAGTCTGTCTGACTGCTTCCCTGTTTCCAACTTCAGAAAAATACAAAAAAACAAAACAAAACAAGATAGACAAGAATTTTTTTAAATATGTTTTTTTCAAAAATAGTTATTTTTTTGTTTTTAGTTCTTTCTTAGGTTAAATTTTTCAAGAGCCATTATTGCCTTAAATAAATAAGATATTCCTTAATTCTCTTTGAGGGTAGAAAAAGGGGAATTCATAGGTCCTCTTATAAACTTTTTAATGTTTCAGTTCAAAAAAATCTTTGTTTCCTAACAGCTACTTTATTTCATCTATACTCAATTCAAATCTTCATGCATTTCAATCATATCAAATTATATTATTTCTGGATAATCAATGATGTTTGCTTTCCAACCTTTGATTTTAAAACCTGAAATCCAAATCTGCAAATGAAAATTCTAGCTTGATAAAACAGACATATTTAATATTAAGTAATATTAATACATTACTTAAGTATTCCACTCGGCACCTTTTCCAAATGACAGATGATTCTATCTTCGGCTGGTGAAGGAATAAATAATTTAAAATTTTTATCTGTCATGGGGTGAATCTGTTATATACATAAGGAATCAAGTCACATTATCCTAGATTGATTCTTTCAAAAAACAAATTTTAAATGCGTCACTTGCTTTTTGGAGTGATGTTGAAATGAGTACTGCAATCTGGGAACTGCATGATAAAATTTCTACAAAACATTAATATTTATCTGGGGGTCACTACCTGAAGACTAATAATAGCACTATGCCCAGCATTCTTGTCTTGGGCTCTGTTAGTAAAACAGTAATAAAAGTGATAAAATAGTCCACTATTTCATATCCTGTGGTCATCTGGCTAGAGTCTAACCCATATTAATCCCTTGAGTCAACAGTCAGGAACATTCAGTGATGTACTTAAAATACTTTTTAACATGTGGTATTTAGAGTGTTTAGAATGTCAAAGGATCCTTTGTAATGATCTACCCTTGAGTGGTTCAAAAGATATTTTTAAAGTTATTTTTCAAAGAGCACAGTGTTTGAAGACTTGAAGAAAATATAAATCTCGTAGAGTACTTTGGGGAAAAAAAATTAGTTTTAGAAAAAAAATCACACCATACACTGAAATGATAGATTAGTCAAATAATCTATGAAATTCAAGAAAACAGAGCATGTGTTTATTTTTGGTTTAGAAAGGAACTTTTTTTTTTCACACACAAGAGAATGTGTTCGATGTCCCCTTAGGGAGCTACACCCTTCCCTCTAATTGTGTTTTTCACATTTTATGTTCAAATGTAAATGACTGAGGAGAAAGCATAATGTGTTCATATTTTTCTTAGAACATATTAAAGACTGTTTCTATGACAACAACTTTTAATTGGCAAAACCCATTGTGTCAGTACTCTCAAGCTTCTTTTTCTTGGGTACATTAAATTGTTAGAAATGCTTCACAAAGTAAAACTTAGATTTGGCATTGTTCTTTGGCAGGAAACATGCTCACAGTCAAGGATTTGTTGAATAATTTATCTATAATGTGTTGTGTAGTACAGTGGTCCCCAACCTTTTTGGGGCCACGGACCGGTTTAATGTCAGAAAATATTTTCATGGACCGGCCTTTAGGATGGGACAGATAAATGTATCACGTGACCGAGACAAGTGTCAAGAGTGAGTCATATAAAAGTGAGACTAAGAGACATTGATAAGAGCGTGGTGGTTACAGGGGGAGGGGGGAGAGGGAGAGGAAAAGGGGGTGGGGGAGGGGCACAAAGAAAACTAGATAGAAGGTGACAGAGGACAATCTGACTTTGGGTGATGGATATGCAACATAATTGAACAACAAGATAACCTGGATATGTTATCTTTGAATATATGTATCCTGATTTATTGATGTCGCCCCATTAAAAAAATAAAATTATTAAAAAAAAAAGAGTGAGTCTTAAATGGATGTAACAGAAGGAATCTGGTCATTTTTTAAAAATAAAACATCATTCAGACTTAAATATAAATAAAACGGAAATAATGTAAGTTATTTATTTTTTCTCTGCGGACCGGTACCAAATGGCCCACGGACCGGTACGTCCACGGCCCAGGGGTTGGGGACCACTGGTGTAGTAGGTTGCTGTAGAGATGATGGTCTGTTCCACCAGAGTTGTGTGTCTTGTGTGTTGGGAAATATGCTGAGGATTAGTGCAGACACTCAAGACTTTCAAAGTGAGGGTAGTAACTTGTGTTTCTTCACACAGGTGTAATAGGGTAACTGTCTTACCTGGCAGAACACACAGAATTTGAAAAAAAAATTAAAATCCCTTGGCCTGTGTTTTAGTGTATCTGTGGTTCCTTATGGCCTTGATTTTACTATAGTAGTATAGAGTAGATTGATTTATTAGAAACAAACGTAGTTTGCAGCTTGCTTCTCATGAATTTCCTCTCTTGAATCAACGTGGTGCAGAATGTAGAAGCAGGTATTTGGTAAGTTGAATTTGGCTACTGCAGCGTTACAAAAATAGATTAAGTAAACACACTGCAGGCCAAAGCAGCTTGGATTTTAAACTCTTTTGAGACTATAACTTAAATAGTTTATAGGTTTAGGGAGAAAGAAATATGAATCCCTGAGATACTATTTCACAGTGAAGAATCAGGTGTTGTATCTATTATAATTATTTCAGAGAGCTTTATCTGAAAGCTTCCATTTTTAAGCTATTCTAGTTGACTGTGAATTTTTTTTTTCCTTTGCTATTTTTATATCCCTGCAGTAGCATAACCCTGCACCAAGCTCAAGACAGCACTGCGGTTGGTGTTGAATGTAAAACTTATTAAACGAAAGCTAACAAAGCAAATCCTTGGAAAGAAAGAAATCATCTACATTAAAAACTGGCGACATTAAAACTAATTTGTCTTCTAAACACTAAAATGTGAAAGGAGTAAATGACATTGTAGAATTCTTCCTTCAAAGGCCACAGTTTCATATTGTCGAGAACTAAAATATGTTTAGTCACTCCTTTTAATTATCCTCTACTGTTGCAGATATTTTGAGAAACATGTCTCTTTCTCATATATCATCTTTGCCTCTTAAAACCATAGTTGCATTTTTGGTGAACATGGTGACTTGGTTCCTTTCATCAGAAGTCACAGAAAGCACTTATGTCTGACAAGTTCAACCTTACCTTAATAAAGGCCCATTGGACCTTTCTAACCTATGTGTTCCCTGAGCATTTATGATTTCCATAAGTTTATAATAACATATATGTAGAAAACAATTATATATACAGGGTGGAGTAAAGGTGGGTTTACAATTGTGAGTGCATGAAACAGGTTATTCTTATATTATTTATAAATTATTATATTATTTTCTATATAAACAACTGTAAACCTACCCTTGTCCCACCCTGTATTTGCTATCTTTATGAATAGCATATATCTGTATGTGTGTATACACACATGCACACACATACACATGCAGTAGATTTTACTGTATTTCAGATATCTCCAGTAGCTTAAGAACAGTGATAAAAGAGTATTATTAACTTAAAAAAAAAAAGAGTGATGAATCCGTGTACTAAGGCTATTTTATATATGAAAGAGAAAAGTAAAATTAAAAATTGAGGTTGGTAGCCTCCAGCTCAGTCCAGTGTTTTGTTCTTGAAGCCACAGGCCCTGAACACTGTTATACTGTTTATGGGCCAACAAGATTTTTCTAGCCCTATTCATTCTTTTTAAATAATCAGGAGCAATCCCAAAGATTTGTGACATGTAATTGAATTTGTTGGTGCTTGGGAGGAAATTTAAATCATGTGCTCTGAGTTGGCTTGATGACTCAGATAGAGAGGGCACCCAGTTGGCCACACACCTCAGTATGTCCTTGTTGACTTTCCCAGTGTCATAACTGAATATTCTGTCTCTCTCTTCTACCCTCAGGTCCTATTCTTAGAGCAACTGTGTTGGTCATGGGGGCTTCAGGGTCACAGTTCAGTTCTTCTACCTAATATCCAGTCCAAGGTTTATGACTTTGAGGATATATGACTAGATAAGGCTATAGGAAGAAGGTAGACGGAAGGGGACATAGAATTTTCTGGGAAATGGCCAGTGAGTCTGGGTCAGAGACCTAGCAGTTGAAACTTAGAGCTGGAAGTGAAGGAAATTCATTGATGGAATGTAGTCGGTAATCTGCTAAGCACATGTGGTGGGCTATGTGCACATTATTGATACAGGTATACAAGTCAGTGAGCTGACTAATTGAAGAAACCAATATCATTATTCTATGAATCATGCTCTAATAATAAAGGCAAAAAAAAAGGCAAGTAGGTGTTGGTAGAGTGATTTCTGAGTTACTGTAAAATATGACGATGTTATTAATAAAGTTCACTGATAAACTTTTTCTGGTTTAGAGCCTAATTCACTTTCACTTATACTTGCCAACTTCACGTTAAGTATTTCATAGATTTTGAATGGGGATTAATCACCATATGTGCCCTTTATATACGTGTATATATTGATTTCTCTGTTTATGTACACACATAACAATTTTCCTCTCTCTCTCATCTATATACCTCTCTCTCCTTCCTCCTTTCCTCCTCTCCCTCTCACATTCTCCCTCTGCTTCCCCCTCTTTTATCCCTCCTCTCAGATCAAACTTTTGGAAAGAAAACACCCTGCCTTCTTTCTTATAACAGAGAAGCGCACCCAAGCAGCAATAACACTGACACTGAGAGTACTTGGCTTAGGGAGAGTCAGGACACAGGCAAGAATGCTCTTGTCCCACAGCCTGTGGAGGGGCAGAGGAGGAGCTGGTACTTTGTGTGAAGGCCCAGATTACCAAAACAAAACATATCAGGCCTCCAGAATGCCCTGATATGAGAGAGAGACTGGGAAATTTCACTAACAAACCCAGATAAACTTATAATAAGAACAATAACTACACATTACTGGTGTTTTCTAGGGGCTAGATAGTGGCTTTACACACATTTTCACTTTGTAAATTGCATAGTTATTCTCATTTTGTTAATGAGGAAACTGAGTCCCAGAGGATAATGTGGTATGCACAAAGTTGGTCACGGGGTTGGTAAGTGGCAGAGCTGGGATTTGCACATGAATGTATCTTTTTGCCCTTTAGTTTCCACTATCAAATGTTGTCTCCTTTATCAGTGGTAAAGGAACTTTACAGCCTAATATTACTCATAAAACCACTCTTTCTTCAATAAATTAAAACCTTTCCTAGAATGGATAGTGGTCCCAAGTTTGAAATATGAGGTCTTCACAGCTAGGAGCAGATGTGTTATGTGACTGCTTACGCTTCTGTTCTGACGTGACCCTTCAGGTTCTTGACCTTCTTCCCACATTTTCCTTTTTTCTTCCAGCTCTTCGTACCTGTGAAGCTGCTGCTTCTTGACCTTGTCATTTTCATTTGAAAACTTGGATCATTACGGCTTACCTGAAAGTCACATAGAGAATAATATTGCTTCTTACAGCTCTAGAAGATTTTTGGGAGGAAGGCTGACAGTGCTGGGGGCTTAAATTTTGCTTGCTTCCTTATTATCTGCATTTAGCTCCTGACTGACATGATTTTATATGTGTATCATTCAGCTAAATATTTGCCAGGCATGAATTGCAGTGATATTTCCTATACAGAACACCTTGCCTTATTAGTCAAGGTGAAAAACTTGTGCAGGAGAAATGAGAAATCAGATTTGATCAGCAAAGGGCTGATGTCCTAATTGGAAGAAGGGAAAAGTAGCAATACCATTGCCTCAGGCATGCTGAGTCTGTTTGTCTATCCCCTTCCCACCCCCAACTCACAGGGAAGCACATTTTAAAAATTCTGATGACCGCTTTCCAACTCTATTTTGGTGGGAAAGGCTGAGTTTACAGGGAATTGGTAATAAAGTATTGGCATTCTCTTAGATCCTATCATCTTAATGAATTATAGCTGTTTTTAGGCTTTTATTTTACTGAACGTGGCTTACAAATACAGGAAGCATCGTTAAGTCCTGTCATTTTGCAAAAACAAAAAGCAAAGCATGTTTACATTATGGAGAGGCTGTTGAGATTCTTAAATAGCAAGTACAGGCAGTCCCTGGGTTACGAACGAGATAGGTTTTGTAAGTTTGAAAATGTTTTGAGTATTTATATGCACAGAAAGGTAAAAATAAATACTGTTAAGACAAAGATATATCTAAATTGCATTCAATAGATAAATGTACCTTTTCCAACTTACACACAAATTCATCTTAAGAACAAAACTATGAAACTTATCTTGTTCATAACCCTGGGACTGCCTGTAGTTTCATAAAGACTTCTTTTTTCTTTATATAATGCAATATAAACAAAAATATCGTTAAGAGGTCCCCAAAGATGGGCCTTTTTTTTTTAAAATAAAGTCCCTCCTTGGGTAATATTGTAGTTATATTAATATATGGTTCACTTCTTATTGCTACACATTGGTTCTGTGAAAAATTTCAGAGCCTCTCTTGGAGACACAAATTAAGAACTGAAACTGACATGAGACCTATTGCCGCGGTGTTAATGGGGGCAGAGCTCAACAAGACTCAGCCTTTTGTACATATTTACATTTCATGTGCTATTTAGAAACTCAAAAACTGAATGGAATGCTTTTGAAAAGCAGCATATTTACCTTCCATCTGCCTCTTTGAATAAACAACTGCCCCAGAATTTCTACTTTTTCTCAGCAGCAATGAGATGTCCCAAAATTTTCTATTGTTAATTTTTTTAATTTTTGAATAATATTTGTCTCTTTCAGTATTTCTTCATCCCTAACCCCTTTCTGTTTTTGGCAAAATTATGTAATAGCTTTCACTGGGTAAACCATAATCTCGGTGTTGAAAAGGCACCCAGGAAGAAGGCATGTATATCACAAAAGCAGCCTTTCTGAAGATCGCGGCACCTGCCAATGCCAGCACGTTCTTTGGAAAAGGAGCTATTCCCACTTTTAGCAGAAATAGAAGGAAAACTTCATATAAGATGCAAAAATATTCCTGAGGATTCATCCAAGTGGAAAACCTCAAATATTCTCTATCTGTTTTTAACATGTAGATGGTCTGTTAAATTTTCTAGTATTTTAGTGCCCTGTACAATTTGTTGCCATAAGCTTCTAAGTTTCTAGGGTGGTGTCATCTTTTTTCTTCGAGGTACCTCCTAAAAGGAGTCCAGAATCTCTTGCCTGGAGGCCATCAGAAGGTAGCAGAACTCCTATACATAAGCATCTCTATCCTTTCCACTCTGGCTCTAGGTGGTCTGTCTCCCTGTCTCCTGTCCTTCCTCCTCAGTTCCCTCCTGCACCTATGCCTGTTCAGCTCTGAGATCTTAGGAAGCAGCGACTTTATACTCCCCATAGAGTTTGCATAGAAGGGGCTCATGGTCATTGGATGACTTTTAAGTCTGTAATGAAGATTAACACCACAAATTACCTTGCATGGAGTCTATCCTAAAGGAGTTTTTGATATCCACAAGAGACGTCAGGTTCCAGAGTGCTTCTAATGAGCATGATCTTTCAGCCCTTTCACTTTATGAGAAATGAACCACCACAAACTGGTAGCAAAGAGCTCAAGTCTATGGAAATATACTGAACTAGTAGGTAAGAAAGCCACTGACTTCACTGCTTAAGAGAATAAATGATCAGGTAGAATATGAATCCTCTCAGGTCTGAGAGAAAATATCCCTAGCTCATTTTAACCCAACTTTATTCATACCCCTTATTGAGGATGGTTCTCATGAAGTCAGCTTCCATGGGAATCTGCTACATCTGACTCTCTTTACCAACAGAAATTATATTTTGTCTTGCATTTTCTATCCTGTGTCATCCAACATAATGATTATATATATATATATTAGTGTGTGTATATATATATATTACTAGATCGATGTAAATAAGTATATTAGCAAAATTATATCTCTATGTCCCACATAGATATAACAGTTGGCACAGTGAGATTGAATATTGTATATAATCCACCAGTTCTTTTTAGGACTTGTTTTCTTAAAAGAGTCATTTCTTTCTCAGAGTCTCCATAGATATTATCACTTTTAGTAGACAGTATAAAACATTTAAAATAATTTTTTTAAGAACCTCACTGAAAAATGTCTAATTTATAGAGCGTTTCCAACAGTTATTGTGAACAACCAATTTGGTATGAATCTATTTTTATTACTAACATTCAGCTCGTCCTACATCGTTTTCTAAGAGGAAACTACAGCTTTCAAAACCCAGTGTATCCGAGAGATTTTTTTCATTATCATCCAAAGTGAGAGCCACAGAGACCAGAGATTAGCCTTGCAGTAGCAACACTAATATTTTGGGGCAAAACTGACTTTTTCCCAGGGGGTAGCATAGACATCTTTGTTTATGATTTACAAAATGCCATAGTCAGTTTGTGTGAAATCCATTATGTACTGTGGTAATAGCTATAAGAAGTCTGTCTGACTATACTTACTTGTATACAATAGAGTCCCCTAGAGATTTTATTCCTTGCTGTATTTTAAAAACCACCGACTATTTCAATTTTAAATTGTTTTTTATTTTTATTCTAATCATGGCCTGCCAAATTTGTTTATATAGTACCTATGATTCAGGCAGATGAGTCTCCATTGCTTCAACTGTTCTGTGACTCTATACAAATTACTTAATTTTTCAGGATCTCTGAATCCTCATCAGCAAAGTAAAGGGAGAGTGGTGGTAATAGTGCTCTCATTTGAGAATTGTGGGGAGGAATATGTGAGGTCCATTCTGTCTTTGATTCAACACCTTGGCTCTCACTCTGAGCCGGAGGGAACAAGGTCCTGTGTTCCTGGATCTGACATTTCCGGTGGATCAGTTGTCAGTCAGTCAGTCAACATAAAAATAAGCAACATACCTGCAGGTGTGACCAGTGCTATGGAGAAAATAAACAGGAGGAGAGTTAGAGGCTGGTTCTGGAAGGACTGGAGTTGACTAAGTGAGTTATGTGCACAGCCGTGTCTGGAAAAGCATAGGCAAACAATATTAATGTTTTTCCCCCTTGTCATTCATAGTTCATTTTCTTACCTGGTATTTAACTATTATGTTCATAATTTGTAAAACAAAAACA
Source organism: Saccopteryx leptura (assembly GCF_036850995.1). NCBI lineage: Eukaryota > Metazoa > Chordata > Mammalia > Chiroptera > Emballonuridae > Saccopteryx > Saccopteryx leptura. Next base: position 197,019,730 of record NC_089504.1, read on the forward strand.
TGGATAGGTAGTTTTTATTTTGTGAGAAATGTTTTTTCTTTTTATAAATGTAAGATATGAAAGAAGTCATTTTATTGCTTCAGTGTTAATACACTGACTAGGTGTGTTTTCATTTCATCATAGGGTAAATAGAATTATTTTAAACTCAATAAAATGATAGTCCTGATTATCATCTGAATATTTTTCTTTTCTACGATTTGGGTATTTAATAAATTCCCCAGAGGACATCTAGCTTACCTTGTTAACACGCTTGAATAATTTAGTGCAACTGTTTTGTGTTGGATTGTTAAGGTACCTTTTAACTGGATGAATAGTCATTACTCCTATTTGTTTAATGAGGGCATCTTTCTAGAGCCTTATGACTTAGGCCATCTGCACTATGGAGTGTCTTTCTGAAATTTAATTGGGCTTCAGCAAAAACATCCAGTGAATGGATTATTTTTGCTTGTAGATTTCTTGACGTGGCATTTAAGTTACTTCCACTTCCTTTGCCTTAACTCTGTGAACTTTCTGAACTTACCTTCCCTGAGCAAAGTCTTCATCTCAGTCAGGTTGGGTTAGCCAGTGTCTGTTGAATAGCCTGGATATTCCTCCCAGGAAAGTTTTGCTTCCTGCCATTTTACCTTTTAGGGCCACCCAGCTTTTGGGATTCCTGGAAAGCCAGCTGTGTTATAGAGGACAGATGCTCAGACTTGGCATCAGACCTTGAGTTGAGATTTAAACTATATTTGCTACTTCTGTGATCCTAGACGTGTCACTTAACCTCTGTGAGTCTTAACTTCAATATCAGCATAATATAGTTAACACCACTGACTTATGTGGTCACTGTGAGATTAATTGAAAGTGCTTCATTTAAAATTATTTTGACTTATAGGTAAGTGCCAACAAGGAAACAAAACAAAACAAATGCATAATTTCAGAAATAGCTAAGAAGAGTTGCACGCAGAGACTTAAACTTATTTTGGATAATTTAAAGCAGGGGTCCCCAAACTATAGCCCGTGGGCTGCATGTGGCCCCTTGAGGCCATTTATTCAGCCCCTGCCGCACTTCTGGAAGGGGCACCTCTTTCATTGGTGGTCAGTGAGAGGAGCACAATTCCCAGTGAAATACTGGTCAGTTTGTTGATTTAAATTTACTTGTTCTTTATTTTAAATATTGCATTTGTTCTTGTTTTGTTTTTTTACTTTAAAATAAGATATGTGCAGTGTGCATAGGGATTTGTTCATAGTTTTTTTTATAGTCCAGCCCTCCAGCGGTCTGAGGGACAGTGAACTGGCCCCCTGTGTAAAAAGTTTGGGGACCCTTGATTTAAAGCTTAATCACATAATTATGATTTGCTGTAACTGTTTTGTAAAAATGGTTTAGAAGATAAGTGGATATACTGATTTTTTTATGTTTGTGCATTTTCTCTGCCAATTTAGCGCACAGTTCCTTTTAATTTAAAAAGGGTTTTTTTTATGTTTGGTTTTATTATATCATAGGATTCGCTTAGGGTAAGTAATAAAATTGGTATTTTCAAATATGAGGAATATGTTAAAATAAAAAATATAGATTAAAATGATCAATATCAACTACTAGTAAAATAAAATGAGGCAAACATGAACTTTGTTTTTAATTCTCTTTGGTTTTTGTGAGTCAGGAAACAGGTAAAGTGGTTATTCCAACAAGAAATACTACAATAGGAAACATTTTTAGTTTTATTTTATCAGTACATCCCTAGATGAATGCATCAGATTTTTTTTGCTAAGCTATATATCCTTTTGACACTTCTAAATAATATTTTCATCTGAGTAATCTGGATACACTTACCATTTATTCCTTTCTCAAGTGAATATAGTATTAGAGTTCAGTTTTTATTTGGTATGAAAGAAATAATGAAACAGAATAATGGACTGATGATTGAACCAGAAATTTGCTGTTAGGTTGAAAGATTTTTGACAATAATAAAGCTTAATGTGGTAGCTAATAAGCATTTTCAAAGGATGACTAGGTTTTGCAAAGCGCTGTTCTAGAGGTGTGTTTGGAAGTTGGACATGTAGTTATGTATGTTTTATACAATATATATGTGTATGTCTATATGTATATTATCTAATGTACATCCTGCTTTATAATCTCTTTTATTTATTCATTCAGTCAGTTAACACCTGTTAGGGGCCCAACACTGTTTTAGTTTTGTGACTGCAGCTGGAAAGAAAGATCATGGTTCTTATCTTCATTGAGCCTGGTTTAGTGAAGGAAACAGACAGTTGATAAACTGTTGTGATAAAGTGTGGTGAATGCTCTGAAACCAGCGTTAACTCAAACTTCCTGGAGGAGGTAACATTTAACACTGACTAGAAGTGCCAGGTCAAAAAAAAGGGGGAGGGCAGAGTATCTTTAAAGGTGGATCTACATGGACAAAGTGATGTCTTATGCAAAGGCTGGAACGTAGTATAGTACGGCTGGGAGATTGAGAGAGAGAAGATGAATGAATGCATCTGTATTTGTGTGCAGTAGGAGTAGGGTAGGAGATTGTGAGAGAGACGGGTCTGGGACAGTCATCTGGAGCAGTGGTAGTCAACCTGGCCCCTACCGCCCACTAGTAGGCATTCCAGCTTTCATGGTGGGCGGTAGCAGAGCAACCAAAGTATAAATAAAAAGATACATTTAACTATAGTAAGTTGTTTCATAAAGATTTATTCTGCCAAACTTAGCGAAAATCCGACATAAAGTACTTGGTAAGTAATTATTATTATATGCTTTAACTTGCTGTAACTCTGCTTTATAAATTTTATAAAGTAAAGTTACTTCCCTACTTTATAAATCACCATTACTGTGGAACCTGTGGGTGGTTAGAAAATTTTACTACCAACAGAGATACAAAAGTAGGCGGTAGGTATAAAAAAGTTGACTACCCCAATCTGGAGCATAGTCGCGCCTGTGTTAGTTAGCTCTTGCCACTTTAGGCCCTCTTGTGTTCTCATCTGATGGATTCAGGACATACAGCTTTGCTAATGTCATCCTTGGCCCCATTCAGTGGCTCTCCCTGGCCTGTAGAAGAAAGCAAGCAATCTTTAACTCACTTTTTAAAATTAGACTAAGTTAGACCCAGTTTACTTTTCAAACTTATTTCCCATTGCTCTTATTTCAGATATATTATTGGTCATCAATGCCTCAAATTATACTGTTTTTTCTACCTGGAGGTATTTTATAACTTCTCATGTATAAATACTACTTCTTCTTCAGAGCTGTGATTTGATTCTTCTAAATTGGAAGCATTCTCTTTTTCCTTCAAAGTGTTAAGAACCCTTTACCTGAATGCCCCTTGGAACACTTTTGCCTTCTAGCTTTATAGTTTTTATGTGCATGCCTTATTTTCTTTCACAGACTATGTAAGACTATGTATGTATCTGATTCAATTTGTGTCTCCACTGCCCGATAGCATTGAGCACATGAGAGGTCTCACCAAGCAGTCGGTGAATAAATGTATAAATAGGTTATTCTAGAAGATAATGAGATTTAGTGTAAAGTATATTCAAGGAAAGACCACTTCTACATTTATTTTATTTTACTCCTTGGCCTCATCCATTCACTTCCTATCTTCTAACTTACTTTTTGGGTTTTATTAGGAGACAATGCATTATTTTTCTGTTCTGCTTTCTCTTCATGCGTGTGTACACACACACATACTATATTTTTAACCTAAGTATAAATCTAGCTCTTCTAAAACAAGTTCAGAGACTCATTGCAGGAAACATACACAAAATAATAAACTTTTCTATTTTATTTCTGATGATTTTTAATGCGGGTAATCCATATCATCAATTTGGATTTACTATTCTTGGATTGTAATGAAATTATTTGTTACATATGAAAACAAAGAGCAACACAAATGAAAGTTGCCCTCAGTCACTACATTATTTAGGCCACCTCTATCCTGCCTAACCATCAGTGGGAAACATGCTGACTCTGACATGATTATTTCCTAACTTAACATTGGGGAGCCTACATGAGATATTAAACCTCTGGAAGCTTCCTCTTCCTCTTTCTCTTCCTCATTTGGAAGAGGAGGGTAATAAGGATCACTCCTTGGGGTTTCCCTGAGGTTAAATGGTAGCTATTGTTGTGATAGTTAATGCTAGTCATTGTAATTGCACCTGAACAGGACACTGAGGACATGATCATTAGAGAAAGGATTCTGCCTATCATTATGCTCTGCTGAAGCAAATGCCAATAAGTATGTGGAGAACTCTTATATTCTTTCTTAAAATTTATAATATGCCGGGTTTACCTTACTGCAGCTATGAAAAATTTAACTTGAGCATAGGCGACTTATACTTGAATTGTAAAAGCAATATAGTCAAGTTAACATAGGAACCACCTAAGACCTCTGACCCACAAGGATGAAAATGAAGCTAAATTGTATAACATCTAACATGATGTCTCTAAAATAAAGGTCATGACTACTCTTTAGTGTACCATCTATGTTGAGTATATAGAAAAAGAATACTTTAGGGCTCTAGTCCGTGTGTTAGTGGCTGGATCCCTTGATCCTCTTCTTTCCATGGGATCTTTTGCTTCTTACGAACAAGGTGTTTAGAAACATCTCTTTTGGCCAGTGGTGTTGCAGGTCTGGAGGCTTCATTCTAGGATAATGGTCCTAAGGGAACAAAAGGCAGTAACTCTTTATATACTACCCCTTGCCCATGAGTGCCCTTCTCCCATGGCATGGGAAAAGAGCTGCGGAGAAAACAGATAGCCCAGAAACAGAGAAGTATCAGGTAGCCAACAGAAAACCTTAGCAGTTATCTTGAAATCACTGGCAAACAAACTGTATTTAAATAAACTGTGGAAAAGTGATGGTGATTGATGTGTAAATGAGAATGTGTATTGGTATGTATAGACTAACCACTGGTCCTTAGAGTAGCAGTCATTATAATTCCCTGGGAGCTTGTCTGGGACCCTACTTAGATGGATTAAATCAGAATTTCTGGGGTGGAGACTGTGGGTAGGAATTGTTTTATTTATACTGTACAGCCATATTGAGGACCAAGCGCTTAGGCTTTCGAGTCTTGTCTCAGTAATGTGATAACTAGAACACTGAAAGTACCCTCCAGTATCCTAAATTGCTTATTCATTCTACAAACATTTACTAAAAATGCTTTGGTTGCTAAATTAAATTTAGTCCTGTCTTTAACAAGTTCCTAATCTAGAGGGGTACACAGACTTGTAGAAATTATCTGTAACACAATTTGACAAGCGCTGAATTCACTTGCGAGTTGATTCTGCCTGGCAAGAAAGGAAAGAGGAAGAGGGGAAGGGAAGCAAAAAGTAACATGTCCATCACAAGTGACATTTGAAAAGGTCATGTCTTGTAAAATCCAATTTAACCTCTTAAAATGATTCCCTTTTGTTATCAACCCCTTTTAAAATGCAGATGCCTAGTTTCTTAATTCTTACTTTGGGCACTGGGAACGCTTTCTCCAGCCCCCAGGAGTTGTACTAGTTGGGTACAGTTTCACAAAGGAGGGCACCATTTGGGGTAGGGGGTTGAGTACCTGTGTGAGGTCACATAGCTGGTGAGTGAGATAGCGACAGTGAATCCAGGCTCCATGATGGAAGTTTTTCCCACTGAACTGGATGTTGCAATCCTCAGCCACTAGAAGCTTAGTGCAGGCTCGTTCATTGAAAGAGATTTTAACTTGATTTTGAGCAGAAGGACTTGCCAAAGGGGAGTTTGAAGGAAGAAGAGACAAGGATGCTTTTGAGCTTGTCTAGAGAAGTGGACCTGAGTGAGTGACAGGAAGCAAGGGAGGAAGGGTTCCAGAGATGGGAAGAAGGGTGAAGAGAGTGAGAGGGGCCCAGTGTTTCATTTACTGACAATCAGACTGTAATTGAGGCCCTTATATTCATTCCTTCATTTACTACATCATCCCTAGGACAGTAGTGTGCTTGTCTTCCATTTTATAGAAAGAAAGTTGCAGTTCAGTGAGGTCAGTTAATTAACCTCAAGTCTCACTGCTAATCAGTATCAGAGTTGACATTTCAACCAATCTCTGCTTCCAGTCCATATGTCCAGTCACCAGGGGCACTAATGCTTTTTCATGTTGAGTCCTCGGACAGTTCTGAATGCATAGGTCACGGTGGCTTGTGTGTATGATATACTATGGATGCAGATCTGTTCAACAAGTGACCATATTTCTTATTTGGGTGGGAGCAGAGCACAGAGCTGTGGTTGGATAGCAGTACTGAGAAGTTTCCTGGGAAAGCAGCACAGGGCAGGAAAGCAGCACAGGGCAGGAGGCCAGGGAGCAAGGGAAATATAACTGAATGAAGGGAAAATGGGTACAGTGTGCATAGATCCTGGAGGAGATGCAGAAGGCATGTTTGAGAAGTACTCTATTTTACACAACATCTTATATGCTGAAATATAGTCAGGGCTCATTTGTGGACAAGTCCTGCCAGGGGTGAGGACGACTGAGACGCAAAGACCCAACTCCAGGGAACAGGTTCAGTGATGCAGATTCACTTTATTCAGGAAGTAAGCTAGCTTATATATACAGGTTCAGCCTATAGGGTGTTACAGCATGTCCTTCATAGCCAATGACTGAAAAGATCAGGGAGCTGCGTGGTTGATGCTGAGTCACTTTCTTAAAGTGGGCGAGCTCCCTTCCTGGGTATGTCCAGGAGGCTTCTGGGAGCTGGGGTATTCTCACAGCATTGCATCAGTCACAGCTGCTAGGAATGCACTCTGTGCTCCACCCACACTCATTCACTTGGCAAACAATTGATGGGCGTATTGGCCCAGCAAGACTCTGGGCACCAGATTGAGGCTTAAACCCCTTCTGGAGGCATTCACCAGGGATGAAGACATGTAACCAATACAAAGTTAAGCCAAGTGGCCCTGTTAGGATAGAAGCAAGGACAAAGTGCCAAGGAAGGTAAAACAACTATTTCTCCTAACAGCCACCTGCTTAGCCAGAGGCAGAATGTAAAATTCAGATGCATTGCTTGACTCAATGCACCCAACCCAGGTGTTTTTGCAGATCTGGGCTTTTAGCCGAAATGTTGTTGATATGATATCAAGAGAAAAACATCATGTGACTGCCGTCTGTGCTTGTCCCTATTACGTTTTCATTCTGTTGCCGTGGCTGATGCTCCCATGAGGCCCAACATCCCCATACTTTATGTCTTAAATAAGCACTTAACAATACCCTGGGCAGCTTCTGATTGCTGTTTAGATCAGAGCGCTTCATGGTGATTAAGCTTTTTCAGTTGCCTAAGCTTAAGTGATTACTTCAATTCCTTTCTGCCTTAGAAACTCACCTTTAATTTTTATTTATTGATTTTTTTTTTAGAGAGAGAGAAAAGGGGAGGGAGAGAGAGACAGAAACATTGATTTGTTGTTCCACTTATTTATGCATTCATTGATTGATTCTCATATGTGCCCTGACTGGAATCAAACCTACAACTTTGGCATATCAGGATGATGTTCTAAGCAACTGAGCTACCCAGCCAGGGCCAGAAACTTGTCTTTATAGGTGTTTTGTAAGAGTTCCATAGCTTTTAGGCACCTATTTTTTATTTGTTTGTTTGTTTATTGTTAATATGGATCCTTTTCCAAAAAAGCTATTTAAGGCTCTCAGAAACATGTGAATTCTTTCTAAAAATTCTGAGACTTTCCTCTTTTAGTCCTAATATCAATTTTTAAGTAGCTTTTGTTGAGTGTTACTCCTTTAATATTTGCTGGCCTGCCTTAGAAAGGCACGGGAAGCCGCTGGGGTGGGGGTGGGGTGGGAGGGTACAGAGGAGGAGACAGGCTCAGATAACTTGTATTATGATACTGGTTTATTACTTTAGGAGATTTTTTTTCACCCTTCCTCCCTATGTTACGGCAGTCAGCATCCAATAGAGACCTGTGCTGGGCTCCTGAGCCAGTTGTCTTTCTCCTTGCTGCAGCCTGAAGTCTGAGAAAGAGCTGATGGCTGTGCACAATTTTAGCAAATTGTCATGAGGCGGGTGGGGAGGGGAGTGCTTTCCCCACAGGGACAGAGCAGTGTCATTGAACATATTATGTTCAAGTACAAAGTTAATCTGTCTGAAGGAGACAGTGGTAGGCATTGGCTAGGACCTTTGTCACCTCACCTTTCCTTAGTGCTCAGTCACTGTTGTTTGTGTGAAGCAGCCACGCTTAATGGCTGGGCTGGAGGCAGACATGCTGAGGTCAGAATGCGACATTTGTTTTGAGTTAGAGAATCCAAGAGGTTTGTGGAGGAGTCCAAATGAAAAATTGGGAGAATGAATTGATATTTGGCAAAAGCAATAGCATTTCTAAAAGATTGGAGAGCAGTGTAATGCAATGGTTTCTGTATAAAACTGACAGCCAAAATTCTGGGCATCTGTTAATAGTTCAGAAAATTATTTAAGCACTATTCTTATAATACCCATGGTCCCATCTAGTAGGCTTTGATGAAAGGTTTACAATGGATACACTGAAATGGGACTTTGAAAACATTGCCTAATATTATACTTCAAAGTTTATCATAATTAATAATTGTGTTATCCTTTTAGGTATGTAAAACAGGATTTATTGTCTTATACTATTTGTAGGCATATGCAGTATCTACCAGGTCCAAATATATCCACTGACTTCACCAAAATGTTTCACTCTTTGAATTTTCTTTAGTTTAAATTGCTAGATAAAATACTTACCCCTTAGAACCTACCATCCTAACATTAGTCTATATTACTAATGTTATATTTTGCATTTTATATATTTTTATATCTAAAAACACCATGTTTTGTGTTATATTCAAATCACAGAGGCCAGGCCAGTAGAATACACAAGTAATCCAAGAAACCTCCTGCCTCACCCAGTCTGTTGTCAACATGGATACCATGAAACAAAATGCTAACTAACTTGTTTTGTGTTCACATTATTTTCTCCATGGTGGAAAAGATCAGCTGATCCTGTAGCACTGGTGCTACTGAGGGGGAAGTGAATGAGTGATAGATAAACTGAAAACTTAAGATAATTCATTTTTCTTCTTTGGAAATACTATGTGGAATAGTCTTCTCCAAAATTAGTTGTTTATATTGTGAAACGTTTTTATTTGCAGAACTTGAAGCAAGTTGAAGCTTGCTTCAAGCTTCTATTTGGTTACGACCTATTCTGATTTAATGTGAGTGAGCAATGATTAGGAAAACTTACACACTGAAAGATGAGTGAATGATCATCTGTACAGATACACACCTCTGGTGTACAATAAAGACTGTCAATTTAGTTGCTAGCTTCTCTGGATTCAGATTTCAGTTACGTGCCCATGAGCAAAGACCCCACCACACTTTGATGGAGAGCTTCTGCTTTGTCGGTTCCCTAAGAGCTGGAATTGGTCTGTTAAGAGTTAATTAAATAAGTCTTCCAAGAGATTTTTAAGGAAAAAAAAAGCTATGCATTTAACTTAAGAAGTTTACCTTTTTTTGATTCTCAGGAAAGCTCTAGAAATATAATAGTACCAGTCACTCATGCTGTAATCCACCTAATAATGCCACGGTATTGAATTGGGTAGGATTTAAATAAAACATTTTGTATTTCTCAGTTTAAAGGCATGCACTCAAATAGAGCACCAAATTTTATTGTGTAAATGTTAGGGCTTTTAATTATTAGCCAAGATTGAAAAGTGTCTGATTTGAATGCCATAAAACTTCAGAAGTGTTTCGGCTACGAACAGTTAGGAGTCTGACAGTTGCTGTACCGAAAAAAAAAAAAAATGAAGCAATTGAAATAAATAATAGAAACATAGTGATCTGGCATTTCCAGTTTTATGATGACATAAAAAAAGCAGCCAACAAATGTTGGACTGTTTAATGATGCTGGCACCTATGAAATGTCACTGGGTTTTTACAAGGTCATGGAGACTCTGTGTAGTTCAGAGATGCTGGCCAGACTCATCCTTGGAGCCCAGAAGACTGTAGAATAGAGGGAGACCATAGCTGCTGGTTAAACCTTTTACATAGCACTGCATAGATGGCTATATCCTTTTGTTGGAATCTGTGGGAGAGAGGAGACCCACGGCATAGGGAAGAAGTGAGGCTGTTCCTTCTTACAGCATCTTGTAGCAAGCAACTCTAAATATATTTATATGATTTTTGTGGGCCCTCTGTGAGGGGGCTGAGATTTCTTTGGATGACTATCAGCTAAAATTACATGCTGATATAACTGTTGCTGTCACAGTTGTATCTATATCTGATCTGTCCACACAGAAGCTGCTGGAGGAGTGGTATTTTTGTAACCAGAATGTGTGTTGCCTTTTTCTCCTTTCCCACCTCCTTGGCAGTGGCTAACGCGACTCTCATGCATTACGTAATGCTTATCTAGATGTATAGCTTCAGTTAGGCCATTTTCCAGATGATTAATGGAAGTTGTGCAATGAAATCTCTGAAGTTCTCTGGGAAAAAGTCATAGTATCCCGGTGTTTGAGTTAGAGTGTGATGATCATTGCATCAGCATTGAGTTTATTTTAGGTTATTGTAAATGTCAATATTGGTTTTAATGTTCAAGAATCTTCATCATCAGCCTTAGGAATGTTCTTTAAAATAGTGTCTAGAACACCCACTGAGTACTAGAGAGGGCTCTTTAAACAGGAAGACAAGTCTAAAGTAAAATCACTTTCTAGAGATCAGATTGGACATTGATGAGGAAATGTTTAATTCCCATGAAACAATCTGTTGCATTATTTACGTTCTTTCTGGTCAGGGTGGAATCACAACTATCAGCTGAGCGGGTTATGTGTATTGGATGTGTGTTTGTCCTTTCCTTTCTCTTACTGGCACCTGAGTGATTGTTACTCTGCAGTGTATATGTGAATGTGAGCTTTTTCTGGGATCAGGAAAGGAAAAAGAAATGTAAATTTGCCTTTTACTTGTTTCATTTGAAAGCAGAGTTTATGTCTGTTGTCACATAATTGAAAGAAATTGGGACTGTTTCAGTGAAAATACATTCATGAATTTCTTCCTCTTTTTTCTCTCACTGGTAGGAGAAAATTCTCCCAGATCTTGTGTTTTACTGAGGTCCAGGTAATTGGCCTTGTGTTGATTGAAGAAATAGCAATTTACACCTAGGAAGTTAAGCTTTCACTGTGGACTTGTGTTCTGTTTACTTCGTGTGCAGTTTAGAAGGCTATAGATTAACTGCCCAGCAAGATGAAAGGAGGCCTGGCTCTTCTTTGCACAGTCTGTGGGGATGCCAAGCCTTTGTTCCTGCTGCCACCTGAAAATCCAGGGAGAAGATGGAAACAGAAGTTGTGCTTGAGTTAAGACATAAAGATGATCTTAAAATTTTTCTTGCCTTTCCAAATGATAAAACTCTAAAATAAGTACAGGGGTGCCATGATATGAAAAATGGAAAATTATTCAAGAGAAAAGTAATCCCATTTATTTATCTGAGTTAAAGGGTTATGATACTTGAGAATTAAAAAATGAATAGAACAATTGCTGTTAACATGTCAAATACAATATGTTATGTCGTACTATTTAAATATAGTAAATTTATAGTATTGACTTATAAACAGTATATATACCATATATATATATTTATAACGTTGTATACTCTATAAAACAAAACAAAACAATGACATTAAATTGGTGAAATCTCCATGGAAACTTCCTAAGGAAAAGAAAAAATAAAGATACCTGTTTTGACTACTTTATGAGTTTCTACCAAATGATCATTCAGTGTCCCTTTAAATTTTATTTTATAGCTTTCTAAAAGACCTTCTGTGTTTTCCCAAATAAAAGATGAAATATTAATTTTAGGTCAAACCTCTTAGGTTTCTTAAATTTGCAACAAAAACAAAATCTAAGTCTGTAATATACATGTTGCTCCTAGAAATAGATGCATAATTGGTGTGTATGTGTGTGTATAATTACACAGATACCTGTGTATACATTTGCATTTGATGAAAAATAATATTGTGCAGCAAGTCCACCAGAATTCCAGTTAACAGTCAAAAATCTTTATTTTCCTGAGTTCTCTGGCCACTTAACCTTCTTAGTAGCTTCTCTTTCAAAGGAGGGGGGTATATTGATGACTTTCTTTTTTTTTTTAAATCCTGAAAAGACTTTCTATAGGGCAGTAAAGCCAGGAAAATGTTGCTTGCCTTTTTTTTTTTAAAAGCATCTTCAGTATTCTATATAGTTAACAAGTGAATACAGCTATTGATATGATTTTAGAATTTAATTATTTACTCTTTAATACATCACAGTCTTTATTTTTATTTTAACTAAAAGAAAAATGAACGGACACTGAAATTTATATGCTCATGCCTTGAAAGATTGTAGAAGCTGCAGCTATTAGAATTTAGCAAAATTAGAAGAAATTTAAGTTGTCAGCCATCACTCCTTTTGAGACAAATTTTATAGTGTGATCTATTATCTAACGTTTGCAGAAATTCCCAGAATAAAGGACCTCACTAAAATGTAAGTGTAAAAATATTTAAAACTACTGTATTTAAAAATAACTTTGAGTTAGCAGTTTTTATTTATGTGTGCCCCTTTTATGGATCAGATGTTGTGTCCCTCTAAAATTCACATATTTAATGAAACCCTATCGCCATTGTGGCTGTATTTGGAGATAGGGTACTAGGGATGTCAGTAAGGTTAAAGCCACATGTGTGGAGCCCTGATCTGATAGGATTAGTGCCCTTACAAGAGATAACAGAGAGCTTACTCTCTCTTCATGGGCATGTGCCAAGGAAAGGCCATGTTAGGAAATAGCAAGGAGGCAGCTGTGTGTAAGGCAGGAAGAGAATCTTAACCAGAAACTGAATCATCTAGAACCTTGATCTTGGACTTCTAGTTTCCAGAACTGTGAAAAAAAGTAATTTCTGTTTAAACCACTCAGGCCCCATTAAATTTCATTAGGTATAAAGCAATGGTTGACTCTCAACTGGAGATGATTTTGCTTCACCCTCACCCTCAGGGACATGTAGCAATATCGAGGTGACAGTTTGAATTGTCATAACGGAGGACAGGAATGCTGCAAGCATCTCATAGGCCAGGCATGCTGCTAAATGCCTACAATACACAAAACAGTCCTTATAACCAAATTATAGCAGGAAAAACACGTTTAAGAGCTACAATAGTTTGTTTGTTAGATGCAATTAATTTATTGTCAGCATTTTCAAAAGCTAGTAAACTGCAATTCCTAGAGTTAATTACACTTATATTTACCTAAATGAAGACAAAACACTGAGTGTATATGTTTGTGTGCATTTTTGTGTAATGATAGTGTATATATATATTTATATTAATTGCCTTTAAGACTGCCATCAATTTCCTACCACTGGATGTACTTGTGATTTTAAAATATTTTGTATGTAAATTTACTTACCTTTTTATTAGAGTTGATGCAAGAATTGATTTAAATGCTGGTAGAATCATAAAAAATATTTTTGGAAATGCTTGAAACAATACTTCTTGACTGCCAGTGTTTATCGTTTTGCTTTTTCCCCCTCTTTGGCAAACTTTTTGTGAGCTATTTGTATCATCTTAGCTGAAAAAAGAAACACAAAACAGGAAGAATTTTCAATAGGAAGCTACCAGATTCCTTTGTCAGAGTTCTGGTGCATATCTGAGCGATGCATATCTCCAGAATGTACTTCAAAAACTCTTGCATATCTCAGCTGTCCCCAAGAAAATACTGGTTTTGTTTGAACAATCGAAATAAATGGTTGCAGTTTGACCAGTCTTACCAGAGAACCAGCATTTCCAGTGGAAGTTGGAAAAGACTTATGAATATAAGCTCGTTCCGCTGCATTTTTTTTATTGCCCTTTTATTTCCAGGATCTGCCCACATCTGAGTCAGTAATTATAATCCTACCACATAGTTACCTTTGGCAGTTTAATAAGATGTCTTCTTACATTTTGACCTCATACATCACAATATTCCCTTTATTTAGGTGGAGGAACTATAATTAAAAATGGAATATTAGTTTTTCCAGTTTTAAAATAGAATTTTAATTTTTCTTTGTTTTATTAAGTGAGTTTGGCCAACTAAGTAGGATGTTTTATTTTTGATTAACTAGTTTTTAAGCAAATATTAAAAATAGCTAAGAAAGTTTTATCATATCTCTTTGTCTTTACTTTCAGTTTTATGTTTATTTTACAATTTATACCTACCTATATATATCATGTACACATCATTTTCAGATATATATTGTACATATAAGCTCATGCATAATTATTTAAAAGTACACTTTATTAAACTATAATGTTTAAGAATTAACAAGGTGCTTATTTTTAACTCAAACAATCTAAACATACAGCTTCCTTTGTGATCACAAGCATTGTGCCAATTTCAAAGGCTAATGAAAAAAAATCTTTAAATTCAGTCAAGCAGCTTTTGACTTAAGAAATTGGGTGCTACTTGACCAATTGATCGTTCAAATGACCATTATTGGTCATATATAGGCTTTTAAGACTGTAAGGAGAAACTGTTGACTTTTATTTGGACAGTTTACTTTCTTATTTATAGATGTAGAAAATTAGAGAAAAATGTACTCTGTGGGTCGATATTGAGCTTCCTGCATTCTCTTAAAATATATAGTGCATACATTACAATGATGTCTTTGGAATCTGTTTTGAGTTAACCTATAAACAGCCTCTTTGAATGGAGTCTTTGGTATTTATGGCAGAGGCTCTTTAGAGTGGCCTGCTAGTCAGCTGGACAGCTCACTGAAAATAAGATTACACTGCAATCAACAAAAACAAACCTCAGAAACCTAATACTGTAAGACATGTATTAGAATGGCATTTTTCCTTAGTCAATGTGGCGAGTACAGAAAGATGATTAAGGGTCAAGCTTATATTACTGATGATTGACTTGCAGTGTCTCTATGTTTTTGGTACTTGTGTTTTTTTTTAGCACTTTTAACAGACAATGGTACTAAATTAAGCAACTGCTGCTTGTTATTTAAGAATGAAATAAAAAGAAAGAAAAACAATATTTATTGATAGTTTGTTATACCCGGAGCAATGTATGAGGTTGGGCAACTATCTTCCTCAGTCTGCATACATCAGTAATGAGATCAGTGGTATTGTTGCTATTCTACAGAAAAGATTTGGCCACTCAGAGAATTGTAACTTCCACAGGGTCACACAGGAAGTGAGTAATAAAGCTGCTCTTTCAACCAAGCTACGTTTGATAAAGTGTACAATCAAATGGCACTAGTTGAAACTACATGTAGCCATCAAAACTGAATAAAAACTTCTTTATATTTGTATTTTTGACATTAATTTTAACAGCCCAATTTAATATATTTTGAGGTAAAAATCTCTGGATGACTTAGAGTAGTAGCTCCTGTACAAAAATCTATATAAGTAAGTGTTAGATACTGATTGAATTTCTGCTTTTAGATATTTAGAATGTGTTATCACTGTATAGATTTTTGGGATGCCAGTCTCAACACAAATCTTCTTTCTTCCCTGGTGAAATGTGCAAACATGCTGTTGCCTCTTTATCGTGGCAAGCTTTATTCTGAATAAATGCACCATAAGGTTAGTACAACTCAAAATCAAAGTTTGACATTAGATTTAGTGCTTTTTTTCTTCTATTATCTTTTCTTTCTTTCTTTTTTTTTTTTTTTTTTTTTTTGATAGAGAAAGAAACAGACTGACAGATAAACAGGAAAGGAGAGAGTTGAGAAGCATCAACTTGTATTTGCAGCACTTTAGTTTTTCATTGCTTCTCATACATGCCTTGACCATGGGACCCCAGCCAAGCCAGTGACTCTGGGCTTCAAGCTAGCAACTTTGGGCTTAACCCAGCAACCATGGGGTCATGTCTGTGATCTCACACTCCAATGACCCTATGCTCAAGCTGGTGAGCCTGTGCTCAGGCTGAATAAGCCTGTGCTCAAGCTGGCAACCTTGGAGTTTTGAACCTGGGACCTCAGCACCCCAGGTCGACATTTTATTCACTGCACCACCGCTTGTCAGGCTCTTCTATTTTTATTGTCTCCAGAATCAACTTAGAATAGAATACATCTTTAATTATTTTGTAAGAAATGTTCATTCATTTATTCTTCAAATGATTATTGAGATGTGGATGCTGGGAGTTTAGACAGATGAACCTAGATAAAGGGGTACCAATGTCGTATTTACCTTAATTTTCAATGAAAAATATTGCTCCTTGCAGTTTTCCTGGGGTTTTAGGCAATCCTCTAGAAAAGGATGTTCTAAGTTATTCTTGACTTTTTACCTGTCAAACCACAATTATTCAGCAGCACAGCATTAAACAAGTTCTATACTTCCTAAGAAGCTAAATTTATCTAATACTAATTGCAGAGGCTGTGTTATTTTTTTTTTTCCACACATATCAATGAAAAATCCATGTGGCTTTATAGAGTTGTGTTTTGTAGTGTTTTATGTGCTACCAGAGTTACTGGGGGCCCCAGACCTATGCCACAAACTCTCTGTGGAAAAGGCATTGTATTCCGTTTATTTTTCCAAAAATACCCTCTGTTGATACTTACAAGCATAGCTTTTTGAAAGTGAGGCTCCAATCCAATCAAATCAAGCAGGGCAAAGAAGAATATCATGTCTAAGAAATAGTAAAATGGTATTTTTTCCCAAGTAGAGGTAGCAAATGCAAAAAGAAGATCAAAGGTCTAAGCTTTATTCAGAGTTTTGAAATGCAATGTCACGGGTTATATGATGGGCAGGACATGATTACTCTCCTTCACTATTTCAGCCTGGGCTGTGATCATAGGGAGAGGGGCTGAGTGGTTTGTGTTCAGGGAAGCCCTGGAATGAAGTCCTCAGGGAGATAGCTGCAACCTCTGTACTGTTTATAGAACTATAGAAACTGAGCCGAGTGAATTGACAGTCACTGAATCCTCAGGGTGGATATCACCCTGCTTATCTTCACTTAAAATAAGTTCAGTCTTGGTAAAAAATATGATGTGAGGATACTGAGAATTAGAATTTCTCTTAGGGCCAGGTTGTTCTTTGTATGGGGAAAGCAGGTGTTCTCCAGGAGACTTCAGCCGAATGACCTTGAAGTCAGACTGTCTATCATCCATGAGGTTTGTTGGCCAGTCATTCTTCATGACTCAAAATGCTCTTTTTGTAAAAGGTGTTTTGCATTCAGATGCTTTTAAGCTAATAACATGGTCTCAACAGATATAAAAAATGGTGATTTCATATGGAACCAGTTATAGATGATCTAAATCTTATTTTATTTGAGAGTATAAATAACCATAAAAATTACCCTAATGCCAAAGTGTTGTTTTTCTTTTGTTGAACATACATTTTAAAATGTGGTGGGGTGGTGATAATATCAGCTCTGGACCTTGACCTCACTCAAAGCGATATGCAGTGAGTGTCAAGGGCATGACATATATGTTATCTTCTTTCATCTTTATAATGAACCTCTGGTGTAGATTATGCAGCAGTTTTGAAATGGATAAAAACTCCGAGGCTTCAGTTAACTTTTTTATGCAATTCATACAGCTAATTCGTGAGAGAGCTAGTTCTCTACCCCAGGTCCTGAGACCTATCAAGTCCTTGCTATCAACTACTGTTCTCTACTGCCCCCTGATTAAAATAATATTAATAATGCTATATCACACAAAACTTGTTAAAGTAACAGGCAGTATCCTAAGATACCAGTTCTGTATAGAAACTTGTTCCTAAAAACATTATTTAAAACAAGCTAGAAATCAGTCATTCAAATGAGCATTGATGGATTTTATCACAAACATAAGCATCACTTTTCTGCATCAGGTCAGTATAGTCAACTTATGGAAAATAGATTTTCCTTAGAAAAATGAAGGAAAGCACAAGAAGATGGTTGATGCCTTCAATTAAATCTTTTACCCTCACAAACAGTTCTAATTAGAATTATTGGTAAAAGAAGTTATCAAGGTAGTAATTGATGAGATCTGTTACTGCCAGTATGATTTGACAATATATTAAAATAACATGGGTACAGTCCTTCATACAATATTGCATATGACAGATTTATATATATATATATATTTGGAAGATATATTCACATTTCTTATTTTATAGTAAGTCATTTTACATTGTAAGTTTTTTGTTGGGTAAATATTTTTATTTCTGATTGATTTATGGTGCTTGGGAAATGGAGACTACATATATGTTTGAAAAGTTAAAGGCTATATTTTTTTCACCGGTGTTTTATTATACTTATTAATCTCTATACAGTGGGAATTTTCTTTTTATCTTTAACTATCTTAGTACATGGGCTTTTAAAGTTTAGTAATAACTTAAATTTTATATGTTATGAGATACTAGTAAAGGTGTTTTACTGAAAATACAGTGTGCTTTGCATCCTCTAAGTTCATTTCTTTAGAACTCAGTACAAGTAAAGTAGGTGGTAAAACTTCATGATTCTTTTGGGTTCATTAAAGTTAGCCAGAGTTATTATGGCAGGAGTTTAATATTCTTTATTTGGTATTCTATGTTTTAGTGTTACCTTGGCAATTTGTAGATTTTTTTTAACTTGGATCTTGACATAATAGTGCTAATATTAAAAGAACTTTTAAAAAATCTTTTCAGATGTCTTTATACCTCATTTTTATAATCATTTGGATGAATTCATTACTAATTCTAAATGCATTGTAAAATGATATGGGTGAAAAACCCGTAGTAGATTCAAGTGGTAGGTTTGCATTATTATTATTTGTTTTAAGATTTGCTTATTTTATTCTTTTCTAAGGTATTTTCTGCTTTTGTTTTTTAGGGTCGTTGCTCCAGGGAGAACTGCAAATATCTTCATCCACCCCCACACTTAAAAACACAGTTGGAGATTAATGGGCGCAATAATTTGATTCAGCAGAAGAACATGGCCATGTTAGCCCAGCAAATGCAACTAGCCAATGCCATGATGCCCGGTGCCCCATTACAACCTGTGGTAAGTGTGATTTCACTCCTCCTTTGTTAAGTTTCTAACTCCAAGTGCTCCGTTTCAATGTTAAAGTAATGATTGCATTAGTTCAAGTAACATAGGTAACACTATCAGTTGCCTAGCACTTTCTAGCAAAATTATCAGTCAAAGCCTGAAATACTTTTCACGCTGTAAAGTTACTCATCTTCTGGGTAATTCATGTGGAAATTTGCATTATAGCATGTTTTTCCCCCTAGAATTTTCTTCAAATGACATCGCATAATTTTCAAGTATAATTTTTTTAAGGGTTATCAAATTCATCAATCTCGTCAATGTGCATTTGCAGGCTACTTTAATGGTAATAAGTAGCAGTAAAAGTTGACGTATGTCCCTCCTTGAAGAGACTCCGTGTAGTTCTCTTTCTTAATAAGGAGGCTTTGTTAGTCTTGTAAATATAAATTGAAGTTATTTTGTAGTTAGAAATGCTAAAAGAATTCTGACAGTGCTGAATCAATACCATAGACTTGGAAGTCAAGGAAAAGGAAAAATAATCAGGAGAGGCAGAAACTCCAAAAGGTTTTTAAGAAAATACTTGAATATTCTAAGCTGCACATGGACATAGAGATTTAATGCTTACTGAGCAATATATGTGAATAACTTGAGTCTGAGCACCTTTAGTTATTTATTTACTTATTTGTTTATTTGGATTTTTGGAGGGTGTATGATAAATGACTCTAATAATCTTTCCTCACATTCATACAAATGTAAGAGATTAGTATCATAATTTTAGGTTGCAAAAGATGTTCTGATGTTAACTGTGATCCGGTAATTCTATTTGAATGCATGTTGAAATTTATGAAGATAATGTATCTGTCAGTAATTTACGTGAAATCCCGTATTTTTCTGATATGGAAACTGTGGCATGTATGCTAACTAATTTTTTCCCTAATACATTTTAACACCTGAACTCAATGTAATTGTTATTCTCTCTTAGAACTTAATGCACCAATCACTCCAAAAAAGAGGGGGGGATTGCATTTCGAGGTGGGAGGGATCTCCATATCACATCGACAGTGATACCAATAATCAGTACTGTGCAGTCGAGGTGAGAGAATATTGTGATTCTGTGTCTATTTTAATCTGATCTATTTATTTATTTATTTTTCATTATTGGGGGGGCAGGGCTCAGTGTAAACTATATCTTAAATATATTTTTGTGATAATCTGCTAATTTCACAGGACTGTTTGGGATAGCATAAACTCTTCCATTTGGTTAAAAAAAGTTTTTAATCATTTTCTCTAGCAAAAAATAATTAGACAAGAGTCATTTACACTTGGCCCTCACACATATAGTTTCAGAGATCTAATAAATCCTTTAGGGTAGCTAATACTTTAGATGATATAAGATTTCTCCTTCATGTGAGATCCATTGTTCCACATAAACATTAAAGCTGGCTCCACCCTCCAGTTAAGGGGGAGCAGCTCTGAGATGAGCCTGCAGGATTCCCAGACTGCAGAGAACAGTATTGGCTATGGCAGCTCCCCTACTCAGCTAGTCCTCGAAAGGCCATTTCCAGGGTCATTACATGTATAAGTCTGAGACAAACCGTAAGCAACATTTATGCTCATGGCTTTGAAATAACAGTAACAAATATTTATTACTCAGGCAATCACCAAATCACAAGTTTCTGAAACCATTAGAAAAATCACTACATTTTCTGGTATTTTTTTGTTGGGTTATTCTCAGCTCAGAGCATTAATTTTCATTAGTTGTGAACATATTTAGGTTTTCTGTTAATTTTCCCTGATATGACTAGATTTGAATGTGGAATTACTCTTTTGTTAGAGGCATTGTGAGATACCAGTCTAGAAATATACTCTGTGCAGAGTTACTTTTGTAATAAGTATAGAAGTCATTTTAAATATTCAGTTTCAAAGCATTTGAGGATGTCAGTGACTATAGAGAAGCCTTTAATCCAGAAAATTTACTTTCAGAACCTCACCTGAGATTTTTTGATCCTTTTTATAGTCAGCTCTGCTTTGATGAGGATAATGATATGGAGATTCAGAAATAAATGAGATGGTCATAACCAGCTGCCTACAGGAATGTTAATGCTGGGCCTACAAATAGGGAATAGAACATGGCTGGAAGCAGCCAGGTGACTAATATGGAAAAGTGTTGCCACTCAAATAGGGTAGCCACTAGCACAGATGATAGTGTTTGAACACATGGCATGAACTTGGATCCAACCCAGGTAGTGAGGATAGCAAAGGAGATAATACTCTGAGCAGATCCATGATAGTAATAGTGTCAGCAGGATCTGAACAGTAACAGGACTTGTGGTCATACAGGTGAAGCATCTTAGCTTTCTAAGGGCAACCAGATGGCCCCCAAACGGTAGCTAGAGGAACACAAAGAGGCAAGGGGTTAGCAAGGTCTAATCAGATTCAAAAGTGCCTACTATTGTGCCTGGCATAAAGCAGAGAACAATTGCTTGATAAGGGAAAGAATGAATGAGGGAAGGAGTTTGCCAAACATGAGAAAAACAGGCAGAGGTTCATGGTAGTTCACCTCCCCCAGTGCCCAAAAGAACCAGAGCCTAAGACCAATTGAAGAGACCGCAGCATAGAATGGGGGCTAGAGGCAGATACGTTTTATCAGACTGTTAGCAAAGGCAGCCATGGGCTTCATGAGGGTATTTTTGGGACCAGGAAATTGCTATTATGTCACTCAATTTGGGTTCTTGTTTTCTCATAAATTTTGAAAGACCTGGTCTATAAATTTTATTTTGGAACATGACACTGGGCTGACTTGGGGAATGCAGGGATTTGTAAGAGAATTTCTTGTTTTTAAGGACTTTATAAATTGTAATGAAATGCACCAAGCCAAGAATCAGAAAGGGGACTTAACATTTTGGGGGCAAATATAATACTATGTGGGCATTTACTGAAATCAATACTTTCTGTACCAAAAATTCACACAACCATCCTATAAAGTAAGTAGTGTTATCCCAAGTTTACAGATGAAGACTCAGAGCTTCAGAGAAATGAAGTATGATGACTGGCCCTGCTGGCCCAGCCACTGACTAGCTGTATAACTTGAAGATAAATGGGAGACATGTAATATTTAATTAAAAATAATAAAACATTTAGATTGATTTCCATAGTGCTACTTTAAGTTTTATTTATTTTTTGTTTTTTTATTTTTGCCATGCACTATCTGGTGGAAGGATAATGTAACAAGAAATTGCTAACCAAGCTAACCGAAGATAGATAGAACCTTGTGGCTTACAACTTGGAGGCCTCTGGTATATTTCCTTGGTGCATTCCTATAAGATCTCCTTCAGAAATCTTGTTGATTTCAGGTTCTTGCCATTGCCGTCAAAGAGCTAGCAGTGGCCTTGTGCATTCCCCTATACTCCCAAAGGTCAGCCTTGGTCATCTGTAACTTCCCCAATGGCAGCTGTCCTGCAGGTACACACACCAAGCTGTGTTGAGGCCCCTCCCTCATGTCGAATTCGCTGCGTACTTCATGCATTTGAAGTCACTAGGGACAGAGAAATTCAGTTATTGGGTTTGGCGCAGGCATGGGAGCCTCTCTGCTGCTTCTGTCATCTGTCTGCTCCCACCTCTCGTGTTCTAAGTGTTTGTTGGCAGTTGGATGCTCAAAGCTTTGAAGTAATCATTTGTCATACTTCCAGGAACACCTGGGATGCTGAACTTAGTTTTTAGTACTTTACTTTCCAGTTTATCCAACTAGGGGTTGAGATAAGGCTACATCATCCCAAAGTGCTTCTGATAAGATGTTTCCAAGTCAGTCACCCTGAATCATTTTTTGTCCACCTGCCCTTCTTACTGCCTAATTCTATCAGGGAGCCTGCACTTCCTCATGCAGCTTGAGAATGGGCCCCAGTCTCAGGGACTGCAACATTTGCTACTTTTCTACTTGGAGACCTAGAAGTGAGTCTTCTTTATTTAAATGTTCAGTCTAACTGGTCATTTGATTTGCCCAATCAGCAAGTCAATCTAGAAACAGAGTTTAAGACTTTGACTGTAGTTGTATGCTACCTTCTTAGCAAAAAAAAAAAAAAAACAGAAAAAAAAACACATCATAAGGGGAATTTGTTGATAACTTCCATTAGCTTTTGGCACTGTTTCTCTTCAAAATAATTGTTTACAGAGGCTGTTGTACAGGGTTGCACAAGAAATCTAGTTGTACATACTCAGATATCTGGTTTCATACCTTGATTGTGCTGTTTTTTAAAAGCCATAGTTTTTCATTGCTTGCTAGTATGACCTTTACAAATACACACACATGCACACACATAAAATCTAGACAGATCTGATTTAAAATTTGTGTTCTGTAAATCCCAGAAGATACAATTATGTATTATTTATTGAATAACATTTTATTAAAACTTGCCAACATTTTTTACAAAACACTGTTTTGCATAGCATTTTAAAATAAATTAGGGCCCCTGTGATATTTGCAACATGACAGCATGATAACATGATAGCTTAGTAAATTCAGTATTAAAAATTGCAAAACAAAAATAAAGGAAAAGAAATTAAATTTTTCTAACAAGCATATTAGAGAAGTTGATGATTAACTTTTGCGGTAAAGAGAGGAAATAACATTAAATCCCTTTTGTAATGTTTAAATACCTATTTCTAGAAAATATTTAATGCATCTGCTACTGACAAAAAACCCCCAGCAAATCCATTGATATATTTGATAAGCAAATGTTTGTTGGGGACCTGTGGAGATGCCAGCTGCCAGTTAGCTACAGAATGAACAAAACACAGTGCACAAGACTGCCCTCTGAGAGCCTGCAGGCTAGTTCCAGGAGAAGAGGTGGCCGAGGACACCCATGTGGTGATTAATCCTGGACTTGAGTGATGAGGACTTCAAGAAGAACAGAGGGCAGGGAAGGCCTTTTTATAGTTGGTGTGGGTGGATCAGGGGAACCTTCAACAGTGAGAGTTCTGACTCCTGAAGCGTGATTAGGAATGAAATGAGTGGGCAGGGCAGGTACAGTCTTCAAGGTGGAGGGAAACACATGTTGAGAAGAAGAGGGCCATCAGGGAACACATGTCCTTAGAGACCTCACCTAGACCCGGAAAGCCAAACCTATGTCTGTTCTTAAACAGTAGTAGAAATTGTGGAACTGGAATCATCCACGAACATTCAGAGTGCGCTGCTGTCTGCCTACCTACCTCCATCTCCCCAGACATGCTGATGAGGCGAGCGGCAGGGCACTCAGATGTCAGGTTCTCTGAGTCTAGGTGATTCTCACAGACACAACCAGCACTGAGAACACTGATTCCAGAACCACCAGAATCAGACACACCTGTGGCCCTACTCTAGGTCTTCCATGCACTCTTTTGTGACTGTGGGCCCATAATCTCTGGGAGGCCCTGTCCTTACCTGAAAATGGGACTGATAACACCTACCAGACAAGGCTGAAATTTTTTCACATGTTTTTTCATTGATTCACTGACTCAAGCACTTATTCAATGTGTGTTTATTGTGTCCTCTCTGTGTGCCGGGCATTGGTCTGCGTTCCGGGAACTTAGCAGTCTACTAGACAGGTGTCCCCCCCCACACACACATACACATCTTAATAGCATTGGAGTTTGTGTTCTTGTTTGCCCCTCAAGTTTATACTCTGCTGTTAGGAGGACTAACTGCAGAACAGGTGCAGCACTGAGCACAATGCCTGGCACACAATAAATAGAGGGAATTATGCTAATAGCCGTGTTTGCACACATTTAACCAGGGTCATAATGTGAAATTGAATAACATTTTCATTTATAATAAAGCCTGATTACCTTAATAGAATCAGACTGTCTCATTTAAAACAAACAAATGATTAGCCTATGAAAGCACCTGCATTAGTAAGCTTGCAATTTGTTTTTCTCAGTTCAGGGTGTTCAGAGGCACAAGATAGTAATAAGCCAAACCCTTCTTTATGCCTTTTCCGGAACCAAGATATCTGTAAATCATTATTACAAGGATGCAGTTAGTAGCAGATGCACCAATTATGTAGTTATCTATTATCCTGTGGGTACTCCAGAGAAAATAGGATGCCACTTGATGATACCATTGCGTTAATGTCCATCCTTGCAATTCTGCTGAAACCCATGCAGGGGAGCATTTGGAATTGGTGAATCAGCAGTTCCGTGATTAGAGATGCCTTACTAATCAGATTAGGGCCCCAATGAGGCCAGTAGTGACCTACCTCCAACACGGGTGGGAGGTGGGAGCTCGGGTGGGAGGTGGGAGCTCGTTGAAAACACAATGTAACAAATTTACAAAAACTCAAAAGAAATGAAAGAATGTCTTTTTTTTTTTTTTAAGCAGCTTTTGGAATCAAGTTTCAAAGCATCAAGCTATCATTATTGATTGCCCACCTGTTTAGCAAATAGCTCTACTTATCTGGAGAGGAAACCATTTGAGATAATGCTTGATGAGGAGTAGCTGTTTAGGATTTTTAAAAGCTGCTACAGATTTTACTTGGGGAGAAGGCCCTAAAATTCACCAGATTTGAATTTGTTCTGCCTGAATTGAGTCTGGAAATCAATTCATATGATGATGTTATAGGAACAATACAGTGTGAACTTGTTTCTAGTTAATAAGATCCATGTTTTTATCTAATAAGAGTATTCTTTTCTTTGTAATATTCAGCTGCTATATTCTGGCTATTGTAGATTATATGTTTATTTTACTCAATGAGCTTTAACAAAGCTGAATTTTATTGGCCACTTGACTTAGTTCCTTAAAATGTGAATGCTTTTCTTCGCTCCAAATAATTTTGTAAATTTAACCTCTGGTTCTAAATAATTATAATAATTGTATACAGTGATATAAACATCTCAGTAACTTTCTGAAGTATACATTGAAAAATGCACTATCTGTCCTGACCACTGGTGATGCAGTGGATAGAGCGTTAACCTGGGACACTGAGGCCCAGGTTCAAAATCCTAAGGTCCCTGGCATGAGCACGGTATCATCAACATGATCCTAAGGTTGCTGGCTTGAGCAAGTGGTCACTGGCTCAGCTTGAACCCCACCCCTACCCTGTCAAAGCACACATGAAAAGCAGTCAGTGAACAACTAAGATGACACAAGTATGAGTTGATGCCTCTCAACTCTTTCCTTTCCTGTTTCTTTCCTTCTCTTACTAAAAAAAAAAAAAAATAGTATTATCTGGAAATATATGTTAATTCATAACAATAGAATACAAAGAGGAATGATGTTACCTGATATGTCCATATTCTAAACTAGTCTTTTACTCTTCAGTGCTAAATTTCCTATCATTCTTAAATATTTAATAGAGAAAAATAGATTGCTGGCCTGGCTGAAATTTCACATATTGTATCTGAGGGTATGTAACAGTGTAAGTTTTACCTGAATATTTTGGAGTAGACATCCAAGTTCAACATGTATTTGCTGTGCAGGTCAACGCTTGTCCTGCTGCTGCCTTGGCAGCCAGTAGACAGTGGAGCAGCATAAAAGTCAGCTGCTGTTCAAGCACCTGTTAGTGAGCAGTGAGCATCCTGGGCCATGGCTGTTGGCAGGTTATGGGTTGTTAATATCTGGAACACTTGGATAGTTTCCTGTTGTCAGTGTGTAGCTACTTAGGGCAGGGGTGGTCCTGAGGATGGAAGGTATTACTTTAGGCCAATTCATCAGGCGAGAGCCATCAAACTGGCAGGGCAGCTGACCATGGCATTTAAACCAACACATTCGGGCCCTGGCTGGTCAGCTCAGTCAGTTAGAGCATTGTACCGAAACACCAAAGTTACAGGTTTGATCAGGGCACATACAAAAAGCGATCAATTAATGCACAGCGAAGTGGAACAACAAATGAAGTTCCTCTTTCTCTCTCTCCCCCTCTCTGTTTCTTTAAAATCAATCAATAAATAAACCAACACATTCAGAGGCATAATTATTTTAACTTGATAATATCAGTGATGTATCATTTCTTCTCCCAAGTGAATCAAATTATGTATTAAGTATTCTTGTATTCATGGTCTTCTTAGTAAGACTGTATATGCTAGACACAAAGATTTTGTCGTAAAATAATATGTGAGGTCAAGTAAAGAGGTCATTTCTAGGACAGATTTTCAACCCCAGCTCTATTGACATTTGGGGTGGGATAAATCTTTGTTGTCAGAGGCTGTCCTGTGTGTTGTAGGACACTTAACAGCATCCTTGGACTCTACCCATTAGATGCAAAAGCACCCCTCAACTCTGTGACTGAAATGTCTTTAGACATTGCCAAATGTTCCCTTCAAGGCAGAATTCCCTGTAGTTGAGAACCACTGCCCTAAGAAGGAGGGAATACCTAAATTCCACTTTCCTCTTACAAACACAGGATAAGTTAGGGCCAGAGTAGCTAAAGGAAATGTATTTCTTTTAACATGTTTCTTTTGAGCTATAAGAATTAGTATTGTAATATACAGCTTTTTTACTCATTGATTTGAGAGAGAGAGAGAAAATGGGAAGAGAGAGAGAGAGAGAGAGAAGCATCAACTTGTTTTTTCACTTAGTTTTGTACACTTCTCACACTTACTCTGACCACAGTTTCAACCCATGATGACCTCTGCTGTGCCCAGTTGATGCTTTAATGACTTATCCATGTAGCATACATCTTAATTACATTAAAACTTTAGTCCAAATTTCTCTTGACTACTGTGTAAACTCAGATAATCTAACTTCTTATTCCTATCAGAGGGAAAAATTAGCTACATTTTAATGTGCCTTTTATTCTACAAATATTTCTATGATTCTGTTCCTTACCACAGAATAAAAGAAAATAAATTGTTAAAAATTACCTTCTAGGACAGGATTAATTTTGTCTATTGGTTTTTGTGTTTTGGAGACAAACATTATTACATCAAGCATTGAACTATAAGAATTGAAACTCCATTGAAATAGGAAGTTGAAAATACATCAATAAAATGAGAAAATGTGTTAGATTAGACTTTTAAAACTGGAAAAGAAAATTGCTAAAGTAGATTTCAGGTAAATTTTTTAATTCTATCAAGAACATATAATTCCTGATATGTAAATTTTTATATCAGCAAATAGAAACCATTTTCATATATCCATGAAAACATTTCTGGAAGAAATTTAATATTGTAGCATTTTCTTCAGTGCTACTATAGGTGTTCCCTTGAACAATCAGTAGTTTGTTAGAAGTATTCTGTTTCAGACTTCATATTTCTGAATGTTATTCCTCTAGTAAGGTGAATTTGTTATTAAATAATCTCACAAGGTATCATAGGCTGGTGGAATACTTATAATTTCCCCAGAAAAACCTGCAACAGGTGAATATGCCAAACGCTTTATCTTATGTGCTCAAAAGAGATGGTGTCATCATCTCTTTCACTTATCCCATGAGATTCATTCACAGTTTACATTGTTGACTGTGAAACTCAGTCATCCACCAAGAGTTCTGTTTTATTTATTCCAGATAATAGGACACTTGCAACCTATTAACAATTATAAACAGATCTTTCAAGTACATCTGATATAGCAATTATGAAGTATATGTCTTAGACAAGTTTCTAGGGTTATATCAGGACAGCAGTGGAGATTACATAACTACAGAAAAGTTTCCCTATTGAATAGCTGATCTGTTGTTCATTAAGCAGTAGCAAGTATTATAAACCGCAGAGTTTAAAATTCCAGTGGAAAGCTTAATGGTACGATACCTGTTATAATTTAGAAAAACATAAATCAAACCTTATTAATGAAACATCTTTATCCTGAACGAGAGTAAATAAACACAATTATTATATAAATAGAAAGAGGTAGTGGGGGAAGAAAGGAAGAATAGATTGGAGATGGATGGATGGATGGATGGATGGATGTTTAGATGGATGGTAGATGAATGATATGTAAGATATCAACTTTCAATCAAAACCTTCATGTTAAGTTTTACTTTTTACTTTATTTTTCAGCCAATGTTTTCAGTTGCACCAAGCTTAGCCACGAATGCATCAGCAGCCTTTAATCCCTACTTGGGACCTGTCTCCCCAAGCCTGGTTCCAGCAGAGATCTTGCCGACTGCACCCATGTTGGTTACAGGGAATCCTGGCGTCCCTGTACCTGCAGCTGCTGCAGCTGCTGCACAAAAATTAATGCGGACAGACAGACTTGAGGTAGGAATTATTAGTAATGGTTTCTTTAGGTACTCTTTTCTAATTTGCAAAGTGTACTGTTTCTTTGTTTATTTCTTCCAAGGTCATCAAAGTTTAAAAAAGGCCCTGGTCCATTGGCTCAGTGGTAGAGTGTCAGTCTGGCATGTGGATGTCCCAGGTTCGATTCTCGATCAGGACACACAGGAGAAGCACCCATCTGCTTCTCTACCCCTCTTCCTCTAACTTCTCTCTCTTTTTCTCTCTCTCTTTCCTTCCTTCAGCCATGGCTCAATTAGAGCAATTTGGCCCTGGGTGCTGAGGATGACTCCATGTCCTCAGGCACTAAGAAGAGCTCAGTTGCTAAGCAATGGAGCAACGCCCAGATAGGCAGAGCTTTGCCCCCTAGTGGGCTTGCCAGGTGGATCCTGGTCAGAGCACATGCAGGAGTCTGCCTCCCCTCCTCTCACTGAGTAAAATAAATATAAATATACACAAGTTAAAAAATTTGCAAAGCAAAGGTTTTAGTTTAATGTTTGGAGCATTTTACTAAAATATAGATCTGGTATAATTGATGAATATAATGTTCATAAAATCCTTCCCATCCATATGTAGAATAATGGATAAGAACTTGGACTCTGGGGTCAGACTGCCTGTTACTTTGTTGTGCCTCAGTATCCTCATTTTTGAAATGGAAGTAATAATGGCGCTTACCTCAAAGAGTTAGAAGAATGGCACCCATCAAACGCTTCTTAAATGTTTATTGTTGTTGTTGCTATTAAGAACTACAAATTTTATTAATACCCTGATACATGTTCTCACAAAGATGTTATTTAGTTACACTCTATAAAGCATTTTAAAATTTATTATTGCAAATTGCCTCATCGACTTCCCCATATTTTGTTTAGAATAGCAAGGCAGCTTTGTTTCTGAAGTGTGCTCTTATAAACATTTTTAATTGGAAATTGTGTGATGCTCTAAGTCCTAGAGTCAAGGATGATCAGACATTTGTGCTATGCTATTGCTCCATGAGAAAGAAATTAAAGCCATAAATCTTATATTGAAGTTGTTGTTCAGAGTTCCAGCATGGCTGTAAATTAGTGGATTTGGTAAACGATGATGGAGAGGTACATGGAAGCTCTCAAACCTGGCGCTGCTGTCCAACTAAAAAAAAAAAATGACCTTTTCCTCTTCTCCTCATTAGGATGAGGCAGTACTGAATGACGAGAAGTTTTACATGGATTAATTACTGAGAAAGAAGCAAAGTAGGGTTTTGCTGTAAATAGAACTGACACTAATAATTTATCAGTTTAGCAGGAATTTATTTAATAAACACTAATTTCCTTATTAAGTTTTATTGCATACTTTACAGAGGATCTCAGATTTCATCATAGTTATAATTGCTCCCACCTTTTAGATGGTGATAATAATAGTTGATATTTATTATCTACCAAGTACAGTCAATGCTTTACAAGCATCACACACTTAATCTTCAAAACTATCTTAATGAGGAAGATATTATCATTAACTCCATTTTAATGGGCAGTACCTTTAGGGGGGAGATGTATCATCATTTATTCAAGGTCACAAAGGTAAGTTGTTCCTGTTGGGGAGGGCGACTCAGAATTCCATTTTAAACACTATCACTCTCCCATTCCCATATGGGTGATAGTGCAAAGACGAGGCAGCAAACTTTGGCACCTGTATACTCTGTAAAGTTGTATTTGTTTTAGGTTCATTTCTTACCTTTTATTAAACATTTGGAAAAGGCTGCTGATTAAGAGATTACCACAAGTAGAACCTAGGAAGGACTGGGGGACCGAGTTGCTTGCCCTCTGTGCACAAAGGATTCTGCTGTGTGCTAGAGACATTAGAGAGAGACCCCTGGACTCGTGCGTGCTTATTGCACAGTGTGCTTGTTCGTTAATGAACCGATACTGTTTGCAGATATATTAGGAGGAAATGTTAAGAAATTTTAAATACTTAAAAATTATCAAATGCTCAACACGTGAACCTCCCCGCAAATTTTCTGAAGTAAACTCTGAATTCATAATGCATAATTGCTGATTAAGTATTACTAGGAAGTGCTATTTAAACAGCTGAGAACATCTCTATTTAAATTTCATTAAAAGAATCACTTTAAAAGGCTGAGCTCTCTGGTCAGAACTCTTCTAAAGGAACCCTCTCACAATTTTAGGTAGTCTGCAATTGATTACATTTTGTGTAGTGTTTAATTAAAGTGAAAACTTTTAACTTTGAGGTTTTATCTTTTCTATTGGGAGGATCCTCTTCATGTATTTTGTCTTTTTTTTTCCTTTGGCTGCAGTCACAACAAATGACAGTGCTGCACTGACTGACATCTCTTTTTAACCTGAAGTCTGCTTATCTAAATGCCCAATGGTAGGGCAGCTTCCTGCCTCATTCTTGTTAACTGGATCTGATCCATTGTCACAGTTACAACCTGTTAGGATATTGCAATGTGAAGCTAAGGGGCATGTCTTCCTGCTCAGCACTTGATTATTTAGACACTCTTATCTCCTGGTTATTTCTTCTCGTGCTAATTGCACTGCAGATTGGAGTCTAAAAGACATGGTTGAAAGTGCACACACTGATTTATTCATTGGCCACATGGTTAGTTATTGGGGGTTAAAATCTATACTCTTTCTTTTTTTCCCTCTCTCTATGAACTCTGAAGTAATTTTCAAATTTTGAGTTCCCCTTGAGGTGAAATAAAATTTAAATCAGTTAAAATATTGGCTAGTATTTCTTGCCATTTCACTTTGCTGCAATTTGTTAAACGATAAAGAAATTAAAAATATTATAGCTTTATCAGCCTTCTGGTTCTTATGTAATTGCTTGGAAGAACTAACATGTATTTACAGCACCTGACCTGCTTCTACAAAAAAACTGTTAAATTGGAAAACAGTAATCCAAGGATTAGTTGCTAGTGAGTTAAGAGAGTAACCTTGGATCATGGTTCTCATGTCCACTGAGCTTCCTTCATATTCAACACATATAAAATTAGGAGATTGTACTGGATAATCTCTAAAATCACTTTCAGTTAAAATATTCTAGGGACAATTATGTCATCTTCTTGGTTTAAAGGCCAGCCACAAGCTTTTGAAAACATACACACACATAAGCTTTATCTCAATATTCTTATTATCCATCCTTTGTTGGTTATCTTTTAAAAGACTTTGTATCTACCTACTTTCTATCCTATAAAAGTAAGTTTTCTTGGTTCTCTTTACTGAGGAGCAAATGTCTTAAATATCTATCACAGTGGCTTTTAAAATTCCATTTTACGACTTTGGGATGCCTTTCTGTAATTGCCAAGCAGCAGTTTATTTTGAATGAGTACTGTAAGAAATTGCTAAAAACTATAGGTACTGGAAAAGACCAAGGTTTTTAGTCGTAGTCCTGCTTTATTATGAAGAATAAGAAAGTCATTGTTTGACTTGTCAAGAAACATAGAAACACAGTAATTTTTTATGATGCTAAAAGGATTTCTGAATACATCCATCCTCTCCTTTATTAAACGATAGCCAATGAAGAGCTATTGAACATCATTCAAGTAGAAAGTGTGGTGAGGGATATCTTTGAAATCTCTTAACTATCTTATAGACAACAAACAAAGGTCCACATCAGAGGAGTAATGCCAGGCTCATGAATTATGCCCCATAGTTTGTTAAATCAATGAACAAATGAGTCAATCAAACAATCAACCAGTGAATCGCAGAAAAATACTTGCTCTTATTCAGAATTTAAGGTAATCCAACAGAGCGGTTAAAACATGACAAATTTTTAGCTTTTGTTAGTATTCTCCTTGGGAACATGTTTTAATTTTGAGCTTTCCAGGTACAAAATATGACAGCTTGTTCATGCCCTGAGCCCTCGGGGTGTTGGTTAAAAATGCAGGGTGTCATTCCCCAAAGACTGATTCCAGTCTTCGGTGGGGCTGAGGAGTCTTTCACAGGTCAGCCAGTCAAGTCTAAATGCAGAGTCCATAGGGTACTTCCTCCAATGGATGCTAGCCTTTATTCTCTTTTCATCGTTTACCTCATGTACAGATATTTTGATTCTGAGTTAAAAATCTGCCTCCTCCAATTCACTTAACATCCTACTGTTTAAGTTGCTGAGAACATGATGAACTGCTTAATAATATAATCTAGGTAAACAGTGATGATTAAGGCAATTTATACCACATTAATAGCATTAATCGCCCTGGCCGGTTGGCTCAGCGGTAGAGCGTCGGCCTGGCATGCGGGGGACCCGGGTTCGATTCCCAGCCAGGGCACATAGGAGAAGCGCCCATTTGCTTCTCCACCCCCGCCCCCCCCCTCCTTCCTCTCTGTCTCTCTCTTCCCCTCCCGCAGCAAGGCTCCATTGGAGCAAAGATGGCCCGGGCGCTGGGGATGGCTCCTTGGCCTCTGCCCCAGGCGCTAGAGTGGCTCTGTACGCGGCAGAGCGACGCCCCGGAGGGGCAGAGCATCGCCCCCTGGTGAGCAGAGCATCGCCCCTGGTGGGCGTGCTGGGTGGATCCCGGTCGGGCGCATGCGGGAGTCTGTCTTACTGTCTCTCCCCGTTTCCAGCTTCAGAAAGAAAAAAGAAAAAAAAATAGCATTAATCAAACAAAAGCAAACCAATGGCTCTGTACTTCAGATGCTGATGAAGATAAAAGATTTCCATTTGGTTAACATTATCATAGTCATATCAACAGTCTATCTGAGAAAATCATACAGAGTATTTCAGGGAAGGTGGACAAACTGCTTGGCTTCTGATATATCTGCAGTTGTAGAGGTTATTTTAAAATAAATTATTCTTGTACTGAAAGTTTTATTCTACTGAGTAATCATAACATTGTTTTCTAGTTCAGGCCACTGGATACTGGATGCTTCTGCATATTGACCAAGAAGACCCTAGTGACTGTCATAGTTTTTATATAACTAAAAATATGATACCTATTGAAACAAAAAAAGCACATAAAGCTAAATGGGGATTAAAGAGACAGTGAAAGCATGATAAAATTGAGACTTTTATAGGAATAGGAGTTTAACAGATTTGGCATGATCTATTGGATATAAGACATTCAATTAAAAAGTACTAGAAAAGCAGATGTTTTAATATAAGAAAGGCTTATTGATAGAGTTGTCTTGACTTAGTGTTTTTGCGGGTGTTTGGGTACAGCTTATATGATACTTAGTTTCTCTAGAAAATTACTAGGAAATCTTAAGTTTTGTGCCCACAGGTTTATATAGTTTAAATGTATATTTTAAATCAGTAGTAAAGCTTTAGAATGGTTCTTACAAGTGTACTCACATCCCGTTTAAAATATCTAAGGTGCCTGCATCCACAGATAAACCTTGAACAATCCAGTGTTGTTCTTTTGGTTTTGTGCTGGGATGCGAAAGAAAAAACCCCTGTGCTTTCTGTCTGTCTCTGTGGCAGCCCAGACTGAATAGGGGACTACATCTGCAACACACACACAGACACACATGCACACACACACAGGTGCGCATGCGGAAAAGAAACATCTAATGTGCTAGGACTGTCCATTTTTTCTGTTTTGGTTAGTTTGCATTTTGTTTTAGAGATGACAGTTGTAAATTGCCTCAAATAAGGTAGTTGCTCATCTTGGTTTGGTCACTCATTTCTGCTGTTCTTCGACTAATTTATTCACCCAAATTAGAGCTAAAATTTTTCCATCTTTGCAGTGATTTAGAAAGAATAACAAAAGTAATGATAGATTTGAGTATTTTTGGAATATTGACAAGGTTGTTTCATAGTTTGTGTCTTCCTGTCTTTTTGGTTTGCACATTCATTTTTGGGAATGAGTAAATTAAAACTTGGCAGTGGATTTAGTGGGAAGTTTCCTGTAGTTGGTCATTGCTATATCAGATTTAATTTCTTTAATCACATGAAGTCAAGTTACAAATTCTTAGCTTTATCATCTGCAGAAATATGCTCATGTTTTCTGTTTTGATGATAGTGTTGGGTTCTGTTGTAGATTTGAAAGAAAACTCCCATTTAATCTTAACAGAAATCCTTTGAAATAGCTGAAATGAGTGTCTTTTTCTTTTCTTTTTATAAAAGGAGGAAAAATGAGGTTTCAGATAAACCAAATTTGTACAATTATTAGATCATAGACTGAAAATAGATTATCATATCATCAGATATTTATCTTGGAAGTTTAATTGTACAACCAATTATCTATTATTTCCCCTAATCACCAGAATTTTTAAATGTGGAGATTTTAATCCCTTTGAGTTGAAAATACAGATAATTTCTTTGCATTAAATTGTATACTTATGACCAGTAATGCTATGGTACTTATAAAATCACTGATTATCCAGTATTCTTTTTGTAATGTGTTATGTTAGCCCAAGCTTAATAGAAAATAAAGTCCACAGTACTTATTGTTAAACAGCAGGTATGTATATGTCTTTGAATAAGGTACTTAATATTGGTCACCAGGTTTAAATCGACTTCACAAAATGTTAAAATGGCGTGAGTCCCTGTTTTCTGTTATAAGTCATTTACTGTTCCTGTTTTTGGATGTTATTCTCTAAAGATGAATGAGTTAAATATGGTGAGCACAAACCATGTCGCTGAAAGAGATCTCTACCTAAAGAACATACAATTCAATGTCCAACTTTGAGTAAATCCAAATATTGACAGAATTTTCTTCAAGTTGCAATGCCTTAATTTGCAGAGAACAGATGAATTTAGTGCTACTTATCAAGCCTATTAATATGATTTTGACCATTTTGAAATATATTTGTCATGTTTATATGAAATTAAAGATCAAATAACAGAACTCTGAACCAGATGTGTGTGGTGTATTTTAAGCTAGCTATACTTTTTCTTAGTATTCACTACTTCATAGCTGGTAATTGTAGGAACTCGAATGCACAGTTGCTGATTGTATACTCTATCCTCTTTCTGCTATTCCACTGCCATTTAATTAACAAAAGAAGCTTTCTGTAGAATTCATTCACATTTCTTTGGGAAGCTTTTCTGACTATTTTTTCTTTTGATTATTTTTTATTCTAGATGTTTTTCTGGAAACAGAATTCTACTTGATTGTCTACAGTAAATATCTTTATTGAAATCATGATGGTTTTTACTGTGAAAGCAACCTCTTAGCCATTTTGTATGAAACCATGTAAAACTTAACTGATTTACATAACAAATCTTGCCTTAA
Source organism: Saccopteryx leptura (assembly GCF_036850995.1). Classification (NCBI taxonomy): domain Eukaryota; kingdom Metazoa; phylum Chordata; class Mammalia; order Chiroptera; family Emballonuridae; genus Saccopteryx; species Saccopteryx leptura. The sequence continues at coordinate 197,055,973 of NC_089504.1, forward strand.
CACTTACAGTGTAAAAGACTCTTGATTGAAGCAAATTATGTGTTTAGCTAAATGGATAGAATTATTTTAATGTAGGGTTGAAAAACCACTTCCAAAACTATAAAGAGTACTTACATTTGTTGATTCTCAAATGCCATTTCTGCACATTTATCCTTAGAAAATGATTTTTTAAAAGGCCTATAGTCATTAAAACATACTTTGCAATACTTATGGTATTTGAGAATATTGAAAATGATTTAGATGCCCTCCAAAAGTGTTACCTATATTATACACACCTGATGGAATTTGATGCAGTCATGAAAAATGATTTCCCCCAGACACTTAGTAAAATGAGAAGTGCTTAGTGAAAGCAGGTCACAGAGTGATAGTTACACTATGATTACACCTTTTTGAAATATGTCTATATATGAAAGACTGGATGAGACTATAAAAGGAACCACAATGTTGTTAGGATTTTAAAATTTAATTTTACCTTATGTGTTCCAAATTTTCTGTATGGCATTATGTACAATTTCTTATCCTGATTTGATTTATGAGATGGAATTTGTTGAAATTTTGTCTGTCAATTATAATTTGCTAGAATTTTGTATCTAAGAGATTCCTTTTAGGGATTAGTATAGTCTAAAGTTTTCTTCAACTTGTCAGAGAAATCAGGCCAAATAGCCCTGCTGTTCTGTAGCTCTCAAAAATAAAGGCTTTCACAAGAGATTTTTTATTTTTTCAAAGACAAGAATGATGGGAAAGCAGCTATTTCAGTATATTTCTTCTGTTCCATTTCCTCTGTCAGGAGAAACCATAAGGTGAGGGGGGAATTTAACAGTCATAAACGTATATCATGCAAAAGCATTTCACTATATTATTTGAAGTTCAGCAAAGGCTAGCTATCGATCAAATTCTAAGTTTTGTTCTCTGAACATATGTACCCTGATTTATCAATGTCACCCCATTAAAATTAATAAAATATAAAATAAAAAAATTCTAAGCTAATTACTAGTTATCAACTCTGTTTAAATAATTGTATGATTCTCCCTAAATGCATCCTACATGTACAAAATTATAGTAAACCATTACTATAAACCTAAATAGTAAATAAACCAATACAATGAATGAATAAAGCTATACAAATTGCTCACGCATGAATCAAGCAAATGGAGAGGGATGAGAAGGTATCTTAGAATGACTGTTTTCATGTAATCTGAATTCAAGTTCACATCACTGGAAAAAAAAAAGAACATTGCAATAAAGAAATAAAAAGTCAGAATCAACCCAGCACTCAGGTTACATTTTGAGAAAATGGTGCTCCAATTTCTGGCACCAGCAGTGCCATAATTGTTTTTGGAAAATGAGAGATCTTTGATTTTAATACTTATTAAAGATCCTACAAATAGATCACTTTTAGGTCTTCTTATTAATATGGCAAAGAGTAAGATCAGTTGAGAAACAGAACGTTAGTTCACCTGCAGCAAGTTTCTTTGTGAGCCTATTCAAGAAGCACAAACTACTGAAGAGCTAACGGCAGTAGTGTGAGGTCACGTGTAGTTTCCTATTTGATAAAATTGCATCCACAGATTTGCTTAAACAGGAAAGTAGCCTTTCTGTTCATAATACTGTAGTTTTAGCATAAGTTTCATCTAAACACATGCAAAGTTTTTATTCTCCTTTAAGTGTATCTGTCTTCTCATCTCTGTCAATGAACCTGATAAAGTAAAAGTTAGTTAGAGACCAGGCATTTGTGGTTTAGACAGCTCCTCACCTGATCCTGGTGTTCAGTCCAACTAGAGGACAACAGATCTGGAAAACAGCGTTATCATTTTTTGCTTTTTGAGTTATAACCCCCTGGTTATCCTTGTTTTCTTCTGTTTAAAAAGATAAAAGAAATAGAAAACATTGGGTCATCTCTAATTTTCTAAGTCATTTTTGTGTTCTTGATATTTCTCAGAGTGTCTGGCCCATAGTAGTTATTCAATAAAATTTTTAAATAAATTGAATGAGGTAGTGAATAGACTTGGCACATTGGCATGGACATGGAATACAAAATGTTAGCTAGTATCAGGTTTCCAAATAATGCATTTGAGATGTTGTTTATGATGTTCTTTTTAGGATGTAGCATGATACAGATTATACAGGCCTTTTGAAAGGATATGTTTTCTTCAATAATGGGGTGGGAGTATAATGGGGAAAAGATCTAAAATTCAGTGTGATCATTTTATGCACACAAATTCGAGAAAACCTTTGCTTTTTAATAGTAACAGGGTTTCCGTTTCTCTTTCTTACTGAACTAAATAAAGTACAAGGGATCTTTAGTTGCTCCACTTGTGAAAAGAGTGAAAAATAAAAACCGTTTTCCTGAAGCCTGAAGTAGGAACATGAAAATATTAAAAGAACATTCCATGTTTTAGATGGCCATCTTGTGGCAAAAATAAACAGGGGTAACTATCCCAAGTGAAGACAGTTTTGGAAACCTGATAGTAGCAGTCACCATGACAAAACTTGAATAGTAGGAGTTAAAATTGAGCAATTGATTGTGAAATAATCCATTTTCACCTTTCCTCCATGGTCCCCATGGCAAAATTAACAGATATAAAACAAATATACTACAATAACAAAAACAAATCTGGTTCCATCTGCTTTATATAATTACCAAGTAAATCTCTAATGATAAAAAAAATAGCTCTTGGAGACATTTTACTAATAATTTTACTTTTTACATTTTACTTAGAAATCATTTCAGAAGAGTACAAAAGTTGCAAAAACAGCACCAAGGGTTCCTGCCTGTTCTTCACCCAGCTTACCTAAATATTAACATCTTACATAACCATGGAGTCATTTACAGAAACAGAAAATTAGCACTGATATGCTGTGGTTAATCAATCTACATAAACAAATTTCATCATTTGTTTTCTCTGCATCCTTTCTCTCAACCTCGTGATAGCACCTCTGTTTTTCTTTGTCTTTCATGACCTTGACACTTTGGAAGAGTACTGATCAGTTATTTTGTAAAACGTCCTTCCATTTCAGTTTGTTTGTTATTTCCTCATGGTTACATTCAGGTTATGCATTCTTAGCAGTTATACAACAGAAGTGATGTTGTGCCCTTTTTTCAGTGCGATAAAGAAATAGGTACATGAATGTCTTGTTACTGGTGATGGTAACTTTGACTACTTGGTTAAAGTGGTGTCTGCCTGATTTATTTACTGTAACATGACTGTTTTTCCCTCAGTAATTAATAAACATGCTTGCACATTTTATATTAGATACTTAACATAAAGAGTATCATAAACACATTTTCTTGCTCATGGACTGAAATGGCTTTATAATTTGTATACTAAAGTAGGTATTTTTTAAGGTACTTTGTGCTTTGTTTGCAAATTATCTTTTCCCCTTTTCGTCTGTAGCCTACTTTCACCAGTCTTGTACTTCCAGTGAAAATCCTCTGAAAGGTTCTACTTGTTCCGTGTTGACTGACCCCCACCCCTGCACTTGCTGACCTCTAGGTATGTCGAGAGTACCAGCGTGGCAATTGCAACAGAGGGGAAAATGATTGTCGATTTGCTCATCCTGCTGACAGCACAATGATTGACACCAATGACAACACAGTCACCGTGTGTATGGATTACATCAAGGGGAGATGCTCTCGGGAAAAGTGCAAATACTTTCATCCTCCCGCACATCTGCAAGCCAAGATCAAGGCTGCCCAATACCAGGTCAACCAGGCTGCAGCAGCACAGGCTGCAGCCACCGCAGCTGCCATGGTGAGTAGAGACATTCGCTTGCTCCTTGATAGCCCAGTGAGCAAATATATCTGACTACAAGCTTTTCATTTATTAACTTTATTTATTTATTTGTTTGTTTGTTTTTTGCTGAAGATATGATTGTTCAGGCATCCCAGACAATACATAATGATGTTACTGTTCACAAAAGTGAGGGTAACTCCTCAAATTGTTCATGTTGCTTCCACCTTTGGCCTAACTCTTAATACTTTGTCTTCTTCTGGATGTAGGGTTTCTGAAACTTCTGCTTTGTGAGGAACACCTGTCGTCTTTTCAGTTTAACGATATCACCATTTTCAGTGCTCTTAGTTCTGTGTGCCCTCTAATCAACCATTGTTTCCATTTGGTGTGCTCTTCTGCACATCAGGGCTGTTCTTTACATATATCTTGCTTTTAACAGTAACATAATCTGAAACTATTTAGGAGAATTGCTTCAACAAAATCCTTTTTAGAATTAGCTACAAGATTTAGAACAATGTGCTCTCTAGATTATCTTAACCACTGTGGCATAAACCTAATTGTAAAATGAGAGAAGCTTGACTATGCCATTATCTAGAAAGGAGAAAGATAGCAGTACTCAAGGAGTTAGAAATTGGATTGTTTAGAATAGGTATTAAACTTTGGTCTCAAGGTCAATTTTAATGTGATCAAGTAGCTGATTTTATGAATGAATCCCTTCTTTGTTCTTTGCTGAGCTGTTTTAATGCCCCCTTTTTTACACAAATATGTGACTTGACCATTAAAATAGTCATCAGAAACACTGGTATTTCATAGCAAAGTACAATGATCATGAGAGAGGTCTTTTCTGTGTTTGTTTATGGATACTTGAGCAAAAATACAGAAGGCTGACTCCTCTTTTCCTTTCACTCTTTTTTTTCTGTTAGAATATCTTGTTTGTAATTAACTACAAAGAGGAGTTATTCTCCCAATAACAACTCAGTAGTGCCTTTATTGTGCATGCTTAGTCTTGTTATTCGTTGTATATGGCATTCCGATGATTTGTTTTTTTATTTGTTTTTTCTCACCTACCCAAAAATGCACTGCTGCCCCCATGATGCACCTCTGCTTGCTGTTTATGTTAATGCGCTTGAACCCCACTGGCCCATTGCCATCATGTGCTCGCTGCCTGCTAATTAAGACTCAGTCGGCTGTCAAATCACTGAAGCGACCCCTCGAGGCAACCTTTGACCTGGTACTATGACCTTTCACCTTTTAGCTTGGCATGTAGCTTTGTTGTAGATACAAGTTTTTTTTTAATCAATTTTAAAATATATATTCCTTTTCTGTTATAAAAGTTGCAAAGTACAATGAAAAACTGAGTGTGGTTTCCTGACAAAATTAGTGGAAAGACTATAAATATAAGTACCTGAATGGATATCATACCGTGAAAGATTCCAAAAGCCCAGCAGCCCACATTCAGTTTAACTACATTGTAGAACATTCTAATGAAATACTTCAAGGACATTTTAAAATGTATTTTGACTTATATTTATATACCTATTTGGTTAGCTAGCATGGCTTTAGCGATAGAAATCTTTACTTTTTAATATTTATAGTTCAGTGTTCAAGAAAAAAAACCTTGCATGCTCTGGGACATTTGCATGTGCAGGTAGAGCTGGGGGAGGTGTAGTGTGGGAGTAGTTTGTATTTTACCTGTTTCATTCACTCTGTACAATTAACAATTAACATTGCTTATACTTGTCGACCCTCATGGAGCTCACAGTGCAGCTTTCCTTCTTTCCCCAAATCAGTGGCTTCTCAGAGAAAGCCTGAAGCATTATGGGACTTGAAACATTTAACACATTATAACACGTGCACATGTACTAGTGGGTTTTTTGTTTTTTGGACAAAAAATAATGCTTCCTTTAAAGCTTTTACCTTGCCTTTGTTTTAATTTTTTTTCATTTATTGGATGTCCCTCCCCCCTTGGGTAGTTAAGTGTTCTGCTGCTTGCTTGCTCGTGCCTTTCTAACAATTTTAGCCTTCAACTGATTTTTATTTTTTTCTTTTTCTCTTTTTACTGGTATTTGTTTTTTATACTCATTCACTAAACAGGGAATTCCTCAAGCTGTACTTCCCCCATTACCAAAGAGGCCTGCTCTTGAAAAAACCAACGGTGCCACCGCAGTCTTTAACGCTGGTATTTTCCAGTACCAACAGGCTCTAGCCAACATGCAGTTACAGCAGCATACAGCTTTTCTCCCACCAGGTAAGGGGTTTGGGTTTGCCCAGGAATGAATCAGACAGCCCATGTAGAGCTCTGCTGGCAGCGCAGATAAAGCAGCCGTGCCCTCAGTTTGTTGGTTAGCCATAAGTAAGATGGAAGGTAAGATGGTCAGCAGGGAATACTTACTTGAGGTATCTTGTCTGGTTTTCCTTAAAAACGAAGAATTGTAGCTTAAGGACACATGGATTAAAGATCAGTGATGTTTTTTGTGTATTTATTTTTGTTTGTGTCATTTGGAATTGAAATGTAGCTCTCTTTTGTTTTCTTTCCTTGAAACTGTTATATGTCTGTCAAGCTACTTTGTGACCCTTTTCTGCTGTAAGACCCCTTTGCCTCATGATTCCATAGTTTTAATTTGGTTTATTTGAAATGACACCTTCAGTTTTGATTTTGATTATTGGGCCTTTGTGTTTTTAAGGCGGAGAATAAAAAAACTGACTCTGTGTTCTAGAGCTCTTAAAAGTGCTCATACCAATACCAATCAGTGTATTGCTCCTAAGTTAATGTTGAAATAACTCTAAGTGCCCAGTGACGTTTACCCTGAGTTACATATTTGCGGTTTCACTTGTTTTTAATGTAGTCATATAAACCTACTCTAGAACTATCCACAAGGATATGAAGTTTAAAAACATAAACTAATCAATCCTTTAATTACCTAGAAATTTATTTTAACTCCCTCTGCATTTACTTCAGAAAACACCTTGTAAATCTGAAATTCAACTAACCAGTAAGCTCTTTGCCTGCTTAATGTTTCCTAAACAATTACCATAGGCTCTGGGACTTTTTAAATAAAATTATTTTATTTTTTTAGTTAAATTAATAAACTTTTACAAGGTGTAACAAAGATCCAGCCCCATTAGTATATGGACACTGTTTACAGTGCATTGGGTTCATAATGCCATGAGGAAATGTGATAATTTACTTTTGAATAATGAGAAAAGAATAAATTATATTCACATTACTTTTTCCATTAGAAGTTTCCCCATTTAAAAATCTAAAAATAAAAACAAATCTCACTTCTTCCATGTATTATTTAAAGAAATCTAAAATGATTTGTATTATTAAATGATTTTGCACAAGTTTCTCCATCATTCAGATGACTAAATACTTTTCTAAGTAAGCATAACAATTAATTGCATAACACATATAACCCTTTTTTTTTCTTTAATGAGAATAGCCCTTCTCTACAGTGGCTTTTTGTCTGTGGATAGCATGGACCAAAAGATACTAGATAAAGATCAAGTCAGGAAAAAACAATAAACATATTCATAAATCAGAATCATACAACACAATCAACAGTTCAAACACTATAGAAATGTTTACCTGAAATCTATGTACTCCAATTGGTCAGTGTCACCCCACTAAATTTAATTTCAAAATTTAAAAACAAAAATGCACACAAACAAAGAAAAAGAATTTAAGCATTTTAATTGAAATAAAATCTGCTATAATATATTGAAAAATACTGAAAATTTAAATATTTTCAATTTTTAATGAATTTTACATCAGAGATATTCTGTGCTTGGCATTTGTAATCAATATGATATGAAATGATTGTAATAGTAATATAGTAATAACACGTATTTATAACGCTGTTTTAAAGGACTGAATGTGCTGGTTAACCTTTATTAGCAACATAATCAGAAATAGGTAATGCCTCCGTCAGTTTTTAAAAATATTTTTGTTATTTGTAATATGTGCCTGTATGCACAAAACTTGGCCCTAAGACATTAAAGGTTAGACTGGATAGCCATCTCTACTTCTGCCAAACCCTATGGTCAGAGAGCCAGAAAGGAAAGAAATCTAATGCAGAGACTAGAAATGCAAATGTCAGGGGCCAGGCGGGAAACATAAACCAGTGAAGCCAGAGATAAATTGGGAACTTGAGGTCTGGGAGACTTCGGAGAGTACAGGCCACATCTAAAGGGGACGATCAATGTTCAGAATTAGGCTCTGGTCGCCCAGAGCAATAATCTGCCTAGCAGGTTGTACCTGTTGTGTCCTACACATATGTGGCTCCATTGACATCACAGTCTACTCCATGTGAACAAGGGGTGGTTGTGCAAACCTGCACACCTAATGTGGTGTCCCTGATGTCCCGTGTTGCCATATCCTATGATTTGTTTTTTCAAGATAGTTTGGACATTTAGATATTTATATGTGAAATCCCTCAATTTTTAAATTTTTTCTACTAACTGAATTTTTAAGACTACTCTTTCAGAAATACAGAAAAGCCATCCTACCACGAATTCAGATGTAATCTCATATATGATACCTGGAAGAAAAGGAAGTTTATTTTCCAAAGTCTAGGTTATTTTGCCGGCACAAGAAGAATTATATGATCAGAGCATCCTACCTGACCAAGGCATAAGAATTTGGAAAGTATATTCTGAAGTCTTTGTTGGAATTGAAGAGAAATAGAAAGTCATTTGTTTTTTGCAGCTTAAAGTTTTAGAACTCTAGTCTGTTGCTTTAATAATGACCTAAGGGATATATAGATCTGTTATATTGAAGTTATAGTGAAGTATGATTGGCTGAAGCCTTAGAGCAGGTGACTGTGTATACAGACTAGATTGTTGGCAAAAAATCATGATTCGCTGGCAAGCTAGCCGTCTAATTTAAACAAAATTGGAGTTAGGTGGCATGTACCTATCTATCCATCCCTTCTTTTAACCAACTATCTATCCTTTACTCCCTCCCTTCTTTTCCTCCTCCCTATATTCTTTCCTATTTTCTGCCCACCCACCCATCCACAAATCTATTTATCCATCCACCTGTCCATCCATCCATTCATTCAATCAACTAACATTTATTGTATGCCACATTGTGTTCCAGTATGTATACTAGGGATTGCTAACTTAATAACAAAGGGCTAAATCTAGGACCCAGAAATATGTGCCTAAATTTAGAACTCAGAAATATTTGTCTAAGAATGAACAAATAAAAGCAAAATATAAATCCTTTAGAAAGTGAATGGACTCTCTAGTTCCAAGTTCCACAGCTTCCTCTTACGTAGGCCAAGTTGTTTCAGACATTTTGTTCACAAGAGCTGCCTCTGATCATTTGCTCTGTGCCGTGCTGCAATAGATGCTTTATATACCATATCTCATTTTTTTCTCACAACTCCAAAAGGTTGGCATTAGTATTCCCATATTACCAAGGAGTAATTTTGGGCCTAGAGAGATCCAGTGATTTGCCCAAATTTCATGGCTTCTAAGGTTTAGATAGAACAGAACTTGAACTCAGCTCAAGTAAACTTGGGTCAGTCTCTCAACATTTGTGAGCTCTCTACATGAGGCCCTGAAAAAGAATTTGGGAGAATAGAATGAACAGACCTAGCCCTAACTGATCACCTAACTCCATGCCATGACAGGTATTTCACACCCTCCATCTCATTTAAAGATAACTAAAAGAATTAGGTTACTTTGGCTTACATTCACCTTGAAGGTTTTCTTTTTAAGTTTTAGATAATACTAATTTTATTTTTACCTTTACCTTTCAATACTAGATTTATTATTTGCACAGATTGTGCATAATCCTGGGTCTACTTATATTTAAGGTATGGATTTTATGTCCAAAAAGTAGAGTACATAAGAAATTCCACTTTTACTTACATCAGTTATATTCCTGAATTTATATTAAGCTCCTCTCTGAAGACTGATCTCATTGTGTTTGATAGAAATATGTATTAGGTATGACTGGGATTCCAGGCCCCCTTCCACATGTCGTCTCCTCCTTCCCCTGCCACATTTGGAGAGGTCAGTGCATTTCAGTAGTCTCAAGTGACCCATTGCTTAGTCTTCAGTCAACATTGGTCACTGCTAATATAATCACTGTTCATACTTAAAAGATTTCTTGAAGACAAGTACCCCAGGCTTTCTGTGCCTGCCTTGGATCCAAGCATCCTTACCTCAGCACCCCAGACTCACATGGAGCCCATCCCCTTGAATACCTGCTGCTTTCTGGGATGTTGTGAAGGGACAGGCTCCATGCCTAACTGCTTATGGACAGTGCAAACTGCCCTCATCCTTGGAGTCTTGAGGAATTTTTCTCTCTGCTGTCCCTCACATTTACTTACCTGCCATTCTCAGAAGCACACCTCTGTTCTCTTCTCCAAGTATATTGCCCTCAACCAGTGTAAGCTTATGATTTGCAAAGATCTATAAATAAGTTTGCTTCAAGCAACTTAAACTTTGGCTTGCATTACAGTGGTACCAGAAATAAGGAAATAAAAAGCCAGAAAACATTCTTGGGGTCAGGGAATGGGGAGAAGAGGAGAGGGGAGAGTCAATGGCTTGGGATTGCTTTTACAGAAAGAAAAGAAAACAAAGATTTTCAATTTTTCACTTTTATTATAAGTAATAAAATTAATGCAGATGCTTTACTTTATACATTTGTGTTTGTCTATCTGTTAAAACAAAGATAATAATGTTAATTATTTTATAGGGTTCTGTTTAAATGAGTTTAAAACATAATATGATAGCACATTCTCTTAAAGCAGTTTTATAGGCAGGTCTAAAAGTTTAGAATAATGGCTTATTTGTTATTCTTGAATTTAATAGTGCAATAAAGTAGAATTTAATAGAATGAATAAAAACGAAAATAAATTATATGACACTGACTCTATGGATATCAATTTTGAGAATAATTCAATTGATTATGAACTTTTTAGTCCTAGATGATATAAATTATTTTTAGAAGACCTTAGATAAGCTTTATATTTCTTATCATAATATACTGAAATAAGCTTGAATTATCACATTTAAATTCAAACCTCCAACCAAATCTCTGTTATATTCTTTTTCTCTCTTCTTTCCCTTCTTGAAGTAATTTTAACCATGTATATATCTCATTTGTAAATTTTCTTCCTCATCTTTTCTATACCTTCATACATATCAATTAAAACATTAATTTAAAAAGTCATATAATTAAAGGAATGACTTCTTCAGAAACATACCAGTCTACTATGCAAGTTTCTTCATAGGGAAAATTTGAAATTGACAAATATATTCACTTAAATTTGGCCTTGTGCTGAAAATTGAGAAAAAGAATTTAATTGGCTATTTGTGCATCATTATTAGTAAATCAGTACATTTGATGTTACAGTGGATATTATGGTCATTTCAAAAGTGATTTTTGTGTTTGGTAAGTGGGTCCTACAGCAGTATGTCTTCATATTTGTGAGGTATTGCACCCTAGCTAGTATTTTCATTGCTGCCTTATGTTTATTTGCTGCAAATCCCTCTCAAAACTGTGCATTGGTAATAATGGTAATGAGGACGATAACTCAAACTAAACTTCAAATCATAAAAACGTCCAGGTTCAGAATGATAGGATAGGGTTAGCTCTTTTCAGCATGTGCAAGCTTAATCACGCATGGTATGAACCATGATAGACAAATCACAGTGTAATCATAAATAATGCATTTAAAACAGGTAACCTGTACAACAGTTAAACTGGCTTTGATATTCCTGAATAGTCACGTTATTCCTTTTCATTCACTTTTGCCCTTCCAGGAGAGGATAATGATTTCACAGGATCTAGACTCAGTATTACAGGATTAAATCTGTTTGTGTTGCCATTTCAAATTAATGTCTTTGTTATCACCAATTTCTTTGTGTTGTCTTTCACAAGTCTTTGACTCAGTAGTTGTAAGAAATGACAGGTCATCTAGTGTCTTCAATCATGCCTATCACTGTAATAGTACCCCCCATCCAGAGGACGCTTCCTTAGCTCCATTACTGAGTTTAATCACTGATCATTGTGCCCACAGTCTAATTGTGATAACAGACTAATTACAGCTGTTCCAAGGATGCCAGTTGAGTAATCCGTGCTTCTCAATGGCAGCTTTGTTTTGTGGTGCTATCTCTGACAAGGCTTAGTTGGCAGATATTTTGCTAACAAGTGTTCATCCCAGATGCTGCTAGTATGTAAATAGGACATGCTAAGATTTAGATGAAAGTATGAAGTCATTGGAAATTTTAAAATCTAGAAGTTTAAGGTAATCTCATAGAAAGAATAGTGGTTCTGTATGTGGGAAAGTGCCCTGTGTTTCGTAAAATCAATGAGCTCTTTCCATGTTTATGTGTGAAAGAGAACAGGGAATATGTATGTAATATTAATTTAATACCATGACTAAACAATTGTGAACATCATTGCTAACACCACATGTGTAAAGTATGTATCTTTATTATCTCCCATTCAGGGTTTTTAATCAATGTCTAATTTCCAGTTTTTTGTATGTGAGATTTTGTAGAATATTTGCTTTTTCAGGAAGTCCTGAGGGTCTAAATCAGTAATGAAAAAAGTGTTCTGTTTTCCCAGAAACCCACTAAGTAAAGCAATTCAAAATATATGAAAGTATATCCTTTCTAAATGTTCTTCCAACATTTAAATTCCAAACTAAGGCAGTGCAGAAGTTTCCCTTTCTCATTATGCATAGTTTATTGCTCGGTATCCCTCCAGATAAAATTCTTATATGGATGATCACAGCCTCTTCCATGTCTGTGTGGTTGCTACTGAAGTGAATAGGAGGATAAAACCAAGGGAATGAACAATGTTTTGGTTTTATTACATTGTCAAGTCAGTTTTGTGCATTGAATTATTTAGCATTTTAATAATACATAATTTCTAATTATTTAATAGGTACTCACTATAAAGAAAACATTAATGCGTTCATATGTTCAAGTCAGAAATGGCAAGATGGCTAGACACCAGGTTAAAACAAAACTGGTTATTGTATCATTTGTCAGAGAATCAAGCAGGTTGAACTTTTTCTCCTAAGTACATTTATTTGGAGGCAGCAATTAGGAGAAACAAAGTGCACCAGCGCACAGTTGGACCGGCTTTTATTCTTCATTTGAGACCAGTTCTAATTGATCACCGTGCTATTGTATGATTTGATTGTGCTGATGGTTACATGCCACTGTTCCCATAATAACAATTTTTCTTCTTTGTTCAAATGAATTTCCTAATTACACGTGTGATGGGATGTTTTGATTCTTTTCCCTTTCAAATCCACCTTCCTGTTGCAATGCATGATGGGCAGGCTCAATATTGTGCATGACACCCGCTACAAGTGTTGGTAGGTGCCAGCTTTGTTTCTTGATTATCTTAAATCTATGGTGCACCTCACAGCCCCTCAAAATCCACTGCTAAGTTTAACTTATACCTATTGGGCAAGTCCATTTCCCTTGTACTAACACCTGTCAATTAAATGTCATTTCCTATTTAATTGACATGGACTCACATAAATGTTTTCCTTACACACAACTTTCCTTTAGTCACCTTTGGTGGATTTTGATTGGACTATGAGTTCTGGTGTATAAAAAAAAAAATCTATCACAGTAAAGTAATATACTGTATGTTTTTATAATAGTAAATAATAAAAACTACTTTCATTCAGTTAGTTAACTATATATATGTATGAAGTAAATACCTGTATTTTGACTTAGATTTTGAATGTCTGACTATGAACACTATATAAAATTCTTGTGTTTGACTTAGCAAATTAAGCCTGTTTGTGTCAATTTTCTTGATTTGATGGTAACAAGCTTTTTTCCCCTTTTTTTTTCTCTTTCATCCCCCTTCCCCTTCTTTCCCTGGAATGTTGTCCTGCTTTGCGCTGTGATTGCATGTCACTCGCTGGTGATGATGTCCGTCACATGGCTTATTGCTGTGATAAATACCATGTCCAATTATCTCCTCCATGTTGCCATGGTTTCCATATTGCTACACTCTTCTGTATGTTTGCTTATATGATTTTCCCTCCGAAAGTTCCCATGGTGCACGGTGCTACGCCAGCCACTGTGTCCGCAGCAACAACATCTGCCACAAGTGTTCCCTTCGCTGCAACAGCCACAGCCAACCAGGTTTGCTAATTTACAGCTTTGTTTCTTAAAAACCAACTCTAATAGGGCTCAATCCAACAGCCCTTACGCACGTGGATTTCCCATTGAGGTCAATGGGAATCATGTGTACGTGAGGGCTGTAGTGGGTGCTTTAATAGCATGGGGTTTCAAAGATTCCTCTTGTTGGCCTACACATTCTCTCTATGACAAGTAGTAGAATGCTTTTTTGCCATTTATAAGTGCTCCAAAGTTGTCGCAGCTCCATTTCTAAAGCTACTAAAGTGATATTTACACAAGCAATTCTTATTTGGTCTCAACCATTCATGCAGGTATTTTGACTGATCCAAAAAATAAAAGTAGGTTATTTTAGGGTTTTTTAATTATAGTTATCTGGTATATACAATTTCTCCATTCTTGGCCTAAATTTTTAATAAAAAGCACAATATTTAAATATGTAACATATGCCACAAATGACTACTCTTGTAAATATAGTTTGTTACAAATTTACTATAGTTTTGTTTGATAAGTAGATTGCATATTCAACAAAGGTTCAATTTCTGTTCAAATTTTGATGCTTAGTGTTTTAGTTAAAAAATTTTTCTTTTTTCTATAATTGCCCAGCATAAATGTTGGGGAGTTGAAGGAAAAAGAAAACATTAATTTTGTGTCCCATACAATTATAGAGTAACAATTACACAGGTTACTTTTCAGTAAAAGGGATCTGTTTCAGAAATTTAAATTTTATGATGTACAAGTATGACTATGTAAAAAGAATGATTATTGAAATAGTTAAAATTTTAAATTGACATTGATTCAATGAGCATTTTCTGACCCTATTTCAAATTATACTAAAAAAATACTAGAATTAAAGTCAAATTTATATAATATCGAGTTTGGCTTGAATATATAGATATATGTGTTATGAAAGTAAATCAAATTTCAGATAACCCACAGGCTAAGGTTAAATGTAGCCAAGTAAATCCCAAAAGAACCAGTATCCGATGGAACCAACATATTGCCCTTTGGGGAGAGAAAACCAATTAAGTGCCTTTGGAATCTGTAGTTATTGCTATGAGGAATAGCCACCCTTGTTGCTGCAACACACTGTGAGAAGAACTGTAAGCTATTAGTATAACCATTAAAGACTTTGACAAGCAGTATCCCAAAGTGGATATATCTTAAAGGTTCAGACAAACTTTAAACATTTCTTGAATAGATCATTAGTTTTTCTGAAGCTTGTCAAAATAGCCCTGGGTTTATGCTAACTTATCAAAATCATTTACAAGAATGCTAGATTGTGCATATGTATCATGTTAATAAGTAATCTGGCAGAAATTTCTTAATGGATTTAATGCAATCCATTTATGGTATAGCTCACTGATGCTGAATTTTCCTGTGTGTACTGTGTATGACTATAGAATTGCTGGTGTAAGCAGAACTATAGCAAAACAAATTTTGACATGCCCTTGGCCACCTGGGTTGTAGAGGACACTTTACTTTTTGCATTGTGCTGTGACCATTTCATGCATAATCTTGGGTCTTCATACTGTTTTACAACCAAAAGAAAGAAAAGAGAATGGATATATATATATACACACATATATTATATCTACATATACATACATATGTATATGCTTACAGTACATTAGTGTTGCTGGAAATAGCTGATGCCACAAAATGCAGCCTGCATGCATGCAGAAGTTTATAGCTGGCCCTTCATCTGCATCGATTGGTGTTGAAGGTCCTTGGTATGTTTTGACAGCCCCATCCTTGATGCTTCTACACTGTTGGGTGCAACATCCTGTCCTGCAGCAGCAGGAAAAATGGTATGAGAAGCTTCATTATGCTTGGAGCACATTTTCGTGCCATTTGCCAATGCTGTAAAACTGTGTAAAGATGTCAGCTGAGAAATGGAAATGAAATACAGACATACTAATTTACACTCCAGACTGCGGATTGTCATATGTTGGATTAGTCTAGGACATCTAAATTGAAACAACGACAACAACAAAAATGTCTTCATGTATGTGATTTCACTGTTCTCCCATCAACTTGCTGAAATGGGAGTGGTGACATTTTTATAGTCAAAGAAACTTAAGCATAGAATAATTAAGTGCTTGGCTCAAGGTTACACAGTAGAAAATGGATCGCTAGTGTTAGAACCTGTGCTTTCTGTCCTCTGATAGTTCTACTCTATTGTGCTGCTTTTCTTAGGGTAGCAGCCATAACTCTGGGGTGGAAGAGAATAAAGCTACATATTGGAAGTTCTTGGCTTTGGGGACTATTGAAATAACTGATCTCTATATTGGTTCCTCACTGTACTTTCTCTCAAGTTTTTTAATTCTCTTGCCCATTTAAAATATCAAAAAAAAAAATGTGCAATCAGGATTAAGAAATAGGTTATGATACAAATTTTTGCTCTTATCCAGTTCTTTTGAAATACTCCTCTATAATTTTCTACATGGTAATTTAAATTGGAAAAAAAAGTTTGACACCATGAGTAGAATTCAAAATGTTAGAAAGTGGTTGCGCAAAAATAGGCAAGACATTTCCTACTTTGATTTCTAATTACTTAATAACTGAAACCACAAGGGTGTGTGTGTGTGTGTTTGTGTGTAGGCCAACAAAAAGGGCTTCTTTTAATTACTGCTCTGCATGATTTTTTTGATAGTTTTACTTCTCTTCTTAAAATCTGATAACATTTATAGAATAGTATTTAACACAAAGATTTAAAATATGAATTACTACTTTGGCATTAAGTTTATATTAATTTACTGTTATGTTGACCAGATAAGGACTATTACCTCACAGCTGAATTTCACTTTTCTTAAAAAATTTAATATTAAACTGTTTTCATCTCTTGGTTATTGGCTTGCTTGCATGGATCATTCATAAATAATTTTTTTATTTACTAGATACCCATAATATCTGCCGAACATCTGACTAGCCACAAGTATGTTACCCAGATGTAGAATTTTCATCACTAAACAGTAAGTTTATTATGTAATATATAGTATATATTCATGGTGGGTTTTTTTTAATAATAACAACTGCGTAATGCATTTAAGAAAATTTTTGCAAAATTTTAGAGAAAAGACATAGAGCTCATATTTTTATCTTATTTGGGTCATGAGAAATTTCATCATACAAATTAGTAGTAACTATGTTAATATCACTTAAATTTATATAATACTTAGGGAAAATAGATTTTGTTTTTATTTCAATTTAAAAATAAATACAAACATGGAAAAAATATGATTTAAATCTAAGTAGAAGGCATAAATCAAGAGCTGGTAAGTCTTTTCTTAATAGGCCAGATAGTAAATATTCTTGGCTTTGTCTGCCATATGGTCTCTGTCGCCATTCTTTGCTATTACAGCTCCTTAGCCCTGTCATTGTGGCATGAAAACAGCCAGAAATGCTGTGTAAGGAAAGGGTGCAGCTATGTTCCCTTTATTTGCAAAAATAGGCAGCAGACTGGATTTGGCTCACAGGCAATAGTTTCTTGATCCTTTTGTAGATCCTCATTTATTTAATTTTTAATTTGGGGGGAATCTTAAAATGAGAGCATATACCTTCTTCCCTCTGTGCACACACACTCACATATATGCATACATATACATATACATACACATAGCCCAATAAACTTTAGGTACTTTGAAATAGTCACTCTGGAGGATCATATATTTCTGAAAACGTTGCCATTTCTCAAAAATGGTTTGAAAGTTTTATGGTTTGGCTTCAAACACATTGAATTAGATACTTGCAATAGTGGTCATTTTTCACACTTAGAGGATATGTTTTATTCAGTATGCATACATTCAAGTTATCATATACATTCAGAATATTTATATTTATGTTTAAAAAGAACCACACCATTTAAAACTGCATCTGGTAAATAAGATTGATGGTCATTCTCTGTTGTTTCCCTTCATTCATTTTATTAACACGTTTGCAAATGCCTTTTTGGTCCAGCTATGTGTTAGTTAACCATGTCAGTGAGATACAGATGTCAATTTTGGTACACTCTATTAAAATAAGAGATCTTTGAATACGTTTTTTTGGAACAAAGATAGAGGAGTAACTCTTCCAATACTGTCAGGAAGTAAATGAATTTTGACAAAAAAGGGTGTGATAGAGATAAAGCAGTCTGGGCCTTACGGAAGAAGGGACAGAGTGTGGAGCCAGGAGATGGTGGCAGAGAACCAGGGCAGAGGCCCCTGTGATCATTATCCACAGTGAGAGCTGAGACAGGTCAAATGAAAGAGGACAAATGAAATTTGAGAGCCATTCAAGAGAGAAATTCTGAAAGGTAATACTCAAGACGTCACAATCACAAGTTGAATGACTGAAAATGACTTTTGTCTGTTTCATAAGCTCTCTCTATGCAGTTCTGATAATCACATTTATTATTCTGAACAATTGCCACATTTTTGAATAAGCACATTACTTTGTAGCATGTAGATTTAGAAGAAGATCTCTTCTTTATATATATTTGTGTATATATAACTATTCTATTTCTTAGCAATAAATATAGCTTGAAAAAAAGGATACCAAATGGCTGTAAGTCCAACAGTTAGCGAATCTATAGGTTTGCTTACATTGAAGCTTAGACTCTTCATAGTCTGTTTATATAACAAATGATTGGTCATTTTCATGAAGTGCAATATTTAGACTGATTTTGAGTGCAGCAAAATGGTGGTTTCTTTCATTCTCAAAGTTGTATTCTAAAATATACTCTTAATATGTAAAGTTTCTCTAATAATAAAAACTTCATGTAAAAATCGGAACTACTTACAGGTACAATTGATATCTAACCTTAATTCATCAAGAGCATAAGGAATAATATTTATTTTTCTTGGCTTTCAAAAAAAAAAAAATACCCCAAACTGTAGAGCGAATCTTGTTGCATGGATTTTAATTTTGTAAGCCAAATCATTACTCTTGAAACCTATTAACTTTAGAAGAGAAGTAAAGTGAATTTAATTTCAGCCCCACAACAATTGGGCTAAAAAAGAGCTCAGCTTATTATGCCCTCTGATTCTGCAAATTTGATTTACACTTTTAGCTTAGTCTTTGAGCGGAGTCTACAGTTTTCTTAAGCTCTGCATGCCATTTTATTCTTATGGAGATGATAAAGTTAGATCCATTTGTATTTGTGAAGTGTTTTTTGTTTGTTTTTATATGAAGATATAACATGCGTGTGTTTACACTTTAAGTCAAGAAATACAGTGTTATTAAATATACATACATATGTATATATGTTATATATGTATATATAGATATATATTAGAAACTGCTTTTAAATGTTGTCTGTTTTAACAAAGATTCTCTATTTTTCCTTTATAGATCATACTAAAGAGGAAAGGACAGTGTGCTTGGTTAGAGTAAAGGATGAGGTCATTAGCCATATTGTATATACCGTCAAGCAACCCACACAAAAACCCCTCAGCCACAAGACATCCACTTATTGCATGTTAACCAGAGGAAAAGACAACATGGAAATCCACTGCACACTGTTGCCTATACACTTTGTATATTTAATTGATATTTGTGCTGAGGTGATAGACCTATCTAAAAGAACAACATCGTTTTTCTTTTTTAGCACAGAGTTATGCATTAAAATATGCATACCTTAGTTTCATATATACTCATGCCATCTTGAAAAGACAGACTACGTTGTAACCATGATTCTATTATGTATTGGTACGTCTGTAGACCAAGATATAATTTTTAAAAATAAGTTTATTTCTTTCAAGGTTTACAAATAACAAAGGTGCACCTTGTATTTAAAATTGCCATTATAGATGAGAGCGTGCATGCACAGTTGTTTTTGTTTAAGAGTAATATTTTTAATGTAATAGATTGTAAGATGTGGTGAGGGAGGGATCTGACAGAGATGAATGTGCCAAGCAAAACCACAACTGTGTATCTTTTAAAGCACATCATGGCTTTAAGTACCATGTTGTTAAGGATTCTCATGAAGTGCCATAGACTGTACATCAAATTAGAGTATTATTTCTTCAGTGTTATTGTTTTCAGAGCCACATTTTGCTTATTTGCTAGTACTAATCAGTCAAAGGGCACCATTATTTTATTTTATTTTTATTTTTGAAACCAAAGCTGTCTCAGAAATGGCCAATTTAACTACAGTAACAGTAGACAGCACAACACAAATTCTCTCAATACAGATAAACTCACACTTACTGGAGATATATATAATAGATATATATATATAAAAAATTATTTTAATGCATTGTAGTGTAATATTTATGCATACTATACAGTATAACATGTTATTCAAAAGGGATATGCCATTTCTGAGACACGATAACAAAAAAATTGAGGAAATTATTTTGCTTCTATTTATAGCTCTGTCAAAGTCAAAAGACTATAAATGCTTTGCAAAAATGGTTTCACGTTTGCATAAATGCTTCATCACAGTCACATTGAAAATAGTGACTCTAAACAAAGAAGAAAGCAGCACTGTCATCAGATGCATGATAAACCAAAATATGAGAATGGGAAATATTTAATTTACCTAGTAATTGGGTGGGTTACGTACATGGGTGAACTTTATATGTGATTTGTTTTGTTCACATTAACTGCTTATAGCCTTAGAAAGCCTTTTACAAAATTAAAAAAAATAGATGTGCATTCAGTTTTTAAGAATGGATTCATCCAAAGGAATTCCCGTTTTGTGGTTTGGATGTTGCAGCTAGTAAAGGATATTTTTGCTCTGTTCAGCAGTTCTAAACATTGCTGAAGTAGGGGCCAGGTCACTGGTAGTTATAGTATGGAATGGGAGAAGTGAAAGTTCAGTTATAGAACTTTCCATACTTCCAAGTTTACTGCAAGTTTTTATGCTTGAGATGCTTGAGAGAGATGCTTTCTAATATAAGACTGATGTGTTGATTTTACTGATTGTACTGTACATCTATTAAAGCCTTAGATTATTACATTACGGGTTGGAACCCATACCAATGTAATTTCAATCGTGTTGAGAGAGTAATGGTGACTTATCATGTCATTGTAGTTAGTTACATTATAGAGTATTACTTATTTTTTTTGTTAAAATGTAGTTTTTCATTTCCTACACTTATTAGATTTCATTTTGTATTAACAATTGAATACCATTTCAGTTTATAGACTATTGTTTTATTAGATTTTACTGATGAACTTTTCAAAATACAAAAAAAATTAGTTTTTTCTTCATAACATACTCAGTTTTGAGTTACATGTAGTGTCATATGAATATTCGTATTATTGTTAACTAAATGATTTATATTTTACTGATTTAATATTAAAGTGTAAGAATGTCAGTCATTGTTAGTTCTTGTCTAGTTTTCACTAAAAGAACAAAGATCTTTTATATGGATATCTTATAAATATATAATCATTGCTAAGTAAGAAGTTAAGTTGTTGCTATCGCAACAGTCCTGGCAGACAATTGAGTAATATTTTGATGATTTATTTTGTTTGTAATTAGTTATAAGAAGATCTAGATCCTAGATATTAGAATAAAATTTATTTTCTACTGTATCCATTTCAAATGTTAAAGTATTGTTTAATATTTTTGAAATCCCTGAATATCAGGCCTTGTTATAAATAAGCTGCATAATCAATAAATAGAACAAGGGACTTTTTGTTGATAATCCAAATACTCAAAGTTTACGTAATGAGAATTCTAGTGTGTGTGCAAACTCTTGAGGGTTGATTATGCTGCAGTTTAGCATGTTGGGACTCTAGAGAGAAGGTTGACTTTTTGCACTTCTGTATATAGTCAAAAGAGAGAAACCTGTTGTATAATAGTAAGATCTTATTTTGAATAAAAACGTCTATAATTACAAGGAGTTTTGTTAAGGCTAATAAAATGACAGACTGAGCAAAATTGCTTGCAAAAGTGGCACCGAGTTAGCACTCTGTACCCCTTCAAACATGTTGCTTTGCTTTATGTGGTCAGCTTGTAGTTTGCCAGGATTTTTTCAGCTGGAAAGATATGCCATCCTTCCAAGATCTCATGACTGACAAAAACTCCATTGGGCCAAATCTGCCTGAAGACCATTACCAAAAATAGCAGGTACTTCAACCATTAAGGTGAAATCATGGATCAAAATAGTCCTTACATTTTTCAAAACTACTGCATGTTTAAAACTTCAACAACAACAACAAAAGAGAAAGAACTATACTAAGGACATGTATTCTTCAAATCAGTTTCTGCCAGTCTCAGCGGTTTATTGTTCACACACACACATACACACACACACACACACACACACACACACACACACACAAATCTTCAAAACAAGTATTGACTTTCACAAAATTTAAACCATAAACAGGCAAACCAAACAGCACACTATAGCTATAGTTGTTATGTGATTTTTTTTTAATTGCTATAGCAGCCTGTTCTTTCAGCAGGTGAAAAAAATAAAACACAGTTCAAATTTCACAGTTCTAATGTTCAACTCAGAAGCACTCAAAAAAGAAAATGTGATCATAGGCACTTGTTTAATGAATTAGCGTGGCCAGCCCTCGCTCCAGCTGGTTGCGATGTTGCACTTACAGGAAACCCCACCACTCATCTGCTGACAGGACAGAAGCGCTTGGTTTTACTCTTGTGTAATCACAACTTACTTTTTGCTTGTAGTCGCTTAAAACTATGTGTTTTGTCTTGGGCTGCAATTTGTTTTCTGCTTATTTTATTATTACCACAGTAGTTGACTTTGCTGTATGGAAAAATAAAGTGAAATTGCCCTAATAAAACTTCTCTTTCTTAAGTATATTTGTGTATCTGAGATTGAAGAGTAAATTATTTTTGCGCCTTTCAAGTATGTATAGGTGGTTGTCATTACGAACATGTTGATAGGAACAGTCATCTTCTGGTTTTAATGGATTGCAAGTAAGGTCTTCACTGTTCTTCTCGCTGGCTGTCCTTTCAGTGAGAATCTGAATCCTGACCTACTGCCATCCTATGCCCATTGTTTTCTGAAAAATCCTGCCCTGTCTTCCTGATAGGATTTCAGGTGTGGGGAGGGAGGGAGTATAAGGGGAAAAAAGAAATTGTCTTATTAATTCTAAATCACTATCTTTCTATAATATTTTAGAGATTTTATTTGCCTGACCTACCCCAGGAGACTAACACGAACTCAGGCAACTAAGAGAATACTTCAATAAAAAAATAGTGATGATACTTGATTCAAGGAATAAAAGAGTAACACACACACACACACACACGCAGCTGAGCCAAAGCATGACATAACTCTTAAGAGAGAGAGAGAGAGTGTGTGTGTGTGTGTGCGTCACTGTGTGTATTTCTGTGTGTGTATGAAATTTTTAAATGGTAAATTAAGAATTTGATTGAACTGAGGCCCAGTTTCCCATAAAGCTTTGCATTTCACAGTTTCCGCAGAGCCAGGAAAAGCCAAAGTTCCCATGTGAAGAAATGTGCTAATTTGGCGATTTAGTGCACTTTATGTGACCATACCACTTGGTATTTGGTCAGAACTGCAAATTCTCCTTTGCAGGTCAATGCTTTCTTTTTAAACTTTGTGCAATCAATGTAAATGCAATATTTATCATTAACACAATTCTGTTCCTGGTTGAGTTCTGTAGATCATGTCTGTTATCCTAAGTAGACCCAACTATTTGAGGTGCTGCTTATCAAAAAGAGTAACTGTGCTTACTTTGGCAGCACATATACTAAAATTGGAACGATACAGAGAAGATTATCATGGCCCCTGCGCAAGGATGACATGCAAATTCATGAAGTGTTCCATATTTTTTTATAAAGAACTTTTAAAACTCAACACTATGAAAATAAACAATCCAATCAAAAAATGAGCAAAAGAAATGAATAGACACTTCTCCAAAGAGGACATACAGATGGCCAATAGGCAGATGAAAGAATGTTCAACATCACTAATCATTAGAGAAATGCAAATTAAAACCACAATGAGATACCACCTCACACCAGTCAGAACGGCACTCATTAACAAAACAACACATAATAAGTGCTGATGAGGATGTGGAGAAAAGGGAACCCTCCTGCACTGCTGGTGGGAATGCAGACTGGTGCAGCCACTGTGGAAAACAGTATGGAGATTCCTCAAAAAAATAAAAATGGAACTGCCTTTTGACCCAGCCATCCCACTTTTAGGAATGTATCCTAAGAACATCAAATCACTGATTCAAAAGAAGAAATGCACCCCCATGTTTACGGCAGCATTGTTTACAATAGCCAAGATCTGGAAACAGCCCAAGTGTCCGTCAGTAGATGAGTGGATTAAAAAGCAGTGGTACATACATACGATAGAATACTATGGGACCATGAAAAAGAAGGAAATCTTACCTTTTGCGACAACATGGATGGACCTGGAAACTTATGCTAAGTGAAATAAGCCAGGCAGAGAAAGAAAAATATGACCTCACTCATTTGAGGAATTTAATGAACAATGTGAACTGAGGAACAGAGGCAGAGGCGGGATCAAAGGGACCAGAGGGAAAGCAGTCAGAGGAAAAGGGGATGAGAGGATGGGATCAGAGAAGGGAAAGAGATTGGTGAAATTGTATATACACTGACCTGTGGTGGCGCAGTGGATAAAGCGTTGACCTGGAAATGCTGAGGTCGCCGGTTCAAAACCCTGGGCTTGCCTGGTCAACACACATATGGGAGTTGATGCTTCCAGCTCCTCCCCCCTTCTCTCTCTCTATCTCTCCTCTCTCTTTCTCTGTCTCTCCCTCTCCTCTCTAAAATGAATAAATAAAAAATAAATAAAAATTTAAAAAATTAAAAAAAAAAAAAAAGAAATTGTATATACATAACAGCGTTAGAGAGAGCAGCAAAGCAAAGCAAATCCTGGAGGGAAGGGGGGAGTGTGTTGGGGGGAGGAGAGTAAAGGGGATATTGAAGGGAACAAGGGGGTAGGAGAGATGTATTCAGTGGGACACTTGAATATATGTAAACACAATAAATTTAAATCTAAAAAAAGAAGAGTAAGTGCCCTGGTGGTGATTACCTAAACCGGGAGTTTACAACCTTTTTGAGTAACCTCAAAACTTCCAGCTCTCTCCAACTAGCGATAATATTATACTTTGGATATCGTTCTTTAATTGAAAAAGTTATAGTAATATTATTGTAGTATTTTCAGCACTTTAAGTGAATTGTGTTTTACTAATCACAACAGCATATACATGCATCTGAAAAATAGTGTCTGAGATACTTCTCCTGATGCTTGTCGTTCAGAGGAGTTATTACCTCTGTGACCACTAGGGGTCTTCAAGTCACAGGAGGGAACAGTGTTTTAGAAATCATTATTTTCTTATTTGGGAAGCAGTGCATTTGCTAGAGCTATTACTTCATTACAGAACCTTGAGATTCACAAGTTCATACTTTAGAATGACCGTGGAGGTCAGTGATACGTAGCTATCTATAATTTTACTGATAGGTTCAAACAGTACCTTCCTTCATACAGGAAATAGTCACAACATGTACCTGTTAGGTGAGACACTCAGCAACAAGATTTTGTTATTTTTCTACTTGTTTCTACTCCATTCTCTGATGAGTCTGAGGCAGTCACTTTAATATTGGCAGTGATCTATATATTCTGGTGAAAATATATTTTTCCAGAATTTGGAAACTTGAAAGCCTAAAACATGCCCACTTTAAATATTCAAAGTCTACTGTATTAACATTATCATGATGTCCAAAAATGTGAAATATAGAGGTTCAAGTGTCAAAAGATTGTTTTGAGTTCTCTTGATCTGTCCAAACAACATTGAAATAACTTTAAAGTGGCCCTGTGCCACTGCCGGCCTCCAACACATCATTCTTGCCATGGTTGACTCTTGGAAGGGGCCTTAGCACCAGCAGCACTTGGGGTGGGTGGTGAATCTGAAGCTACCCTTGAGTGGTTGTGTGAGTCTATGCAGGGCCACAGCCTTCCCTTCCAAATTTCTGGGAGTTGGACTTTGGGTCCTGTGTGCTCTAATCCCATCAAAAAAGCAAAAGCCAAATGTGTTCTGGGGCTGACCAAGGCCTGGGGTTCAGGAAGTCTCCTCCTTTCCAACCCTGTACCAACTTCCTCAATGTTGTAGACACTTGTCTTGCACACCTGTCATCCTCAGCAGCCCTATCTTACCCCTCCAGCCCAGGGGCGTAGGCAACTAAGGGGGCAGGTCTTCTTTTTGTCTTCTGAGGAATCTGGCCCTCAGTTCTATCCTCTTTTGCTACATGAGCACTTTCTTAGTTTATGTAATATTTTGCTAATTAAATGTGGGGAGATGGAGAGTGGCATGGGGGGGTGGGGCGGGAAATAGCCTGCCCTTGAGTTTACCATTTTAAGAAAAAATAGCACTGACAGTTGGGACACAGATAAATTCTGTTACTACTAGTGACGAGTCTTTTAGAAATGATTTATTGAGGCAAGAGTGATCAGTTTCTCCCTAGTTGGGTTTCATACTGACAAAATGATTTCTTTTTTGACAGATAAAGACTAAACCAGAAGGTTTATTCATGGTAGTTGGGAGCTGCCAGGTTGTTAGGTAAATTCTCACTGCCACTCTCTCTCACTCTGGCCTCGGGGTGGAGCCAGGTACATTGATAACACCTGAACTTGGAACTGGCCCAGTTTAGTTGTAGCTTTGGATGGGTTTGTGTGATTTCACTGCACTGAGCACAATTTTGCTGGTAAGAATTTTTAACTATTACAACAAATGCCTGGGCCATGGTCAGGAATACATCTCAAAATAAAAAGCTGCCACAGAAGAAAACATGCTCTCCATAAGAGGGTCCCACCATCTGTGAGACTCCTCAGGCCAAACGCCTCGCTTATTAAATGTGCTTTTGCACTAGATCAAATGTTTAGTTATATTCTTCCCTTCAAGTTACAACTAAAGGGTGATTGCTTGAACTGGGATAACTATGATCAAGATTGATTTCAGACAGCATATACAAGTTCATAATGGACTTAGAAATCAGAGGTAGTGGTGACTCTAAAGGTCTGGAAATAAGTGAGCAGTCCACAGGAGTACATACTGAACTTTAGAGCAATGAAGTGCCACAGAGCCAAACATTTAGTCAAGCAGATCTTCAAAGTTCATTCAGAATGGTACATAACATAGTCCATGAATCTGGAAGAGCTTATAAAGCTTACTCTTGCCCAAAGTCATATAGTAGAGTGGCAAAGCTAACCAGAAAACTTGGACCCCAAAGCAGAAAGACATATGAGGAACTAGAAGCCTGAGAGAAGGTTGAACAAAAGAAGTCTTAGTAACTGACATCTAGCTGTCAAAACCTGGATTCTGTGAACGGAGCCTCCTAACAGGGAAGTCTCTGCTTGCCCTGCTTGGCTTTATCACTGGGCCTCTTCCTCTTTCACAAGTACAACCACTTGCTGTGGTCTTGGGTGGGCTCTAAGGCAAATCAAACCAGTAACATCTGGAAGGAGGGGCTAAGGAACTGGGTTAGAGGGAAGGGCCAGTTTTGACAACTTGTGCGTGATAAAGATAGGCCAGGGAGACCAATTTCAGATCGTGGTAGGAAACAAACTGCATAAGAATAGGTTATATCTTCCTAAAATGATTATTGTTAAGATGTGTATTAAAATTTCCCATACTCACCTGACCAAGTGGTGCATTGGATAGAGCATCGCCCTAGTATGCTGAGGACTCAGGTTTGAAACCCTGATGTCGCTGGCTTGAGTGCAGGCTCATCCAGCTTGAGCGCAAGCTCACCAGCTTAAGTGCAGAGTTGCTGGCTTGAGTATGAGATCACAGAAATGACCCCATGGTCGCTGTCTTGAATCCAAAGGTCTCTGGCTTGAGCAAGGGGTCACTCGCTCTGCTGTAGCCCACTGGTCAAGGCACATATGAGAAAGCAATCAATGAACCAAGTAAGGTCCCACAACTACAAGTTGATAATTCTTGTCTCTTTCCCTTCCTGCCTGCCTCTCTCCCTTCCTGCCTGTCTCTCTCACAAAGAAAAATAAATAAATAAAATTTTCTTAAACTCATAAATATCAAGGGCTACTCCTTAAAACTGGCACTAAGGCACTGGGGGAGGCATGGCAGTTGTTAAGGTCAAGGGCTTTGGAATCAGGCCAGCTGACTTATGTCTCAACTTTTCAACTCTTCAGCATTGGCAAGTTTATAGCTCTGTGATTCAGTTTACATCTTAAGAAGTTGGAAATAGTAGCAAGAATATTTACCTTGCATGGCTGTTGAGTGGTGGTTCTCAGACTTTGCTATAGATTGGAATTATCTGGGAGATGTTTAAAAATTATTGATGCAGCCCTGATTGTTGGCTCAGTAGTAGAGCATTGACCCAGCATGTGGATGTCCTGGGTTCAATTCCCAGTCAGGGCACACAGAAGAAGCACCCATCTGCTCCTCCACCCCTTCTCCTCTCGCTTCTCTCTCTCCCTTGCTCTCTCTCTTCTCTTCTCATCCTGAAGCCAAGTCTCCATTAGCGCAAGTTGGCCCCAGGCATTGAGGATGGCTCTGTGGCCTCTGCCTCAGGTGCTAAAAATGGCTCCGGTTGCAACGGAACAAGGACCCCAGATGGACAGAGCATCACCTTCTGTGGGCTTGCTGGTTGGATCCTGGTCAGGGCACATGTGGGAATCTGTCTCTGCCCCCCTCCTCTCACTAAAAAGCCCTCCCAAAAAACAAAAAAATATATTGATGGTCAGTCCCTTCCCCAGACATTCTGATTTAATTGCCGTGGAGACAACCACTATATATAGTATATATTGTGCTTAGAACAGTGACTGGCATACAACAAGCAATCAATACATATTAATTGTGATTGCTATTTTATTATTCATTATTCAGATTACTCTTCTGAATCTTCTATTTTTCATCCTAGTTCTTAGGTTACACATCCCTTTCAAAGCAACCATGTTTTCACTATCACTGTCTTTCCTGTTTAGTAGTGAAACTTTATCTTCCAGTAATTTGCCACCACAACAGGTCCTGATCATTGCTGCACAGACAGAGAGAACATTTCAAAAATAGAATCAAGTAATATTTTACTCTAAAATTTTTTATTTCATGTTCCAGTGTGATATGATCACAGACCACAATCCATGTCAAATTGAAAGTGACTGTTTAGATGTAGCTAAGCTTAACTATCTGAATTCCCCTTTTTTTTAAACTGTGCTCAAGAATAAGTAATAGAATGGATGCATTCATCATCATTAAAACTGTGCTTTTAAACAAAGTAAAGTACTTTATTATATTTATTGAAATAATATTTCTAATTACATTTGATAAGCACTAATATATCCATATCATATTTTATCATAGGCTTTTTTAGATACTTTTATTAGCACTGTCTCAGTTCCATAAACACACATTAAAAATCTAGTTTTATGCAAAGCACCATGCTAGGCTCTGAGAAGATTAAATGGCAAAAACACACAGAGTAATGACTAAAACAAAATAATACAGTACAGAATATTGAAAACACACTGACCTAGGATGGCAAGCTCCCACCCTTGTCCCAAACCTTTTACTATACCACAAAACTATTTAAAATAAGCTTACCTGAAAATTACTCTCTCTTCTTGAATACAGTGATGTGAATATTCTACTCATTATCCAACTCATTTTATTCTTAAAAAGTAAGTTAAATATTGAAAACTATTTATGAATAAATGTATTCATTGTAGCATTTTTAATAGAAAAACTCAAAACAATCTTTTTTTCAATCATTAGTAAAGTATCATAGAGTTGTGTATTTAAAAAGCAGTTTTTAAAAATGGCTTAATTACAAAGGAAAGTAATCTTGATGGTAGGATTATAGGATATTGCTTAAATACTCTTGAGTTTTCAAAATTTCTGATTGTTTGAGTAACTATTTATTGCTTTTCATATAAATTGCTTCATACTATTTTTCCATATTTTTTAATTTGAATGCATTTACATTGTTTCTTCAACCATGCACCATTTAAGTGAGTGAGTTTGCCAAATGCAGAACATTAAAATGTCCTGTAAAACATACTATCTTGCCAAACTATGTGAATATATGTATGTTGTTTTGTGGAAGAATAGTAAAAGGCTATTAATATAACAGCTCTTAGAATACTCTGCTCTTAATTCTCTAAAAGTATAACTAGTTTCTGTGTGATTATATCATCCCCTATTTACATTTTATTGATAACATGAGTTTCTATTTTAAATTAATCAATCTGTTAATCTATTTAGTTGGTTATCTCCTCACCCACTCCTCTCTCCAAAAGGTGACCTAATTCATCAAAATTGGTTAATATCTATTTATTCTAATTTTACTGAGAAATACAGCTAAGTGTGTGCAACATACCTTAGGAAGCATTTGCTAGCAGAGTCACTACATTAACCAGGGCGATGAGGCACTGCTCTCCAAGGAGGTGACATTTGATCAGATACCTGAATGAAGTAAAGAAGGCACAACATTGCAGCCCTCTTTCCTGTTAAATGTCAGGTCATTCTTTCTGCCAAATTTATTATTATTATTATTATTATTATTATTAATAGTAGTAATAGTTAGTAGTAGTATTTTCTTAGGTGACAGGAGGGTTGATAGTGAGGCAGTCTCCTGCAAGTGCCCCAGCCGGGATCCACCTGGCAACCTCATCTAGGGCTAATTTCAAGTACTGAGCTAATTTTAGCACCTGAGGCTGATGCACTCCAACAAGCTATCCTCAGCACCTGGGGCCATGCTTGAACTAATTAAGCCAAGCATGGCTGTGGGAGGGTAAGAGGGAGAGAAAGGAGGAGGGAGTGGAAGGGAGAAAGAAGCAGATGGTCCTTCCTCTGTGTGCCCTGACTGGGCATCGAACCCAGAATGTCCTACATTGGGCCAACACTCTATCCACTGAACCACTGACCAGGTCCCTATCTGCCAAATTAAATGCTACTGCATCCAGAAGCATTCTTTCCCTTCCTCACACCATCAGTGCGACATTAATTATTTCTTGTTCTGTTTTCTCAGTGCTTATTGCTTTTACCACTATTTTTGTATTTATTTTATTCTTCCTGATATTATTGTCTTGTTATTTACAAATCTGATTCTGCCTAAAGAAAAGGTACTTTCTTATCAGGAGGAACCAGTCTTATTCGCCTCTGGGCAGCACTTGCTGCCTAGCCCCAAGTTTTACATTTAGTAGGTACCGGCTGACTGTTTGTTTACTATTCAATCTATCTCCTAGCCTCAGTAGAAAATGCAGAGCCGGAACATTCCATTGAACTCAACTTTTCAGGCTGTCAAAACAATGCAACCACTGATTATCTAGAGAAAGATTGATAGAATCTTAAATTTTTCCATGATTTGGAAAAATAGTCTGAAGAAATAAGCTGGTATCTCTCAGCCCACAAGCTACTCTGAACTCCTTTAACTGTTCCACTAAATAGAGTAATTTAGAATGTGTTGAACTAAACCTTCCCTCCTACCACTAAATTAAAAACAAATGTGATTACCTAACTCATTATCTATAGACAAAAGAATGTAGGAACAAATATTCTGGTTGATGTAGTACCTTATGAATGTATTCTTTTAAGAAAGACTCCTTATAAGAATGAGCGAGAGAGCATATCTTCACAATCTTTCTACATCTTTCTACATCTTTTAAAATATTCCTAAGTCGGGCCTGACCAGGCAGTGGTGCAGTAGGTAGAGCATCCAACTGGGACATGGAGGACCCAGGTTCGAAACTCTGAGGTCACTGGCTTGAGCACGGGCTCACCAGCTTGAACGTGGGGTCGCTGGCTTGAGCATGGGATCATAGACGTGACCCTATAGTGGCTAGCTTGAGCCCAAAGGTAACTGGCTTGAAGCCCAAGGTCACTGGCTTGAGCAAGGGGTCAGTTGCTCTGCTGTAGCCACCCCCATCCCCAGTCAAGGCATATATGAGAAAGCAATCAGTGAACCAAGGAGACTAAGGAGCCGCAATGAAGAATTGATGTTTCTCATCTCTCTCTCTTCCTGTCTCTCTCTATCTGTCTCTGTCTCTGTCACACACAAAAAAAATATTTCTAAGTCAGAAAATCAGAAATTGTTGCCTTGCATGGAAATGCCTTATCCTATTACTGGCTGAATGTTTTTATTTATGTATTTGTTCCTTTCCCCAGGCACCTAGAGCCTGTGTGTTCATTAGCATCAACAGCAAAGCAGTGGAGGAACATAGGCCAATTACTTGTGAACAAATTATAAGAATTGCATTGGGAATTGATTTGTACAGAATATACACATTCAGTCTGAATGCTTTTTAATGTCTTCATCTTGTTTTAATTAGTTGGTTTCTTTCTTTTCCTCCCTGCTTCCTCTATATCCTTTCACAAAGCTCTGAGCTCTGATAAAAGTTTTTGACTTTCCCAGCTCCCAGCAGAACCTCCTTCTGGGAGAGGTATATGAAAAGATGTATTGACCAATTATTTCATCTGATGTGACTTAAAAGAATCTGGGAGCCACTCCATTTCCTCCCAACCTATTCACTGCTCATTAACAATCCCTGAATAGGAAATATTTTTCATCTACAGTTAATGAGATTTACATACTTTAAGAGACTTTATGGAAAAATGGCTTAAATTCATATTACTTTATTCTTGTCCTCCCACTCCATCCCTCTTTCCCACCCATTCTTCATCTCTCCGTGCCCACCCTCGTTCTTTCTTCTGTAAGAATTTAGAAAATGCTAACCTGTGCCCTGCACCATGGTGAACATTGAGGACACTAAGATTAACTTGAATCAGTAGTCTCTAAGCTCAAAGAACCCAAAGAAGAGTTGGGCAGATATATGTGTCAACAAATAGCTGCAATGCAATTGGATAATTGGTGTACCAAGGAACAATGTGATGGCTGTGGAAAAGGAGAGAGAGGTCGCTCACTTCTTTGCAATGATGGAGGAGAAAGAGCACAGGAGATGAATCTATGAAACACAAAATTCCCTAGCTTTACAATTTTCCCACTAATTTTTAGTGTCATGCAACTTTCTAAAAGCTTTATCATGCTCATAATGATAAGAATATTACCATGTGTCTTATTTAATTGCACAATACCAAAACTTTAAGTTTGTTAAGTCAAAAGTATAATCACCTGTGCCTTTGACTCAAAATCTAATAATAATGTCTCTTTAACTTGAATTGACTGATGTTTTGGCAAAATATGGACATCTTTTTAAATTCTCTTACTTGCCAATATCAAGTGCATATCTGCCACATGTGTGGGTAAATGGTTATAATATTTTAAGATAAAGATAAGAGAGGTTGTTAAAATGATTACCTTGTTGCATTTTTCCAAAATTCCAAAAGATAAGACTTAGCTTATTTGTATTCTTTCAACTTATGAATAGATAAGAGTAAATGAGTAAGCTAGATCACCACAAAATTCATACCTCAGGCTTCCACAAATGTAATGTCATTGCACATGCAATGTGAGACAGAGAGGGGTAAAGGAGGAAGCTGGAGAAACAGGCTGGAATGGGGTCATAGAGACCACATGGACTTCAGCTGTGGACAGAGGGAACCTTTTGGCTGCCACTTGGTGAGGAATAGTGAAAGAAAAGCTAGAAGTTGGGAATCCTGCAGTTAGTGATGAAACATAACGATAGTCAGAATTACATTAACAAGGAATTCGAGTCTGCTAAGGAGATGTTAGGATGGGTTAAACATTGAAGAGACTTCTTGGGGAGAGAGCCACAGAAAACGGGCAGAACCATCAGACTGTTCTAAAGACCTAAAGACCTGCCTCCTGGAAGAAATGGGGAAGGAAGGGACAGGGGGCAGACTGTAGCAGTTTCAGAAAAGTTTCAGCCCTGCCCACAGGGAGACTCCAAACCAACTGCCTGTTAAAGAATTTCTGCCTCTTGTTATAATGTGTCTGTGGTTTTGTTGTTGTTAGCTTTTTTGTTTGTTTTGGGTGGATGTAGGTTTATTTCACTGTTGAGGTGGAGGTGGAGGGTCCAGACAGAGATACCAAGAAAGCCAGGAGAAGTTGACACTTGAACTGGATTTGGGCAAGGAAAGGGTTGCCCCAGACCTGTTTCCTGGGAAGAAGAAACTGAGGACAGCCCTTGTTGAGACAGGTAAGTGTGGAGGGGGGTATTGGGTCTGGAGAAATGAGGGCTCCTTCCCTCTAGGTTGGACCTAAGACCTTTAGCTTGCTTTACTGTCTTCTATTGGGCCTTGGTTCCTCCCAGGTTGTCCACCCACTCCTCCAGGAGCTCAGACTCCACTGCTGTCAGAAACTCTTGGGTTAAAGCCCTGGGCTGCTCTGCTTTCTCCAGTGGAAGCTGTTCCACGTCCTTCAGTAACAGTAGTTCCCTCAGGGCCTCATCCTCCTTGCCACACACATCCTTCCCCCTTGAAGTCTTCAAGCAGTGGGTCTCCATCTAATAAGGGGTTAATATGCAAAGACTTCCTACAACTCAATAGCATAAAACAAACAAACAAAAAACTAAACAAACAATTCAACTTAAAAACAAGCGGAAGATCTGAATAGAAATGTTTCCAAAGAGCACATACAGATCGCCAACAGATGCATGAAAAGATACCCACCATCACTAAACACAAACAAAATGCAAATCAAAACCACAATGAGATATATCACATTACACCTCTTAGAATGACTGTTGGTCAAATAAGTTTGTAAATATGATATATATGTTTGCTCGCTTGTGACTTATATTGGGTGTGGGGGACAGGCTATAAGCAGGCCAGGTCGTTGTAGCCTAAGGTTTGGTTTTGGGACTAAGCTTTTCCCCACACCCTTGACTGATTGTATGATCTGGGTGGTGCACTCTCATGAGGAATACAATTATGCCTTGGATAAGTGACTTTGTATCAGAGACTTCCTTGTTTGTATTTTGGATTAAGGGATTTTGGTTTTCTACACTATAAAGTGGGACAGACCAGGAGCTTGGACACACAGTTCCTGCTATCACAATTGCAGGGGCTTCCCTGATCCCTTGCCCTTCATGGGAAGAGCTGGTTTTCTGCTTTTCCCTTGTCTTCTTTTGTGGTTTGCCTGTCTTGGTGAGACACCAATAAATAGGATGGCCCCCCATCCTCTGACTCTGCCATTTCTTTATCGTCTGCCCGAATCCAATGGGAACCTGCATGTGAATGGCCACAATGGCGGCTCCTGGCCTTACAATGACTATTATCAAAAAGACAAGAAATAACAAGTGTTGGTGAGGATGTGGAGAAAAGGGAAACATTGTGCACTGCTGGTGGGAATGTAACTTGGTGCAGTCACTATGGTAACATTGTGGACGTTCCTCAAAAAAAAAAAAGAAGCCCAATAGAGATCAGGGGAACTACCAGCTTTTAGGATACACCCTTAAAGGCTCCAACACCCCAAAGGGGTCTCATAGGATGCCATCTGGGTCCTGCTTCAATAGTGGAAAGGAAGGTCATTGAGCTAAAGCCTGCTAGGCTTACATGCCTCTGCTGTGAGGAAACAGGGACACTGGAAGGTAGGCTTCCCCCTTGCTCCTTTAAGGGAGGATTCAGTCTCTTCCAGCCCTGCTCCAGCCACCTATGACCTAACCTTGCCCAGAAAGCTGGGGTTTGCCACTGAAGGCTGAAGGTGCCCAGGGCCGTCGGCCCCATCTATGACACTGTGGACAAGCCTAGGGTATTTCTTCCAAGAAGCAGGTAAACTGATCTCATTTGCACAAGGGCCACTTAACTATGTTTTGCCTGAATAGTCAGGTTTTTTATTCTTCCCTCAAAGATCTCTGTTGTAGGTGTTGATAGTCCTATTTTCTGCTGCTTTGCTTAATATATAGTGTTTTCTTTATCCCTCCTACCTCAATGTCCCACTCATATTTCAGGCTGGGACCTATTCCTAATTTAGAGCTCTCTTTCCCCCTTTTGCCAACTTGTATTATGAATTTACCTTTGCCACCCAGCTTAGTGTATCCCAAGGTTCTCTTTACCATGCCACAGTCACAGAGCTCCAGGGAAAAGCAACCTGGTCTCAACTCTCCAGGCAGAGGAGAACAGAAGCTCCATATCCACACATGCTGCAAATGGCTTTTCCAGTCTACCTGAATCATTACCAGCTAGAAGCAGCAGTAATTGGGACTTGGACATGAGCTGCAAAGTATAGAATGGTGACAACAATTCCAGTGCCATGCGGACTTTTCCTGTGTGGACTTTTCCTGGACTCCTGCTCCCTGTGACAGCTCCTAACAGACTGAACTGTGGTTGGGTTGCATTTTTCAGGGATTTGGCATGGTGATGGGGCCAACTTGGACTTGGTGAACATGTTAAGGACACTTCTCTTTTATGGATTCTTGCTGTATTGGCCAAGAGTTTGCTTAAAGGCTTTTAATCACTGTAAAAAAAATAGAAGACTGGATAAAGAAGATGGGGCACATATACACCATGATATACTATTCAGCTAGAAGAAATGATGACATCAGATCACTTACAGCAGAATGGTGGAATCTTGATAACATTATGCGGAGTGAAATAAGAGAATCAGAAAAAAAACAAGAACTGCAGGATTCCATACATTGGTGGGACATAAAAGCAAGACTAAGAGACATGGACAGGAATGTGGTGGTTACGGGGGGTGGGGGGAGGGAAGGAGGGAGAGGGGGAGGGGGAGAGGTACAAAGAAAACTGGATAGAGGGTGACGGAGGATGATCTCTCTTTGGGTGATGGGTATGCAACAGAACTAAATGACAAGATAACCTGGAAATGTTTTCTTTGAATATATGTACCCTGATTTATTGATGTCACCCCATTAAAATAAAAATTTATTTATAAAAAAAATAGAACTATCGTATTCCAATTCTGGGTATTCATATGAAGAAAATGAAAATGCTAACTTGAAAGGTAGGTTCATTGCAGCATTATTTATAGTAGCCTAGGCATGGAAGTAACCTATGTCCACTGATAGTTGAATGCATAAAAAAAAATGGTATATAGTACACAATGAAATATTAGTCAGTCATAAAAAAATAAAATCTTGTCATTTATGACAATATGCATGGAATTTGAATGCATTATGGTAAGTGAAATAAGTCAGACAAAGAAAAATATTATATGACCTCATTTATATGTGAAACCCCAAAATAAAATAAAACAAAACAAAACCTAACTCATAGACAGAGTTATGATTCTGTTATAACATAACACATTGTAGCTGCCAGAGTTTGGGGCTGGGGATGGGCATAATGGGTGAAGGTGATCAAATAGTACAAACTTTCAGTTAAAAAATAAATAAGTCTTAAAGATTTAATATACAGCCTGGTGACTACCTTAATAATACCTTATTCTATATCTGAAAGTTGTTAAAAGAGTAAATCTTCAAAGTTCTCATCACAAGAAAAAGAACTAGAACTATGTGTGTGGTGATCATGTTGCAATATATGAAAATATTGAATCATTATGTTGTACATATAAAATTAATACAATGTTATATGTCACTTCTATTTCAACTAAAAACATATTGATAAAAAATAAAATATTTAAAAGACCTTCATTTTCTCTCTATA
Source organism: Saccopteryx leptura (assembly GCF_036850995.1). Lineage (NCBI taxonomy): Eukaryota > Metazoa > Chordata > Mammalia > Chiroptera > Emballonuridae > Saccopteryx > Saccopteryx leptura. Next base: position 197,093,307 of record NC_089504.1, read on the forward strand.
GAGAATAAAAAGAAGTGGCTTATGGAAAATATGGCATTGGCGTGAATGTGTGGTGGATTCAAGGTAGAAGAAACTAGGACTGTCAGTCCCAATTAGAGATGCAAGAGATGCATATCCTGGCTGCTAAAGGAATGGGGAGAAACATAAAATATAGAAATTGCAAGGTGTGGGCTTTGTAATTGATTTGATATGGAGCGGTAACAAAAAGAAGGAGACAAGGGTGATCTGACCTCCTTGTGTGACCCAGTGGAAAGCCATACAATTGATGGAAAGAGAATGGGGAATTTAATAGGAATGTAGATAAACTCCTCTTTATCAGATTGATTCTTAAGTGTTTTAGAATATCTACAAGGGTAGGCTCAGCTCATAACTGGGAAAATTTATCTGAAGACACATAGTTTGTCTTTATTTGCATCCTTAGATGCAATATATATATATTTATATCCCCATAAAGATGAGGCTACTTGCTTTCCAGAACCTCAAATTTAAGCATTCAGTCTAAAGTTGTTTGTGTGGTATAACTCAATATATTTTACTGTGTTTAAATTAAGTAATTCTGTTCAAGAAAAGATAACATTAAGAAGCTGAATGGGAGGGCCAAACAGAGGTAAAAAAAAAATTCTAAAAATTTATAAGAAAAAGACTGATAGTCAAGTAGTAAAATGGCCAAGAGACTTGTGTAAGTACTTTTCTAAAAGAGGATATTGAATGCAAGTTAAAAAACAAAATGAGATGTTACTACAAACTCACCCCAACTGCAGAAATTAAAAAATTTGGTGGTATCAGGTGTTGGCAAAAAATGAAACACTTGTATACTTCTGGGTAGAATACATATAGATAAACCACTTTATTTAGGGTTTACTTACTGACTTGAAGAGCCATATAATCTATGACCTAGAAAATCCACTCTTAGGTTTATAGCTAACAAAAATGTCTGCAAATGTGTTGTAGGGAAACAGTGAGATTATACAAATGTTCTTCACACCTAAGTTCAAATTTAAAGGAGTCTTTTTTATTCAAAGCCGGCTACTGCATGGAGACCTAAGTCATTCAAATCATGCAGCCCCAAACACAGTTTGGGGCTAGCTTTTAAAGACAAAATTACACACTGAGTGGGAAATGGAGAGTAGGGGAAGCATAGCAGTAAAACAAAGCAGTGAAACAAGCTTTCTTACAATGTTTATTATAAGATTAATTCAGGGAGAAACATTCTGGGAACATTTGCAACCTTGGGAAACTATCCCAAGGCCACAGCCTGGGAAACCAGCCTCAAGGACAAGGGTAGGGAGTCTTTTAGAAAAAGTAAGTTCTGCTAAAATTCTTTTTGTTTTAGAGAAAGTAAGTTCTACTAAAAATTACTTATGTTAAGAGCCTTTCTTTTCTACATTTCAAATGCACCATGGAATATGCATAGAAATGCTCATAGAAAAATTAGAAACAGCCCCCAACCAGAAATGACCCAAGTATCCATCAATAATAGATTGGATGAACAAATAGTAATATAGTCATAAAATGAAACAATATTGAACAATAAAGATAAACAAATTACAGCTGCATGCAACAACATGGACAAAGCTCACAGAACATTGATTGAATGAAGCCAAATAGAAGAAAACATTCACCATGACTCCATTATATAAAATTAAAATCCCAGCTACACTATAGTGTTTAGAGATATATACTTAGAGGTTAAAATGTAAAAAAAAGAGCAAAGGTTGGAGTATAATTGAGAAGGGGCAAGGAAGACTTTTGTAAGCATAATTGCCTATGTTGCATTTCTCAATCTGAGCAATGGTTACATGAGTGCTTATTTTATTATAATGCATTAAACTGTACATGTGTGTTTAATGTATTTTTTGCATACTTGTTATATTTTATAATAAAAAGATAAAAAAAACAAAAAGGGACATAATAAATACCTGTTTCCCTAAAAAGAAAACTTATGGAGTAAATTTAGAAGAAAATATAAACATCTGTTTAACAAGGAAAACTTATGCTAGGAAGCCAGGAGTTCATTTTTACAGTTAATAATTATAAATATAGTGGTTTGGTTTTTTTTTAATTTCTGTAACATAAAACAAAATATTTTTCTTGAGTCACAGAATTATTTCTCTTACCAGAAAGGTTTCAATAAATAAGAAAAATAAATATGAAAAGAAATATTTGACATCTAATTACACCTAAAATTTATAAGCAAACAAGTAGAGGAATGTATATTCTTCTTCAATTTGACTGTAAGTAATCCCCAAATACTTAATTAATTTTACAAGTTAGACAGCGGAAAGGAAACTTTGGAGAATGGGTAACATATGTACCACAGCAGCGAACCAGCCATCAAACCTGTGTTCTCCAGATTCATGAAAACAGAGGCTTCAGTGTGACTCAGCCTCTTCTCTGATCCAGAGAGCACAAACTGTGCTATTTATGAAACGCGAAGTGGAAAGTAAATGACTCCTTCCCCTACAGAGATAGGTATCTTAGTTTGCTTTTAAAAATCAAATATATTTCAGGGGGCCAATTCAGTCACAAATCTATGGTTTCTGTTCAAAATTTGTTAGTCAAGATTATCTTATTAAAAGAAAAGCCCAAGATTGTTCACCTCGCATTGATATATTAGTTCTTTGTTTAGGTTTTGAGGTAGTTTTTAAGTAATTTCTTATCATCTTCTTTCTGTGCACTTTTTCTTTTTTTCCTTTTAAACCAGCTGCAGAAAATGTGGACAGTGTGCATTTCCAGCAGATGTCAGTGTTGATGTTTGATGTGATCTAGGATGTCCTTCAAACCTAAGGCTTTACCTTGAAATGAGCAGAGTACTGTATCTGTCGATTTTTAATTCTTGTGCACTGTGGAAAAGTATTCTGGATGAATTTTGATCTTTTTATAGAATAGAATTGTCAGAAATATATTGTGGTAGGTTAGAAAATAGATATGGCTTTAACAGTATTCTTCCACATCTTTGAGATTTAACTTGTTCTAGTTATATATAAATTATATGCCTTTATTTTTTCTCCTGTTATAAAAAGTATATTCATTATCTATTCTTGAATTTCTTCTGGTCCTGGCCAGTTGGCTCAGTGGTAGAGTACTAGCTGGGTGTGTGGAATACCAGGTTAGAGCACACAGGAGAATCAACCATCTGCTTCTCCTCCCCACCCGCCCATCCCCTCCTTCACCATGGTTCCAAGGTGGCCCTGGGTGCGAAGGATGGCTCCATGGCCTCATCTCAGGTGCTAAAATAGCTCATTTGCCAAGCAATAGAGCAGCGACCCAGACAGGCAAAGCATAGCCTGGTAGTGGGTTTGCTGGGTGGACCCGGTCAGGGTACATGCAGGAGTCTGTCTCTGCCTACTCGCCTCTCACTTAATTAAAAAAAAAAAAAAAAAAGAATTTCTTTACAAAATGACTTTTCTGTTGTTGTTTTTTTTTTTTTTGGGGGGGGGGGAGCTTGAAGGATTTCAATGTGTTTATTTTAGAAGAATATGCTTAGCTCTTCCCAGGTACCAAAGAAATAGAACAGTCAAACTGCCTTAAAGAAAGTCTTGTAATTATGAGGTTAAGTTCTTTCACAAGATATAAACAAGCTACTAAAGAAGCATAGAAGACAATGCAGCAAATACTGTCTGGAGGAGGAGAGCTCAGCTCCACTCAAGATGGATTTTGTATCCTCGAAAAGATGAATACCTATGAGCTTTCTAGGGAAGGGTTTTCAAAGAAGAAACAACATGCAAAATTTTAATGAATGATGTGGTATGCTTATAACTTCAATATATGATTTTAAATCAGAGTTCTTTGGGAGGCTATTTGAAGTATATTCAAGCAGTTAAAAATTGTTTGGAACTATGTCCTCACAGGATAGCTTCATTGGTTAGAATGTCATCCCAAGGTGCAGAGGTTGCCAGTTCAATCCATGGTCAGGGCACATACATAAACAGACTAATGTTCCTCTCTCTTTCCCCTCTCTTCTTCCTTCACTAAAATCAATAAATAAACATTTTAAAAATGGTTTGGAACTGGATAAAGGTCATTTGTGATTTAGGATACAGAGTTTAGAGTTTACCTAAATTCAGATTCTTGCTTTCCAGTTGTTAGATGATGATCTATTAAATAAATTAATATCCTTGTGCATCAGTTTGTTCATCTGAAAAGGAAAGTAAAATGACAGCAACATCTTATAGGATTGTTAAGAAGATTATGTGAAATAAATACTACAGTTGGGGCACCTGGTAAGTGCTCAAAATATTTACTATAACTGTAGCCATTTATCTCATTAGAAGTAATAAAGAAGTATACAAAAAAAGTTGAAATTGAGTAGTGGTATTTATATTTTAAATGGGAAAATAAGTGAGTCAATTTTTTTAAAACTAATATCTCACCAATGTTAGGCATTAACCCAGAATTTGCTCTGTCCTTTGAAAGAGAATATGTTGGAGCAGGCATTTAAAGTAGTTGTCTGTTCTGCATATCATGTTGTGTGTTTTTGGATCATATTTTGTTTTTGTTTAGTGAAAAACAATGCCAATAGAAGACAAACCACAGACTAGAAGAAAACATTGCAAAAGAAACATCTGAAAAGAACTGTAATCCAAATATACAATGAGCTCTTAAAACTCAATGATATGAAAACAAATAACCTAATAAAAAATGAGGCAAAAACCTTACACACACCTCATAAAGAAGAGATATAGATGGCAAATAAGTATATGAAAAGATATTCCACATTATATGCTATCCAGAAAATCAAATTACAGAAGCAATGAGATACCACTATACACCTACTAGAATTCCCTAAATCAAAAACAACGGTGACAATGCCAAGTGTTAGGGGGGATGTGGAGCAACAGGAACTCTCATTCATTGCTGATGGGCATGCAAAATGGTACCACCACTTTGGGAGACACGTTAGTGGTTTCTTACAAAACTAACCATACACTTAGCATGTTTTGTCAACTGTGCCCCTTGGTATTTACTCAAATGCAGTGAAAACTTAAATTCAAGCAAAAACCTGCACACTGATGTTTATAGCAGCTTTAATACATAATTTTCCAAATTTGGAAGCAACCAAATGTCCTTCAGTAGGCTATTGGGTGAATAAACTATGATATATCCAGAGAAAGGGATATTTTTCAATGACAAAAAGAAATTAACTATTAAACCATGAAAAGACAAAAAGGATATTTAAATGTATATCACTAAGGGAAAGAAGTGAATCCAAAAAAAGGATACATACTATTTGATTCCAATTCTGCACCTTTTCTCTCAGACACTGAAAATAAATCCTGGCTGTTCTCACCCCCTTCTAACATTCCTCACTGACTTCTTGACTCTGGCTTTCACACAATTTGGGGTAAGGACATTGGCACATCTGGCAATCATTAGAATCCAAGATAGACTGGTTTCTAGGGCTTCTCAGCTCTTAAATTTTCTGCAAACAATTGTGTGAGAAATTCTATGGCTACTCCAAAGTCCATCCAGATCCATCCTGGGGTGAAGGGGGGAAGCAAGGCATAGAAAATACCCAATGTCAAAATAATCTCAATCCTCCTCCTTGATTTACAGAAATTTTATCTGATCTGGAGCTGATGGAAATAAGAAAAACTATTTCTTGATGATAACTGGTCACTTCCTAAATTATTCTGTTTTAAACACTGATGGTAGGTTGAATCAAAATATAAGAAGTTTCCTGGTAGATCTCTCCTGGCTTTCTAATGACTCTCTGCTGAGCAAGAGCACTCATATCTCTTAGCCACAAACCCCTGCCACAAATCTCAAATTATTTTCCCACCATGACATTAGTATATTAAAATTGGTCTAGAAACTGGTCAGGTTATAAGAAAAAGCTCAGTCACATTTGCAGGTTAAACATTTGCAGAGACTTTTGTAAGAGGGACACTTTTTAAAATTTTTTAATGTTTTTATTCAGAGGCAGAGACAGACTCCCGCATGTGCCTGGACTAGGATTCACCTGGCAAGCACACTAGGGGGTGTTGCTCTGTTGCTCAGCAACCGAGCTCTTCTTGGTGCCTGAGATGGAGGCTGTGAAGTCATCCTCAGTGCTTGGGGCCAACTCGCTCCAATCAAGCCCTGGCTGGGGGAGGGAAAGAGAGAGAGAAAAGAAGTGAGAGGGGGAGGAGTGGAGAAGCAGATGGGTACTTCTCCTGTGTGCCCTGACCAGTAATTGAATCCAGGACATCCACACACTGGCCCAACGCTCTACCACTGAGCAAATCGGCCAGAGCCTGGGAAACTTAGACTCAATTGTATTTGGCATATATCTTAGGATAAAAGTTCTGTAACTTATAAGTAACAAATTCTCTATAAAATATTGCATTTCCTGAAAGAGAAACATCCTCAGAACAGGAAGAAATATTACTTTATTTACTTATTTGTGTACTTTGTGACTGTCTCTTTGTATCATGTGTACCTAAGCATTAAAACAGAGAGAAAGAAAATATTGTATGTATAAAGGCTACACATGAGACACATACAAACCAAACAGACTTAAAAGTCTTCTTGCTATCAAGATGACATATCAGTTCAAAAGAATATATATTTTTAGAAGCGAAGAAAAAATGACCCATAGTTTTAGTATCAGCCAGAAAATGTAATAGTGTCATAACAATAATAGCTGCTAGGTATTAGGAGCCACTGTGAACTAGGCACAGTGCTCTGCTTTTCTCTGAAAATTATTCTATTTAAATTAATTCTCACAGCTAACCTACTAAGGTAGGTATTTTTACTCCAGGTAGAAAATAATAAGACTAAAGGACAGAGAGGAAAAGTGCTTTGCCAAATAGAACATTAATAATTAACCAAGAATTCAAATGAGATTTTTCTTACCACAGAGTCTTGAGAAAACCTTGAGATTCTCAAATAAATATAACTGACATTTTTCCATTTCAAATTCTAGTTAGCCTGATTATAACTATTTTATTATTTTTAATATAAATTTGTTCAGGTTTATTTAAACCCACAAACACATTTAATAGAAATTGTGCTGCTGGTTTACACAGCATTAGTTGGATAAAGGATAGGACATATCAAGAAGTATTGTCTATTTTAGGGATAGAGTAGGTGAAATGATTAATTACAAAGATTTCTTGAGTCCTTTGAATCCTTGAGCACATTCTCCAAGAGACCACTTCAAGACATTTGAATTGAATCAACTGAAAAAATGACTTAAAAAGAATAATTAATGAAAAAGAAAATAGGCCCATCATGAATCAGAAATATACAATAATTTAAACTCAAGATAATATTTTTTATTTTTTATTTAACATATGTAAAACTAATGTTTGTAACTCTATTCTTATATAGTCACCTACTAATATTTTAGTAATTTTGGGTGAGGCAGGTTCATCTTGATCTTGAATATTTTCTAGTCCCATGGTATTCCTTCATTATACAAAATACTTATTTGCTTCCATATAAGATGGGTAAGTTGTTTATAAAACCATGCATCCTAAAACTTGGCAAAAATAAACCTTAAAGTATATATTTGAATCATCCAAATTATTTATCTGACCAAGACCAAGCACAAGCAAGTACATTTATCAAATTGTCCTTTTCAGTAGGCTCTTGTCAGGAGGAAGACTAAGGAAGGAAGAGGCACAGTCTGTGGCTTCCAGACTTGTCACTCTTGGTAAGTGCTCAGCAATGACATCATTACATTGTGAACATCATCGGAGGCTTAATGTTTACAAATAAATTCAACTCATGATCCCAAGTTGACACTGTAGTTAAAATCATTTGCCTCTCAGTCTCACATTTCATTAGGGAAAGTAAGATATGACTCTATATCTTAGGCGTAAACAAAAATATTTGTAGTTGGTTTTTTTTTTCGTTTTTGGAGATATATTTTCAGTGGAAAAAAAGTTTAGAGGAAAAGAGAATTTGTATACTTTCTGTAAGAACTCCACTTTATGAATTTTATACAACTAAGAAAATTTAATTTAAAGAGGTCTTTTGTGACCTTTGGTTTCATTTTTCAGGGTTACTATCAGAATTTCTGACTTTTATGAGTCTTAGACATGTTTCTTCATTTATCACTAAGGCAACCAACAAGACAGCAAACCTCATGTCAGCATTTGTCTGCATGTGTGGAGGTGTGTATGTGTTCATGCGCAAGTGAACACAAGTACATGTATGTGCACTTACTCACTTAGATTTATAATCTCATTTAATCAAAGGGATAGCTTCTTCTCTATGTCATAGGAAAATATCTACTAGTTATGTAAAAACCAAACCTATGCAGGCACTTCTGCCTTTTAAGAGGCATATCAAATTCCTCTCCATGGCGTAGTAATCTCTTGGTTGCTCTCCTCCCTTCAGTTATCAAACTTTTAGAACACTATGCCACAAATGCAAATATCTTACGTATTGGAGCGCTTTTCCCATAGGTGCTTCAGTCATGCAGAAGGACTAAATTCTACATCTAGATCAACCCAAGGACAAAGACACAAACAGCGTTGGGGGATGAGTTACATATCAGTACACAAGGAGCAGGAATTACAAACCAGGGATGATTATAGAAATTTAAATTTTGTAGTGCATGGAAATCTTATGGAAGAGAGAGTAAAGGAGGCAGCATGTGCAGTTAGGTACACTCAAGTCTGTGCCAGATGTTTATACAGGTGTAATATTGTAGTAAGAATCTGACTTCATTTTCTAATGCTTGCCTACTGACAGCTTTTAAATCTCTTTCCTCCTTTCCCTCCTTTCCCCCACGTCTAGGAAAACATATAAGAAAGCCTGGCACTCCCTCTTTTGGCTCCTGCAGGAAGTTCAAATCATACACTGACATTCCCCCTATAGCCTTGCTCAACACCAACTCCCATAAGAACCCGAAGCTCATCTCCTTTCCTTACTTTCTCAAATCACTTTGGACCTGCTTGGGAGACACAGTTCTCCCCCAAAAAGCCTCAGTATGTAATGACCCTCTTCTGACTGCCTGGTGTGTTTATATGTGCCATCATCAGTTTCAATATTCAAACAAAATATTGGGTGTAGGTCTTACGAAAGTGTCTGAGGTTGAGGTACTTGGGTACATTATCCAATTTAAACCTTGGACTCTTGGAGAAATCACTGTTCCTTCTAGAGTATAATAAAACCCAGCCAATTCTCTTAGGAGTTATTAACATCTCATTGCTATGTAAATGTTCAGCAGAAGCAGAAGGAAGAACTGTATTCAGAGAATAATTTTGACAGATTACAGTTTGAGGTCTTGTTAAAGGTTATTAAAGGTTATGTCCTCCAAATGATTTATCCATTACAGTAGGAATAGAAATACCAAACAGGCTGAATAAGAATTAGCATTGCCATTTTAATTAGGTGAGCATTGGATTGTTAAAGCCCAAACAGGCAATAATTATAATAGGAGGCATTGCAAATCATTTTTAAATAAAATTTTTGTGTCATTCAAAAGTCAGCCTTAAATATATTCAGTTAACCCACTTATTCTCTCATACCTCATGTATTCTTTCCACCATCTCTTAGCTAGACATTCTAGCTCTTAAGTGTGGAACATTTTGGAAATTATATTTTTCTTGAAAGTAACAAGTGCAGTAAATTTAGATTGAGAGAAGGGAAAGATTGTGATTATGTGAAAAAAACCAAATGGTTTATAATCCACCTGCATAAAAGCAATAGAATATGAACAAGAAAGACAGTAACATAAAAATATATTTCAATGGCATTTTCTTATAACAAATCATGAAATTATGAGCAATTATAGTATGAAGAACTCTATAAACCAAATTGCTTCCAATGAAGTAGTGATAACCCAAAATTGTACCTAGACAGCCGTTGAATTAAAAAATAAAAGTTCCCTGTTCATACCAACTTTGAAAATAGGTACAGGTAATAAGCAGAAAGGAAAATCAAGGCTGTAGCTGTTTTGAGAGGCAACAGCCAAAGAGGACGGAAGAGTACTTTTCAAGAAGGTAATTAGGCTTGTGGAAGTCAAAATGCAATTTTGTTAATGGTATGAGGTTCTTTATTCCTTTCCTCAATCAATTATTTAAGCCTATTTTAGGAATTTACACAATGGAGACAGTCAAGGTACAGAGATTTTGGAGGACATGTAATTGTTCAGAGATGTACTAAAAGTAATTTAATCTATACTGAAAAGTTTCCAACAAATAAATACTTGTTAGAAGTTCTAAAATAGATTATTTTCTTCCAATTAAAGTCTTGGCAAGAATTAAGTAGTTTAGTAATTCTCAGAAATGATAGAACCTGAGCAAATCATTTGGAGGCATTGGAACAGTACATATCCAAATCAAGCCTCGGAAATCAAACAAAAAATAACAACTATGTATTGAGTACCTGTTATGTACCAAGCTGTCTGTTAGGTGCATTACATAGATAACCTCATTTAATCCAAAGAAAGCTTCACCAATGTTGTTTTTAAAATAAGGACATTGTTACTCTGAGAACTTATTTTTATTTTCATATTTATTTATTTGTTTGTTTGTTTGGGGGTTACAGACAGGAAGGGAGAGATGAGAAGCATCAACGTGCTGTTGCGTCACTTTAGTTGTTCACTGATTGCTTTCTCATATGTGCCTTGACTGCGGGAGCGGGGGGTCTGCCGACAAGCCAGTGACCCCTTGATCAAGCCAGTGACCTTGGGCTTCAAGCCAGTGACCATGGGGTCATTTCTATGATCCCACACTCAACCCCGCATCTCCCACACTCAAGCCTGAGACCTTGGGGTTTTGTACCTGGGTCCTCAGCATTCCAAGTCAACACTCTACCCACTGCGCCACTGCCTGGTCAGGCATCACTCTGAGAACTTAAATAACCTGTGGTCACTCAGTGGATTAATGGAAGACTGAAGGTTAATGGAAGGCCCAATTTTTACTCCAACACAGTCCCTTTTGTCTATTCACCCAGATAACGATGAAAATATAATTCCAGCTCCCCAATTGTGTTGAGAGGTAATCTTTACACCATGTTTTGGGTGTTTGTTTTTGTTTTGTTTTGTTTTTGGTCACAAGGCTAAAAGCTCAGAAATGCAATGGTATGAATCAAGTCATTCTCTGACAGCTTCCATGTAGCAGGTTGTTTTCAGAAATACTTGCTATATTTGGTAGTTGATAGGGGTTACAGTACGTGGCGTGTGGATCTAGTTTCGGCCTCAGCACTAACCAGCTGTATGACCTTTGGTAATTTATTCTCTCTAAACTTCTCTCTGTCACCTCTAAATTGGTACTCATAACAGTATCCACTTCACAGGGCTGACAAAAATAATTAAATGAGAATATGAACATAAAGTGTTTTGTCTCTACTATGTGCTCAACTTGTGTTCAGCAGTTAAATTTATAAAAAGCTGGTTTCTTTAAGCAAAAAGTAAGGTTGCTGAAAATGACACTAACAGGGGTTAGAAAGTTGTTCATTTGATTATTAAAAAATGATTATATAAATACTTCTTTGTTGCTTAACATCAGAAGGATGTATAAAGAGCTCATTCCTAACAACAAAGGGAACAAAAAAAATTTTCAAAAGATAATACAATTAATAATAGAAAAAAACCAAATTAGTAAATGAAATGTATGATGTGATAACAGTGAGATGCCATTTATTATTTATTGAGTTAATCACCTTCAAAAAATACCACTCAATGATTTTAAAAATAAAATAAAGAAACTAACTTTATGCATTATTGATAAAAGGCAACATTTGGAATAGTAAGAGATATTTTTCAAAAAATAATGTTAATTTTTAAACATCAATTCCACATCTGAAAATCCCAAGAAAATTATTTAAAAGGGAAATCAACATAGATACAAATTTTTATTATAGTATCATTTCATTAAGCAAAAACTTGGCAGTCTATTTAAACAAAAATTATTTGCAATACTAACCATGGTGCCACCTTTTCTTGGCATATGAGGTACTAGTTAAAATTAAGGTTATGAAAACAATGTTGCATTATGGTATAGCTTAGGAAAAAAAGTGTGATATAAATTGTGTGCAGATTGCTTAAGGTTAAGTGAGAAGTAGATACCCAGGAAAAAATAATTGCAAGAAAGTACAAATGTTCATATTTGTGTTAATGTGATAAAATTTGGGGTCATAATTTTTAAAAATTATTTATAACTTTAATATTAATTATATATTATTTAAAAACTGATTTTATTAAAACAGTGAATGATAGTGGTAAGATTACTATTCTCTATACTACAAAATATTGGTAACTCATGACTAATTCATGTTTCTGAGTTCAGAACATGATTTCTAAATTACTTTGTTCTTTATATGAATAAATAACCAAGAATCAAATAATAAAATTTATCCTTTCAAAAATTATTGTTTTTTTAAAAGAATTACTTTCAATTAAATGAATACTTTCTCAAAAGTAGTCTAAACATATGATATAGAACTAATTATACAAACATATAATTATATCATTTATTCAATATGTTAAAATTTACTCCAAATGACCAATATCTTCAATTTAATTTGTCTATGGACATTAATAATTTGTTTTCTCAAGTCAAGAGAGACATAATCTCTTATTTTAGGAAGGTTCTTAAGAAGGGTCAGTAACAATATGAGTATGGCTGTTTTCTTTCTAAAAATTTTTCTTAAGTATATTTGATATCACATTGACAGAATCAGTTCTTAAAGGTGCTGTAATTATTATTTTGAGTCTTTTGTTTTCAACTCAGTTCCTCTCTTTCTAACTCAGTAGAGAATTTTGAATTAAATAGTGACAGGTAGGTGTGAAAGAATGTAGAAAAATGTATATTGTCAACTATTATATTAAAGAGCCAGAGAGGGCTTTGCTTTGTAGACAAGTCTCTTTCTAGTAACAGAGGAATTTCTGAACTATGATAGCAACACATAAAACATTCAAATTTAATATTTACTATAGGTTATATGTAATGCTAAGCGTGGCGAACAGAAATGGAGATGAGTAAGGTACAGTTTCTGGCAACAAGCTGGTATTCTAATAAGGACAATTTGTATAAACAACAACAAAGAACATGAGTAACATGAGTTACTGAATTCCATTTCTTTCAATTATGATAGGCTGACATTCTCTTAAAAATAGCCTGACCTGTGGTGGCACAGTGGATAAAGGATCGACCTGGAATGCTGAGGTTGCCAGTTCAAAACCCTGGGCTTACCTGGTCAAGGCACATATGGGAGTTGGTCCTTCCTGCTTTTCCTCCTTTCTCTCTCTCTCTCTCTCTCTCTTCTCTAAAATAAATAAAATCTTTAAAAATATATATATTGTTATACTAAACAGTTTTAGAAAATGTAAAGTATAGGCTATCGTATTGTTTTATATTCATTTATAAATATACAAGTAATTTTCATGCTTATAGAAAATATGAAAAAAGAAATGGGTGATGAACAAAATTACTCATAGACTACTACTCATCATGAAAATGAAATAAGCCCACTACAGTTTACCTTTCTCACTAATTACAACCAAACACTCTGGACAAAATACAAAACACAAACAACAATTCCTAATAACTCTGAAAATTAACAATAGTAAATAAAATGAGGAAGGAGGATAAAACTTGAAAATGACCCTTACAGAGTGAGTTTTCTGATCATTTCCTTTACTTTACGCCTTAATCCAAGGCAGCTTCAGGGTGAAACTGGACACGAGATGGAGGCAGCAGATTTCAGAGAGGAACGCTGCCTTCCTGGCAGAGGCCAGAAGAACAGGAAACGGGGCCCTGTCTGCTCCAAGGGCAGCCCCTGTTGTGCATAGCTGCAGCGGTGCAAATAGCTAAAATTCCAAAAAAGAAAAACAAAACAAAACTATTTTCAAGCTAGAGAATTAGGAAAAAGGGGCCATGGGAGTCAGAGAAAATGAAGGAAATTGCAAGAGGAGGAACTGAAGGTGAAGAAGCTCTGATTCTGCTTGTGAACTTACACAAGAGCCCTGCTCAGCCCTGAGCTGTGCATATGTGGGAAAAACCAAAAGCAACATAGCAAAGGCTTTGAAAACTTAGGTGACATTGGAACTGTAACCATAAAAAAGAAGACAAGTTCAAACTTCAACCTAACTAGGTTAATTGCCTTTTTGAAGCAACTATCAGCCCTGGCCAGTTGTCTCAGTTGTAGAATGTTGGCCCAGTGTGTGGAAGTCCTGGGTCTGATTCTCAGTCAGGGCATATAGGAGAAGTGACCATCTACTTCTCCACCCCTCCTCCTTCTCTCTCTCTCTCTTCTCCTCCTGCAGTCATGCCTTGATTGGTTGGAGTGCATTGACCCCTGGTGCTGAGGATGATTCTGTGGAGCCTGTCTAAGGCACTAAAAATAGTTCAGTTGTGAGCATGGCCCCAGACAGGGATTGCCAACTGTATCCCAGGTTGGGGCACGTGTGGGAATCTGTCTCTCTATCTCCCCTTCCCTCACTTGGAAAAGAATGGAAAAGAAGGAAAGAAATAATCACCACTACCACAACAGCAAATCAGTATTCTTCAGTAGATTGTTACTGGATTCAGCCTCTCATAATATAATACTCAAATGTTCAGGATATCATTCCAAAATACTCAATATACAAAGGACTAGGACACTATGTGAAAACTTCAATGAAATAATTACCAACAGATCAATAGAAACTCTGAAGTGAACTACATGTTAGACTTAGCAATGATCATTTCCTTCCTCTCTCCCTCCCTCCCTCCCTCCCTCCCTCCCTCCCTCCCTCCCTCCCTCCCTCCCTCCCTCCCTCCCTCCCTCCCTCCTCCCTTCCTCCCTCCCTCCCTCTCCCACCTTCCTTCCTTCCTTCCTTCCTTCCTTCCTTCCTTCCTTCCTTCCTTCCTTCCTTCCTTCCTTCCTTCCTTCCTTCCTTCCTTCCTTCTTTCCTCCCTCCCTCCCTCCCTCCCTCCCTCCCTCCCTCCCTTCCTTCCTTCCTTCACTTTTGATTTAATTTGTTCTTATTTTCTGTCATCCTAAAGTTGACACTTAGGTTTTTGGTTTTAGGCCTTTCTTCTGTAATAGAAACATTTAAACTTTCTCTTTAAGTTAAATCCCATAGGTTTTGTTTTGCTATGTTATTATTCAGTTTGAATTAATTTTTAACTTCTCAAGGGATTTCTTCTTTGACCCATGGATTGTGCAGAAATAATGTGTTCAATTGACAAATCTTTGGGGCTTTTCTGAATGCTGTATTATATTTATTTGTAACTTTATTCTCTTAGAGTCAGTAAACTACTCTTTTATCTTAAAGAACTTTCGTTAGCATTCTTTTTTCTTTTTCTTTTTTAGAATAGATAAGGTGGAGATGAATTTCCTCATGGTTAATTTATCTTAAATATTGGTATTTCCCTTGTTTTTAAAAGATAAATTTTCTTTGAATATAGTTTTAGGCCTCCTTTTATTATGATTAAAAAGCCAGCTACTAATTGTATCATTGTTCCTATACATTCTCTGTGTGTGGGTGTTTCAGTTGTTTTTAATTCCTTTCTTCTTTTTTTCCATTTTCAGCAGTTTGAATCTAATGTTTTCCTTATATTTACCTTGTGCACACATGCGTGTATGTGTGTGTGTTTGAGATTCTTAGATCGGAAAGTTAATATTGTCCACCAATCCTTGAGGTGTTTAACCACTATTTTTTCAAACATTTTTTTCATATCCATCTCTCTCTTCTCTTAGAACTCTAATTACATGTGTTTATGCTGCTTTGTATTACCCTAGAAAAGTCTGAGGTCCATTTATTATTCTTGCTCTTCAGTATTTTTCTATTTTAGACATTGGACAATTCCTTCTGATCTTCCTATACATTTCATCAATTTTTTTTTGCCACTTTCAATCTGCTGTTGGTCATATTTAGCAATTTTTATTTCAACTTTTATATTCTAGAATTTTCATTTTTAATAGTTATCATTTGTCTGAGATATCATTTCTTTTTATTCTCTTAGATCATTTTTTTTAGTTCTTTGAAAATATATATTTTTAGTTCTATGAACATATAATAACAGCTCTAAAGTACCTGTTTGTAAGCTCCATTATCTCACCACCCAGAGTGAGTTCACACTGATTTGTCTTTTTATCCAGATTATAAATTACATTTTTCTCTTTTTTTTTTCCTTTTTGCATGTGTAGTAATATTTGGTGAAAACTGGGCATATTGTTGCAACTTTGGATTCTGTTGTGTCGCTCTGGAAATTTTGTTACAGTTGTTGTTAAAGTACTCAGTTAATTATTTTTAAATTCAAACTTAACCTCACTGTTTCCTGTGAAATATGGTAGTTGATAACTCCTTTCTTATAATAGCTGTTGCTGCTTTTTTTAGGCCAGTCCCCTGAGGGCCTTCACTGTGACTACATCAGTACATGGTGATAAGCTGAAGATTGGGCAAACTATATTTTCATATTTTCAACCTCACATATCATGGCTACTCTGCTTTTACAGATTCTTTCTCAAATTTCCAGATGTTTTCCAGTGTCAGGCTCCTTTCTCTGATGTTTCAAATCAGTAAGTGTTTCTCTTGCCCTTTTGGCTTATGAGTCAGAGAGAGCATTTAGTTAAAAAGCAAAAAACAAACAAACAAACAAACAAACAAATAAACTCCCAGATCTCCTCACCTGGTGAATCTGCTTTCCTCACTACAGTTCTCTTTGGTCTTTCCCTGCTTTATTTGCAAGACACCCAGAAGTCTGTTTTGGATGTCTGTAGTTTAATTATCAGTCAGGGATTTCTGCAGAACTTAATATGCAGATATTAGATCTCAGGACTTCCCTACTCCTCCTGTAAGATCTGCCTTTTCAATTCTCAGTTGCTCCTCTCCGAAACTCTTTCTTTCACATTTTTGAGCTGTTTAGGCTGCATTTTCTCTTCTCTATATGTGGTCTTAGGGTGCATTCTCAGGAATTTCTTACCCTTCGTAAGGACAATTTTTCAAGAATACAATTTCCCATGCCTTTTGTTTGCCCTTGGGTATGTTTTACTGCCTTTAAATAGTTGTGTGTTTTTTTTTCTTTAAGGAACATTTCATGTCTAAGTTGTTTTTTTGTTGTTGTTTTTTTTGTTTGTATTTTTCTGAAGCTGGAAACGGGGAGAGACAGTCAGACAGACTCCCGCATGCGCCCGACCGGGATCCACCCGGCACGCCCACCAGGGTCGAGGCTCTGCCCACCAGGGGGCGATGCTCTGCCCCTCCGGGGCATCGCTCTGCCGCGACCAGAGCCACTCTAGCACCTGGGGCAGAGGCCAAGGAGCCATCCCCAGCGCCTGGGCCATCCTTGCTCCAATGGAGCCCCAGCTGCGGGAGGGGAAGAGAGAGACAGAGAGGAAGGAGGGGGGGTGGAGAAGCAAATGGGCGCCTCTCCCATGTGCCCTGGCCGGGAATCGAACCCAGGTCCCCCGCACGCCAGGCCGACGTTCTACCACCAAGCCAGCCGGCCAGGGCCTCATGTCTAAGTTTTATAGTTTTTATTTGTTGAAAGGTTTATATGACATCATTTTGCCATCATTATTGAAATCCTCCCACATCCTTCCCAGGCCACCTTGCACTTCTTTCATGGGCAACTTTTCATAGCTGTCTTTTTCTTCCCTACCATAATGTATTAAAGCTGGAAGTCTAAATAAACAGTGTTAAAGGAGTCTACTGTCAAATCTTGGAAAGACCATCTCACTAGATGTCAGTTGATATAGGTACTAGTTTCACTTGACTTGAGCAAATAGCTTGCCTGCTGTGTATTATAGCTTTCTTTTTTTAAAAAAAAAATTATGAATTGAACGAGATATATAATAACTTCTGCCAATAAAGTTTTATTTTTCCCTATGATCAAGTCAGTAAACAAGACCTCTACTAACTTAGAAGCATAGTGGTTGTTTAAGCTAAGATTTCCTCCTGTTTTCATTTTCCCAGAAGAAAAGCACTTGTCAATTGAGATATTCTCAGGAATTGAATGAAACATTTTATCTACTGCCTCTGACTTTTTACGTGCTGTTTTCAATTTTAGTGCCAAAATGGTCAATAAGCACATTACTCCCAAGGTGAATTTTGTTATGTTTTCTAATTTCTCAACCCGAATGTCATTTTTCTTTCCTTAATTTGCTATCAGTCTTCTTATTTTCTTAGTATCTCTGCTATCACTCAACTCCAAAGTGCAATTCTTCCTTGGGATTTTTATATCAGGTTGTGTTGTTCCTAAATTAAAAAAAATACTATACCATTGTCTGTCTTGGTCCAGAATTATTTTTCCTCTCTTCACAATTCAAAAGATAGATTGCTAAGATGAATGTTCTATGTTGAATGACGAAGTCAACAAAATAAGACACATGTCAGGTTCTAGTAAGAGATAGAAAATAACAGTGTGAACAAAAAAACATAGCATTTTGCCACAAATGTGTTCCTCATAAGCTATGGATAATTGTTTTTATCTTTATTTTTATGTCATATATTTAATAAATATCTTATTAAATCAAGTATGCATACTTAGTACATTCATTATCTTTTTATTCAATTACTATATTTTTTATTCAACTACTATCACATTTCATAGAATAGTGAACAAAACCTCTCTGCTCATTGTTGCCAATAAAAGTCATAGGATGACGAAAAACTTCACCTAGAATTGACAATAATCTTTAGATTCAGATTTGGTAGAGTACAGCATGAAAGAACAGAAGTAAGGGGGAGGAAAATGGCAACAGGGTAGGAGGACATTACAACTCCCACCTCCTAACCAAAGTGTATTACAACTTAACTTAAAGAACAATTATCTTGAAAAACAAACTTGGACTAAACTAAGAGGAATCAATAACCAAGCATCATCAAAGGAACCATACTGAGCTGGTAGGGAAGGCAGAGATGCGGAAAGGGCTGCCCTGCTGAGCGGCAGCCTGGAGGATCTCTCATGGCTGGGTGGGTTTCGCAGAGGGTTGTGGACCCAAGCCTTAGAACCGGAGCCCCATCCTGGAGCCGCAGAGACTAGAGGAGGCCTACATATAGTAGTTAGCTGAAAGAAGAGCTGGGTTACTATTTGCAAGAGGGAGACAGAACTACTCTCAGACCTAGGCTCCATCTTAAAGGGACCACACAGAAAACCTCATTCACAGCCACTTACCCAAAGTTCTGGGAGTGGGGAGCACTGAGAGGACTGAAGTTGTGAGAAGAGAATCTCCGGGGCACAGGGAGAAACTGTGGGGGACAGCTACAGTGAACCTTGTACTGGGTCACTCCCCAAACCTAAAGTGCTCATTCTTCCTGGGAGAACAAAGCCAGTAAAGGGAAGCAATTACCCCACCAAACAGAGGCTCTTCTGCTCCAGTCAGTGCAAAGAGTCACTCAGAAGCAGGGGGCGAATGAGGAACACAAGATTTGAGTGCTTAGGTCTGGGCTACACAGTCCCCCCAACTTACTGAGTACCCTATGAAGGGCGGGAGGCCCGGCTGTGGCAGTGGCTGAGGTGCTTAGCCCACAGGGCGGTTGGGGATAGAGCCCAGCAAGGCAGGCCGCACAGCAGCACTGGGTGGCAGAGCACAGAGGCCTCCCGCGCACCCGCAAGGGCAGAACCTTGCAGGAAAAGATGTCCCCTGCACTGGCACAGGGCAGACCTCAGCGGGGTGATGACTTCTGCGCACCCAAAAGGAGGCCGAGCCTGGTGAGGGGTGCCACACACCCGTAGGGGGCAGAGCCAGGCAGCCACTGTAGCATCAGCGAGGGGCCCAGTCCAGAGAGGCTTTCCGCACTTCTGCAGGGGGCAGAGCCTGGAGAGGCAGCCCACAACACTGCAGAGGGCTGAGCCCAGTGATCCACGCTGCAAAGGAGAGGGTTAGACCCAAAGAGGCGATCCACATACCTGCAGAGGCAGAGTCCAGAGGTGCAGCCCACGGGCCCATAGGGGGCAGAACCCAACAACACAGAATAACTGCTGCAAGGATGTGGAGAAAAGGGAACACTCCTGCACTGCTGGTGGGAATGCAGACTGGTGCAGCCTCTGTGGAAAACAGTGTGGAGATTCCTCAAAAAAATTAACAATGGAACTGCCTTTTGACCCAGCCATCCCACTCTTAAGCATATATCCCAAGAACACCACATCACTGATTCAAAAGAAGAAATGCACCCCCATGTTTATGTCAGCATTGTTTACAATAGCCAGGATCTGGAAACAGCCCAAGTGTCTGTCAGTGGATGAGTGGATTAAAAAGCAGTGGTGCATATACACAATGGAATACTATGGGGCCATGAAAAAGAAGGAAATCTTACCTTTTGCAACAACATGGATGGACCTGGAAACTATTATGTTAAGTGAAATAAGCCAGGCAGAAAAAGAAAAATATCATATGACCTCACTCATTTGAGGAATTCAATGGACAATATGAACTGAGGAACAGAATAGAGACAGAAGTGGGACAAAGGGACCAGAGGGAAAGTGGACAGAGGATAAGGGATGAGAGGATGGGATCAGAGAAGGGAAAGAGATCAGTGAAATTATATACACATAACCTAGCATTAGAGAGAGCAGAAAAGAAAATTCTGGAGGGAAGCGGGGAGGGTGTTGGGGTGAGGGGGATGTTGAGGGGAGCAAGGAGGAAGGGTGGATATATTCGGTGGAACACTGGAATCTATGTAAACACAATAAATTAAAATCAATATAAAAAGGAGCAGAAGTAAGTAATTGAAGGATAAATACTTTTTGAAGGTGTTATTATAAGAGATGAGATAGAAAAGAAAAGATGAAAAAATGTCAAATAATTTGTTTTGCTACTTTATTGCTGAATTACCCAATTTATTTCTAATTATATTTGTTAAAATCCTATTACATTACAAAAGGAATATTTTCTCATTGTGACAGTTAAAACAAGAATTAAGTCTGAAATCACTGTTTACATTTATATTAAGAAATCAATTGCTTTGATATTGTGTTACCAGGAAGTTAACACCATACTATATTTTCCTTCCTTTTATGAAGTATACAAGTATAATATATTAATAAATTTAATGTACTAAATCTATTAAAGCTTGTTCACCTTAACTTATTTGTAATAGATGTTCAGTTAACATATATAAATTTTTATACATCCCAGGTATATTGTATTGTAATTCAAAATCCGGTTTATTTTAAAAAAATTAACATTTATATAGAAGTAGTACTCTATGTTTCATAAGGTAAATGATATCTTTCATATTGGCTTGCTAGAAAAAATTTTTAAGTTGATTTTTTTGTTAACATTTGTTCTATGATGCTTGGATTTTGGACATAATATATTTCTGAAAATAGATTAAAAAATCATGATTTCTCATATAAAAATTTAAAGATATGACTTGTGTGGACAAGTCCTGCCAGAGGTGAGGAGGATGGAGACACAAAGACCTGACTCCAGGAACCAGGTTCAGTAACGCAGATTCACTTTATTCAGGAAGTAAGCTAGATTATATACACAGGTTCAGCCTATAGGGTGTTACAGCATGTTCTTCAAAGTCAATGGCTGAAAAAATCAGGGAGCTGCGTGATTGGCACTAAATCATTTCCTTATAGCAGGCGAGCTTCCTTCCTGGGTATGCCCGGGAGGATTCTGGGAGCTGGAATATTCTCACAACATTGCATCAGCCACAGCTACTAGGATTGTGCTCTGTGCTCCACCCACATCTCCCCCTTCTCTTTTAATTAAGGCCAATTGGACTTGATGAATGACAGCTTGCTGTTGTAGCTTCTGAATGCTATGCATTATGCCACGGAACCCTAGTAGAACAACTATAATACCTATTTTACTATATGCTAACAGATTAGCTGGATTAAACAATGAGGCAATCTTCTGTAATGTTTGACTAGTTAGGAAATAGAACGGGGGTCTTAAATAGGGGATTCCTCCTAGGGATCGGGATGTCATTTCCCTCCCATTGTGTTAAAGAGACCTTCTAGGTGCCGTTAAACACAGTTCCATTTTTATTGTAAAAAATGGATGTAGGTTTATGAACGCCCCCTTCCCACAAAGGTCCCAGTGTCCAAACACAGAATGAATGGCTTGCCATGGGCTGCATACTGCATATGGTTGCAAGGCACATTACACAAATTACAACAACATGACAAATCATACAATTTCAACAATTACAAAGGTACATTTCACCAGTCTCTGAGCACTTTGACAAAAGCACAAAATGTCCTCGGCCTTCCTTTTAGGCATGGGAAAAGCTTCCCAGGGCAGAGGTGGGCCTCCAGCAAAGCCACCCCCCACCCCCATCAGAGTATTTTACATTGTCCAAAATCCGTAAGCCCATCCAACAAAGGAGCCAGTGCTCACTAGGGTCGTAGTACAGGAAATCAGTCCATGCACATGAGGCTTCAGCCTCCCCCCTCATTCCTGCCATCCTGGCAGGTCTTACACTGTCCCAAAGAGGAGCACGTGGCAGTCAGCATTTCCATCTCTGCTCTGGAGAGCATGATGGCATTCACCCCTATGTCCCAAAATGTCAGCAAACCCACCAGCGGCTTAGCAGGCACTCCCTTGCCTTTCCAGTGGCCACTCGGCAATGCAAGCCTGACTTCCGTTCATCCTCTTGCTGCAGCTGCTGCCTTTTACCTTCTGGAGTCTGCGAATCGCAACTCTGGCCCAATTCCCCTCATCCTCAAAGATAAACTGAAAATACCAGCTCGCACTGCTGGGCTCGAGCCCTGGGCTGCCACTGGCTGCATCTGGGAGTCGGTGGTTACCACACATAAGCAAGAACAGAGCACCAGGGCCTGGGGGCCCGTCAGGGGCAATTCTCTAGCACCACCCCCAAAGCCTCCACATCCCCCCAGGTGATGAGGCGTGAACGCCGGCCACGAGGTCTTCTTCTGGAGCGCTGAGGACCTCCTCCCCTCAGGCATAGTTGGTGTGGAGAAGGCCAGGGCTGTGGCTTTGGATGAGTGAAGGCTAAACCACTTAGTGGGTGCCCAAGAAACCCTGTCAAGCAGGTTGGGGGGTTCCTGGGGTCCAAATTGGCTGAAAAACACAAGCATAACCTCTCCCTTGCGTTAGAAGAGGGTGTGATCCCCGCCACTGTGCTGTGGCTGGGTCCTTCCAGCATCATTTCAGAGAGAGGGGTGGGGGAGAGAGAGTGAGAGATACAGAAAAATAGACAAGACAGACAGACAGAAAGAAAAAAGACACATGGGGGCATATAGGCTGGCCAATGGGTCTGCAGCTGGAACATGTGTTGGAGAAAATGGCGTCTGAGAGGCTGGGGTGGGGCATTGAGCCCCGGCAGGGAATGCAGAAGCAGCAACTTCTGCTTTTCCTGGTGGCAGAGCTGAGGGAGCAGTTAGCAATTTGGTTAGTTTCGTTTCTACGCGCTCAGCCACAAACTTGGAGGCTAAACTACTTTCCTCCTCAGTGGAGAGGGGCGAATAGGGAGGTAGGGGCTCCTCTGAAAGAGGAGTAGCCTGTAGGACCTTAGAGACCAGCAGAGGGTCTGCAGCAGGAGCACCAGTTAAGCAGGCATGTATTACCAGTAAGGCAGGAGTGAGGCCGAGAGGGAAGGCCCGTCCCTCATGTACCTCGGCCCAACGAACATGTTGGAGAGCTCAGGCCCAAGTATCTGGGTCCCAGAGCAGCATGTCCTCAATCCAGGGATTGAGACCAGAGAGAATCTCCCAGTAAGTACAGAGATCCTTTTCACAAACTTTAACTCACCTACTCTGCAATAGAGCAGCTTGAGAGTAAGGGAGAAGGTTTCCCATTGCAGAGGGTCACTCACCCGTCCCTTGGATGCCGGTTAGGTCCCTGCCTGATGTTGGGTGCCAGTTGTGGACAAGTCCTGCTGGTGGTGAGAATGATGGAGACACAAAGACCCGACTCTGGGGACCAGGTTCAGTGATGCAGATCCACTTTATTCAGGAAGTAAGCTAGCTTATATACACAGGTTCAGCCTATAGGGTGTTACAGCATGTCCTTCATAGCCAATGGCTGAAAAGATCAGGGAGCTGCATGGTTGGCACTGAGTCACTTCCTTATAGCGGGCGAGCTCCCTTCCTGGGTATGCCCAGGAGGATTCTGGGAGCTGGAGTATTCTCATAGCATTGCATCAGCCACAGCTGCTAGGAATGCACTCTGCACTTCACCCACAGACTTGAATCACTGATTATTATAAGCATTATAGTATTATAAGTATAAGTATTATATTTTGACTTAATATGAAATATGAGAATGTTAGAATTATTTTAAAGGATGGATTGTCTATTTGATTGATCATTTATGAGTATGAAGCTGAAGATAAACAGAATTCAAGACTATCTTCAAAATTCCCTATCACTCAACGTTTTTTTTCTGGTGGTGGTGATGAAAAAGATAGATATAAACTTCTACATAGCAAAATGGAATATTAAGAAAAGAGATGTATTTTTGAAAAAGGAAAGCATATACATTTACATAAATGTGCATATTTTAGTCAAGTAAACATAATTTTAGTCTTTAATGTGAACAACAGTCTATTGTATAGTAGGCTTATGTATATTGATATTGGTTGTATTGACATTAACTAGATACTATTTATTTATCTATTTATATAAATTATTATGTATCTATTTATATAAAATATATATCTAATTATATAAATGACTGAAACTATTGATCTACTAGGTTCATACATAATTGAAAGTATTATTATTATTATTATTTTTTTTTTTTTTTTTTGTATTTTTCCAAAGCTGGAAACGGGAAGGCAGTCAGACAGACTCCTGCATGCACCCGACCGGGATCCACCCGGCATGCCCACCAGGGGGTGATGCTCCCCCCATCTGGGGCATTGCTCTTTTGCAACCAGAGCCATTCTAGTGCCTGAGGCAGAGGCCACAGAGCCATCCTCAGCGCCCGGGCCAACTCTGCTCCAATGGAGCCTTGGCTGCGAGAGGGGAAGAGAGAGACAGAGAGGAAGGAGAGGGGGAGGGGTGGAGAAGCAGATGGGTGCTTCTCCTGTGTGCCCTGGCCGGGAATCAAACCGGGACTTCTGCACGCCAGGCCGACGCTCTACCACTGAGCTAACTGGCCAGGGCCCCAACATATTTTGAACAAGAATAAAAATTCTTCTTGGTAAAACATTAGACCAGACTCATTTGCCAACAATGTCTATGAGAAATTTGCTTAAAAAAAAAACAAAAAGCAAGATGTGTGAATAAGAAGAAACTCATAATAGAAAAAAATTATGAAGCATTGTGGAGGTTAGGAGAGGAGAGACGTAATCATGAATGAGGAAGTTCACCTCCTTTTTCTAAAACAGAGAGAGGGTGGGACAGCACACAATGAGGAAACAAACTGAACAAATGGAATCCTGAAGAACACAGTGAGGTTTATTCTTATACAATAAAACAAAGACACATCTCTGAAAAAATTGAGCAAACCTTGGAGGAAAGCCATCTCTGTCTATGCAAATGTATTGTCATTTGCCATTACTTGAGTCAGGAAGGCCAGAATTGCACCACTGCATCTTTCTGGCCCCCATTCCCACCTGCATTGCCCCATGTAGAGTAACTAGACAGAATTATTAACATGAGAAACCATGGAAAAGAATGGTTTTACTTAGCTTACTTAGTTAATACCTCAAGCATCATGCTTCTTATTCATTAATTTCTGTCATTATTTTTGTTCCCTTTTTTGCTTAGGTAGAATTTGGTGTTTTTCTAGTTTCTTCAATTTCTAAGCATTTATTTGATTCTTTTCTCTTGATTTATATATGTATTTAAGACTTAAATTACTTCTGAGTGCAGCTTTAGATAGGATCTCACAGTAATGAAAATATTCTAAAACTAAAAGTTTGATCAAAGGTTTGATATTCTAAAAATTTATGGGCAATGAGAAAAATTTACTAATCCCCTTGATGTTTCATAGTTAAAAGATATAAATCAAAATATTTCTATACTGTTCAGTGTTTATGTTTATTTTTCTTTACAACTTTGATGCTAAATTGTACATTGATTTGTGGAAAATAGACAAAAGGTAACAAAATATTTTCTTATTATTATTAAAATAATTATTGTTAATTTTAGTAATTTTATCCAATGCTCATCAGTTTCATGTGCAAGGTCCTAGTCTAAGCTTGACATTATACAAATTCATTCAATCAATTCTATTTTGCAGATGAGAAGTGAGAAAACTGAGTCTTAGAGAGGTTATATAAATTATGCTGAATCATATAGCCGGTAAATAAAAAAATGTAGACTCTTACCTAGGTCTCTGACTGCATAGCGAAAGCTCATTAATCACAATTATGTGTAGAGGAAAGCACATAAAAACTAGGGTTATGTCACATATTCTAGACCAATCTTTGCTACAGTAAGATCTGATATAGATCAATCAAGCTCTATGGTACTAAATTGGGGTGGTGGTAAATGTGCTGAAATGTCTACTAAATTAGCATCAATGTTTTGTGATCCTCAATTTGATATTTCAGAAGTGAGAATAAATTTATGCACTTCAAATACTGCTGCTGGTGGTAAGTAGCATCATCTGTGATATGTCCAACTTTGACTAAGGGAACATTCTGAAATCATAAAACAGAAAAACATTACCTGGATTCATTACAAACCTGGGGAAAAATTAATTTTGATTTTCTGTTGCATGAGGTTTTAGAACTCCTTCTATATATTTCTGCATTGCTGATCCCAAATCTGAAATCCGTTTTTTGGTGCATGCTCTAGTTTTTATGCAATTTTAATTTCTTTTGTTACAGTTAATGGCATGCATTGGTTTTTAAATTGGAGTTAAAGGGCAATGTCTCTTGGATTGAACACAAGGCAATTAATGTTCTACAAACTCACCTTTATATAATTGTAGTTGTTTTTAAATGTAAAAAATTATCTGATAAAAACACCCTCTTATTTTGTTTTAATATTGAATTATGGCTTCTTTGAGTAGGCGTAAATGTAAGAATAGTCCTGACACCTTCTGTTATTATGTGGCTGTTACACACTTCAATGTCAAAGGCGCAATATTTCGTCATTTGTGACACATGCATATGTTGCCTATTTTCAAGTTCCCCTTGGCGATCAAGACAAGAATTGTGCTCCTCATATTGTGCATCATAATTGTGAGAAAATGCTTCCCACAATTGGACAAAAGGAAAACACAAAGGAATGTCTTTTGGTATTCCCATGGTTTGATGTGAACCTAAGGGAAACAGCGGTGACTGTTATTTCTGTATGATCCATACAAAGGGCATCAGCAAGAAAAAAATGGCATATGATCACATATCCTAATATTCCTTCAGCAATACAACCTATCCCACACTCTGAGACACTCCCAGATCCAGTTTTCAATGGTTTTATTTCTTCTAAGGATGAAGAAAGTGAACATAGTGATCAAGTGTATTTTGATAAGATGCATAAGAAAATAGTTGTAGAATCTGAAGGGTCTTCATCTGATGCCAAGCAGCCATTAACCCCTCAGCAGTTTAGCCAACATGAATTGAATGACTTAGAAAGAATGACATAAAAATTGTCCTCGACTTTCTGAAATATGAGGAGATAACTGGATCATTTGTGTGTATCTTAAAATGGTAAATTTCCTGCTAGGACAACATAGAGGTTTCACAAAGTATCCTTGTTTTCTGTGTTTGTGGGACAGCTGAGCTCAAGAGAAACACTGGACACAGAAGGAGTGGCCAAAACATGAAGCTCTGGAAGTAGGGATGCAAAATATTGTGAATTTTGTAGTTAATTGAGACAGGATCATTTTTCTCCCACTTCACATCAAACTTGGCTTAATGAAGCAGTTTGTTCAGGCTTTGAATAGAGAAAATGAATGCTTTCAACATATTATTTCTGTTTTTCCTGCCTTGTCTTTTGAGAAGATAAAAGCAGGTATATATGATGGACCTCAAATTTAAACCCTCATATGTGACAAAGAATTTGCTGGGAAGATGAATAAGGAGGAGAAAGCAGCATGGCAGTCTTTTGTGGCAGTTACAAAGAACTTCCTTGGCAACAAAAAAAGCAGAAAACTATGAACTTCTGGTTCAAAGGATTCTGTTGGCTTTCTGTGACATTGGATGTAACATGAGCATTAAGATTCACTTTCTGAACAGTCACCTTGATAAGTTTCCCAAAAATCTTGGAACTCTTAGTGGAGCAGACTACTGCTGGAGCATCAAACGAGATCGTCCTCAACAAGTACACAAATGCAGGAGCTACAAATGCAAATTTTGCCTGAATAGAATTTAAATAAGTTTTGCATAAATTTTATAATTAAAATAAGTGTTTTAATATGTTCTATTTTGAAATTGTAGGCAAATTCTGATGCAATCATATCTTTTAGTGTATTAGTGTATTTACTGCATTATATAAATTATTATATTTTCACAAAGAGGATGCCGAAGACATTCTACTTCATTATGTTAAACTAAATGTTGAAAATTTTACAATAAGATGAAAACCTAAAATCTTGAGTTGCAAAAAAACTGTAGCTTACAGAGAAAAACTAATGTCAGATTTGAGATCAGCATACTCGAATTAGGTAAGAACCAGTGTTTTTGGGGATGCAAGAAAAATTTTGTTCCCCAGTGTTATCATTGATTTTATTAAAACTATACTGTAACTTGTAATAGTGACTTAAGTAATAAGTCTAAGTAATAGTGACTTAAGATTCCATGCAAGCCTAGAACCAATGTTAGAATCTCAGAAGTCCTGGGGATTAACTGATATCAGAACAGTTTGAACCCATATGATAACTACAGTGGACACGATCCTCAGGTTTCATCATTACCAGTTATGCTGGGTTTGACTGACCCCCTGCTGGACCAACTTCAGTTATGTGTTAAGTATAACTTGGAATACAAAATCCACCTCTGTCTACTAAAATAAAAGAAAGACCAAAAAAGAAGGAAGAAAGGAAGGATGGAAGGAAAGAAGGAAGGAAGGAAGGAAGGAAGGAAGGAAGGAAGGAAGGAAGGAAGGAAGGAAGGAAGGAGGGAAGAAAAGGAAGGAAGGAAGAAAAGGAAGGAAGGAAGGAAGGAAGGAAGGAAGGAAGGAAGGAAGGAAGGAAGGAAGGAAGAAAAGGAAGGAAGGAAGGAAGGAAGGAAGGAAGAAAGGAAGGAAGGAAGGAAGGAAAGAAGGAAGGAAGGAAGGAAGGAAAAGGAAATGAAGAGAAAAGAAAAGAAAAGGAAAAAAAAAAAGGAAAAGAAAAGAAAGAAAGAAAATACAGCCTCTACTCCCTACAAAAAAGCAAAGATTTTCTATGTGTGTGTTTGTGTGTGTGTGTATGTGTGTGTAAAGAATTATATATAGTATATGTAAATGATAATATTAGTAGTTCAGAACAGCACTGAAGAAAAACATAAATAATTAGGGCATTAACAAGGTGTTCTCAGTATCTGGCTGGCTTAAAACAAAGGGCTCTCTCTTCAGGATGATGCCAGAAGCAGCACTTCAAGAACTTCATCTCTTTGTCACTTGAGATTTATGATTAGGGGATATGGAATCCTTTGGGTCAAGGTCCATTAGTGGGCCCACCTCTTGTTCAGGGATGAGGGCATCTTGTTTCATAGTCTCACCAATAATACTTTTAGTGATGAAGACATAATGTTACAGAAGAAGAAGAATGGATGCTGGGAAGGAAATCATGATAAATAACAGATACTAAACTCACTGCATTTTTTTCCTTTGTGGCATTCCAGAGAGTAAGTTTATTGGACTTAGTACATCACACATCAGAGCATTATCATATTCAGTTTGGCTTATATGTATCTGCAAACTCAAGACAGTGGCTTAAGTGAGATGTAAGTTTATTTCCCTCTCACATTAAAGAGACAGTTGTCCATGATCATTTCATAGTTAGCTGGCTGCCTTCTCCAGAGTTACCTTCAAGATGGCTTTTGGAACTCCTCCATCAAACCTGATTTTCAGGCACTGTGAAGGAAGAGGTAGAAAGCAAAAAAACAAACCTCCAGGCTGAGTCAGTTTTTTATAAAACAGCCTCCTCAGAAGTTCCCCTCAGCATTTTGAATTACAAGCTATTATCCAAAACTTTGTCATCTGACTGTAAGGTGGACTGGCTGGGAAAATAGTCCATTACCTGAGTGCATTTTAGCAACCAATATAATCTAGGTTCCAAACTAAAGGAGACTGAATACTGTCTCTACTATACTTAGAAATTACTTCTCTAATCTGCATAGTGCAGGACTAATTCAGGGCAGCTAAAACATGCTGAGAGTTTTAAACAATTAAAATTTTAAGTTCTCTTTTTTCTTCTTGCCAGTCATTTGTACTTTTGTTCTTAATTAGCTGCTATTTTTAATCAAGTACAATTGCCCTAAAGCAGTGGTAGTCAACCTGGTCCCTACCACCCACTAGTGGGCATTCCAGCTTTCATGGTAGGTGGTAGCGGAGCAACCAAAGTATAAATAAAAAGATAGATTTAACTATAGTAAGTTGTTTTAAAAAGATTTATTCTGCCAAACTTAGTGAAAATTCAACCTAAAGTACTTGGTAAGTAATTATTATTATATGCTTTAACTTGCTGTAACTCTGCTTTATAAATTTTATAAAGTAAAGTTACTTCCCTACTTTATAAATCACCATTACTGTGGAACCGGTGGGCGGTTAGAAAATTTTACTACTAACAGAGATACAAAAGTGGGCGGTAGGTATAAAAAGGTTGACTACCCTTGCCCTAAAGTAAAGTTAGTCACATTCCTCTGATTAGAGTTGTCTTCTAATGATTAATGAACCAATCTAAAATTCACACTGTACTTATTTAGAACCTGATAACATTATTTAGTAATGAACTTTCAAAAGATTGCCTGACCTGTGGTGGCGCAGTGAATAAAGTGTCGACCTGGATGGAACACTGAGGTCGCTGGTTCGAAACCCTGGGCTTACCTGGTCAAGGCACATATGGGAGTTGATGCTTCCTGCTCCTCCCTCCTTCTCTCTCTCTCTCCCTCTTTCCCTTTCTCTCTCTCTCTCTCTCTCCTCTGAAAATTGAATAAAATCTTAAAAAAAAAGATTATTTATTTTCTGTTGCCATATTTCTAATCAAGTGCTCATATGCATAGTGAATGCTTCAAGAGCAATCTGGTTTTTTGCCTTGTTTACTAGAAGAGTTATCTTAATGGGAAGCCATAAGCATGTTTAGATGGATTATCTAGTCAGATCTGAACATGAATTAAAATAATTCAAGGAGTCATGAAACAGTAAACACAATAGCCTTTAAAATTCTAATAAAGTCACATAAACTCAGATATATTTAGTCAATCCTAATCCAATTCCAAGAATATTACCACCAGTAGGTGATTCTCTAGCATCTTGCAGATGGACTGGAGAAGTTGAAATTTACAACCTCTTGTATCAGTCCCCTCTAAATGGCACTAACTGTTAGAAAATTCTTTTATTGAGCAAAGTCACAGAATTTATTTTCCCCATTATTATCCTTAATTTTTTCCTTTTTTTCTGCTGTGGAAGATGTTTATGTGTTAGGTATTTATTTTAGACAAAGTAAACCATCATCAATGTTGACAGCCATATGAGAACAAAGTTTAATTTCAGAACAAGACAGCAAAAGTAGTGAAAAGATCACCAAAGCATTACATAGGACAGGGAAAGGGAGACAGGATAATGATCAGGGATGGGCAAGAAAGCCTACCTTGATAGATAACATTTGAGCTGAGGCCTAAGGGAAGTGAAGGAACCATCCATACAGATATTCATTTCTCTGCCCAGAGTTCCAGGCAGAGAAAACAGAAAGTGAAAAGGCTATCAAGGTAGGGCCTGAATTTGGTGGCTGTGGTTAGGGAATATAGCAATACTCATGTAGCCAGAGCAGGGTGAGTGAGGGAAAATTGGAGGTAGTTAAGGTAGACAGTGAATGGGATATGATGTCTTGGCAAGATTTGGAGCAAAGGAGTGACATGATCTTTCTTAGTTTTCAATGATTCACTCTTTTATGTGTGGAGAACATACTATAAGGCAAGGAAGAAGCAGAGACACCACTTAGGAGGCTGCTGCCATAGTCAAGAAGAGAGATGGGTTTATGCCAAGATAATAATAGTGTATATGTGGTCTGATTCTAGTTATGCTTTGTAGGAGGAGCCGACTTGGTAGTACTAATGTATTAGATGTGCAAAAGGGAACAAAATCATCAGATGATTTTAACTTGAATACCTGTGAGAATAACTGTACCAGTTACTGAAGTGAAGAATCTTGGGAGAGGAGGAGCCTGATGCAGGAGAAAATCAAAAACTTGATTTTTATTTTAATATGCCATTTAGGTGTCTAACTGGTGATAATGAGTAGGCAGGTAGATTATGAGTTGGAATTCTGTTGAACAGCATTAGTTCAATGCTTTTAAAGTTGTTTGATTTGTAAAATATCACCTAAACTGCTTCCTCCTTCATGTTTCAAGAGGATTGGACTTGAAGATGACATATTCTTTTCAGGTCTAAATTTCACTATTAATGATATCATGGTTGTAATGCCAATGGTACATTGAAAGGTTTATTATTATTTTTTTTATTTTGAAAATTGTGTGCTGCCTTTAGGATGAAGATACTCATTTTCTCAGATGATGGGTGTTGGGAGATTAGAGCTCACAGTTACATCGGATTTGAGAGAATTGTCCTTTCTTTGAAGGGGGCTGCCTTATACATCCTTTCTCCTGGGTGTAGATCACATCAAATGACTGGGCATTGTAGGAAGGATAACAAGGCCTGGACCCTTTGCTTTGATTTGGGAACATTCCTGCACAAATGCATCACAGCTAAACTTTTTCTGCTTCTCAGTATTCTCCTTTACTCCTTAAAAGTATTCTTGGAACAGTGGTCCCCCCTTTTTTGGGCCACGAACTGGTTTAATGTCAGAAAATATTTTCACGGACCGGTCTTTAGGGTGGGATGAATAAATGTATCACATGACTGATACAAGCATCAAGAGTGAGTCTTAGATGGATGTAACAGAGGGAATCTGGTCATTTAAAAAAAATAAAACATTGTTCAGACTTAAATATAAATAAAATGAAAATAATGTAAGTTATTTATTCTTTCTTTGCGGACTGGTACCAAATGGCCCATGGAACTGCACCGGTCCGCAGCCCGGGGGTTGGGAACCACTGCTTGAGAACATTCCCTAATAAACCTTGACACCCAAATCTTCATCCTAGAATCTGTTTTCCAGGGAATCTAACTTAAGCCATAAATGTCTAAAAAAAGTGAATATATATAAAGTGTTTTAAGTTTTTAAAAAAGTAATAGACATATTATGATGCAATTAAATTTGGTATTATTTATATTACTTATTAAAACTATCCAAAAAGACTGGTTAAAGATGAGCATTCAATTAAACTACATCCTGTTTGGAATTATTTCGACTTATGTAGATTCATCTAGGCAGAGTACAACGGCAAATATAAATTTAATTTGTCTTGTATTTCATTTTAAAGTTTAATTTTAGATTAAACCATAGATCATACTTAAAGGGCATTTTAACAGCAATTGTATTTAACTAAAATAGAAAAAACAGTGTCAAACCAAATATATTTCAATTGCCAAAATACCTCAGAACAACGTAGTACGTTCCTTATTTTTATAATTCAAAAACTTCACAAAAGGCACCAGGATTAAACTCTCAAAGCTTTTGTGCAGATTCTAATCTGTCAATCAAATGCTCTCTTTCTGAACATGTTTCTTTTCACACTTCAAAAAGTTGACATTTCGATTGTTAAGATTAACCTCTCATTTAAAAATCTCTCCCCCTAACTTCCTGTGTTATTCAGTATTTAAAAAAAGAAAAACACGGAGTGACGTCACGGAAATGGCGCTGTGAGCAGCGCGTCCGACAGATCTCCCCAAAATCACAACAAATTTATCAACTAGAAACAGGAAAATTTATCTTCGGAGCATTACGGAGTTCCACACAAACTGAAAGCAAAAGGACTGTTATCACTTGAATCTGAGAGACGAGGGTGTGGAGGAAGCTACCGCAGGGACGTTCATTCAAGCTGCGAGGAAGTGCGCCTGTGGTAAGTCATCCCGCACTCGGGAGCCGCGAGCAGCAGCAGCGAGCAGCCGCTGCCAGCCGCCGCCGCCAGCTGCCACAGCCAGCCGCCGCCGCCAGCCGCCGCCGCGAGCCGCCACGAGCAGCGCCCGGGTCGGTTGCAGAGCGAGCACCGCCCACACTCCGGAGCGGCGAGCAGCCGCTGGCGCGCACCCGGTCTGGTTGCAAACCGAGCATTGCAGACCGAGCACCGCTAACGTTCCCAGCGGCCCGCGCACGGGGAGCGGGAGAGGCCCCAGGGCGGTATTCCCTACTTGGGAGATTCTCTCCGCGGGCGGGGCACCTCACCCAGCCATTCAAGCTAACAATCAAGCATTGGGGGAGGGGCGCGCGCAGGCAGCCTGAAATACCTTCGGGAGCACAGCTGCGACCCAATTACTAAAATTAACTTAACCCGTGAAATCTGCGCACCCTCGGTTCTAATTGATAAGATCTCTCTCAGTTCAGCGATCCAAGACAAGAGGCGTGATATTTTCTAGTGCCTCTCGCTAAAGGGGCGGGGGCAACTTCTGATTGATAGAGCCTCCATATTCAGGGATAAACGCTAACAAGAAGGACTTGGCAGATAATAAGATCTATACCACACTAGTCGCAAGCAGAGACAAGTGCCTCTTCTTACCAGCCAAAACAGGCTACAAAGTGTGGAAAGCCTGGGTTGAGAGGTCCAACTGAATGCTAGGCGCTGAACAGTCACCTTGACAACAATTGACTCCCACCCCCGCCTGATTACACTGGAGGCCCTGACTGTCAGAGCCCTTCCCAAAGCCTTGCACTGAGTGGGGATAGAGTGGGGATAGAGTGGGGATTTCACAGCTCTTTGAGCCTCTTACTCCCCAGGCAGAAGCAGTGGCAGCCTTATAGCTGGATCACCAGGCTGCTAATTCAGGAAGGGGGGACTAGGAGAGAGAATCCACGAAAGCAAACTCTCTCATCGTTGGACCCTGCAAATGCCAACAAGCCTTGACTACCAGCAAGACTAAAGCCAATTATATGACATTGCCATAGAATCCCATCAACTGCAAATCCCTACCTAAATGTGACACAGGGGCAGAGCCTGGGGTACAGAGTCACCGACCAGGAAGAGGGAGAGAAAAGAAAAAGGAAGAAGTTAACATCTCAAAATCAAGAAAAATCCACAGACTTTACAACTTGTTCCACTAATTTTTTTTTTGTTGTTGTTGTTGTTGTTGTTTGTTTCTTCTATCTTATTGCCTTTATTTCCTCCACCTCGGTCCTTCTATTCTCTGCCCATCTTATGCTTCCCTTTTCTTGAACTACACTACCCATAAGTGTTACATTTTATTTCTCTTCTTCATCCTCACCCTCCTTTGGGGTTATACTCCAGGACACTTAACTCTCACTCTCTCCTCTTTTGTTTTTTTTGTTTGTTTGTTTGTTTTTGCTTTATTTTGTTTTTTTCTCTTCCTTTTTTATTTCTTCCTTCGTTTTTCTCTTTTTCTTATTTTTTCCTTTCTATTCGTTTTTTCTTTTCTCATTTTACTTTCCTCCCATTTAATCCTCAATCACGAACAAATTAGTTAATTTGGGACTCAAGGTTTTTTTTGGCTTTATTTTTCTTTTTCGCTTTTGTTTTTGTTTTTTTCTTGTTAGTTTATTCTTGTGGCATTTTGGGTCCTCCCAACCCAAGGTCTCCATTGTATTTGGTCTTTGCTCCACTTAATACAACATATTTTTACTTATTATTTTTATTTTTTTCTTCTTTATTATTCCTTTTTTTGTCCTTTTTTCTGGTTCCCTCTTATCCCTCTCATTATATCTCTTAGTAGACCATCACCCGCAGGCAGATCAACTTATGCTTGTCTAAGATTTTCTTCCTTTTTTTTTTTCTTTTTTTTTTTTTTTTTTGCATTTAGTAGGTCCCTACTCCCCCTTTTTTTTTTTGCCCCTTGAACTCTTCACCGCAAACCAGGCCCTCCATTATAGGCACGATATTTCCCTGAGGAGGGGAGAGGAGGGAAGGAGAAGAAAGAAAAAAAAAGGGGGAAATAAGAAATTATTACTGCTTTTTTTTGTGGGGTGTTTTACCCTTTGTTTTTTTTTTTTGTTTTTTTTTTTTTTTTACTTTTTACTCTTTATTAATTCTAATTAATGCTATCAACAAGACCACCCTCAGATGCCAATAAGAAAGAGGAAATCGAATATTATGGATACAAAAGAAAGAGAGGTAACACAAATAGATGTGGAAAAATCTATGGAGAAAAGACTTAACATATTGGAAGCCTTGGAGCTAAATGACAGAGAAGTTAAAATAGAAATCTTAAAAATACTCAGAGATATACAAGAAAACACAGAAAGGCAATATAGGGAGATCAGAAAACAACTCAATGAACACAAAGAATATATTACCAAGGAAATTGAAACTATAAAAACAAATCAAACAGAAATGAAAAACTCAATTCACGAGCTGAAAAACGAGGTAACAAGCTTAGCTAGCAGAACAACCCAGATTGAAGATAGGATTAGTGAAATAGAAGACAAACAACTTGAGGCACAACAGAGAGAAGAAGAAAGAGACTCAAAAATAATAAAAAACGAGAAAGCCCTACAGGAATTATCTGACTCCATCAGAAAGAATAACATAAGAATAATAGGTATATCAGAGGGAGAAGAGAAAGAAAATGGAATGGAGAATATACTCAAACAAATAATAGACGAGAACTTCCCAAGCCTGTGGAAAGAACTAAAGCCTCAAATTCAAGAAGCAAACAGAACACCTAGTTTTCTTAACCCCAACAAACCCACTCCAAGGCACATCATAATAAAGATGACACAAACCAATGACAAAGAAAAAATTCTCAAGGCAGCCAGGGAAAAGAAGAGTACAACATATAAAGGAAGGCCTATTAGATTATCATCAGATTTCTCAGCAGAAACTCTACAAGCTAGAAGAGAGTGGACCCCAATATTTAAAGCCCTGAAAGAGAGGAACTTTCAGCCAAGAATACTATACCCATCAAAGCTATCCTTCAAGTATGAAGGAGATATAAAAACATTCACAAATACAGAAAAGATGAGAGAATTTATCACGAGAAAGCCCCCACTCCAGGAAATACTAAAGGGGGTTTTCCAACCAGATTCAAAGAACAAAAGAAAACAACACCACAAGTAACAGCTCCACCAAGAACACAATAAAACCAAACTTAAACTGTGACAACAAAGGAAAAAAAAGGGGGGAGAGAATGGAGATTAACAGTAGCAAAGGACGATGAAGTGCAGAAATACTTATAAGATAGGGTACTACAATGAATATGGTAGGTACCCTTTTCATTACTTAATGGTAACCACCCTAGAAAAAACCACCACAAAAACACATGACTTAAAAAAGGTAGCAACAGAGGAAAGAAGTATGGAACACAAACAAACAGAAACAAATGATAGAAAAACAAAAGAGAAGAATCAAACTAGATACAAAACTAACAGAACGCAATTTATAAAATGGCAGTAGGGAACCCACAAGTGTCAATAATTACACTAAATGTAAATGGATTAAACTTACCAATAAAAAGACACAGAGTAGCAGAATGGATTAAAAAAGAAAATCCAACTATATGCTGCCTAGAAGAAACACACCTAAGCAACAAGGATAAAAACAAATTCAAAGTGAAAGGCTGGAAAACAATACTCCAAGCAAACAACACCCAAAAAAAAGCAGGTGTAGCAATACTCATATCTGATAATGCTGACTACAAGACAGAAAAAGTACTCAGAGACAAAAATGGTCACTTCATAATGATTAAGGGGACACTGAGTCAAGAAGACATAACAATCCTTAATATATATGCACCAAACCAAGGAGCACCAAAATATATAAGACAGCTACTTACTGACCTTAAAACAAAAACTAACAAAAATACAATCATACTTGGAGACCTCAATACTCCGCTGACGGCTCTAGATCGGTCATCCAAACAGAGAATCAACAAAGACATAGTGGCCTTAAACGAAATACTAGAACACCTGGATATGATAGACATCTACAGGACACTTCATCCCAAAGCGACAGAGTATACATTTTTCTCTAGTGTACATGGAACATTCTCAAGAATTGACCATATGTTGGGCCACAAAGACAATATCAGCAAATTTAGAAAAATTGAAATTGTACCAAGCATATTTTCTGATCATAAAGCCTTGAAACTAGAATTCAACTGCAAAAAAGAGGGGGAAAACCCACAAAAATGTGGAAACTAAACAACATACTTCTAAAAAATGAATGGGTCAAAGAAGAAATAAGCGCAGAGATCAAAAGATACATACAGACAAATGAAAATGAAAATACGACATATCAGAATCTCTGGGATGCAGCAAAAGCAGTAATAAGAGGAAAGTTCATATCACTTCAGGCCTATATGAACAAACAAGAGAGAGCCAAAGTAAACCACTTAACTTCACACCTTAAGGAACTAGAAAAAGAAGAACAAAGACAACCCAAAACCAGCCGAAGAAAGGAGATAATAAAAATCAGAGCAGAAATAAATGAAATAGAGAACAGAAAAACTATAGAAAAAATCAATAAAACAAGGAGCTGGTTCTTTGAAAAGATCAACAAAATTGACAAACCCTTGGCAAGACTCACCAAGGAAAAAAGGCACAGGACTCAAATAAACAAAATCCAAAATGAAAGAGGAGAGATCACCACAGACATCATAGATATACAAAGAATTATTGTAGAATACTATGAAAAATTATATGCCACCAAATACAACAATCTAGAAGAAATGGATAAATTCCTAGAACAATACAACCTTCCTAGACTGAGTCATGAAGAAGCAGAAAGCCTAAACAGACCAATCAGCAGGGAGGAAATAGAAAAAACTATTAAAAACCTCCCCAAAAATAAAAGTCCAGGCCCAGACGGTTATACTAGTGAATTCTATCAAACATTCAAAGAAGACTTGGTTCCTGTTCTACTCAAAGTCTTCCAAAAAATTGAAGAAGAAGCAATACTTCCAAACACATTTTATGAGGCCAACATAACCCTCATACCAAAACCTGGCAAGGATGGCACAAAGAAAGAAAACTACAGACCAATATCTCTAATGAATACAGATGCTAAAATTCTAAACAAAATACTGGCAAACCGAATACAACAACATATTAAAAAAATAATACATCATGATCAATTGGGATTCATCCCAGAATCTCAAGGATGGTTCAACATACGTAAAACGGTTAACGTAATACACCATATCAACAAAACAAAGAACAAAAACCACATGATCTTATCAATAGATGCAGAAAAGGCTTTCGATAAAATACAACACAATTTTATGTTTAAGACTCTCAACAAAATGGGTATAGAAGGAAAATATCTCAACATGATAAAGGCCATATATGATAAACCATCAGCCAACATCATTTTAAACGGCATAAAACTGAGGACTTTCTACCTTAAATCAGGAAGAAGACAGGGTTGTCCACTCTCTCCACTCTTATTTAACGTGGTGCTAGAAGTTCTGGCCAGAGCAATCAGACAAGACAAAGAAATAAAAGGCATCCATATTGGAAAAGAAGAAGTAAAGGTATCACTTTTTGCTGATGATATGATCCTATACATCGAAAACCCGAAGGACTCCACAAAAAGATTATTAGAAACAATAAACCAATACAGTAAGGTCGCAGGATACAAAATTAACATACAGAAGTCTATAGCCTTTCTCTATGCCAACAATAAAATATTAGAAAACGAACTCAAAAAAATAATCCCCTTCACGATTGCAACAAAAAAAATAAAATACCTAGGAATAAACATAACAAAGAATGTAAAGGACCTATATAATGAAAATTACAAAGCATTGTTAAGGGAAATCGAAAAAGATACAATGAGATGGAAAAATATTCCTTGTTCTTGGATAGGAAGAATAAATATAATCAAAATGGCCATATTACCCAAAGCAATATACAAATTTAATGCAATTCCCATCAAAATCCCTATGAGATTTTTTAAAGAAATGGAACAAAAAATCATCAGATTTATATGGAACTATAAAAAATCCCGAATAGCCAAAACAATCCTAAGGAAAAAGAATGAAGCTGGGGGCATTACAATACCTGACTTTAAACTATATTATAGGGCCACAATAATCAAAACAGCATGGTATTGGCAGAAAAATAGACACTCAGACCAATGGAACAGAATAGAAAGCCCAGAAATAAAACCACATATATATGGTCAAATAATCTATGATAAAGGGGCCAACAACACACAATGGAGAAAAGAAAGCCTCTTCAACAAATGGTGTTGGGAAAACTGGAAAGCCACATGCAAAAGAATGAAACTCGACTACAGCCTGTCCCCGTGTACTAAAATTAATTCAAAATGGATCAAAGACCTAAATATAAGACCTGAAACAATAAAGTACATAGAAGAAGACATAGGTACTAAACTCATGGACCTGGGTTTTAAAGAACATTTTATGAACTTGACTCCAATGGCAAGAGAAGTGAAGGCAAAGATAAATGAATGGGACTACATCAGAATAAAAAGTTTTTGCTCAGCAAGAGAAACTGATAACAAAATAAACAGACAGCCAACTAAATGGGAAATGATATTTTCAAACAACAGCTCAGATAAGGGCCTAATTTCCAAAATTTACAAAGAACTCATAAAACTCAACAACAAACAAACAAACAATCCAATAAAAAAATGGGAAGAAGACATGAATAGACACTTCTCCCAGGAAGAGATACAAATGGCCAACAGATATATGAAAAGATGCTCAGCTTCATTAGTTATTAGGGAAATGCAAATCAAAACTACAATGAGATACCACCTCACCCCTGTTAGATTAGATATTATCAACAAGACGGGTAATAGCAAATGTTGGAGAGGCTGTGGAGAAAAAGGAACCCTCATTCACTGTTGGTGGGACTGTAAAGTAGTACAACCATTATGGAGGAAAGTATGGTGGTTCCTCAAAAAACTGAAAATAGAACTACCTTATGACCCAGCAATCCCTCTACTGGGTATATACCCCAAAACCTCAGAAACATTGATACGTGAAGACACATGTAGCCCCATGTTCATTGCAGCACTGTTCACAGTGGCCAAGACATGGAAACAACCAAAAAGCCCTTCAATAGAAGACTGGATAAAGAAGATGTGGCACATATACACTATGGAATACTACTCAGCCATAAGAAATGATGACATCAGATCATTTACAGCAAAATGGTGGGATCTTGATAACATTATAAGGAGTGAAATAAGTAAATCAGAAAAAAACAAGAACTACATGATTCCATACATTGGTGGAACATAAAAATGAGACTAAGAGACATGGACAAGTGTATGGTGGTTACCAGGGGTGGGGGGAGGGAGGACAGGGGGAGA
This sequence comes from Saccopteryx leptura, assembly GCF_036850995.1. Classification (NCBI taxonomy): domain Eukaryota; kingdom Metazoa; phylum Chordata; class Mammalia; order Chiroptera; family Emballonuridae; genus Saccopteryx; species Saccopteryx leptura. The sequence continues at coordinate 197,134,599 of NC_089504.1, forward strand.
GTTAGGGGGAGGGGGAGGGGCACAGAGAACTAGATAGAGGGTGGCGAAGGACAATCTGACTTTGGGCGAGGGGTATGCAACATAATAATGACAAAGTAACCTAGACATGTTTTCTTTGAATATATGTACCCTGATTTATTAATGTCATCCCATTACCATTAATAAAAATTTATTTAAAAAAAAGAAAAACACTAATAAATGGTGTTTTGATGGATTTGGATTGTTTACTTGACTGCTTATAAACCAGAAAACTTTTGAGAGTCAGAAAGAATGTTCTTCTTAAATTTTAAGCAGAAAAACAAGTTTGACATTTAAATGTATTGAGTAAATTTTCTTAGCTTTTATTATATATTTACTAATATTGATTTTAAAGTTTTTGAAAATGCTGGGAGAACATAATAACCAAAGAATCAGAGATATACAAAAAAACTGATTGCTTTATTGCTTTTTAAGACCTATACCTCAATACAGAAACATCTGTTTAACATCTGCCTGGAATTGCTGACCCTTATCTACTCTGTTCTTTTAGCATTTCAATCTTTAAATTCTTTCTTTTTGTTGATAGAGTAAAACTATATCCCAAGAGAAAACATGGGCAATGAAATTTCAACAACGTTAAAGTGAAATAGTGTAATATTTCATGAAAAATGAAAAATTGCTTTTCCAATCTTAGTATTGTATTAATGACTGACTGAAGTGATTTTTAATATTTTGGAGATAAGTTTTAAGTTTAAAGTGTCTGGCCAAAAATCCATTGTGGAATATTTTTTCCTTGTAATAAATCTGAATAAAGAGATTATAGTTTAGATTAAATAAAATTTAGATTAAATACAATTAAATATATTTTAGATCTATTACATCATACACCTCTTAATTGTTCTTGAAATGATCCCTCATTACATACACTAATTTTTTTTTGCTTTCTTGACTCTAACTGTAAAATAGGAAAACTTTATTAGTTTCTTTTCTCAAATCTATACAGTAGCCTAGAAATGCTTCAAATGCCCAATCAGGAAACCAGTTATCAATTAGCTGAATTATATTTTTGCTGTGTGCTCCAAAAGAGAGCACTGATATACATAGGTGAACAAAATAGATGAGCATATTTCAGCATACAGGTGGAAGGAAACTACAAACAATTACAATTGGACAAAATTCAGATGAGCAGTGAATTACCATCCCCTGCTATGCTTAGATATCAACTGGTCAGAAACATTGTAGAGAGCACTGCCAAATTAGCCAGCAAAGGGGTTGGTTCATTCCAATTGTGGATGCTCTGATTTAAAATTATTTGAATCTACTCCCCTCAAATCAGGAAGTCTTTAGATTTATGTTGTAAATGTTAATGTTGAAGCCACAAAGCCATTGTGTCCAGCAGGGGTTTCATGTCTGAATATTAGGTCTAACTTAATATAATTTTTAGAAAGTTTGGAACTGTGTGTAGAAATGGAGTAGAGTTATTCAATTAGATCAGTGGTTCTCAACCTTTCTAATGCCGTGACCCTGCAATACAGTTCCTCATGTTGCAGTGACCCCAAACCAAAAAATAATTTTGGTGGTTACTTCATAACTGTAATTTTGCTACAGTTATGATTCGGAATGTAAATACCTGATATGCATTATGTATTTTCCGATGGCTTTAGGTGACCCCGCCAGGGTCGCGACCCACAGGTTGAGAATCGCTGAATTAGATATTTATGAGAAACCTAAGAACATCAGAACAGTGCTTTCCATATTCACTGTTACTTAACCCCTTGTCAATGTGAATAGATATTTATTATTGTAAACAGTGAAATGAATATTTGACTAGCATGTAAAATTTAAATGCTATGTTATTTTTATTGTCAATACTTTTTTGAGAAGAAATTGAGCAAAAAATCCCTGGTAGCATAATAGGATCAATCTAACTCTTAGAACATAAATATCTGCTAAAAGGAAGATGTGAACATTTATAAATTTAAGTGAATCAGTGATTTCTAAAATAAACAAATCTACAAATATCAAACAAGGCTTTGTCTAATCTGCAAAGAAAGGTGTTATCTTTCTCGGAGCATAATGTCGGTGGCCAAGGCTAGGCAGGTTCACATTGGATTCGGGCAGATGGTAGTAAAACTGCATAGCCAGAAAGGGTCGGGCCATTCCATTTAATAAAATCTTATGACAGTGGGCAAGCACATAAGCAGGGGAAACCACCTCTCAGGCACACAAACAGCAAAATAGGCCCCTCACAGTGGTGAGCAGCAATCCACCATCCACAATCCCCCATCTCTCTAGAGCAGTGATTTTCAACTTTTTTTTTCATGGCACAAACACACACTAATTACTAAGGTCAGTGTCCTTGACTAAATGCAACCATTTTCATCTTATGGCACAAATAAATTAGTTACTAAGGAAGAAGAGGTCAGGGCCCCTTTTTCTTTAGTAATTAGTTTATGAGTGCGTGAGAAACAAAGGTTGAAAATCACTGCTCTAGAGCACAAGCACCCATAGCCTTATATAGGTTATGTACATGTGCCTCTGCCAGGTGTTCATGCACCAATCAAGCAAAGTGCTTGCAGCTGGTGCACCAGTAAGCAAGCCTAACACAGCTGCCCTGAGGGAGGAAGGACTCAAAGTGCTGACTGAGAAAGTTTGAAAAGTAACAAACCCTAGATGTGAAGCCTTTTATTAGCTCCCTGAAATGAACTTGCAGTACCAGCAAGGAAAATGAGATATGTATACAGTCAAGGACAGACAGTCCAAACCTCTCACACCCCTTCCACTCTTGGAGACACAAAAGTCACATAGATCTTCAAACAAAGAAGTCATATAAATCAGGCACTTGTCATGTAAAAGCTAAAGCTGTAAAGGTATATAAGATGTAAGAAATCTAACTTCGTGGAGTTTGTGCTTTGGGGCTACTATCTCACATGCTCTGCTGGCTACTAATAAATTCCTCTTTCTTCATTAAGTTGTCTGGATGTCTATCCTCTGTCAGCTGTAATTCCTGCTACAGATTTTTGGTGCATTGTTGTGGAAGTGGGGAGAAAAAACACCCGTGATTGGCAGACTTCAGGCACCCCATTGGGGAGCACCTGAGCCACCCCACTAGATGCGTCTGCTGAGCATAGGTTGGGGACTTCTCCCTGTGGATGCCTCTATAGGACAGAAGGGGGAGGATCCCCTTTGCTGGTCCCAGCAAGGACCAGACAACAAAGGAATGGGAAAACGGAGGCGGGGGCACCAGAGCCACAGTAAGGAAAACCAAGGGTAGCTATCTGAGGTCCTTCCCTACTGGGCAGAAGGGAAGCCTGATCACCCTCCAGAGAGTGACTGATCACCCTCCATAAGTTAGGACTGGCAACTGTGCACTCTCCACAGATGTGAAGAATGGTCCCCACAGTAACTGGTCACCTTCCACAGGTGTGGGAGGCTGTGTGAAAGAGAGTGAGTGGGGAGTGAATGAGACAGACACCAGGGAGGAGTTCTGATTCCTTTCCACAGGGCCAAAGTGAGTGTTGAATTCCATGGAGTGTTCTGAACTATGGTTCCATAAAGTGCCACATATGGTTAAGAGGCAAAATTGCATGCTGACAGTTTATATCAGCCTGCCATAAGTCAAAAGGGTCTACCATCTCCAGGAGGGGAGTGGCCAGTGATGGACTGAAGTGAGTAGTATTCCCTCCAAGTTTCCCTTACCTTCCCTCAATTCCTGCTTATAGCATGACTAGTGTTTGTCGTGGGAGGTTTCAGAGGTTCACAGGGAAAACCTACTCTCCTGGCCACGATGATCAAGAACTTTAAGAAAGGGTTCGCAGGGGATTATGGAGTTACTATGTCCCCAGGGAAATTGAGAACCTTGTGTGAACCTGAATGGCCTGCTTTTAGGGTGGGGTGGCTACCAGAAGAAAGCTTGAACAAATTCGTCGTGCAGAAAGTATAGCAGGTAGTCACTAGAGATCCAGGCCACCCTGATCAGTTTTCTTACATAGAAACCTGGCTCATGCTGGCATAGCACCCTTCCCCTTGGCTTAGAGGTCAGGTTTCTACTATATTACTAGCAAAGACAAGGAAGTGTTCCATCAATCCCGGAGAGCCGCTGCCACCACCAGTGCCAGAAATTTTTACCCCTAGTGAGCCATAAGAAGCAGAAACTTTGGCTCCCCCACCTTACATGCTGGCAGGGATTTACCCTTTAACACCTGGTTCCCTGTTCACCTCAGAGACTGCTATTGACTCAGGCCAGTCATTGCTAGGTCTATCAAGCCCCAGCTGGAGGTGCCTCTCACTGCCTTGCTGGATCCAGGCCCAGGCTCTTCTCCCCTAGCTGGGAGGTTGCACTCAAAGACAGTGCCCAGAGTGAAGATGCCTCTGAGAGAAGTGAGAAACACAGTGATAAACAGGGGCAAATGGTAAAATGGCAGGTGCTGGTGTACTAACCTTTCACCACCACTGACTTCCTCAATTGGAAGCACCACACTCCGTCTTATACAGAAAAGCCTCAGGCCTTCATAAATCTCATGCCATCCATATTCCAGACCCACAATCCCCCGTGAGCAAATTGTCATCAATTGCTCCTTTCTCTGTTCAACATGGAGGAAAGATGCTGAATAATACAAGTGACGAGTAAATGGCTAGAGGAAACTACCCCTGAGGAATACCAGAACCATCAGGAATATGTGAAGGTCCAGATGCCAGGAGAGGAGGTTAGGAGTAGAGTAGAAACAGGTTATTTAGAACATTCTGGTCCCCACCACAAGGAGACAAGTTAGAGAGTTCCTGGGTGCAGTAGGATTCTGTCATTTGTGGATCCCCAATTGTGATTCTGGCCAAACCCCTCTATGAAGTCACAAAAGAGGGAGAAAAAGAGCCCATAGAGTAGGGGCTGGAACAGGACTGTGCTTTTCAGATTCTTAAAAAGGAATTACAAGTTGCCCCAGCACAAGGTCTTTCTAACCTAGTGAAACCTGTTGTGTAGTATGTCTCAAAGAGGAGCAAGACAGCAGTCCTGGACTTGGGTTAATATCCTAGACCAGTAGCTTACCTCTTCAAACAATTGAATGGAGTTGCTGAGGGCTGGTCACTGTGCCTGAGAGCCTTAGCAGCCACAGCAATGTCAGTACAAGAGGCAGACAAATTGACTTTGGGACAAAACTTGAAGGTGTGGGTACCTCATGCAGTAGTAACTCTGATAGATGCAAAAGGGCATCATTGGCTCACAAACGCCCATCTTACCAAATACCAGAGTTTACTCTGTAAAAACCCAAGGCTAGCAATAGAGGTGTGTACCACTTTAAACCCAGTGACACTGCTCCTGGTAAAGGAGGGAAAGCAGCATTACAACTGCTTAGAAGTGCTTGAGTCTGTTTACTCCAGCCAGCCAGACCTGTTCCAGTGTTTCCCAACCTTTTTTGTGCCATGCCCCACCTTAACCTTTCTAAAATTTTTATGTCCCCCCCTATGTAACATACATAATTTTTAACATTAAAAAAATTGATTTGTTCACTTAATAAATATAAATGATAGGTTCTAGGAAGAAATGACTATGAAATTGTTAACAAAACACAATAAGTAAAATTTCAAAACATATAATGAAAAACAGAAATTTAAATTCCAAATACTTGATTCTTTGGTCAAGCATTGCTGGCATAAAAGACAAAAAGGAATCTGCTCATCGTGAACAGCGGGTATGAACCCAAATTTTAAATATTCCTCCGAATATTGATGAGTTTTTTTCTTGCTTGCACCACTCATTTTACTATGGGCTATAAGAAATAAAAATAAGATCAATTAAAAACTAATATTAAAATATGTGTTAAAATATATTCAATGTGACATAGAGTAAACGTATACTAAAAATTCATATTTATTTAAATGTATATAACACATTTACTATACTACCACCGCAAATTAAAAGGTAGCTATATTTTTTCCACTTGACAAAATTTTCTGGAAAGTTATGCTTCTAAAATTAAAATTGTCGTGCATGCACTATTATAGCCCCAATAATATTTATAAAATATTAGTGCTTTCTAGCCCCGATGCAAGAAGTACTTAATAAAGAGTTTAATATTGATAAAAATAAAATCAAATACTTACCAATTATATCTATACAATATATATATGTGTATATTTATTAAATCAACGAGCTTTTACAACAGTTTTGACTGACACTTATTTCAAATTAACACCAACTGAATGATGTGAAACACTACAGAAGTTGCGATGGGCCAATTAGGTGAGAATAACTGCATTGTTTAGCGAGTTTTTAAAATGTCCAGGGTTCCCCGCGGCAGATGACACGCTCCGCGGTGAACCCAGAACGAAGTTTACCTGACGACGCCAATCACCCAGTTGATATTTTGGTCTCGTCAAACGAAATTATACTTAATAATTATTTACTGCAATTATTTAAGAATTGCATTTTTTGTTAAATTTGGCACCGATATCTAGCATTGCATTTAAATGGCCCCGGGGCGAAAGAGTTAAAGTCGTGTAGAGTCCATTTTCAAATTGCCCCCCTTAACTATCGAATTGCCCCCCTGTGGGGCGTGGGCCCCACGTTGGGAAACACCATTTAGACCAGGGGTCTCAAACTCAACTCAGCATGTAGGCCACAGAGCAAGATCACAGCCGTTCGGCTGGCCACACTAGGTATACAAAAGGCAACTGTTACACAACACTTTTCTCACTGCAGTTGAAAACAAAAAAAAAATCAGTACAACAAGCACAATCGTACATGCAGTTTATTCAGTGTCACAAAACGACCAGAAACTGTAGTTCGCATCACAACTGCTGTTAACTAAGCTAATATCTAGCTAGGATGCTAGAGAAATGAAAAATACAAGTAGGCCCCTAGGCTTACTTAATTTTATCCAAAATATTTTGAACTTCGTGGATTAGTCTGCGGGCCGCACAAAATTGTTTGGCGGGCCGCATGCAGCCCATGGGCCGCGAGTTTGAGACCCCTGGTTTAGACCAACCCACAAGAGACCCAGATTGGTAGCTGTATGTAGATAAAAGCAGCTCTATCAACTCAGGAGGGGAAAGGCAAGCAGGGTATACAGTAGTGACTTTAACAGAGACTGTGGAGGCATGGCCTCTGCCCCAGGCAGAACTGATTGCTCTGACTCAGGACCTAGAGCTCAGTGAAGGAAAATGAGCAAACATTTTTCTGATTCCCACCCTGCCTTTCTTACTATGCAAGTCCATGGAATCAAATATAAGGAAAGAGGGCTTCTAACAGTCAGGTGCAAGGACCTCAAATATCCAGGAGAAATTCTCCAGCTGCCAGAAGCAGTCTGGAAGCCAAAGCAAGTAGCAGTGATCCACTGCCGAAGACACCAGAAGGCAGGAATGGTATAAGCCCAGGGGAATGCCAGAGCAGATGCAGAGGCAAAGCGGGTTTCTGCCCTGCCCTGACACAAGGCTACTATAAACCTTCTCATTCTGTAGACCCCAGATCTTGCACCCAAATATTCTGAAGTAGAAAAAAAGTAGATAGAAAAAGAAGAGGTAAAATAATTAAAGGGTAACTGGATACAACTGCCAGATGGTAGAGTTGTCATGCCCCACCTGTTGGGACTGGCAGTACTCTGGACTTTACACACTGCCACCATATGGGACGAGAAAAAACAGGATACTTCTAGAAAGGTAATTTTGTATTCCTCTCCTAGCAACTGTAGCCAAAGGAGTCAGCTTGCACTGCCCAACCTGCTGCCAGAACAATGCCAAACAAGGCCCCTCGATGCCTACAGGTGTTAAGCCCTATGGAGCAGCCCCCTTTGAGAATGTACAAGTAGACTTCACCGAAATGCCCTAAAGCCAAGGCTGCTGGTATTTATTAGTACCAGTGTGCACCTACTCAGAATGGGTAGAAAAGCCTATCCCACTCGCACTGAAAAGGCCAGAAGAAGTAACAAAAGCACTGCTCAGAGAAGTCATTCCAAGGTTTGAACTGCCACTTCAGATAGGCTCAGACAATGTCCCTGCTTTTGTGGCTAAGCTGCTATAAGAAACAGCACAAGCCTTAGGTATCATCTAGAAGCTTCATACAGCATATAAACCACAGATTTCAGGGAAGGTGGAATGCATGTATAGGACTCTAAATTTAGGGCTTAGCAAGTTATGTCAGGAGACCAATCTTAAATGGGTGCAAACATTACCTTTAATTGTTTAAAATTTGGGGTACCCCACCCAAGAACACTGGGTACTCACTTTATGAGTTATTATATAATTGGTATCCTCCAATAATATGAAGTTTGCCAGGGACTCCCCCCCCCCCAAGAACTAGGAGAAACAGAACTATACAGACAACTAGAGGCTTTAGGCAAGGCAGCCTGTACCATATCCAAGCGGGTGTTGGGTAGGGCAGCTCTAATCAGTCTGTTAGCTCGTATTCATCCTTTTTCCCCAGGTAACCAGGTGTAGGTCAAAGATTAGAATCCAGCACCCCTCCATTCCAAGTGGAAAGGACACTACACTGTAATTCTCACCACTCCAACAGTTGCCAAAGTAGAGAAAATAGCTGCCTGAGTTCACCATAGTTGACTGAAGCCAGTGGCTCCTGCAGAGACCCCCTTGTGAATGGGGCAGATGAATCCCACCAACCCCAATAAGTTGACCCTGAGAAGAACAACATGCCCTGCTCCAGCCATAAACTGGAAGCTGGCTGGTCCAGGTATGACAGAAGCCTGAGGAACCTCTCCATGGGGCTCCTTATAATTAATTAGACTCTAAGGAGGGAGGGAAACTAGGACAGAGGACTGTGAACTATGTATCCATATCACCAAGGAAGGTCAAAAAGTCTCTACCACCTTGCTTTTCTATAACTTCTACAAATGCCAAGGAACCCAGAAAGGGACTTGTACCTATAATTAGAATCAATACTCAGTATGTGACCCAGGAAATGACCAACTTTATATTTGTTATAACCCCACAGACACTTCCACCAAAGTAGTGTTTGAGGTAAAAGTAGCAAAGGGAGGAGGAGTTTGGGGGTGGAATGATGGGCCAACCATGGCTCAAACTAGGGCCAAAGAAAAGCCAGAATAAGTCACCTTAAGGTTTGATGCATGTGCCGCTATGAGTCATGCAGAAAGGGGATGTGGGTTCTTTGGGAGAAAAACTACAGGGTAAATGAAAAGTAGTGTATATGTGCTCACAGCTACCCATGTAGAATTACCTGTAAATACTAGCCATGTGTTTAATGGGCTACTTGGGAAAAGGACACCTCTAAAAAGAAAGAAGTATATTTTAAGAGAGGGGTAGCTCTGTCAAACTGCAGCACCATGGTTGCAATCCTTAGAGCTGATCATAACCAATCTAAACCCCTGTTGGAAGGCTGGAGAAGTGCTAACACTTGGCATTGATGGGAAGGGGCTAGATTTCATTGTTTCAATCCTTATCAGAGGTCAGGTACTAGACCACCCTGCTTAAAACTTCCAAGTATATAAGTCCTTCTATGATGAAACAACTGAACCACTACTCCTACCACCACAATCAACTAAGAATTTATTCCTCAGGATGGCTGAAGGAATAGCTCATTCTCTGAATGTCACCTCCTGCTATGTATGTGGGGGAACTCTAATAGGGGATAGATGGCCAGGAGAAGCCAAAGAATTTGTTCCCACTGAGGCTATGTGAAATATAATGGCTCTCCGCACCTCTGATGACAGCCAATAGATTTTAAAACATAAAATTATAAGACAGTACTACTTAGCCAGAGGTAGAGGAAATCTCATTGAATTAGTCAGGGATTTAACTTGCCTTGGCCAACAGTATTATAATGTCACCTCCAAACAGCATGTAGTAGGGAAATTAGAGAAAAATCCATTGGCCAGGTTTCCAGAGTTAGCTGGAGCCTGGCAAGACCCCAGCAAGGCCCGAGACTGGGTAGCACTGTGTGAATTTTACTAGATCTGTGGAAACAGGGCCTATATCCACCTACTCAGGGATTGGGAAGGGAGCTGTATAATTGGTATGATAAAGCCAGCTTTCTTCCTCTTGCCTCTAAAAGCAGGGGAACTTCTTGGCTACCTGGCCCCATAGCTTTTACAATGGGCAAAAAAGAACTCCAGATAGGAGACTAGAAAGATGATGAGTGGCCCCCAGAAAGGATAATCTAATACCATAGACCTGCCACCTAGGCAGAGAATGGCTCTTGGGGATTCCATGTCCCTATTTACATGTTAAACAAGATTATTTGACTGCAAGCAGTTTAGAAATCACTACCAATGAGACTGGGAGAGTCTTAACCCTTCTTGCATATCAACAGACTCAGATGAGAAATGCCATTTACCAAAACGGGTTAGCCCTAGACTATTAGCAATAGAAGGAGGAATATGTAGATCAGGGGTCCCCAAACTTTTTACACAGGGGGCCAGTTCACTGTCCCTCAGACTGTTGGAGGGCCGGACTATAAAAAAAACTTATGAACAAATCCCTATGCACACTGCACATATCTTATTTTAAAGTAAAAAAAAAAAACCCAACAAAACGGGAACAAATACAATATTTAAAATAAAGAACAAGTAAATTCCGATCAACAAACTGACCAATATTTCAATGGGAACTATGCTCCTCTCACTGACCACCAATGAAAGAGGTGCCCCTTCCAGAAGTGCAGCAGGGGCTGGATAAATGGCCTCAGGGGGCCGCATGTGGCCCGCGGGCCATAGTTTGGGGACCCCTGATGTAGATGATTCAATATCACCAATTGTTGCTTGCAGATAGATGACCAGGGCCAGGCAGTTGAGGACTTTGTCAAAAAGATGACAAGAGTGGCACATGTGCCCATACAAGTTTGGCAAGAATAAGACCCCAATAGATTTTTAGGGGATAGTTCTCAGCCTTTAATAGATTTAAAACTTTAATAGGAGTAATTTTACTATTCCTAGGAATCTGCCTATTAGGTTCATGTTTGCTGCCACTGTTAAACAGCTTAAAGAGCATAACAGAAACCACAAACAGTAACGATCTACAGCCCATATGTACTTTATCCACCACTATCAGGAAATCCCACAGGAGTTAGCCAAAAAAAAAAAAAAAAAAAAGTGAGACACCAGTATAAAAGAGACTTCTGGAGTCTCAAAGGAGGGAATGATGGAGGAATGACTCAAAAGGTTGGTTGAGAAAGTTTGAAAAGGAACAACTCCCAGCTGTGAAGCCCTTTATCAGCTCCCTGAAATGAACTTGCAGTATCAGCAAGAAAAATGAAATATGTAAACAGTCAAGGATAGACAGTCCAAACCTCTCACACCCTCTCCCCTCTTGGAAACAGAAAAGTCATGTGGGTCTTTAAACAAAGAAGTCACATAAATCAGGCACTTGCCATGTGAAAGCTAAAGCTATAAAGGTATATAAGATGTAAGAAATCTAACTTCAGGGAGCTCATGCTTTGGTGCTAACCCCATGTGTTCTTCCAGTTACTAATAAATTCCTTTTTCTTTATTAAGTTTTCTGGATGTCTATCCTCCATTGACTAAATTCCTGCTACAACCCTACAAAGAGTAACACAAATTACTTAGTGTGGTGCCTAGCACATGACATACACTCAATAAATCTTGAGCATATTATCATTTAGAAGAGATATTTGATTTTCAGTTACAAAGTTCTAAAAATAAGTGGCTTATAAATACATGAACTTTGGGATTCCAAGATGGCGATAGAGTAGGCAGACATTCCAACCACCATCTCCCAGAACCAAATTGGATTACAACTTAGGAACAATCATCTTGAAAAACTAATTTTGGACTAAACAAAGAGGATCACAGAAGAAGCCATACCAAGATTGGTAGGAAGGGCAGAGACACAAAAAGGGCTGCCCTGCTCCCAGGAGCAAGCTACAGCAGAGGGTCCAGAGAGACTCTCACTATGAAGAGAGTCACCCTGAAAGGGGAGGGTCCTCAGCCCCAGGCCAGGTGCTCCAGCCTAGAGCCCCAGAGTCTAAAAAGTTTATCCACCCATACAGCATTTGGAAGTGAAAAGAGTTGAGGTTTCTGTCTGCAAGAAAGAGACAGAGCTCTTAGAGACATGGGCTCTCTCTTAAAAGGCCAGCACAAAAAACCTTGTTCACAGTCACTTACCCAGGGTTCCTGTAGAGGATGGCTGAGAGAACTAGAGCTGTGTGAGGGGAGTACAAAGTTGGTGGCCCAGGGAGAGACACTGTAGGGATAGCCACTGGAACCCCTGTGCTGAGTCATTCTCCAATACTGCAGTCTCCACTTTTCTTAGGTGCCCTTTGAGTAGTATCAGCCTGGGGGAAAGCAACTGCTCCATCCTCGGGAGTATCTATTGCTCCACCTCATGGAGAACAAGCCATTATAAGAAGCCAGGAAGCAGGCGGCACATCAGTGACTCAGTTTTCTGATGTTGAGGCCAGAGTTTTTTCCTGCACACTCCTGAGTCTTCAGCCTCATGGGAGACTCAGTAGAAACTGTCCAGACTGTGGGCAAACCACACCTCTGGGTCTCAGAGGCCACACCCTACTGAGGTCTGTGAAAAAAGTCTGGACAAACTGACACCTGGGGCTGAGCCACACCCACCACCCTTTTTAATCCTTGATTTGCAGCAAGCTCTAGACTCCACAAGAGGTTTTATTTCAGTGGCTGAGCCCAACAAGCAGCCAGCAGACAGAGACTGCAGAAGGTAGGACTCAGGGAACCATGGTATTTTAAGTGGACCTTCCCCCAGGCCCAGTGTGGGTAAAAGCCAGACTATGTGTGTGGCTTGGTATTTCCAGGTGCACCTAGGCCCAGCAGAGGCAGCCACAAACTCTGAATTGCTTATAGCTCCAAGAAGGTTGCTGAGGGCCAGTTACGGACAGTGTCTCCCACTTGTCTGCTCTGGGTTCTTGCCAGGGAGCTCCAGGGCTGGCATATCCAGTGGATAGCTGTGAAGAGTATCAGTTCAGAACCTAACAACCCTTAGAGCGGTATCCTAAGGAAGGGCTCCTCACACCTGGCCCAGCTGAGGCGAATTCTGCTCTCTGGATCAGCACTGGCACAGCAGTTCATGTGCATTGGACTGGGTGGAGCTTCACAGTCAACCAGTCTGCATGCTGGATATCCTGCCCTGTTGGACCAGATTCCACAGGGGGAAAAGATAGAGGCTTGGAGCACAGACATTAAAAGTGTGGGTCTCTGCATGCTGATTGTTAGATCTGGTTGAGGGGCTTAGCCACTTTCTGGGGAGGAGCACAGTCAGTCCCAGAAGAAGACTCAGTCTTCCTCCCTGACACCAGAGTCTCACCAGCTGAAAGAACTTCTGCAGAGGGGACTGTTGGTTACACTCAATCTGAACCTACTGCTCATGTTGCTGAGGAGAAATAAAATTTGAATATCCAGCAGTGGCTGAGGGAGAAGTCTCTGAAATAGGGGCCCTTTCCCCATACTGAGCTTCTGACCCAGACACCCCTGAGGTAGGGGGTCCTACTAACATTGCACTCCCAACCTCAGATGCCCTAACCCACCAAGCTTGAAACCTGTAGAGGGGTTGGTTGGGTGAGGCCAGTCTGAGCTCACATTACAGTTCTTCTATAGAAGACTGTGGGAAGACCAGGCAGCTGTAAGAGGAGGTGGAACAGCTGAAAATTGGAGGAAAATATTACAAAGCTTGGGGCTTTTACATAGCTGCTGTCATCTCTAGGTGGGAGAAAGCTGAGCTTATACACAGGTTGGACCCTCCCACACTACCCAGGCAGAGGAAATGCAGATACAGTAGCTCTAGACAGGTAGTTCACAGCAGGGTACAAAAAAATAGCTGCCACTCACCCAAGAAGACCTAGCACCAACGAACCAAAAATAGGTGGCAAAGAGCACAAGTTCTAGACTCAGCAAACTACACAAGCAGCATGCCAAAGGAGGAGTCTAGCAGATACCAGACACTCTGGAGAATAAATACATCCAACAGGACAGATACAACACAATGTCTAATACACATGATCAGGTTTGACTCTTAGAGCCAGCCAGCCTGAAGCAATAACCACAACCACAAAAGGACCAACTGCATTCATTACTCACACAACAGGAGGGAAAATACTACTCTCAAGAAGCATTCCTAGAACAAGAAAATCAGGTGGCCTGGAGGTCTGTACCACTGGGTCCATCTTCCTCATTAAGATATCACAATAAATTTCAAAGTCAGACAGCACTACCTAATACACAGAAAAAATGGGCAAAGAAATATGACTCAAATAAGTTAACAAGAGAAATCCCCAGAAACAGAACTAACTGAAATGGAAGTAACCAAACTATCAGAAGCAAAGTTTAAAATAATGATTTTTAGGATGCTCAAGGATCTTAGAGCCATAATGAGTGGTCACTAAGAGAACTTAAACAAAGAGATAACTAAAATCAAAAAGGACATTGAAATCATAAAAAAGAACAGGTCAGAAATGACAAATACAATATCAGAAATGAACTGCACTAACAGGAACCAACAGCAGGCTGGATGAAGCACAGGACTGAATCAGCAATTTAGAGAACAAGATGAACAAAAGCACTGAAGTAGAGCAGCAAAAAGAAACAAGGCTCAAAAAGACTGAGGAAACTCTAATAGACCTCTGTGATAACATGAAGAGAAACAACATCCACATCATAGAGGTTCCAGAAGGAAAAGAGAATGAACAAGGGATACAGAAAGTGTTCAAAAAATGCATAGCTGAAAGTTTTTCTAAATTGATGAAGAAAAAGTCACACAAGTTTAGGAAGCACAAACAGTCCCATTAAAGATGAACCAAAGGAGGCCTACACAAAGACATATCATAATTAAAATGCCAAATTAAGAGACAAAAAAAGAATATTAAAAGTTGTAAGAGAAAAGCAGTTAATTACCTACAGAGGAGCCCCCATAATGATGACATCCGACTTCTCAACAGAAACACTTGAGGCCAGAAGGGATTGGCAAGAAATATTTAAAGTGATGCAAAAGAAGAACCTATAATCAAGACTACTTTATGCAGCAAGGTTATCATTCAAAATTGAAGGAAAAATCAAAATCTTTCCAGACAAAAAAAACTCAAGGAATTCTTTATCACCAAACTAGTATGGCAAAAAATGTTAAGGGACCTGATATAAAAGGAGCAAAGGAAAAAAGAAATAGAGAGAAAGAGGATTGTAGATATAAAGAATAAAATGACAATAAACAACTACATATCAATAATAACCTTAAATGTAAATGGATGAAATGTTCCAATCAAAAGACATAGGGTAGCTGTATTGATAAGAAAACAAGACCCATACATATGCTATTTACAAGAGACCCACCTCAGAACAAATGATGCACATAGACTAAAAATGAAGGGAAGGATAAAAGTATTTTATGCAAATGGAAACAAAACAAAACAAAACAAAACCCTGTTTTAGCCATACGTATATCTGAAAAAATAGCCTTTAAAACAAAGCCTATAGTAAGGGATAAAGAAGGTCACTACATAAAGATAAAGAGAGCAATCCAACAAGAAGATATAACCATTGTACATATTTATGCCCCAAGTATAGGAGCACCTAAATATATAAAGTAGATTTTGATGGACATAAAGGGTGAGATTAAGAGCAATACTATAATAGTAGGGAATTTTAATACCCCACTAACATCAACAGATAGATCTCCAGACAGAAAATTAACAAAGAAACAGCGGCCTTAAATAACACAATAGATCAACTGGATTTAATTTTTATCTTCAGAACCTTTCACCCCAAAGAAGCAGAATATTCATTCTTTTCAAGCATTCATGGTATCTTCTCTAGGATAGATTTACATGTTAGGACACAAACAAGTCTCAATAAATTTAAGAAGATTGAAATCATACCAAGCATCTTCTCTGATCACAATGGCATGAAACTAGAAATCAACTACAATAGAAAACTAAAAAACATTCAAATACTTGGAGGCTAAATAGCATGCTATTAAGTAATGAATGGGTTAACAATGAGATCAAGGAAGAAATAAAAAATTTCCTTGAAACAAATGAAAATGAACATAAAACAGCTAAAAATTTATGGGTATATCAAAGGCAATCTGAGATGGAAGTTCATAGCACTACAGGCTACCTTAAGAAGCAAGAAAAAGCTCAAATAAACAACCTAACACTGCAGTTAAAAGAAATAGGAAAGGGACAACAAATAAAGCCCAGAAGATGTAGAAGGAAGGAAATAATAAAGATCATAGTGGACGTAAAGAACATAGAAACTATTAAAACAATACAAAAGATCAATGAAACCAAGAGTTCGTTCTTTGAAAAGATAAACAAGATTGATGAACCTTTAAACAGACTCATCAAGAAATAAGAGAGAGGGCCCTGATTGTTTGGCTCAGTGGTAGACCATTGGCCCCACGTGTGGAAGTCTCGTGTTTGATTCCTGGCCAGGGCACGCAGGAGAAGCACCAACCTGCTTCTCCACCATTCCCCTCTCCTCTTTCTCTACCTCTCTCTTTCCCTCTTGCAGCCAAGGCTCCTTTGGTGAAAAGTAGACCCATGCATTGATGGCTCTATGGCCTCCGCTTCAGGCACTAGAATGGCTCTGGATGCAACAGAGCATCGCCCCCTGGTGGGCATGCTGGGAGGATCTCAGTTGGGCGTATGCAGGAGTCTGTCTCTCTGCCTCTGCACTTCTCACTTCAGAAAAATAGAAAAATACAAAAAAAAAAAAAGAAATAAGAGGATCCAAATAATTAAAATTAGAAATGAACATGGAGAGGTAACAACTGATACTGCAGAAATATGAAGGATTGTAAGAAAGTACTATGAATATCTATATGCCAAAAAATTGAACAACCTAGGAAAAATGGATAAATTCCTAGAAACATTCATTCTTCCAAAACTCAATCTGAAAGAATCAAAAAACCTAAACAGACTGATTATAACAAATGAAATTGAAACAGTTATCAAAACAGTTCCAGCAAACAAAAGTGCTGGACCAGTTGGCTTCACATGTAAATTTTACCAAACATTTGAAGAAGAACTAACACCTATCCTTCTCAAGATATTTCAAAAAATTCAAAAGAAAGGGAGACTTCCAAGTTCCTTTTTTGTGGCAAGCATTATTTTCATTCTGAAACCAGGTAAAGACACTACAAAGAAAGAAAATTATAGGCCAATATCCCTGATGAACATAAATGCTAAAATTCTCAAAAAAATCATACCAAAGCAGATCCAACAATGCATTAAAAAGATCATACATCATGATCAAGTGGGATTTCTTCCTGGGAGGCAGACTAGTACAATATTCTCAAATCAATCCATGTGATTCATCACATAAACAAAAGGAAGGATAAAAATAACATGATTATGTGACGTCAGAGAAATGGTGCTGTGAGGGGTGCTCCTGATATCTCCCCCTGAAATTTTAACAAATTCAACAACTAGAGACAGAAAAACAATCTCAGGAGCATCTGAAATACACATACACCAAAGAAAGGTAAAATTGGATAAAAAGGTGTCTGAATATATAATCCAATCTGAAGGAAATAAGACAGAGAACAGAGTATTCCAGTTTTTAACTGATGTGAGGAAGGGCTGTTTTCTCTTGGAACTGAGAGAAAAGGAGGGCTGGGGGCAAGGGAAGAAGTGGGGATAGGGCAGATGTTCAAGCCGAGGAGCGAGCATGCTGGTAGCTCAGCCTGAAATCGTGATGCAGAGCTAGCACAAGTGGCAAACTCTGGCAGAGGTGGCCGAGCGGGTTACATACAAAGACTGGCACCAGAGCAGCTTTGGGCTTTGTTCACTCTCAGTCTGCGATTGCAGGCAACATGTGAGTGGCTCCACTTGGCGCTTCTGGCGTGGGTGCACATGTTTGCAGATAGAGGGGCTGGGCCAGAGATTGTCAGCAGTGGACTTCTGTGTAGGCTGTAGCCAGAATTTCTGTGTGGTCCCGGTTCCCTGACCAACAGCATGAAATGTGCACAAGGGCTGGGTTCCCTAGGCCTGGACCTGTCTGGGCAGTGATCCTCCACCAGCTGATACAGGTTATAAAGCACATTCTCACTGAACAGACCTCAGAGAGCACTGCAGAAGTTTAGGGACTGGGCTGCGGGCTTCCAAACAGGGAACAAGGAGAAGCCTGAAGAGAGCAGACCGGCAGAATGCTGAGGCCAACTAGACATACTGGGGACGCTTAAAAAGGAGCCTGACCCTCATTTGGCTCACTGCCCTGCCTGCTTACGCTGGTGGCTCTGGTTGACAGAGCCTTACCCAGAATTGTGCTTTAAGCGGACCTGTGGGAGGGATTTGGCAGCTCTTAGGGCCTCTTGTTCTGCAGGAAGTGGTTGGGGCAACTCCCCACCAGCTGATACAGGTTACAAAGCACATTCCTGTGAAGCAGACCTCAGAGAGCACTACGGAAGTTGGACAGGCTGGCTTGTGGGCTTCCCAAAGAGGGCACAAGGGAGAAGCCTGTGGAGAGCAGACCCACGGAGTGCTGAGGTATACTAGACATGCCCGGAGGCTCTCAGAATGGCACCTGAAAAGCAATCGGCTCCCAGCCCTGCCTACTTATGCTGGCGACTCTGGCTGGCAAAACCTTACTCAGAACTCTGCTTTCAGCAGGGCTGGAGGAAGGACTTGGCAGCTCTTAGAGCCTCTTGCTCTGCAAGCAGTGGCTGGGGCAACTTCACAGCTAGGTCCCCAGGCTGTGGATCAGGAAGAAGAGACGTGGAGAGAGGCACCTGGGAAATTGACTCTCCCATTGGAGGAGCCTGCAAACTCTGACAAGCTATGCCTACCAACAAGATAGAGGCCTAGCTTATGTCATCGCCATAGCAACACATTAACTGCAAATTTCCATTCAAGAATGTCACAGGGGCTAAAACTGTAGTACAGTACAACTGACCAAAAAGAAAAATAAGAAGATAACCTTTGAAAACCACAAAAAAAATTTTTTTTATACCTTTCTTCTATTTTTTTCTTGTATTTTTCATCTTATTTTTCCACCTTGGTAATTTTATCTGCTTTCCATTTTATTTTTTCCTTTTCATTTTGAACTTCATTACCCATAAGTGTTACATTTTCCATTCTTGTTTTTTTTTTTTTTTCTATGAGGGTTACATTCCAAAAACCTTAAATTCTTTTTTTTCTTATTTTGTCTTTGACTTTTTCTCTCATTCCATCGACATTCACAAACAAATTATTTTATTCTGAATTCAAATTTTTTCTTAGCGGCATTTTTTGATTAGATTGTTTATCTTCCTGGTGTTGAGTTTTACAAGTTCTTTATAAAATTTAGTTATTTACCCCTCATTCGATGTATTGACGAATATATTCTTCCATTGTGTGGGTTGTCTTTTTATGATATTTTGTTAATGGTGTCTTTGGCTGTGCAAAACCTTTTTAGTTTCGTATAGTTTCATTTGTTCATCCTGTCCTTTATTTCACTTGCCTGTGGAGATAAGTCAGCAAAAATATTGCTATGAGAGATATCGAAGAGTTTACTATCTATGTTTTCTTCCCAGATGTTTATGGTTTCATGACTTACATTTAAGTTTTTTATCCATTTTAAGTTTACTTTTGTAAATGGTTTAAGTTGGTGATCCAGTTTTATTTTTTGCAAGTACCTGTCCAATTTTCTGTCTTTACTCCATTGTATGCTCTTACCTCCTTTGTCAAATATCAATTGTCCATAAAGGTGTGGGTTTCTTTTCGGATTCTCTGTTCTGTTCCATTGATCTATATGCATGTTTTTATGCCAGTACCAAGCTGTTTTGAGTATAATGGCCTTGTAGTATAACTTGCTATCAGAAAGTGTGATACCGCCCCCACACTTTATTCTTCTTTTTCAGGATTGCTGAGGCTATTTGTGTTCTTTTTTGGTTACATATAAATTTTGGAAATGTTTGTTCTATATCTTTGAAGTATGTCATTGGTATTTTAATGGGAACTGCATTGAATTTATAAATTGCTTTGGGTAATATAGACATTTTAATGATGTTCTTCCTATCCATAAACACGATATATGCTTCTATTTGTTTGTATCTTCCTTGATTTCCTTTAACAATGTTTTATAATTTTCTTTACAAGTCTTTAACCTTTTTGTTTAAATTTACTCCTAGGTACTTTATTTTTTTTGTTGTTGTTGCAATAGTGAAGAAAATTCTTTTCTTAATTTCTCTTTCAGACAGTTTATTGTTGGTGTATAAAAATGCCACTGATTTCTCAATATTGATTTTATATTCTGCCACCTTACTGAATTCATTTATCAGGTCCAGTAGTTTTTTGGCTGCAACTTTAGGGTTTTCTATGTACAGTATCATATCATCAGCAAATAATAATAGTTTTACTAATTCTTTTCCAATTTGGATGCCTTTTATCTATTCTTCTTGTCTAATTGCTGTGTCTAGAACTTCCAAAACTATGTTGAATAAGAATGGTGAAAGGGGGCACCCCTGCCTTGTTCCTGAACTAAGGGGATTGCTTTTAACTTTTGCAAATTGAGTATGAGGTTGGCTTTCGTTTGTCATAGATGGCCTTTATCATGTTGATGTATGATCCCTGTATTCCTACTTTGCTGAGAGTTTTGATCATAAATATGTGCTGGATTTTATCAAATCCATTTTCTGCATCTATTGATATTACCATGTGATTTTTATCCTTTCTTTGTTTATGTGATGAATCACATTGATTGATTTGCAGATATTTTACCAGCCTTGTCTCCTTACAATAAATCTCACTTGATCATGATGTATGATTTTTTTCATGTATTACTGGATCTGGTTTGTATTTTGTTGAGAATTTTAGCATCTAAATTCATCAGGAATATTGGTCAATAGTTTTCTTTCTTTGTAATGTCTTTACCTGGTTTTGGAATTAGTATTATGCTTGCCTCATAAAAGGAGTTTGGAAGTCTTCCCTTGTCTTGAATTTTTTGAAATAGCTTGAGAAGGATAGGAGTTAGCTCTTCTTTGAATATTTGGTAAAATATGCCGATGAAGTCATCTGGCCTAGGACATTTGTTTTTTGGGAGTTTTTGATAACTGTTTCAATCTCATTTGATAAAATCAGTCTGTTTAGGTTTTTTGATTTTTCTATATTGATTTTTGAAAGATTATATGTTTTGAGGAATCTGTCCATTTTGCCTAGGTTGTCTAATTTTTATGGCATACAGTTCTTCATAGTATTTTCTTCCAATCCTTTGTATTTCTTCTGTGTCAGTTGTTACTTCTCCTCTGTTATTTCTAATTTTATTTATTTGAGTCCTCTTTATTATTTTTCTTGGTGAGTCTGGTTAAAGGTTCATCAATTTTGTTTAACTTTTCAAAGAACCAGCTCTTGGTGTTATTGATCCTCTGTATTGTTTTTTAGCCTCTATGTCATTTATTTCTACTCTGATCTTATTATTTCCTTCCTTCAACTTCCTCTGGGCTTTACTTGCTGTTCTTTTTCTAGTTCTTTTAGACGCAGGGTTAAATTGTTTATTTGAACTTTCTAGCTTTTTTCTTTTTTTTTTTCTTTTTTCTGAAGCTGGAAACAGGGCGAGACAGTCAGACAGACTCCCGCATGCGCCCGACCGGGATCCACCCGGCACGCCCACCAGGGGCTGTGCTCTGCCCCCCAGGGGGCGATGCTCTGCCCATCCTGGGTGTCGCCATATTGCGACCAGAGCCACTCTAGCGCCTGAGGCAGAGGCCACAGAGCCATGCCCAGCGCCCGGGCCATCTTTGCTCCAATGGAGCCTTGGCTGCGGGAGGGGAAGAGAGAGACAGAGAGGAAAGCGCGGCGGAGGGGTGGAGAAACAAATGGGCGCTTCTCCTATGTGCCCTGGCCGGGAATCGAACCCGGGTCCTCCGCACGCTAGGCCGACGCTCTACCGTTGAGCCAACCGGCCAGGGCTGAACTTTCTAGCTTTTTAAGGTATGCCTGTAGTGCTATGAACTTTCCTCTCAGGACTACTTTTGCTGTGTCTCATAAATTTTGAGTTGTTATATGTTTGTTTTCATTTGTTTCAAGGAAATTTTTGATTTCTTCCTTGATCTCATTGTTAACTCATTCATTATTTAATAACATGGCTATTTAGTTTCCAAGTGTTTGAGTGTTTTTCAGTTTTTCTATTATAGTTGATTTTTAGTTTTATGCTATTATGACCTGAGAAGATGCTTGATATGATTTCAATCTTCTTAAATTTACTGAGACTCATTTTTTGTCCTAACATTTGGTCTATCCTAGAGAATGTACGATGAGCACTTGAAAAGAATGTATATTCTTCTGCTTTAGGGTGAAAGGTTCTAAAGATATCTATTAAATCCAGTTGATTTAGTGTGTCCTTTAAGTCTGCTGTTTCTTTGTTAATTTTCTTTCTTGAGGATCTATCCAGTGATGTTAGTGGGGTATTAAAATCCTCTACTATTATAGTATTGCTGTTAATCTCGACCTTTATGCCCATGAAAATCTGCTTTAGCCCTGGCCAGTTGGCTCAGTGATAGAGCGTCGGACTGGCATGTGGAAGTCCTGGGTTCGATTCCCAGCCAGGGCACACAGGAGAGGTGCCCATCTGCTTCTCCACCCCTCCCTCTCTCTTTCCTCTCTATCTCTCTCTTCCCCTCCCGCAGTCAAGGCTCCATTGGAGCAAAGATGGCCCGGGCACTGGGGATGTCTTTGTGGCCTCTGCCTCAGGTGCTAAAGTGTCTCTGGTCACAACAAAGTGATGCCCCGGATGGGCAGAGCATCACCCCCTGGTGGGCATGCCGGGTAGATCCCGGTCGGGCGCATGTGGGAGTCTGTCTGACTGCCTCCCCATATCCAGCTTCAGAAAAATACCAAAAAAAAAAGTCTGCTTTATATATTTAGGTGCTCCTATATTAGGTGCATAGATATTTATAATGGTTATATCTTCCTGTTGGATTCCTTTATCATTATGTAGTGACCTCCTTTATCCCTTATTATAGCTTTTGTCTTAAAGTCTATTTTGTCTGATATAAGTATTGCCACCTCAGCTTTTTTTTCACTTCCATTTCCATGAAATATTTTTTTCATCCCTTTACTTTCAGTCTATGTGTATCTTTTGTTTTAGGGTGTGTCTCTTGTAGATAGCATATGTATGGGTCCTGTTTTCTTTTTTTTTTGTTTGTTTGTTTGTTTGTTTGTTTTTTGAAGCTGGAAACAGGGAGAGACAGTCAGACAGACTCCTGCATGCGCCCGACTGGGATCCACCCGGCACGCCCACTAGGGGCAACGCTCTGCCCACCAGGGGGCGATGCTCTGCCCCTCCAGGGTGTCGCTCTGCCAAGACTAGAGCCACTCTAGCGCCTGAGGCAGAGGCCAAGGAGCCATCCCCAGTGCCCGGGCCATCTTTGCTCCAATGGAGCCTTGGCTGCAGGAGGGGAAGAGAGAGACAGAGAGGAAGGGGGGGTGGAGAAGCAAATGGGCGCCTCTCCTATGTGCCCTGGCCGGGAATCGAACCCGGGTCCCCCGCACGGCAGGCCAACGCTCTACCGCTGAGCCAACCGACCAGGGCGGGTCCTGTTTTCTTATTCATGCAGCTTCCCTATGTCTTTTTTATTTTTATTTATTCATTTTAGGAGAGAGAGAGAGGGAGAGAGAGGGAGAGAGAGAGGAGAGAGAGGAGAGAGAGAGAGAGAGAGAGAGAGAAGAGGGGAGGAGCAGGAAGCATCAACTCCCATATGTGCCTTGACCAGGCAAGCCCAGGTTTTCGAACCGGCGACCTCAGCATTTCCAGGTTGACAATTTATTCACTGCGCCACCACAGGTCAGGCCCCTATGTCTTTTGATTGGAGCATTGAATCCATTTATATTTAAGGTTATTATTAATATGTAGTTGTTTATTGCCATTTTATTCTTTTAATCTACATTCCTCTTTTACTAGATTCCTGCCCCACCCTTTTGTATTGTTTACAGAAGGCCCTTTAACATTTTTTGCAGCATTGGCTTGGTTTTAATGAATTCCTTGAGGTTTTTTTTGGGAAGGGGTTTTATTTTTTTGTTTTGTCTGGGAAGCTTTTTATTTCTCCTTCAATTTTGAATGATAGCCTTGCTGGATAAAAAAGTCTTTGTTGTAGGCTCTTGTTTTGCATTACTTTGAATATTTCTTGCCATTCTCTTCTCGCCTCTAATGTTTCTGTTGAGAAGTCAGATGTCATCCTTATAGGGGCTCTTCTGTGGGTAATAGACTGCTTTTCTCTTATACCTTTTAGTTTTTTTTCTTTATCTCTTAATTTTTGTATTTTAATTATGATATGTCTTGCTGTTGGCCTTTTTGGGTTCATCCTTATTGGTATTTTCTGTGCTTTTTGAACTTGTGTGACTTTTTTCTTCATCAATTTAGGGAAGTTTTCATTTGTGATTTCTTCAATCAGATTCTCTATCCCTTGTTCTTTCTCTTCTCCTTCATGAACATCTATAATGTGGATGTTATTTTTTTCCATTTTTGTACAGACCTCTCTTACAGTTTCCTCAGACTTTTTGAGCCTCTTTCAATTTGGTGCTCTGCTTCCATGCTTTCATTTATCTTGTCCTTTAACTCACTGATTTGATCCTTCGTTTCATCCATTCTGCTTTTAATTGCTTCCAGTGTGGTCTTAATTTCTGATGTTGTATTTTTCATTTCTGACTGATTCTTTTTTATTATTTTAATGTCCTTTTCTATACTTGCTATCTCTTTATTTAGTTGCTCTTTATGTCTATCCATTGTTGCTCTACAACCTCTGAGCATCCTAACAATCATTATTTTAAACTCTGCATCCAGTAATTTGGTTATTTCTGACTCATTCAAGTCTTTCTGGGAATTTCTCTTGATTCATTTGGGTTGCATTTTTCTGCCTTCCCATTTTGTCTGTGTATAAGAAGGGTGTGGCTACAGGAGTCTGATGGGTGTAGCCTCTGTGTTCCCTAGGTCTGTCTGCAGGCATGCTGCTCCCTCTGCTGCTGCCTTGGGTGTTTGGGCAAGGGCGTTGCTGGCACCAGCTCACTGTGTTGGTCGCTGCAGTTTCTGCCTCTCCTCCATGGGAGGGGCTGTGTTCACATGCCCAAGACTACAAGCCTTGGCTGGCCCAGCCTCTGCACCTCCCCCGAGGGTGGGTCTGCACTAGTGTGCCTGGGCTTCAAGCCCTGGCAGCCCGACCTTCCTTCCACCCTGTGGGTGGGACTGTATTCATATGTTTGGGCTGCAAGTCCTGGCTAGCCCCTTGCCTCCACCTCACCCCCGTGGGCAGCACTGCACTCCTGTGCCTGGGTTACAAGCCTTGGCCAGCCTTGGCCTTTGCCCCACCCCAGGGCCACAAGCCTTGGCACCATGGATGGGGCTGCCCTCCTGCACTCAGCCGCAGTTGTCAACCAGTTCCCCGGCTTTGCCTTTCCCCTGTGGGCGGGTTTCAGGTGGGACCAGTCTCACTCGCCCAGCTTGCAGCCATACATCGGGCTGCTTTTGTGTGCTCCTTCCACTGCCACATTCGCTCTCAGCCTTTGCCCCCACCAGGCAGGACTGTGCTCACGCCAGGCCTCAGTCATGGCCCACCCCAGCTTCCGCCCCTGTGGGCAGGAATTTCCTCGCACCCAGGATGCAGCTGCGGCCAGCTTCTGGCTTCCACCTCTGCCAATGGGACTGCACTTCCATGTCCCACTGCAGCCCACTCTCCAGCAAACACTCAACAGTGTGGGAGTGGCAATGCAGCTTAGACCTTAGCCCTCAATACTGTATTCCTGATGGCTCCCTGCTTCTAGCAACTCTGCCTAGAGTGCAGCAGGAAAGCTTCTGTTTGGCTGGTGACCTGCTTCCCTTTGCTGGTATTGCTAGTTCCAGGAAAAATATTCAGTTTAGATTTGGTTAATGACTCAACCCCGGGGGTTAGGGTGACTGTCTCTCAAAGTGTTTCTCCCTGTGCCTCCTAGATTACACTCTCTTCCTGCTACTCT
Source organism: Saccopteryx leptura (assembly GCF_036850995.1). Classification (NCBI taxonomy): domain Eukaryota; kingdom Metazoa; phylum Chordata; class Mammalia; order Chiroptera; family Emballonuridae; genus Saccopteryx; species Saccopteryx leptura. The sequence goes on from NC_089504.1 coordinate 197,160,436, forward strand.
GGTCCTCTTATCTCTCCCCATCCCCTGGAGCCCCAGGTGAGTGGTTGTGAAAGAAGTTTCTACATGGTCCCTCTAAGAAGAATCTTGTGTCTGAGAATTCTGTCTTTTTCTTTTTATTTATTTATTTATTTTTAAATTTTTTATTATTTTATTTTATTTATTCATTATTAGAGAGGAGAGAGACAGGGAGAGAGAGAGACAGAGAGAGAGGGAAGGGGGGAGGAGCTGGAATCATCAACTCCCATATGTGCCTTGACCAGGCAAGCCCAGGATTTCGAACCAGCAACCTCAGCATTTCCAGGTCGACACTTTATCCACTGCGCCACCACAGGTCAGGCATGTCTTTTTCTTGCAAACAGTATCCTGGCTTGTTTTACAGCTAAATACTGTCCATATGCCTCTTCTAGGCTTTGAGGCTGCAGGCTGGGGCTTTGTTCCTGGGGCACAGGATCCTCCCCTCTCTGCTAAAGTCAATCCCCACCATGCGAGTCTCTCTGGGAGCTGGGCAGCCATCTCCATTTTTCCGCTTTTCCTAACAGTCTCAGTGTGGCTTCTTCAGTGTTTCTTGGTTAAAGAGTCCTCTTAGTTTGGTCCAAAGTTGGATTTTCCCAGATGATTGTTCTTAGAATTAAGTTGTAATCCACTTTGGTTCTTTGGTTCTGGGAGGTGGAAGTTGATATGTCCACCTACTCCATCACTATCTCCCCCCCCCCACTCTTATAAACACTTCCTATGCTCTTAAACACTTTCTTCACTTTTAACCTATGTAATTTTAATAACATATAAAATTTTATATGTGTACTCACCAGTGAATATACCAGAATTTGAATGAAGATGATAATGAATTAGCTTTTTAAAAAATAATGCTTACTTTTAAAAATGCTTATTTTACCACAAAAATAATTAAAATAATAAATATATAAATATACCTATATACTGCAAAATCCCGTAATATAGTGAAAAATCTGTGATACAAAATTAGACATATGCAATTTTAAAATCTGATACAGTGAGACCATGAAAAGTGAACTGTGATATGGCGAGGGATGACTGTAGTGCCAATACCATGCTGAAATATCATAACAAGGGGATCAGTATTATTGCTTTATGGAAATGTTTGGTCTGTAGACTATATACTATAATATCTGATAAGCACCTGCACAGAAAATTAACACTTCACAGTTTGCCAAATATTTTATATGAGTACTGAGAAGTAGATATATGAGCAATTTTGTGTCCTCTGAACAAAAATAAAATATGCATTTTGTTTATGAAATTAGATTATTACTTAAAATTACAAGTTAATGAAATCCTTTGGTAATACTAGGAGAAGTCTTGACTTCTAGAGAATTTTAATTTTTTTCTTTTATAATGAGAAATATGCCTAATTATCAAATAGACCAAAATACCAGACTTCATTGATCACATAATTTCTTCTTGGAAGAAACCATATTCTAACAGAACCAGAATGTTAGTTCAGCTTGCAAAGTTTATCTTCTAAACCCTGGGAGGTAGGTGATTGTAGCTACAAGTTTACCTTCCCTGTAAAGAATATATTCTGACTTCCCTTGACTACCTACCAGAACTGGAGACCAATAGATCAAGGTATCTAATGGAGCTACAATCTCCTCCGAGGCTCAGGAGGCTCCTTTACCAAGCCTGCTGGTTGTTGTCAGAATCAAGTTATGATTGTAGTACTGAGGCACTCAGATCCTAAAGGCTGGCCACCATTCCCTGCCATGTGGCTCTTTCCATAAGGTGGCAGTTTGTTTCTTCAAGGTCAGCATCAGAGCTTGAGCTTCTGCTGCTGCTTGGAAGAGCACTCTCCTCTGTCACAACAGTCTTGTAAACTCAGTCTAAACAAAGAACTAACTATTCTTCCTAATCATTGTTCCCACCCAAACTCAAAGGGTGGGGATTATACAAAGATGGGTGGTATTGTATATACTGTGCACCGAAGGGTAGGAGTCTTGAGACCATTTTAGAATTCTGCCCCCCGCACTATTTACTGATTTTTATGAAGATAGGAAGTGCAAAGGGATGTATTTGACTTGAGCTATGAATGCAATAACTTTAGTTTGCCTAGCTATTATTGTTTCCAGGTTTTTTTCTTACTTCAATTTGTTCTTTTCAAAGCTATAAAATATTACTTTACCTGGATTTTAAGAATTAGATTTGAGGTATGCTATGAATTTATATTGGGGATAAAATAATGCTGAAGAGTTCTAGTATGATGCTTTTCAGGAAAAAAAAATAGCTCGTTCACATTAATTCTATCAGGATTCAGAATAACAAATTATAGTAACTGTGAGAAATAATACTAGTCACTAGCTGAATGCCTATTATACCAGGGGCTCTACAGATATTATTTCTTCTGATCTTTACTATGATAAAATCGAGACTTAATTAATATTAATAATAAATAAATGTTAAAATGGTCAAAATTAATTAATGTCATTTTTTTGTTTAACACTCACAGCTAGTAGGTCTCAGAGCTAGGGTTTTAAATCTAGTTCCATTTGAATTTGGAGACTATATTCTTTAAATTCTACAGTTATTAATATTATGGCCCTGATAATTCCATTCCACTTGTCTACAAACATTTACTGAGTGCCTATTATGTACTGGCATTGTACTAATCACAAGAAATATAATCATTAACAAGATAGATGTAGCCTCTGCCCTCCAGAATAAAAGCTAAAGTTTTCACCAGAGTCTGAGATCATAAATGTCCCTTATATCAAATAAAGAGCTTATCTATGATATTAGTATTGTTAGTACATACTATTTAGTAATATTAAAATTACTGTCTTATATTAAATATAATAAATATGCTTGAGTTTCTAATATAGTCACAGTAGATACACTTTTTGAAATTATAAGAGAATATTAGAAAATTTTAATTTGCAGTTGCTCTTAGAGAAAAAGTAAGAAACTCGTATGTATGTGTGCGCGCGCGTGCGCACTTGCCTGCTTTAGTTTAAGAAAAAATAACTTCTCTGGTGAAAAATTATTGGTAACCATTGAAGAATTAAAAATCAGTAATCCTTGAGTTATAAACTTTGATTGTCCTTATGAAGTGTGTGTCTTTGGGTTGGAATAAGGTTACCCAGTTTTTAGACTGAGCACATGCTCTGGGAATGAACAAAGAGGAACACAAAGCACATAAACAAATCAATAGATAAATAAATAGAAGAAAGTAAGAGCAAGACAAAGAGATAAAGGACGGCTGAGATTGATTTGGCTTCAAATAATTTATTCAGAATTTTGAAAACAGAATGTCAAGGAAAAAACATTTTAATACATATATACATGTACGTTTTATTTAACTATTTTTATTTTGTATTATACAAGGGGAGACAATCAAGTGTGCCATAATATTTTCAGTGACTTGAGCCTTCTACAAACCTTAATACATTCTTATTTGAAATAAACTACCTGAAACTTTGTTTCTCTTTTTATAGATGCCATTCAAACAAATGGACTTTTGAAATGAATTGATGTGCATACCCTTTCTACACGGTAGAAATCAAAATGCTAAACTTAAATTATTTTGTCAATTATGAAGAAACAGCTATTGCCATCTAATGGTGACAATGCAAATTGCAGTAGGTTCTTAATTTCTTGAATAAGCTCCTGCAACTATTATAGCACATTGGACTCTATAAAAATGGTGGCAGCTTAAAACGCAAATAAAATTAAAATTGAAAATTTGGCAATGATAAATATGAAAACATTTATCAATATCACTAATGCAGTATTATATTATTATAGGGCTTGAAAAAACTTTATGCCTCATATTAATACCTGACATTAATAAGAGTTTTTTTTATCTTATTTTTATTAATTTTAATGCAGTGACATTGATAAATCAGGGTACATATGTTCCCAGAAAACATCTCCAGATTATTTTGACATTTGATTATGCTACATACCCCTCACCCAAAGTCAAATTGTCTTCTGTCACCTTCTATCTGGTTTTCTTTGTGCCCATCACCTCCCCTACCCCCTCCCTCTCCTTCCTCGCCCCCTCCCCACCCCTCCACCCCACCTTCTGTTACCATCACATTCTTGTCCATGTCTCTGAGTCTCATTTTTATGTCCCATCTATGTATGGGTTCATATAGTTCTTAGTTTTTTCTGATTTACTTATTTCACTCCATATAATGTTATCAAGGTCCATCCATGTTATTGTAAATGATCCAATGTCATCATTTCTTATGGCTGAGTAGTATTCCATAGTATATATGTACCAAAGCTTTTTAATCCACTCGTCCCCTGACAGACATTTGGGCTGTTTCCAGATCTTCGCTATTGTGAACATTGCTGCTATAAACATGGGGGTGCATTTCTCCTTCTGGAACCATTCTATGGTGTCCTTGGGGTATATTCCTAAAAGTGGGATGGCTGGGTCAAAAGGCAGTTCAATTTTTAATTTTTTGAGGAATCTCCATACTGTTTTCCACAGAGGTTGCACCAGTCTGCATTCCCACCAGCAGTGCAGGAGGGTTCCCTTTTCTCCACATCCTCGCAAACACTTATTCTGTGTTGTTTTATTGATGAGTGCCATTCTGACTGGTGTGAGATGATATCTCATTGTGGTTTTAATTTGCATTTCTCTAATGATTATTGATGTTGAGCATTTTTTCATATGCCTATTGGCCATCTGTATGTTCTCTTTGGAGAAGTGTCTATTCATTTCTTTATCCCATTTTTTGATTGGACTGTTTGTCTTTCTGGTATTGAGATTTACAAGTTCTTTATAAATTTTGGTTATTAACCCCTTATCAGACATACTGTCAAATATGTTCTCCCATTGTGTAGTTTGTCTTTTTATTCTGTTCTTATTGTCTTTGGCTGTGCAAAAGCTTTTTAGTTTGATATAGTCCCATTTGTTTATCCTGTCTTTTATTTCACTTGCCCGTGGAGATAAATCAGCAAATATATCGCTGCGAGAGATATCGGAGAGCTTACTGCCTTTGTTTTCTTCTAAGATGCTTATGGTTTCACGGCTTACATTTAAGTCTTTTATCCATTTTGAGTTTATTTTTGTGAATGGTGTAAATTGGTGGTCTAGTTTCATTTTTTTGCAGGTTGCTGTCCAATTTTCCCAACACCATTTGTTGAAGAGGCTGTCTTTACTCCATTGTATGCCTTTACCTCCTTTGTCAAATATCAGTTGTCCATAGAGTTGTGGGTTTATTTCTGGGTTCTCCATTCTGTTTCAGTTTTAATGAATGTTTCTATGATGTTACTTCTATTATAACAAAAACATAATATAGCATAACAAAATTATATTTTATGATTTCAGCTAGGTTTTTAAATTACATTGGAAAAAATCTATTAAACACAGAAGGTTAATAGCTTTGAGTTTACCATAAATATTTGATACTGGCTTTCTAATTGTTTTTTTGTTCATGTGTTTAAATGTTTTATGAATTTTATTTTCTTTAGGGAAATATATTTGAAATGTTTATTTAAAACTAATGTGTACTATATAATTTAAGATGAGTTACCATAATGTCAAAGTTAGGTAATCAATCAGAACAATGATTTAATGGGGATATGACATTGATATTCAAGATATGGCTTCTAAAAAGACAGCACAGATAGTTGCTTACCTAATGCGATTTGTAGGTTGCTAAACTTATTGCACTATCATATTGCTGAATTCAATGGTGCAAAAATGTCAAGTCATTTCTGAGTTAAAGTGAAAGGTGGCTGACTGTATTATGCTTTTGTTCATGTGTTTGCATTTGTTGCCTCCTGTTGACATCTGTACTCTTTGGAAGAAGAACATGGGACAGAAACTTTGATGAGTAGTCAGAAAAGCTAGTCTTGATTGTGGGTCACTGAAGGTTAGGGAAAAGCTAGAAGGATATGTCCAGTGTGAAGCCCTCCCTCTCTTGCACTGAATTCCTAAGGGCAAGTGAAAGGAAACAACTGAAGAGGAGAGAGAGAGCATTTACCAACCACACTCTGTTGATGGTTAAATGTGAAGATACAGAGTCAAAAGACCTTTATACTGTGAATGAAAAAGGGATCTGTAATAAATCTAACAAGTCAAGTGACCAAAAGTAACTTCATTCAGTGAGCTGATCAAAAATTTTTAACTAGACAAGTCATGGTGGGTAGTCACACCCAAAATCTGTAATGTCTTTTCTATAAAGATTATCTATCCCTTAAGCAAGGCCATTGTTCTAAGTTAACAGCCCTTTGAAATACCAGAGATATCCTTTTTCAGACTCCTCAGAGGTCTTGTTAACTGCCCTGTAATCCAATCACAGAGATTTTCCCACCTTGTTTTCTCCTGCCTTCATGTATCTTCCTCATATTCCCTGCTTAATTCCAAACATATAGAAGGAACTGTAAAACTGTTATTTGCCAAAACATTTGAGATCTTACTTCCTGGCTTGTTATCAGTTTGGCTCCAATAAACTCTTACAAAAATTCTCTACAGGTTTAGATGTTTTTATGTTGACCATATGTTGGCTCTATAATCCTAACAGGGTTATTAATTAATCTTATAAAACTTGGTTTATCTATTTATAAAATGGATATAAAAATATTTGTAAAAAGTATATATGATTGATAGCTCACATAATAACCAATACTTTCTCTTAGTTGCTATGGGTTAATCTCTAATTAGGCTATATATTCCTATAATAATCCTTAGCTAATTATATCCCATTGGCTTAAATGGGACACTAATTGGAAAATTATGTCATTGGAGAGAGAGAGTTTAATTTTGTTAAAGGTAGAAATGAGTATGTTTAAATGCTGATAACAAGAATGCTCAGGAGAAGATATTGCTATTTAACTCACATAAGTTTTGAGGATAATTTATCTAATGTAGCTACCTGGGAAGCCATTCAAATGTATATAGCTTTATCTTTAAATCAAGAGTTTATCTGTAAGAGAGACCATTAAACTATTAGCATTCAGTAAATACACATTATCTCCTAACATCTGCTCCTTCAGTTGGGATGAATCCTTGTGACTAATTCTGTAGTAAATGACTCTAAGAAGTGACATGCATTTTTCCAGACAAAAGAAATTAAGAGCCAGTGTGGTTCCAGTGTTTTTTTCCTCCCCTGTCAAAGAAACTTTGTGTTCCCAATAGTATAATAAGGCTAATATAATATAATATAATATAATATAATATAATATAATATATTTATATAACATGTAATTATATATTTCATACAATTAATAATGACATATTAGGATTGAACAATGAGGGTTTAAACAGCATAGGCCCAATTATATGGAGATTTTTTTTCCAGCTGACCTGTACAGTTCAATTGACCCACTCAGTTCAAACCTGCAGTTTTTAAAGGGTTAACTGGTGCTTGGAAATTTGTCTCTGTGGACAGCTGGTTTAATTTATATCCAGATATTCCATTGTGGAATGGGGGATGATCAAGACCCCTGCCACCATGTTGTTCAAGGGTCAGCTGTATATCTAATATACATATATAGCTTATATAATATATAATAATGTAATTCCATAGAAGAAAGATTACCTGATTTACATTAGACTGTGACATAGAGAGAAATAAATCTTTACTAAAAGTCCTTGAGATGTTTGATTTTTTTGGCACTTAGTGTTAATTACTCTGATAGTGCAATTCTTTAAGATCAGAAAACAATTCAGCATATATTTCGTAATCTTTTGTCTGCAACCCAATGAATAAAACATATTTTTAAACAGAAAAATAATTTTTTATCAGGATAAGTAAATAGGTAGTAGAGATCCCATCTTTGATTAGAGAAAATGAAACTTAATAACACCAAAGATCAAAATGTATTTGGAGCATTTGTTCAGGGAGTTACAGCTTTCCATGTCTGAAAGACCTCTGGGCTTGACAGCTTATATTTTTCATTGATAACAGTTATAATTTTTCTTCTCTCCCAGGTCTAAAGGGTACCATTTGGCAAATCTAAAGGTAAACTGGTAGACCAGCCATGCGGAGCTCCGCCAGCTGGTCGGGGTAACGTAGGAAAGGGAACACTGTCATCAGGATTTTGAGTTCTCTGGCATCTGTGGTCAGGAGTTTTTACTTCATTTCTTATTTGGCTCCCCATCAAGTTGTCTTAGTTTGCGATAACAAATTATTATAGACGGGGTGACTTAACCAACAGTGTTATTTGTCACAGTCCTGGAGGCTGGGGAATTCAAAATCAAGATACCTAAAGATTTGGCTCTTGATGAGGACGCTCTTCCTGGTTTTCAGACTGCCTTTTTCTTACTGTATCTGCAGATGGTAGTGAGAAAGCTCTGGTCTCTCTTTCTCTGTTTATAAAGGCAATAATGCCATCATGGGGCTCTACCTTTAGGACCTCATCTAAACTTCTTTACCACCCTGGGCTCCACCTCCTAATACCATTACATTGGGACTTAGATTTCCACATATGAATTTTGGGGGGATGCAAACATGCAGTCTATAACACAAGTTTAATTGGATTTGTTTCTGCATTTTTTGGTAACTTTGATAAGTTTTACTTATCAAAAGTAAAACTTGTTAGCAACATTGCTAACACTGCTTATGCATTTCGGCACCACAATTTCCCATTTCAGATTGAGAAATACTTGTTTTTGGGTTGGCAATTGTGTGTACATTGGAGATTGGTGGATATGTTTATTTCTCTAGATCTGTGTATACATATATATATATATATATACACACACACATATGCATATATACATATTCCTATGAATATACTCATAGAAGATACTTATAAGAATTTCCAAGCACCAGTTAAACCTTTAAAAACTACAGGTTTGAACTGAGTGTGTCAACTAAACTGCACAGGTCAGCTGGAAAAAAACCCCTCCATATAATTGGGCATATGCTGTTTAAACCCTCATTGTTCAATCCTAATCTGTTATTATTAATTGTATAAAATATATATGATAATTACATATTATATAAATTATATTATATTATATTAGCCTTATTATACTATTGGGAACACAAAGTTTCATATGGTCTTTGTTTTTCTCTGACTGGCTTATTTCACTTAGCATAATGCTCTCCAGGTCCATTCATGCTGTCATGAAGGTAAGATATGGAGAATCATATCTTATATCTGAGCTTTCTACAAGACACATTAAGCTTGCCAATTTTCAATATCTTGGATACTGTTATTTTTCTGTATTTACCTAATATGAATTATAGTAATCAATTCCTTACAAATGCATTATTTGTACACTCCTAGAATAAAGTGGGTTTATGTAATGCATACTATTTTTTTAATAAACTAATATATTATTTGATATTTTTGATTTAGCATTTGAGATTCATCTGAAGTTTTCTATTTTCAATACTATTTTTGTTGGAATTTAAGATAAATGTTCTAATGCCTTTTAGTAAAGATTATAAAAGATATTGTTTTTCTGTGCTTGGAAACATTTTTAGTTATATCAATGTGATTAAATTAATCTAATTCTTTTCTTATTTATAGATATTATTTAAGGCTGTAATTTTTTCTCTTAACATTGTTTTAAACTTTTCACACAGATTGTAATATTTTTATTAGACTTTTGAATTATTTTTATACTTTTAAATTATTTCTTTTTCTCTACGTAGTCTTCTGTCATAAACAGAGAGGTGATAGCTAGACAGATAGATAGGTATGTTAAAGAGAGATTTGTATGCTTTTAAATTCAGTGAAACATTACTCATTAGAATAGAAGTTAAAAACTTTCATCACACACTTGTCTATGTATTAGGATGGGCAAAACTTTGTTTCTGAAAAAAAACACATGGCTTTCTTTTACTGAGGAGTGTGTCCTAATTAAGTGTTTCAGTTTTTATTGATATAACTCAAATTGTCCAATGCTGTTTGCTTTTCAACCTCATAAATATGCCATAATATTTTTAAAATTGGAACCTTGAGTTCCACTGTTCAAATTTAGCAGATATTCCATTATGAGAATAATTGACCTGTTTCTCTAAATCCTAAGTTTATCTTGGTGCAAATCACATTAACTCATACTGCATTAACCTTACACAGGGTAATCAAAGTAATAACCTAGAGATTTTTATAGGGATGTTTATCACATCACATGACTGTGGCTTTATGATTAGCTATAAGAACATTTTTTCCAGGTATTAGTAGCTGAAAAATTACAATTTTTTTGAAAACTAATATGTTTTTATATATGGACATTGATCTATCTATATATGTATGTATATTGTATATACATTTCAAATAATCTTTATTTCCATTTTAGCTCCTTGAAAAATTAGAGCTAAACTTTAAAATACCTCAAGGGATTACATGTCATCAAGTATTAATTTCATATAGACATCTTATCTCTAATTTCACCTTTTATTAAAAAATTAAATTTATTGAGGTGACACTGGTTAACAAAATTCTACAGATTTTAGGTGTACAATTCTATAACACATCTTCTGTACACTGTATTGTGTGTTCACCCCCAAGTCTACATCTATCACCATTTATCCCCCTGTATTCCACCCCTCCACCCCTTGGCTAGCACCACACTGTTGTCCGTGTTCATGAGGTTTCTCTCTCTCTCTTTTTTTTGTCCTTTTCCACTCAATCCCTCTATTCCACTCCCCTCACCCAACTCCACCCCTTAAAGCTGTCAGCCTGCTCTCTATCTATAAATCTGTCTCTATTTTGCTTGTTGGTTCATTTTGTTCATTAGATTCCACATATGATTGAAATCATATGATCTTTGTCTTTCTCTGACTGGCTTATTTTACTTTGCATAATGCTCTCCAGGTCCATCCATGCTGTCATGAAGGTAAGATTTCCTTCATTTTATGGGTGAATAATTATTCTTCTTTCATTAACTTTTTACTCTCTGTTTTAGGTTATAAGTGAGAGAAAACTAATTTGGTTCCAGGTGACATACACTCCCCTCAAACTAGCTTAATTAAGGAATAGAATTTATTATAAGGTAATAATTTTTTTTTAATAGAGCCTAAAGAAGACAAATTCCATTGGACCTCAGAAATTAACTAGAACTGCAGACTGGAACACCATCAAAATTTTGTCTGACTTTTTTCTTCCTATTCTCTTTAGGTAACTACATCACTTTTTTTTTTTAACTAAGAACACTAGTTGACAGTCCTCATGATGGTACATGGTCTATATGAACAACAGAAAAGAGTATAATTAGAATAAAAGTAATTAACGTATATACATTATTGCCCTGGTTGGATAGCTCGGTTGGTTAGAGCATTGTTCTGAAGAACAGAGGCGGCTGGTTCAAAACCCTGTCAGGGCACATAGAGAAACAACTCGTTCCCGTCTCTCTCTCTCCCTTCTTCTCATGCCAAAATCAATCAATAAAAAAAATTTAAAAAGTATGTACATTGTTATTCAGTAGATATGTAAAATTATTGATTTAATTTAGAGCTTGTCAAGTATGCATATCTTTAAAAACTTAAGGAATAAAAATATAATTAAGGACACTCATCATTCTAACAGAATCAAGGAAAAAATAATGAAAAAACGAACAACATGCCTGACCTGTGGTTGCGCAGTGGATAAAGCGTTGACCTGGACTGCTGAGGTCGCCAGTTCGAAACCCTGGGATTGCTCGGTCAAGGCACACATGGGAGTTGAATCTTCCTGCTCCTCCCTCCCTCCCTTCTCTCTCTCTCTCTCTTTCTCTCTCCTCTAAAATGAATAAATAAATTAAAAAAAACATTGTTAACAACACTAAATAACATAATATTAATACAATTACCATAAGGAACCACAATAAATGCAAACAGATGTAATCACAAGGTAAAGGATAAAAATTATCTGTTTAAACTACAACATTCAACTATAAGTTGTTTATAAGAGACACAATAATAGTGTTACAAAAAATGATTATCAAACAAAATAGATGTCAAATGCATTATTATAGAGAAGAGAGCATTACATGATAAAAGTAAGATATGATTTTGATCATATATGCCCCAAAAAACACATCTTTAACATGCATGAAGAAAAATTATAAATAAAAAATTTATAGAAATCATAAAGATTTCTAATTTTACTTAATATGATTTTAAAAAGTTAGTTGCTTGAGCAAACAAAAATTAGTACCAATATAGAAAATTTGAATAACACAATTTATAAGCTTGACATAATAGCCATACATGGAATATGCACAAAACAGAGGATACATTCTTTTCAAGCACATTATCTTTTTAAAAATGAACACACATTGGTCACAAAGAAACTTTAAACAAAGTTAGAAATCTATAACAATAACATTAGAAGTCAATAGCAAAAACATAGGCATTTGGAAATTTAAAAAGGTATGTTACTATAATTTACTGGTGAAAGAAGAAATAATCAAATCTCCATATATCAAAATGAATATCTAATAGATATAGTAGTGAATGAAAAAGGAAGTGGCAGATTCATAAAATGATAGCATTTATGTAAGTTTGAACAAATAAAACATCACATGTATAAATACATAGGCACTGGCGATAGCACACGAATGAGAATGACGTAAGGGATCTTCCAGGCTGTGGATACTTCCAGGAGCAGGAAGAGGAAAGACTAGAGTTAGAACTAAGCTGAATCTAAAACAATTTCTTTTTATTATTTATTTATTTATTTATTTATTTATTTATTTATTTATTTATTTATTTTTAGTGAGAGGAGCGGAGGCAGAGAGACAGACTCCTGCATGTGCTTTAACCAGGATCCACCTGGCAAGCCCTCTAAGAGGCGATGCTCTGCCCATCTGGGGTCCTTGCTTGGTTTCAACGGGAGCCATTTTTTTAGCACCTGAGGTAAGGCCATTGAGCCATCCTCAGCACTCGGGGAACTCACTCTAATTGATCCATGGCTGCAGGAGGGGAGAAGAGAGAAAGAGAGAGAGAGAGAAGCAAGAGGGGACAGGTGGAGAAGCAGATGGTCACCTCTGCTGTGTGCTCTGGCTGGGAATCGAACCTGGGACTTCCAAACGAGAGGCTGACATTCTACCACTGAGCCAAACTGCCAGGGCTAAAACAATTTCTTTAAAGAAATAGTTCTGAAGCAAAAGTAGTGAAATGTTAACTTATCTTAAATATATTTTATATTTGTGGGATGCTGAGCATTTTATTTTATTTTGTATTTTTCTCAAGTGAGAAGCATGGAGGCAGAGAGACAGACTCCTGCATGCGCCCAACAGGGATCCACCCAGCATGCCCTCCAGGGGGCAATGCTCTGCTCATCTGAGGTGTTGTCGTGTTGTAACCCCAGCCATTCTAGTGCCTAAGGCAGAGGCCATGGAGCCATCCTCAGTGCGTGGGCCAACTTTGCTCCAAAGGAGCCTTGGTTGCAGTAAAGGAAGACAGAGATAGAGAGAAAAGAGAGAAGGAAGGGTGGAGAAGCAGATGGGTGCTTCTTCTGTGTGCCCTGGCCAGGTATTGAACTTGGGACTTCCACATGCCGGGCCAATGCTCTACCACTGAGCCAACTGGCCAGGGCCCTAAAATATTCTTTAAATATTTGATATGTGCCCTGGCTAGTTGGCTTAGTGGTACGGTGTCAACCCGGCATGTGGGTTGTCCCAGGTTCAATTCCTCATCAGGGCACACAGGAGAAGCAATCATCTGCTTCTCTACGCACCTTCCCCTTCTCTCTCTTTCTCTCTTCTCTTCCTGCAGCCATGGTTTGATTGATTCTTGTACATTGGCCCCAGGAACTAAGGATGGCTTCATGGAGCCTCCACCTCAGGTGCTAAAAATAGCTTGGTTGTGAGCATCAGCCCTGGATGGGTAGAGCATCAGCCCCAAATGAGGGTTGCTGGGTGAATCCCAGTCGGGGCACATGCAGGAGTCTGTCTCTCTATCTCGCCTCCTCTCACTTGGAAAAAGAAGAAAATAAAATAAAATAAAATAAAAATAAATATATGATATGTTACAATTAAAATGAAAGAATGTCTTTTAAGAAATAAATTGTCAAAGTAGAAAACAATGCCCTTACAGTTTGGGGAAACTGTTTTCATCCTGGCTTTTCCACTTGGGAGAACGAGGCTTTGGATAAATCACATAATTACGTTGGGCCCCAGTGTCCCACATCATAAAATTACTCTGAGCATTACATAGAGTTTCTGTATTCTATTCACTTAATTTAGAGCTGCCACATGATAGATGCTCAACAAATATTATTCCCATATCTGTTGGATAAATGAATAAATAAAGTGACAATCATCACCTAAAGATCTAGAATCCTAATGAGGAAACAATGCACAGTTTTCCTCAATTTAGAATCTGGGAACAGGTCTGATAAATGAGAGATAATCATTTCTGTATTTGCCAAGAGGTACGCACTGAGTCTCATCATGTTCTGACCTTTATCTTTTGCTTACAACAAATAAAACATTACTTCTGTCACATGAGAAAACTTCACCTTTCGTCATTATGTCTATGATTTGTCTTGATTTAAAAATATTTTTACCAGTGTATAGTTTAAAAAGTAGTTCTTAGGTGGCCTTCTCAGAAACATCTAGTTCCCTTAGAAATAAAAAAGTGCTTAGATTTTAGATATGATTTTGCTTGTGAAAATGATGAACACCTTTATTTGGCAATATTTAACCCAATAGTCATTAAAAAGTAGAGCCTCCTTTCCACTACCCTGAGCGCCCCTGCCCCCAACCGACAAAGGCACATTTCGGTTAAGTATCTGTTTGATAAATATTAAACTGCCATCAGAGAACATGAAGTTTCTGGACTACCTAGTGCCAAACAACCAGTTGAAAGGTGAATAATTCAGTCAAGATAATTATGTGAAATTCCTTAGAAGAAAATATGCTTAGTTTAAAAAAAAATTAGCCATTTCCCTGAATTCAGCTTCTTTTTCAAATGAACTTATCTAAACCATCTGTATGTCTAGACATGGCCCAAGATAAAGTATTCCCAACAGTATATTAAGTAATGAAAATGAACGAGTTAGAAAATGAATAGCACTTTAGGGAATATTAGTAATCCTGGTAAAGGAATTTAAGGGATAGTTTGAGTTCTAGATCTACTTAAAGTCTACATTCTTAGTACTCCAAGGTGAATAATATATTAAAATATTAATTTCAAAAACAGAGTTATTTTACCATCTGGAGGCAATTTTTTGCAAGGCATAACTTAGTTACCTGAGCCCTATCTAAGGTAGCTTTGAGTAATGCACTGCAGAGTTTTTTCTTTGTGGAAGTAATAGGTGAGATTATTTATCTTAAAAATCTGATACATTTTGCTATGTATATTTTTACATCTAGGTGCTGTAAGTCTTATGGAATCATTAAATAGTAGCAATGTAGTTAATTTTGGTTTGTATAATAAGTAGATTATATAGGCTTAAGCTTTTATTTCAGGCCTAATGACATTCTAAGTTAGAGCCTCTAGTTTTACATAAGAGCTAGACAAATATTTCCAGTTATAGTTTACTAGAAAAGCAACATTCTAAATTTCTCCTGTTTTATCATTGCTCTCTCACTAGTCTCATAGAGAGATGAAGTAAAAGAAAAAAGAATTGAGGAAAGTAAGGCATGACTTGACACGAATGTAGAATCTGTGATCCCATGTGAAATGTATCACCTGGATCATGTTTCTATTTTTTAAAATGATATTTTTCTGAGCCTAGCCAGTTTGCTCATTGGTAGAGCTCAGCCTGGCATGTGTATATCCCAGGTTCTATTCCTGGTCAGGGAAAACAGGAGAGGCGCCCATCTGCTTCTCCATTGCTCCCTCTTCTCTGTCTCTCTCTCTCTCTCTCTCTCTCTCTCTCTCTTCTCTTCTCTTCCTGCAGTCATGGCTTCATTGCTTCAAGTGCATTGGCCTCGGACACTGAGAAGGCTCTGTGGAGCCTCTGCTTCAGGTGCTAAAAATAGCTCGGTTGCAAGCATGGTTTTAGATGGACACAGCTTTGGTCCCAGACAGGGGTAGCCAGGTGGATCCCCTACTGAGGCACATGCAGGAGTCTTTCTATCTCCTTTCCTCTCACTTAGAAAAGAAGAAAAAATAAATAAATAAAAATTATATTTTTTCTAAACTGTTTTATTGAAATGTAATTCTTTTTCTTTGATTTTGTATGTTTTTTTACTTTCTTGATGCTGTCATTTGAAAGAGAAAGATTTTTAATTTTGATAACATTCAGTTTATTTTTCCTCTTGTTGCTTATGATTTTGGTGGCATATCTAAGGGCTTTGTCTGGTGTGAACATGAAAATTAATCTTGCATTTTCTTCTATGAGTGTTATAGTTTTACCTCTTATATTTGTGTATCTTCTGGGAATTAGTCCCCGTGTACGGCATAAAAAAAGCAGACAGCTTAACTTTGCATGTGGCTCTCCAGTGTTCCAGCACCAGTATGGAAAAGACTGTTCTGTCTCCATTGAATCGTCTTAGCACCCTTGTCGGAAATCAATTGATCACAAATGCGAGGATATATTTTCTGGACTTTCAGTTCTATTCTATTGATCCTTATGTCTATCCTCACACCAGGGCCATCCCCTCTTGATTACTGTACTAAGTCCTGAAATTGGGCAGTGTGAGTCCTGCACCTTTGTTCTTTTATTTAAGAATGTGTTAGCTATTGTGGATCTCTTGAATTTCTATATGCATTTCAGGATGAGTTTTTCAATTTCTGGAAAAACAAAACATTGGAATTTGATCACTTTGTTAAGTATTACCATCATGACCATATTAAGTCTTCTAAATGCATAAATATGAAATAGCTTTTCATTTATTTAGATGTTCTTTCATTTCAACTTTATTTTTCAGTGTGCAAGTATTACACCTTTTTTTCAATTTACAGCTGTGTTTCATTGTTATTGATTCTGCTGGAAAATAAATTTATTTTATTAATTTCATTTTTGAAATGTTTCATTGTTAGTTTACAAAACTACACTTTATTTTTGTATATTAATTTGATAGCATTTACCTTAGATGCTCCAGTCACATACATATATACCAGAGGTACTGAAACATTTGAAAGTTTTTAGTGAACCACGGATCCTGGACATACTAGGAATTCTCCTGTAATGTAAAAAAGTAATAATGAAGCTTGAGGTACTTATGCTAAATTAAATATTACCAAATCTGCATTTATAAAGTGGCATAGGAGAATCATCAATCTACTTATTGTATGATGGAAACAGTGCATTTAATATTTACAAACCAGGCCTGACCAGGAGGTGGCGCAGTGGATAGAGCATTGGTCTGGGATGCAGAGGACCCAGGTTTGAAACCCCAAGGTTGCCAGCTTGAGTGCGGGCTCATCTGGTTTGAGCAAGGCTCACCAGCTTGAGCCCAAGGTCACTGGCTTGAGCAAGGGGTCACTCGGTCTGCTGTAGCTGCCACCCCCCAACCCTCCTTCGTCAAGGCACATATGAGAAAGCAATCAATGAACAAATAAGGTACCACAACAAAGAATTGATTCTTCTCATCTTTCTCCCTTTCTGTCTGTCTGTCCCTATCTGTCCCTCTCTCTGTCTGTGTCACAAAAATAAATAAATAAATAAATAAAATATAAAAAAAATTTACAAACCAGGAACAGAAGTTACAAGTAGATTTCATAGATAGATGGTCCACCCATCATGTCAGCTTCCTCCACACAGTGCTGAAGGAAATTTTCATAGTGGTTGGAGCTACAATCAGTAGACAATTTATTTGCTCACTTGATATGGAGATAGAGGTAACCTGATATATGAAGCTATACAGAATTTTTTGAGGTGCTTGGAATGTTTTATATCTGTGCTGTCCAATATGGTAGCCACTAGTCACATGTGGCTATTGAGTGCTTAAAATGTGACTAGTGCCACTGAGGAACTATGTATATATTTGACTCTGGTTAGCTAAATAATGTTTCTGTCTCAGATATGTTTTGACTGTATCTCTTCCAATGATTTTCTCATTGAATTTATAGTCATTAGTTGGTGGGAATCTTGCCAGGCACCTCAGAGGATGAGTTTGCATGCTGTCTTCCTTTTTGTTTTCCTCACTGCTCTTCTGGTCATGAAGCACACTGACACTGTTCATACTGCCCGGATGCTGTTCACATGCCAGGATCCGGTGCTGGGAGCACTTGACTCCAAGAACAAGTGAGACAGGGCAGGACAAGGTGGCATAAGGATGAGAGATGAGGTGAGACAGATTTATCTCATTGAGAGTCAGTATCTAGCCAGGACCTGGTTCCACCTTACATGAAAGCAAGGGCACAGTTGATTCCAGTTCAGTTAGTACATGGGACAAAGGCAAAGTAGAAAGAATTAAAGGAAGACAATGAAGATAAAATACAAAGTATGAGAGGTGAACTAGGATGGACAAAGGCTCAGTCAGAGTGACCCCTAAGGTTCAGCTGGCAAGTGGGAGAGCAAGAACAGGAGGACAGGCAGCCCTGTGTTACGCTCTTCTGTCAGAGGCCAATCATGAAGGCGAGTCCAAAAGGGACAGATGTAAGGTTCACTTGTGAAGAGTCTGCTCTTCTGGATGTTAACTGGAGCCTCTGGGATATCATATCTACAGACCTTCTTCTCTCTACAGAGGTTTATGTGCTCCAGGGATTAAACTGGCCAGTAAAACAGAGTGCCCCATACCTACTTGAAGGAAAGTTAACAGACTGGGCAGGAATGTATCTCATTCAGTCATCTGTTTAGGTTTGTGTCAGGCACTCCCTTTCCAGTTAATATCTGAGCTAGAAGAAGCCCAGGTTGCCCCTTGGACACAGGGGCAAAGTTTCTGGGGTAGAAAGAGTAAGTCTTCCTCAGTTTAGCTATGCCACCCCACCAAAATTTGAAATAAACAAGAGATTTATATCAGCCACTTCAACCTCAGCTTTAGTACCCAAAAGAGACAAATGTCTTAGAATCACAGTGGGCATGCTGGTATTGATTGGTTGATTGATTACCTATGCTGTGTCTTACTAACATGGACTCTTAGGCTATTATCAGCCATTGCAGAAGAACTGCAGTATTTTATCAACTTATAAATGTGTTAAATTTGGCTTTCTTGGAGAGGACGTCAGATAAATGGCACTGTGAGGGGTGCTCCCAATATCTCCCCCTGAAATTTCAAGAAATTTAACAACTAGAGACAGAGAAAGAATCTCAGGAGCATCTGAAATATACACACACCAGACAAAAGTATGATTGGGCGAAAAGGTGGCTAAATATATAATCCATTCTGAAGGAAATAAGATGGAGAACGGAGTATTCTGCTTTCCTCACTGATCTGAGAAAGGGCTGCTTTTGCCTGGAATCGAGAGAAATGGAAAATTTGGGGCAGAGGGAAGGAGGTGGGCTGGGGCGGATGACCAAGCAGAGGAGATAGCGCACTTGCTTGACCTGAGATCGCAGATGGGGGCTAGTGGGGGCAGCAGACTCCAACGAGGTAACCAGAGCAGACTGCCCATGGAGGGTGGCACCAGAGCAGCTTTGGGCTTTGTTTGCTCCCGGTCTGCGATCACAGGCATTGTGTGAGTGGCTCCATCTGGCGTCTCTGGCATGGGTGCATGCATTCACAGGCGGAGGGACTAGGCCTAAGACTGTCGGCAGTGGACTTCTGCATGGGCTGCAGCCAGAGTTTCTGTGTGGTCCCGGCTCCCCAACCAACAGCACGGGAAGTGCACAAGACAAGGGCTGGGATCCCTAGGCCTGGACCTGTTAGGGTGGGGGGCACCTCCGCCAGCTGATACAGGTCACAAAGTGCATTCCTGCGGAACAGACCTTTGAGTGCAATGTAGAAGTTGTGTGAGCTGGGCTGTGGGCTTCCAACATGGCACAAGAGACAAACCTGTGAAGATTAGACCCACGGAACACTGAGGCAAACTAGACATGCCCAAAGACCCTTAGAAAGGTGCCTGATCAGCAATTGGCTTCCTGCCCTGCCTGCTATAACTGGCAGCTCTGGTTGGCACAGCCTTATCCAGAACTGTGCTTTGAGCAGGGCTGAAGTAAGGACTTGGCAGCTCTTAGAGCCTCTTACTCTGTGGGCAGTGGCTGGGGCAACTTCACAGCTAAGTTCCCAGGCTTCCTGCTCAGGAGGGAGAGACCTGGAAAACTAACTGACTCTTCTATTGTAGGAGCCTGCATACCCGAACAAGCCCCACCTACCAGTGGATCTGAGACCCAGCCTGCGTCAGTGCCATAGCAACACATCAGTAAATCTCTACTCTAGAGTGCCACAGGGGCTAAACCTATAGTACAGTGCCACCTGCTAAAAAGAAAAAGAAAAAAAAGAAGAAGCTACCTCTCAAAACCAGAAAAAAATTATATTTTTATAACTATTTTTCTTGTTTTTTTAACTTTTTTTTTCACTTTGTCATTTGATCTTCTTTCCATCTTATTCTTTCCTTTTCATTTTGAACCTCATTCTTGTTTTTTTTTTTAATGAGAGTTATATTTCAGAAACCTTAACCTTTTTTTTTCTTTGTTTTTACTTTTTCTCTCATTTAATCATCATTTATCAACAAATTATTTTATTCTGGATTCATATTTTTCTTTGTGGCATTTTGTGAGGTTTTTACTTCATTTTTTATCTCTTTGTCATTTTTCCTCAGCTCTGGCCCTCCATTCAATGTAGGTTTTGTTCCATGTATCATGATAGAATTTTTATTTTTTTCAATTTTTACTTTATTTTTTAATCATCTCTTATTAGTGTTATTAACAATACCACTCTCAAATGCCATTAAAAAATAAATAAAATATCATGGATACAAAAGACAGAGATGTAGCTCAGATAGATGATAAAAAATCTCAAGAAAAAAATTTCAATGGCTTGGAAACTTTGAAGTTAAATGATAGAGAATTAAAAATTGAAGTCCTAGAAATACTCAGAGAAATACAAGAAAACACAGAAAGGCTATTTAGACAGCTCCCTAAAAAACAATTCAATGACCAAAAAGAATACATCACCAAGAAAATTGAAACTATGAAAAGGAATAAAACAGAGATGTAAAAATCAATACATGAACTGAAAAACAAGGTAACAAGCTTAGCTAATAGAACAGGCCAGATAGAGGAGAGAATTAGTGACATAGAAGACAGGCAACCAGAGACACTACAGAGAGAAGAGAAGAGAGACTCATAATTTAAAAAAAAATGACATAGCCCTACAGGAATTGTCTGACTTCATCAGAAAGAGCAACATAAGAATAATGGGTATATCAGAAGGAGAAGAGAGAAAAAATGAAATGGAGAACATATTCAAACAAATAATAGACAAGAACTTCCCAAGCCTGTGGAAAGAACTAAAGCCTCAAATTCAAGAAGCAAACAGAACATCGAGTTATTTTGACCCAAACAGACCTACTCCAAGGCACACTGTAATGAAATTATCACAAATCAATGACAAAGAAAGAATTCTCCAGGCAGCCAGGGAAAAGAAGAATACAACATATAAAGGAAGGTCCATTAGATTATCATCAGATTTCTCAGCAGAACCTACAAGCAAGAAGAGAGTGGACCCCAATATTTAAAGTACTGAAAGAGAGGAACTTCCAATTAACAATACTATATCCATCAAAGCTATCCTTCAAATATGAAGGGGAAATAAAAACATTCACAGATATAGAGAAAATGAGGGAATTTATCACCAGAAAACCCCCCACTTCAGGAAATACTAAAGGGGGTTTTCCAACAGATACAAAGAACAAAACAATATAAAATTACAAGTAAACGCTCCACCAAGATCACAATAAAAATAAGATTAATCTGCGACAACAAAAACAAAAAAGGGGAGAGGACAAAGATTAACAGTAGCAAAGGAGGATGGAGTGCAGAAGCACTTATAAGATAATGTACTACAATGAATATGATATATATCCTTTCTATTACTCAATGGTAACTACCCTGAAAAACCCAGCACAGAAACACATGGCTTAAAAAAAAGAAGAAAGAGGAAAGAAGTTCGGAATACAACCAAACAAAAACAAATGACAGAAAAACAAAAGAAAAGAACCAAACAAGATACAGAGCTATCAGAAAACAATATCTAAATGGCAATAGGAACCCTCAAGTGTCAATAATTACAATAAATGTAATAGATTGAACTCATCAATTAAAAGACACAGAGTAGCAGAATGGATCAAAAAAAGAAAATCCAACTTTATTCTGCCTTCAAGAAACACATCTAAGCTACAAGGATAAAAACAAATTCAAAATGTAAGTTTGGAAAATGATTCTCCAAGCAAATAACATCCAAAGAAAAGCAGGTGTAGCCATACCCATATCTAACAATGCTGACTACAAGACAGCAAAGGTAATTGGAAACAAAGATGGTAATTTCAAATGATAAAGGGGACATTGAATCAATAAGACATAACACTTCTTAATATATTTGCACCAAACCAAGGAGCACCAAAGTATATAAGACATCTACTAAGTGATCTAAAAATAAAAACTGACAAATATACAATCATACTTGGAGACCTCAATATACCACTGGTGGCTCTAGATAGTTTATCCAAACAGAAAATCAATAAAGAAATATCAACCTTAAACAAAACACTAGAACAATTGGATATGATAGACATCTATAGGACATTTCATCCCCAAACAACAGAGTACACATTTTTCTGCAGTGTACATGGAACATTCTCAAGAATTGATTATACGTTGGGCCACAAAACTAACATCAACAAATTCAGAAAAATTGAAATTATACCAAGCACATTCTCTGACCATAAAGCTTCGATACTAGAATTCAACTGCAAAAAAAGAAGTAAACAAACCCACAAAAATGTGGAAATTAAACAACATACTTTAAAAAACTTAGTGGGTCAAAGAAGAAATAAAAGCAGAGATCAAAAGTTACATACAGACAAATGAAAATGACAGTATGACATATCAGAAAACATAGGTACTAAACTCATGGACCTTGGCCATAAAGAGCATTTTATGAATTTGACTCCAAAGGCAAGGGAAGTGAAGGCAAAGATAAATGAATGAGACTACATCAGACTAAGAAGCTTTTGTCCAGCAAAAGAAACTGACAGCAAAACAAACAGACAGCTGTCTAAATGGGAGATGATATTTTCAAACAACAGCACAGATAAGGGCCTAATATCCAAAATATACAAAGAACACACAAAACAACAACAAATAAGCAAACAGTCCAATAAAAAATTGGGAAGAGGATATGAACAGACACTTTTCCCAGGAAGAAATGCAAATGGCCAATAGAAATATGAAAAGATGCTCATCTTCACTAGCTATTAGAGAAATGCAAATCAAAACTACAATGAGATACCACCTCACACCTGTTAGATTAGCTATTATCAACAAGACAGGTAACAACAAGTGTTGGAGAAGCTGTGGAGAAAAAAGAACCCTCATTCACTGTTGGTGGGAATGTTAAGTAGTACAACCATTATGAAAGAAAGTATGGTGGTTCCTCAAAAAATTAAAAATAGAACTACCTTATAACCCAGCAATCCCTCTACTGGGTATATACCCCCATAACTCAAAAAACACTGGTATGTAAAGACACATGCAGCCCCATGTTCATTGTAGCATTGTTCACAGTGGCCAACAAATGGAAACAACCAAAAAGCCCTTCAATAGATTGTTGGATAAAGAAGATTTTGTACATGTATACTATGGAATACTACTCAGCCATAAGAAATAATGACATAGAATCATTTACTACAACATGGATGGAACTTGATAACATTATACTGAGTGAAATAAATAAATCAGAAAAAACTAAGAACTGTATGATTTCATACATAGGTGGGACACAAAAATTGAGACTCATGGACATGGATAAGAGTGTGGTGGTTACCAGGGGGAGGGAGGGGAAGGGGTAGAGAAAACCAAATAGAAGGTGATGGAAGACAATTTGATTTTGGATGATGGATATACAACATAATCAAATGTCAAAATGATCTGGAGATGTTTTCTCTGAATCTATGTACCCTAATCAATCAATGTCACCCCATTAAAATTGTGTAAATAAATAAAAAAAATTGGTTTTTTCTTAAGAATGACAGTCCTGAAGAGTTGTGATGGCTTTTCTCCATTATTAGTGTCTCATAACTTTGTCTTTTCTCTCCCAGGAACACAATTTTTCTTCTCTCCCAGGAACCATGAATTATTTTTGTCTTTTTATCTTGTTTCTGTGTCAGTGTATTCAAATGAGATTAATATGTATTTATCATCATTCATTATTTATCAAGCTTAAGCTTGATCATGTAATTAATATTTGAGTGACTAGTAGTTATCCAAGTTAGTTTTTTTTTTGTAAAAAAACCAGTCTGCAGAAAAATAATTTGACTAAAAGCTGCATGAATGTTGGTGCTCTGTCTTGAAGCTGTACATATAACCTGTGGAGGGCCCAGATTGAACTGGGCCCTAAGGGAGCAGGATTTGGGGGGTAGTGCTCACTTTCAAAATTAAGATGTTAACTATTACCATCAGGGAGATTAGAAGTTTCACTGTAGGTAGCTGGGGGAAGGTGTTTGTGTATGTATCTATGTATGTATATATGTGACATTTATCAAAGAACTTATTGAGAATCATTAAAACCAAACTTTGGAGTAAGTGCTATTAGTGTCATTTAATAAGCTTTAGATAATAACTTCTAGTGCCTGGCCATCCGAGATCTGGTAATCAGCCCAGTCAGTGACTAAGTGATTGTGTACACTCTGCCTGGGGTCCATAATTTGCATTGTCTCAGAACAGCGGATTTCTTTTCTGGGGTCAATGACATCCGGCACTGGAATGCAGTTCTTTGTCTCTGCACCTTCATCACTGTTTATACAGAGCCTTCAGCCTTCCCATCTGTAAATACTCAAAGTTCACTCCAAGTACAGTCCACAGGTTCATCTGCTCCCCCTCACTGTGCTTGGCAAAATGCCCACAGGCCAGCTGCTTTTTTATTGTTGACCCCAGGAATGACTTTCTTTTGGTAGCCTCCTGCAGTTCTCTTTGACCTGAGCATTCACTTGGGCACTGCCCCTCCTGGCCTGGGTTTCTGACCTCTTCTGTGTCTTGCTCTGCCTGCTGAGTTTGTTCTCTCCATGCCCCATGCCAGAGACTTTAGGCAAGGGCAGCCAGTGACTTAGCTCATTCCAGTAGGGGGTGCTAGTTCCTTACCAAGGTCTGAGTTGAAGCACTCACTCCTTCCTCAGTGGATGGAGACCCTGCCTTTTAGTTACATAAGTACTCATGGCTCTCACGTTAACAGCCCAGCAATTTTAGTACTGCAAGTACAGGGAATATTAACTCACAGAACAGATTGATTTTGACTCCAGATAAATGATGGATGGCCAGTGATTGTGGACTTACTGGCTCAATGAGTATGACCCTTGATTTGATACCTGAAAACAAATTTACTCTTGCGATGTTAATATATGCTTCTTCTCTCCATAATATTTCCTCTTCTCTCTTCTCTCTTTAAATAGGATTTTTTTGACTCTGTTCCCATATCTCAAGAGAGGTCTACAGAAGGGCAAAAGTCTGAGAAAAAGGCATTTCCTTATCTGAGTGTTTAAAAGGCTAACCTCAGAGGCTAAAATGAGTTGGCCAAAGTAAAATGGCTTTAAAAAAGTGGAGAGAAAAGGCTCTTCATAGACTGCAGGAGATTAGCACCACCAGGGGAGAGGGAAGCCTAAGAGACTATGTCCAGTCTCCTGGGTGGGCTGGGCGGGCAGTAAAGGGGGTGGCTGCATGATTGGGTGTAGGGGCAGCTCTAATAGCTCCTGTTTGCTTAAGCAGTTGGGGATCAAGCACCAGCAAGGTGTTGCACTGTTATGGGTGGTAAGATGAAACTTTATATGTTGTGTGTTTCCGTTTCTAGCCAGCTGTCCCCAAGTGTAAAAAGGTTGTAAACCACTGTTTTATATGACACCATACATGAACCCCATTGGAACCAGATTCAGAACTGATATCACTCCTATGGCAAAGGCAGGTCCATAAATGGTTGCAAAGGGCCCTTGAAAAAAACAAAGCGAAACAAAAATCTCTCAACCATTATAAAAATGGCAACTAGTGCTCTGCCTCAGTGGTTGGGGAGATAATTGAGTTTGGAAGGGTCTATGACAAACAGCTCCTTTGATTGCTGCCACATGAAGAGGTGATCCATTATAGTTAGATTTTCTAACTTTATAGAGAAGCCAGGGATTTTGATTTTTTAGTGAACTCTCCTGACTTTCAAAAGTTGGCTAAAGTGTTTTTAAAACATAGCATAGGCCAAACAAAGTACATCTGCTGGACAGATGTAGCCTCTGTGTCACTAATTTGCAACCTGTGGTCTAGGCAGGATGCAGCCAGCTTCTCTTAGATTTGTGTGCTGGGGCCTGCACTGAAGCGGCAGAGGAGTGCTATTGTGAGGGTCATGAAGCTGGGGCCCTGGTAATAGGGTCTCTGATGACTTAGGACCAGAAGACAGCCCCACCAGCAATGCTTTGGCCCCATAGCCTAATTCAAGAGTATGAGCGAGAAGTGAGAATTCCAATGAGTAATGAGGATGATTGTTTCACCCGCTAAACTGCAGGAAAGTTGAAAATAGAAATTGATTCAGGTTATGGAGAAAATGTACATGTTAATCCTTGTGTACAAAATTTGTAGACTGAGATTTATACCTGCTATGCCCTAGGACTTGTCAGGTTGTTGACAATTACCGGATGAGCACCAAGTGACCCCCAACACTGGACTCATTAGCCATGTCCTTAAACTTCAGGTCACCTGGTAAACTGGCAATATGCTGCAGACCCTGTTATGGGGAGAGGATCTCGTTCCACTGAGAATCTAGACAGTTCACTGTCATGCTATTTTATTTTTAGCAGCTTTTTTGAGGTATAATTTACATAGCATAAAACTTAACCACTGTAATTATATAATTCAATGGTTCTAATAAATAAATAGAGTTGTGCAAGCATCACCACAGTCTAGATTTAGAAAATATGTATCATTGCAGAAAGTTTACTTGTGGCCTCTTCCAGTTGGTCCTCACGTGAACCCCTAGCCCTGGGCAACCACTGATTTGTTTTCTGCCTATAAATTCTTGTCTGGACATTTCATATACATGGAATCATAAAATAGATATTTTTCTGTATCTAACATCTTTCACTTAAGGTAATGTTTTTGAGGTTCCTTCATGTTAAGATGTATCACTAGATACATATCTTCTTTATTTTTTTTTTAAATTTATTATGCAACATTATTCCAATGAATGGATTTGGCACATTAAAAAAAATACATTTACCAGTTGTTGGATATTTGAATTGCTTCCTGTTTTTGGCCCTTATGAGTAATGCTGCCACGAACATTCATGTACATGTCTTTGTGTGGCACTGCCATGCTTTTGAGAGGGAATGTTTTAGCATCAGCCATTAAGAGTAAAAACTAATGATAGTATGTCTGATAAGGGGTTAATAACCAAAATTTATAAAGAACTTGTAAATCTCAACACCAGAAAGACAAACAATCCAATAAAAAAATGGGCAAAAGAAATGAATAGACACTTCTCCAAAGAGGATATACAGATGGCCAATATGCATAGATGGGACATAAAAATGAGACTTAGAGACATGGACAAGAATGTGATGGTAACAGGGCGTGGGGTGGAGGGGTGGGGAAGGGGTGAGGAAGGAGAGGGAGGGAGTGGGGGGAGGGTAGGGGCACAAAGAAAACCAGATAAAAGGTGACGGAGGACGATTTGACTTTGAGTGAGGGGTATGCAGCATAATCAAAGGTCAAAATAATCTGGAGATGTTTTCTCGGAACATATGTACCCTGATTTATCAATGTCACTGCATTAAAATTAATAAAAATAAGATTTAAAAAAAATAACATTAAAAATATAAAACATTAAAAAAAAAAGAGTAAAAACTAAGGTATGGTTGGGGAACTGGGGAGAGGAACCTGGCAAGTTCTGCCAAGCATCTGTTCTCCATTGATATTAGCTTTGGTCTTCTATCAGAAATCAAGTTCTGGTTGGGGATATTGTACTAGGGGTGGGGGAAGAGATGAGGAGAGCTGTCTGCACTTTGATGTAAATAAATAGAAACAGGTGGCCACTTCCTACAAAGATGTTGGCTCTCAAAGTGGAGAAGGTAATTGACCATTAAATTAAAGCCCTGATTATGTGCAGTCCATCCACTGCTATCATGACTGAAAGGGTGCAGCTTGCACCTGGGGTAACTGGGTAACCTTTGAGGTATGGCCCAATGCTAGAGAAAAGAAATTTGAGTTGCAGATAAACTTTTTGGCATTTCCCTGAACTACTCTTTTGGGTAACATATTTAGAAATACTGGTGCAATTTACAAATGGCCATAGGTTAGATTTTTGTCAGGCATCTTTGTAGAAATTCCTTAAGAATTTAGTTTCAAGTAATAATGTGCTTGTTAGGAGTCCTAGAAGTATATGACATATATTTGTATAATTAATACAAATTTATAGGAATAGAATTAAGTTTTTTTAAGTCTAACATTATCTTTTTATCTTTATTACATAATAATATGTCTATGTATATTTTTTAGAAAGTAAGTGACATCCAATTCAGCTACTATTTCCAAGAATATCTTCCTAGAAGAAATACAGTGGTATCTTGAGATACGAACAGACCAACATACAAATTTTTTAAGATACAAGCTACGACTCAGTCCATATTTTTGTGCGAGATCTGAGTGAAATTTTGAGATACGAGTTGTGATTTGGGAAGCTGCTGCTAATTGGCGGGTTGACACACGGGTTCAGTATCGGCAGTTTGATATATGAGTTGACTGACTTATGAGCTCGGTGACAGAATGAATTAAATTTGTATCTCAAGGTACCACTGTACACATGCACACACAGTCTTTATTTTTTTTGTTTTGTTTTTGTATTTTTTCCCAAGTTAGAATTGGGGAGGCAGTCAGACAGACACCGGCATGTGCCCCACCAGGATCCACCTAGCATGCCCACCAGGGGGCGATGCTCTGCCCATCTGGGGCAGTTGCTCCATTGCAACTGGAGCCATTCTAGTGCCTGAGGTGGAGTCCATGGAGCCATCCTCAGTGCCTGGGCCAACCCTGCTCCAATGGAGCCTTGGCTGTGGGAGGGGAAGAGAGAGATAGAGATGAAGGAGCAGCAGAAGGGTGGAGAATCAGATGGGCACTTCTCCTGTGTGCCCTGACCGGGAATCGAACCCAGGACTTTCACACACTGGGCCAATGCTCTACCACTGAGCCAACTGGCCAGGACACACACACAGACTTATAGAGCTCAAGCATCCCTAAGTTTTCTGGCTACCCAAGATCACTTTGTTAACTATCTGAATATCTGGTGTTTTTTCAGCTTGGTACATATTGGTATTCCTGGGCAGTGCATACTTTCTCATGGTTGTTGTCTATCACTCCACTTTGAATTGCTTCCTGGTTTCTCTTGTCACATTGACCATGTGTATAGTACTGGGAAACTGGAAAAGATTAAAAACTCATTCACAGGAAACCAGACCCCGTGCTCACAAACTGTATAATGCTTTCTCTGAGTCCTGACTCTAATGGTTCCCCCTTGCACTAGCCATCTGGTCTATGCACTCCAGCAGAGTATTGAGTCTGGGTGGGTGCTATCATATAATGAGTCATTAGTGGTCTTAAGTTTATGATCATTCAAAAGACAGGCAAGAGGAGTTGTTGTTTCTTCAATTGCTTAACACTTCACCATGAGACAGCAATGCCTTCCACAGGCAGGAATCCTGCACTATCTGAATTTGTCTACCTTACACATTGCCTTCTTCCTCTCACATCTGCCATTGCCCTTCTCAGAGAGTCCTGTGAGTGGTACTGGGTGATCAGTAATAAACTTATTTCCAGGAAGAACCCTGATAATCCTTATTTTCTTATGAGAATCACAGAAACCTCGTTGCAGTAAAGGGATCATATGGCTCTCCCAACCCCCAGCTCAAGTAATATCTTCAATTCCTACAATCCAGTTCATTTTCTTTTCCATTCTGTTTGATTTGACTTTTAATGTCAATTTTTTCTTCATTTCCTTCATTAGACTCACACTGGCATTATGCCATAGGGTTAAATAATCTTACTAAAAATTAGAGTATAAAGCAAGGTTAGGGCTATGATACAGAATTATCATTAGAATAAGACAATTAATATACAAAAGAACTCAAATAGTGGTTGGCCCTTAGTAGGTACTTGAACAGTATAAGTGATAATGAAGATGATTATTTTATAATACAGAGAAAAATTCTATTAAACTTTTTATTTTTTCCATTCATCTATCAGTCCTGACATCCATAACACATGTTTTCATTTTTATTCTTTTAAAATGCAACAGACTATCTGGTATAGCAACATATCATTTTTAACTGAATTTTCCTGTATATTGTTACATTTTTTTCTTTCTGATGAATTCAAGAACCATTTATGTTAAATGCCAAATAAGGTTCAAACCAGAAGTAAAATTATATAAATTAGGAGAAAATTAGCATAAGCACAGGTTGTGTTTTCTTTCTCCACCATGTCTGTGTCTCCATACAGTCACACACAATGCTCAGTCTTTCAGTAGAGACTCATTGTCACATGTCTCCCACATTCTAGTTACAGTTATTCATAGGAGTTTTATATGGTTTGTTGTTCTTGTGAATTATCCAGAGTATTCTAAATGGTTGCTATTTGTTTTACAAGAGCTATTGAATTTATGCATTTATTCTGTGGGTTAGCCATCTTACTGAATTCTTTCATGGTTTCTCAGTTAAATTGGATAAGCTGCAAAAATGAAATAAAAGAAAATGTGTGTCACAAATATTCTGAGAGGGAGAGACCTGAAGATGGCAGCGGAGTAGGCAGATGCACAGATGCCCAGCTCTCACCACCGAACTGGAATACAAATCAATTTAGAAAAAATCAGCATGAAAAACCAACTCTGGACTACAAGAACAGCTCTCAAAAACCAAGGAACAAAGAAGAAGCCACAACAAACCTGGTAGGGAGCACCTGAATCTCCCCTGCTTACAGGAACAGAGGGGGGGGGGTGAAGCTGAGAGCCCAGAGGGGATCTCACTCTAGGGAAAAGAGCAGAAAATACTGCTCACAGCCACTTGCCTGGTGACAAGGGAGTGAGGTGTGTTGAAAAGACCAGTTCAGGTCAGAGTAATGGCGTGGTAGGAAGTGATACCGATAAAACTCAACAAGATCTTCAACCAGAAACAGAAAAACCTATCCTTGGAGCCTCCAGATGTTTTGCAATACACTAAAAGGTATGGTCGAGCGAAAAATTGGCTAAATATATAATCAAACCCCAAAGGAAATAGGGAGTAAGAAATGCTCTGCCTTCCTCGCTAACCTAAATAGGGCTGCTTTCACTGGGAACTGAGAATATAGAAACTGAGGCAGGCAAAGGGGGTGAATAGATCCAGGCCAAGGCACAAACGGCCAAATCAGGCTGTGGCACAGAAATCCAAGCCAAGGAAAAACTGTGCCTGTGGCAATCCAGTCAATACAAGCTAACACTCGCACCAAACCCAGACAAAGAAAAACAAGTGGGGCAGCCATTTTCCCCGATCTCCTGGTCGGCGCATGCAGATAGTGGGCGAGAGATTCCTCCGAGTGGCTCAGCAGTGGGCGCTCATGTTACCCCACAGAGAGACAGAGTCAGAGGCCTTTGTGTGGGCTGAAAGTGGAATCTCCAGGCCGCCCCAGCGCCCTGAAAAAGCCGTGCATGGGGAGGGAGTGAGAGCCAATTCCAACACTGTAACTTTTCTGTGAGGGCGGGGGTTTCACTCAGAGTGTGAGACTTCCGGCCTGATATCCTGGTCTGCGCACAGATAGTGAGCGAGAGTTTCCTCCAAGCGCCCCAGGAGTGGGCACCCACCCATGTTACTGGACAGAGTGGCAGACCCAGAGGTGTTTGAGTGGGCGGAAGACCCGCCTGATTATGCTAGTAGCTCTGACTGACTGAACCTTACCCAGAGCCCTGTGCTGAGTGGGAATAGAGTGGGGAGTTGCCAGCTCTTTGAGCCTCTTACTATCCAGGCAGAGGCAGCAGCAACCCCATAGCTGGATTATCAGGCTACTAATTGAGGAAGGAAAGAATAGGAGAGAGGCTCCAGGAACACGGACTCTCTCACTGGCGGAGCCTATAAATGCTAATGAGCCTCGACTGCCAACGAGACTGAAGCACAATACATGACATCGCCATAGAGACTTATCAACTGCAAACCTCTACCTGAGCATGCCAAAGGGGCAGAACCAGGGTATAGAGTCACCAACCAGGAAGAGGGAGAGAAAAGAAAAAGCAAGAAGATAACCTCTCAAAATCAAGAATAATCCGCAGACTTTATAACCTATCCCATTTTATTATATTTGTTTGTTTGTTTCTCTTATC
This sequence comes from Saccopteryx leptura, assembly GCF_036850995.1. Taxonomy (NCBI): domain Eukaryota; kingdom Metazoa; phylum Chordata; class Mammalia; order Chiroptera; family Emballonuridae; genus Saccopteryx; species Saccopteryx leptura. The sequence continues at coordinate 197,192,720 of NC_089504.1, forward strand.
TTCATTCTTGATTTTTTTTTTCCCTCCTCCAATTTGGTCGTTTAACTCTCTGCTGGTCTTACTCTCTCCTCTCCTTGAACTACACTACCCATAAGTGTTACATCTCCCATTATCTTTTCTTTTTTTTTTCTTTTTTTTATTATTTATTCATTTTAGAGAGGAAGACAGAGAGAGAGACACAGAGAGAGAGAGAGAGAGAGAGAGGGAGGGAGGAGAGAGAGACAGGGGGGAGGAGCTGGAAGCATCAACTCCCATATGTGCCTTGACCAGGCAAGCCCAGGGTTTCGAACCGCCAACCTTAGCATTTTCAGATTGACGCTTTATCCACTGAGCCACCACAGGTCAGCCATTATCTTTTCTTTCCTCTTCCTTTCTCTCTATGAGGGTTGCACTCCAAAACCCTTAACTCTCTCTCTCTCTCTCTCTCTCTCCTCTTTTTTCTTTTTTCTTCTTTTAGTGGTTCCCTCTTTTTTTTTCTCTTTCTCTTTCTTTTCTCCCTCTATATTAGTTTCTTCCTTTCTCCTTTACGTCTCCTCTCATTCAAACCTCAATAACGAACAAATTATCTTACCTGGGACTCAAACTTATGTTTGTGGCATTTTTTGGGGTTTTTACTTCACCTTTTTAACTCACTAGCAGTGCTCTCATCCCTGGCTCTCCATTTTATCTAGTTCTTGTTCCACTTAATACAATAGTAATTTTTTAATTTGTCCCCCCATTTTCCTGTTTCCCTCTTATTCCTCTCATCATAACTCTTAGTCAACCAACACCTAAAAGCAAATCATTTTATTCTTGACCCAAATTTTTTCCTTATTTGCTTTTTGTGGATCCATACCCCCCCCCTTTTTTTTGCCCCTTTATTACTTCTCCCCAATTCAGGCCCTCCATTACAGGCATTATTTGTTCTATTTAATACAATATAATTCACAGTTCACCACAAGATTTGTTCAAGAAAGAGGGGAGAGGAGAGGAGAGGAAAAAAGGAGGGGGGAATAATTTCCTTTTTTTAAAAATTTTTATTTTATTTTAATTTTCTTTATTTAATTATTAATTTTTAAAAAACCAACTCTTTTTGATTTTTTATTTTTATTTTTTTAACTTTTTTATATTTTATTAAATCTCATTAATACTATCAACAAAACCACCCTCAGATGCCATTAAGAAAGAGAAAATCGAATATCATGGATACAAAAGAAAGAGAGGTAACACAGATAGATGAAGAAAAATCTATGGAGAAAAAATTTAATATATTGAAAACCTTGGAGTTAAACGACAGAGAATTTAAAATAGAAATCCTAAAAATACTCAGAGATATACAAGAAAACACAGAAAGGCAATTTAGGGAGCTCAGAAAACAACTCAATGAACACAAAGAATATATTTCCAAGGAAATTGAAACTATAAAAACAAATCAATCAGAGATGAAAAACTCAATTCACGAGCTGAAAAACGAGGTAACAAGCTTAGCGAATAGAACAGGCCAGAGAGAAGGTAGGATTAGTGAAATAGAAAACAAGCAATTTGAGACACAACAGAGAGAAGAAGAAAGAGACTCAAAAATTAAAAAAAATGAGATAGCCCTACAGGAATTATCTGACTCCATCAAAAAGAATAACATAAGAATAATAGGTATATCAGAGGGAGAAGAGAGAGAAAATGGAATGAAGAACATACTCAAACAAATAATAGATGAAAACTTCTCAAGCCTGTGGAAAGAACTAAAGCCTCAAATTCAAGAAGCAATCTGAATTCTGAGTTTTCTTAACCCCAACAAACCTACTCCAAGGCACATCATAATGAAATTGGCACAAACCAACGGCAAGGAAAAAATTCTCAAGGCAGCCAGGGAAAAGAAGAATACAACATATAAAAGAAGGCCCATTAGATTATCATCCGATTTCTCAACAGAAAATCTACAAGCTAGAAGAGAGTGGACCTCAATATTTAAAGTCCTGAAAGAGATAAACTTTCAGCCATGAATACTATACCCATCAAAGCTATCCTTTAAATATGAAGGAGAAATAAAAACATTCACAGATACAGAAAAGATGAGGGAATTTATCATCAGAAAACCCCCATTCCAGGAATTAGGAAAGGGGGTTCTCCAATCAGATACAAAGAACAAAAAAAAATAAAAATAAAGCCACAAGTAAAAACTCCAAGAAGAACACAATAAAACTAAATTTAAACTGTGACAACAAAAAAAAGAAAGAGGATGGAGATGAACAGTAGCAAAGGATGATGAAGTGCAAAAGTACTCACAAAATAGTGCACTACAATGAACAGGGTAGGAACCCTTTCCTTACTTAAAGGTAACCACCATTGAAAAAAACACCACAGAAGCACATGAGATAAAAAAAGATAGCAACAGAGGAAAGATGTATGGAATACAACCAAATAAAAACAAAGGAGAGAAAAAGGAAAGAGAAGGATCAAACAAGACACAAAACTAACAGAAAGCAATCTATAAAATGGAAATAGGGAATTCACAAGTGTCAATAATTACACTAAATGTAAATGGATTAAACTCACCAATAAAAAGGCACAGAGTAGCAGAATGGATTAAAAAAATCCAACTGTATGCTGTCTAGAAGATACTCATCTAAGTAACAAGGATAAAAACAAATTCAAAGTGAAAGGCTGGAAAACAATACTCCAAGCAAATAACATCCAAAAAAAGCAGGCGTAGCAATACTCATATCTGATAATGCTGATTACAAGACAGCAAAAGTACTCAGAGACAAAAATGGCAATTTCATAATGGCTAAGGGGACACTGAATCAAGAAGACATAACAATTCTTAATATATATGCACCAAACCAAGGAGCACCAAAATATATAAGACAGCTACTTATTGACCATAAAACAAAAACTGACAAAAATACAATCATACTTGGAGACCTCAATACACCGCTGACGGCTCTAGATCGGTCATCCAAACAGAGAATCAACAAAGATATAGTGGCCTTAAACGAAACACTAGAGCACCTGGATATGATAGATATCTACAGGACATTTCATCCCAAAGTGACTGAGGACACATTTTTCTCCAGTGTACATGGATTATTCTTAAGAATTGACCATATGTTGGGCCACAAAAACAACATAAGCAAATTCAGAAAAATCAAAGTTGTACCAAGCATATTTTCTGATCATAAAGCCTTGAAACTAGAATTCAACTGCAAAAAAGGAAAAAAATCCCACAAAAATGTGGAAACTAAACAACATACTTTTAAAAAATGAATGGGTCAAAGAAGAAATAAGTGCAGAGATCAAAAGATATATACAGACAAATGAAAATGACAATACTATACAGACAAATGAAAATGACAATACAACATATCAGAATCTATGGGATGCAGCCATAGCAGTGATAAGAGGGAAATTCATATCACTTCAGGCATATATGAACAAACAAGAGAGAGCCCAAGTGAACCACTTAACTTCACACCTTAGGAAGTAGAAAAAAAAGAACAAAGACAACCCAAAACCAGCCGAACAAAGGAGATAATAAAAATCAGAGCAGAAATAAATGAAATAGAGAACAGAAAAACTATGGAAAAAATTAATAGAACAAGGAGCTGGTTCTTTGAAAAGATCAACAAAATTGACAAACCCTTGGCAAGACTTACCAAGGAAAAAAGAGAAAGAACTTATATAAACAAAATCCAAAATGAAAGAGGAGATATCACCACAGACACTGTAGATATACAAAGAATTATTGTAGAATACTATGAAAAAATTTATGCCACTAAATTCAACAACCTAGAAGAAATGGATAAATTCCTAGAACAATACAACCTTCCTAGACTGAGTCAAGAAGAAGCAGAAAGCCTAAACAGACTTATTAATAGAGAAGAAATAGAAAAAACCATTAAAAACCTCCCCAAAAATAAAAGTCCAGGCCCAGACGGCTATACCAGTGAATTTTATCAAACATTCAAAGAAGACTTGGTTCCTATTCTACTGAAAGTCTTCCAAAAAATTGAAGAAGAAACAATACTTCCAAACACATTTTATGAGGCCAACATTACCCTCATACCAAAACCAGGCAAGGATGGCACAAAAAAAGAAAACTACAGACCAATATCTTTAATGAATACAGATGCTAAAATACTAAACAAAATACTAGCAAATCGAATACAACAACATATTAAAAAATACATCATGATCAAGTGGGATTCATCCCAGAATCTCAAGGATGGTTCAACATACGTAAAACGGTTAAACAAAGAATAAAACAACAAAACAAAGAATAAAAACCACATGATCTAATCAATAGATGCAGAAAAGGCTTTCGATAAAATACAACACAATTTTATGTTTAAGACTCTCAACAAAATGGGTATAGAAGGAAAGTATCTCAACATGATAAAGGCCATATATGATAAACCATCAGCTAACATCATATTAACTGGCACAAAACTGAAGGCTTTCACCCTTAAATCAGGAACAAGACAGGGTTGTCCACTCTCTCCACTCTTATTTAATGTGGTACTAGAGGTTCTAGCCAGAGCAATCAGACAAGACAAAGAAATAAAAGGCATCCATATCGGAAAAGAAGAAGTAAAGGTATCACTTTTTGCAGATGATATGATCCTATACATTGAAAACCCCAAAGAATCCACAAAAAGACTACTAGAAACAATAAGCCAATACAGTAAGGTCGCAGGATACAAAATTAACATACAGAAGTCAATAGCCTTTCTATATGCCAACAATAAAACATTTGAGAACAAACTCAAAAGAATAATTCCCTTCATGATTGCAACAAAAAAAATAAAATACTTAGGAATAAACATAACAAAGAATGTAAAGGACTTATATAATGAAAACTATAAATCATTGTTAAAAGAAATCAAAAAAGATGTAATGAGATGGAAGAATATTCCTTGTTCTTGGTTAGGAAGAATAAATATAATCAAGATGGCTATATTACCCAAAGCAATATACAAATTTAATGCAATTCCCATCAAAATTCCAATGACATTTTTTAAAGAAATGGAGCAAAAAATCATCAGATTTATATGGAACTATAAAAAACCCTGATTAGCCAAAGCAATCCTAAAGAAAAAGAATGAAGCTGGGGGCATTACAATACCTGACTTCTAACTATATTATAGGGCCATGACAATCAAAACAGCATGGTAATGGCAGAAAAATAGACAATCAGACCAATGGAACAGAATAGAAAGTCCAGAAATAAAACCACATATATATATCGTCAAATAATTTTTGATAAAGGGGCCAACAACACACAATGGAGAATAGAAAGCCTCTTCAGTAAATGGTGCTGGGAAAACAGGAAAGCCACATGCAAAAGAATGAAACTGGACTACAGTTTGTCCCCCTGCACTAAAGTTAACTCAAAATAGATCAAAGATCTAAACATAAGACCTGAAACAATAAAATACATAGAAGAAGACATAGGTACTAAACTCATGGACCTGGGTTTTAAAGAGCATTTTATGAATTTGACTCCAAAGGCAAGAGAAGTGAAGGCAAAAATTAATGAATGGGACTACATCAGACTAAGAAGTTTTTGCTCAGCAAGAGAAACTGACAACCAAATAAAGAGACAGCCAACTTAATGGGAAATGATATTTTCAAACAACAGCTCAGATAAGGGCCTAATATCCAAAATATACAAAGAACTCATAAAACTCAACAACAAACAAACAAACAAACAATCCAATAAAAAAATGGGAAGAGGACATGAACAGACACTTCTCCCAGGAAGAAATACAAATGGCCAACACATATATGAAAAGATGCTCATCTTCTTTAGTTATTAGAGAAATGCAAATCAAAACTACAATGAGATACCACCTCACACCTGTTAGATTAGCTATTATTAACCAGACAGTTAATAGTAAAGTTTGGCGAGGCTGTGGAGAAAAAGGAACCCTCATCCACTGTTGGTGGGAATGTAAAATAGTACAACCATTATGGAAAAAAGTATGGTGGTTCCTCAAAAAACTGAAAATAGAACTACCTTATGATCCAGCAATCCCTCTACTGGGTATATACCCCAAAAACTCAGAAACATTGATACGTAAAGACACATGCAGCCCCATGTTCATTGCAGCATTGTTCACAGTGGTCAGGACATGGAAACAATTAAAAAGCCCATCAATAGATGACTGGATAAAGAAGATGTGGCACATATACAGTATGGAATACTACTCAGCCATAAGAAATGATGACATCGGATCATTTACAGCAAAATGGTCGGATCTTGATAACATTATACGAAGTGAAATAAGTAAATAAAAAAAAACCCAGGAACTGTATTATTCCATATGTAGGTGGGACATAAAAGTGAGACTAAGAGACATTGATAAGAGTGTGGTGGTTACGGGGGGAGGGGGGAGAGGGAGAGGGAAAGGGGGAGGGGGAGGGGCACAAAGAAAACTAGATAGAAGTTGACAGAGGACAATCTGACTTTGGGTGATGGGTATGCAACGTAATTGAACGACAATTCTCTGACATATCTATTGCAGTCTTCTACATTTATTTTAGGTTTTATTCCCCATATTTTTCCCCCCAATATGTTTATTTAGTGGCTGAGCTCATTTTATAACTCCCTATGCAGTCATTTCAGACTTATTATGAATCTTGCCTTTTCCCTGGATTGGAGAGAATTTCAGTCTATGTAAATAAATTTAATTCTTGTGTGAATATCAAACTTCTGAAATTTCCACATTTTTCAAAGTCTTCAGGCTATGTAATTTTTCCTAGATATATTCTGAACTTGTGAAGTTCACCCCACAAAATCTAAAAATGAAATTTTACTTTTGGATTTAAATGCTATCTCATTAATATATCTTGCAACTACTCTTCCCAATGTCCCACTGAAATACTAAGAAAAGCAGAGATAAAAAGAAAATATGCACATGTGTGTACATACATGTACATTCACACCAGAAGTTACAATAAATAGATTGAATGAATGATTCTAATAGAAATTAAATGTTCACTAACTATCATGTTGAGTGAGTCTATTGCAACACGCTTTTGGTGAGCTACCTGTGCTACTCAGCTTGAGACAGTGTTAGTCTAGTCTCAAGAAAGTAGGCTGGAAAGAATTATCTGTCTACACCTGTCCCCCTTCATAAGTTCAACAACTGGAAAAACCTCTAAGCTGGGCAGTTACCTCCCAACCATTGCATGGATGCTTCTTCCACTCCAACCCCAAGGTCCCATCTCATCTGTTCATATTTCCTTTTTTTTGTTACTACATCTTTGAGATAAACAAGAAATAGTGATGGTGGGAAAGGCTGAGAAAGAATTGAGCAGGAGATTGAGCATGGCAAGCTCATTTTGAAAGTTCAATGTTTGCTCCATAAGAAGCTCTGAGAGTAGTGACAGGAATAGCAGTAATGACAATACATGTGTTCATAAATTTATTCATTATGGGATATATTGATTTCCCTTCTACCTTTTAAATCTCTCTTATTTTACCTCCAACTTCTCTCTCCTTCACTCTGTTCCAATTTCATTGGTCTGCTTAAAACCTACCAATCAAGTTTCCAACTCAAGAACTTGGTACCTGCCACAGCCTTGGCCTGCAATGTGCTTCCCAGAGACAGTGGCATGACTCACTCACTTCCTTCATATCTGCACACATTTATCACCTCTTACTAAGGATTTCAGTAATGATCCCATGCAAATGACCACATTATTCCTCTTACTCTGCTGCAATTTTCTCCTCAGCATTTTTCATCATCTGACATTCTAAGTAATTACCCACTCATTTTGTTTTCAATTTCCTATGATGCAAATGCAAACGCCAACCCTCTGACCTTATTAAAATACAAGCCCAAGTCCCCCAGGACTTTGCCTCTGACTACCTCTCAGACTTCCTCTCCTTCCCCTCCCCCACCTCTTATCAGCTCCCACCACTTTCAGACACACTAGGCATTCTCCTGTCTCAAGGATTGTTAAGTGCTGTGTTTTCTCTGAATCTTGTTTCTTCAGATACAGCCACTCAGTTTGCTCCATAAGTTCCCTTAGTTCTCTGTTTGTGTCACCTTATTAGAGAGGTTTTTCTTAAATATACAATTTAAAATAGAATATTCTTTCCTTCCATCATTTTGTTCTCTTGTTATTTTTCTTTATACTCTTTGATAACAACTTTGCATGCGATGTATTACTTGTTTATTGTCTCTCTGCCTCTACTAGAATTAGAAGCTTCATCAAGGGAGCGGTGGCATTCATTTCATTTTGTTTTCCAGAGAGCTATGTCTCTGGCACCTAGTGGGATCCCGAAAGACTGATTACAGAAATTGTTAAATAAAATTAGCAAGGTATTCTTCTTTATTTCAAGCATCCAAAGTGATTAATAGAAGGGCTTTATTGCTTGAGTGACCAGGAAATGGAGGTGAAAGACAGAGAAGTCAGTGAGCAGAAAATTTAGGAGAGTATTTCAGAAAGAAGAGACTTAAGGCACAACCAGAACTTGGATAATTACAAGAACAGAGAGAACTCGGAAGTTACACTGTAGTCAGTAAGATAGGTTTCAACTTTATATCCAGAATTTTTTACTTACTTCTTTTGATCTCCTGTTTCCTCTTTTGAAAAGATTGAAGCTTTATAATTATGAAGTTAAACTGGTCCCATCCCGTTCTAACAGAAAACAGAAGCACCGCTAACATGCTTAGATTAACTGTAAAAACATCTATTTAGAAAATTGTTTTTGTGTGCTGTTTTTAATATAGCTTTCATATAATGGCTTCTTAACTTCTCAATACAAAAAAATGCTGACGGGGATAAATTTAGAACAATCTGAGCCGATTCTTGGGGCTTTATAGCACTCATATATTTGTTCAGGAAAAAGGAATAATGAGCCAGCTAAGAATAATAATGCGAAAGATAGAATGTGGTGATAACATACTATTATTCACTTAAACATCTCTGAAAATCACTTTCTTTATTATTTTTTGTGAAGCCAAAAATATGCCTACCATTATAAGAAACTTCTTATCTATAGCTTGTATGATTTATGAATAAGATAGTTATGTTCTGACTTGCTGTTCTAGCTCATTGTGCTGAATGAACTTAAGGTTTTCAATCTTCCTTTATAGAAACAGAAAGTACTAGAATAGCTTTATGTTCTTAGAATTTATACCCAAAAAGGCCAAGTACATATATATATACACAAAATAAATTAACTTCCTTGTAAAAGACGTGTATTTAAAGCATGTTCCTTGTTCTTTAACATTTTAAACATTATCTTAAGAAGCTCGATAAAGAAGTAACAAATAATTTACATTATTTTTCCTCCAGAGTTAAACTAATGCCACAGACATATAAATTAATTCCCATAATTTAAAATATATCTATCTACTCAATAAGACCTCCTTAGTTTGTTTCTTTTTTTAAAACAGGATTGTAGTCAGAGGTATGTATTGTGAGGGAAAAGAGGTTTTATTTCCATAATAATCAGCACTATGAGGGCAGCTGTGGGCAACATTTTCTTGCTGAGCTTTCTAGAAGGTGTGATAATAATGGAGTAGATTATAATTGAGTCCTGAACATAAACAAAACATGAAAAAAGATAAATTTACTTGTTAGATTATACAAATATATTATGGTTAGAGTTTAATATCACTTTAATGCTTGTTTTCTTTTTTCTAAATGAGAAAATTGCATTCTTTGAATTTTTTAAGACTCATGTGTTGATAATGCTCTGGTCACTTCTGTCTCCCAATCAATTTTTATTGTTTAACTTGTCATTACTACCAGGAAATTACTTACCTTTAAAACCAAACTACTTACATACGGCCTGAACATGGATATTTGGTGATCCTACATGGGTATTGCTTTGCTAATTGAATATTTTTCTTATTATTGAAAAATTCAGTCTTCTTTTTGTATCCATGTATCTATTAAGTACTAAAGCATAAAAAAATCACCCTTAGTCCCCCAAATTTGAAATTGTTTCTAATTAAGAAAATAATATCTTTAGTTATAAATAATAAATATTCTTAATTATTATGTATTTTAAAAGTTCTTGACTGGAATTATGTGCATTTAAATATACAAATAGAGTGAGTAGCTTTATAGAATGGACAGTAAATAATACTATTATATCTAGCTACTTTATTCACTAAACACTTTAACTTTCTACTTGCCAAAACAAGAAAAAAGTATTATATTCAATTCTCAATTTTTAAAGAAATGTCTTCTAGAAAAGAAAATAGTATATAGATAATGTGTCTTAAAGCATTTAATAATCATTTCTTTATATGCCCAGCTTCATAATCAGCTCTGATGCCCTGCTTAATTCTCCCTTTGCAGGTGTTTAGTTATGTTTCATCAATTTTACTTCAAAATATGTATGATTACATTAATAGTCAATTTATTGAACATTTATTGTACTCTAAAACAGGCCCTCTTTATAAGGTTAGTGTTACCATATTTCCATTTTACAAAGAAAAGAAATAAAAAGCAAAGGTGGTAAGTGGAGGGAGCAGAATTTTAACACAGACCTGTCTTGCTCTAAGCCTGCTCTAAGCCTTCCCCTCAGGGAGAGGAAGTTGCATGTGTTGGATCCCTTACTTGGTATAACATACAGAGTGAATTGCATATTATTCATTCTTCTACAGAGCACCACCTAAATGACTATTTAACAGCATTATGGTACAAGTGGTCAATCCATGTTCCAGAAATATGAATTCTCCTCCTATAACTAGATATGTAACCTTGGAAAACACATGCCTTCACTTCAAGAATCAATTTTTTAGATAAATGAACATTTATCTAAATAATGTTAATCGTTCTCTAACTAATGATATAGTCTCTGCTTATAAAACTTAAACTATCTGTCATTGTACATAAGGCGCTCCTACACAATCCAACATGTATGTCCGTGCAGATTCCTGTGGGGAGGAGAACATAATCAACAGTTACAGCCTTCCCCTGCCCCAATGTCAGACTGATTTTAGTAAAGCCTCCCTCTTAACCCATAGTTATGGATCTCTTTTTCTAAAAAGGTTTCAGATGCTTGGTCAGGATCACTTCCAATTGAACCGGCAGCACTATTTCTGGTTTTATGTTCAACTCTCTATAGACATACCGTTGTTTTAACTGAGGCAGTTTGTATTTTAAGTGGATGTTGGTGGTAACATCTTGTTAAAAAATATTCCTTGTATTTGGACTTCATTTCCTTCTAGCTAAAGAAACAAAATGAAGGAACAGGATGAAGAAATTCTTAAAGTTCAACATGCTTAAAGGCAAATTGGTAGAAATGTCTATTAACAGAAGACAAAATCACTAGGGATTTATGTTCAATAGCTTTTGTTTTTTTCCCCCTGTTTCTGTGAGGCAGAAAAGATGGTTTAGCGGAGCCAGCAAGAAACTAAAAGTAAATAGTTCACTTTGTCCTTCCCAGAGAAAGTCTTCTTGTGGCATCGCAAGAAGGAGACTAGGAGACAAGGACAAGAAGAGCATCCAAACCTGAGGTTAATGCCTACTTGGGTAAAAATTCTAGAAATTTTTAAGGAATGTTTGCAGATATTTCTGTGCATGTTTGCAGATACAAGGAAGGACATAAAAAAAGATAAGGGAAAGAACTTAAAATGGAATGAAAGATAGAGAAAAGATGAAACTATGAAGAAAAGCCTTAGAAATTATAGACAGCATACAGAGCCTAAGAAAGTTAAAGTTGTGTGAGCAGGGGTTGTTTTCTTTTCAGAAGAGAAGGATGAAAACAAGTGAAGTTATAAATAGAGTTCAGATTCCACTAGCAGTTGTTAAAAATGTCAAAAAGCAATGTTTTTTAAACTCTGCATCTGGTAATTTGGTTATATCTGAAAACTGATCTCATTTGCACAAGGGCCACTTAACTATGTTTTGCCTGAATAGTCAGGTTTTTTATTCTTCCCTCAAAAATCTCTGTTGTGGGTGTTGATAGTCCTATTTTCTGCTGCTTTGCTTAATATATAGTGTTTCCTTTATCCCTCCTACTTCAATGCCCCACTCATATTTCAGGCTGGGACCTACTCCTAATTTAGAGCTCTCTTTCCCCCTTTTGCCAACTTCTATTATGAATCTACCTTTGCCACCCAGCTTAGTGTATCCCAAGGTTCTCTTTATCATGCCACAGTCTCAGACTCCAGGGAAAAGCACCCTGATCTCATCTCTCTAGGCAGAGGAGAACAGAAGCTCCATATCCATGCATGCTGCAAATGGCTTTTCCAGTCTACCTGAATCATTACCAGCTAGAAGCAGTGGTCATTGGGACTTGGACATGAGCTGCAAAGTATAAAATGGTAACAACAATTCCAGTGCCATGCGGACTTTTCCTGGATGAGGACTTTTCCTGGACTCCTGCTCCCTGTGACAGCTCCTAACAGACTGAACTGTGGTTGGGTTGCATTTTTCAGGGATTTGGCATGGTTATGGGGCCAACTTGGACTTGGTGAACATGTTAAGGACACTACTCTTTTATGGATTCTTGCTGTATTGGCCAAGAGTTTGCTTAAAGGCTTTTAATCACTGTAAAAAAAATAGAAGACTGGATAAAGAAGATGGGGTACATATACACCATGGTATACTATTCAGCTAGAAGAAATGATGACATCGGATCACTTGCAGCAGAATGGTGGAATCTTGATAACATTATGTGGAGTGAAATAAGTGAATCAGAAAAAAACAAGAACTGCAGGATTCTATACATTGGTGGGACATAAAAGCGAGACTAAGAGACATGGACAGGAGTGTGGTGGTTACGGGGGGTGGGAGGAGGGAAGGAGGGAGAGGGGGAGGGGGAGGGGGAGGGGGAGGGGTACAAAGAAAACTGGATAGAGGGTGACGGAGGACAATCTCTCTTTGGGTGATGGGTATGCAACAGAACTAAATGTCAAAATGACCTGGAGATGTTTTCTTTGAATATATGTACCCTGATTTATTGATGTCACCCCATTAAAATAAAAATTTATTTATAAAAAAATAAAGCAATGTTTATGAATATGGCGGTGAGGCGGTGAAGAAAGAAAGACAACGTGTGCTTAGTGTTCGAGTAACGTTATTGAGGCGTGGCTGCCACCTGGTGGCCAACATCAGCTTTAATTCTAGCCGCTTCCTGTTTTAGGGAGAGAATACCAAAACTTTTTTAAAAAAGGAAGACACAAAGAAATAAAGTCACTGCCCCTGCTTCCTGCTGGCCTCTCGTTTTTGCTCTCTTTCAAATTTCCTCTACTGGTAGGAGCCTGTGCATATCTCAGTAGGTATGTATATCTTATGGAAGAGAATGGCAAAATCACTTCAGGATAAGATTTTACATTTTTACTTACATATCAGAGTATTTTTTATAAAAGCAAGTATCATTTCTAATTTTATGCTGATATTTTTACCAATTGAAATAAAATATTCCAGTATTTTTACATAAATTTTTTGGTTTTCTATTTATATCTCTTTTTCCCTTCATCTGACAACATCTTGATTCTTACCATGAGTTGATACTGTTGTAACAGTGGATTCCGTCTGATCTTTTTCATCTGATTTTTGCTTAACTCATCTTGGCTTGTAAAACAATAACTGGCCCACCCTGCCCCTAGATGTTTGCCCAGGCTCCTTGAAGAAGCCGCAGGCATCCGGTGTTTGATTAGGGGCTTATCGGAAAGGCAAGGCCGCAAGCATCTGAGGCAATCAATTGTTGCATTCGCCGGGTAAAATAGAAACTGGAGACGTTTAGAGAGTTTAAACAAAGTTTTATGGAAAAGTGAGCTCAGGTGACAGTCACCAGTCACACCGAGCACCTACAATTTAGGGGTTTTTATAGCATAGCAAGCAAGCGGTTCATACAGAAGTGAATTTTGCGTTTAGCACTTGGCTCCCCCAAATTAAATTTTAGTCAGATGTGCCTTAGTAACCAGTCATACAGTTAAAAGCCCCCAGCTGGAAAAGTCCCTATCTATCCTCCAGGATTGGGTTGCACTAATTATCCTGGGAGTTTTACGACTTTCCTATCTCAAGGACTCATCTATTCCTAGCCATCCTGGGAGTCTAACACCTTCCTTACCTCAAGGACCGGGAATAGATTATGTCACATCAATCACCCTGAGAACTGTTACAACTCCCCTCCTTGAAATTAAACAGATGTTTGCCCATCAATTACCCTGAGAACTGTTACAACTCCTCTCCCTGAAAATAGGTATAAAACTTGCCTGCTGAAGTGGCTCGGGGCTCTTGGCCATTTCCTTGCCTTGGGCCCGCTCGCGAGTGTAATAAACTTTTCTTTGTTTTACTCTGAGTCTAGAATTCTGTTGGTGTGTTCTCAGTCAACACTGTATCATAGTATTTTTTCTGTTTTAATTTGAATAATTATTTGAAAGCCTTTTATAAGAAGTTAAACACTCAATTTCTCTTATAAGACATTCAACACCACTTGACAGAATTTCACTTCTTTCTCCCCTCACAATATGATTTGATGAGCTGTTTTCTTACAACTCCTCTGTACTAAGAGTCAGCCAAGTGAATAAGTCCCATGTGCTAAAGAAATTGTACATTGAGAGAAATGAAAAGAGTGCAGAGAAAAAGGATGAAAGAGAGCTTCTTGCATATTGAATCTTTATTGATTTGGTCTCCAAACCTTGGCACTCAACAAAACTGCCTATAGAATGACTGATTATGTTTGTGACAAGTTGTTTTTTAAGGTTTTTCACCATTGTTAATCAGATTGCAAAGAAATCTACCTTCACAGTTTTAATGAGTAAAATCACCATGCATAGTAGAAACATTTCAGAAAATGAATAATCTCAAAATAACAAACCCTATGTTCTGCATTAAAGCCCTGAGAGATGAATATACAGATCTAAACTTAGACTGATGTAGTTACAGATTCTAAATTCACACTTATTTTTTTTCCTCCCTGAAAACTGGCTTGTCCAATTAACTAAAGATGACAGTGTCTGCTTCCTGAACTCTGACAATCCAACACAATCACAGCATAAGCAAATATGAAATAGATATAAATTCTTAATCTAACCTCTATTTTCTTCTGTCAGAAATATTTTTATTTCTTTTACACCTTTTTATATTAGAATAGCTCTACTTGAGGGGTTCTTCAGGGGTCCTTTTTCTCACCTTAATAAATGGAAGTTGTGTAATTGTCAAGAGGAAGGAAAAGTGTAGATGAAAAAGAGATATATGGCAATAGGCTTTATCAGCATATTCCTGATTGAAAAAGATGTTACAAGTAATATATTAATGATTTCTAGATACTGTGTCTTCCATCAATCAATTCAAATATAAAAAGGCTCTAAAAAGGGAAATAATATGAATATATCCTTGGGAGAAAAAATGTTTAAAGAGAAGAAAAGTAGTGTTGGATCAGACACAATAAGTCTGAATATTTAACTCTTCTGCTTTCTTGTCCTATTTTGGGCCTTCTACAGTATCAGGGAGGCCTCTAAATCAGTCAGCCATATAACAATTTCACAAACTTTGTTATTCTTTTATATCTACTGTGATTTACTTAATACTTTTTTTGTGTGACAGAGACAGAGAAAGGGACAGATAGGGATAGACAGACAGGAAGGGAGAGATGAGAAGTATCAATTCTTTGTTGCAGCTCCTTACTTCTTCATTGATTGATTTCTCATATGTGCCTTGACTGGGGGTGGACTACAGCAGAGCAAGTGACCCCTTGTTCAAACCAGCGACTGTGGGCTCAAGCCAGCAATCTTGGGCTTTAAGCCAATGACCTTTGGCTCAAGCCAACATCCATGTCATGTCTATGATTCCATGCTCAAGCCAGCAACCTCGGGGTTTCAAACTTGGGTTCTCTGCATCCCAGTTCAACTCTCTAGCCACTGCGTCACCACCTGATCAGGCCACTTAATACCTTTCTTTACATTCACTTTTTATTTGTCTATATTCTAGTCAATATAATACATGAAATAACATTTTTGATATTAAGGTTTATAATTTTTATTCAAATTAATAACTATTAAAGAAAAAATTGTCTACATTTAAAAGCCAAAATCTGAAAATTGAATGGGAGAAAATAAAAATAGTAGTTTTTTATAATATAAAGCATCTCTTTGTGTGTGTCTCTCTTTCTATTGTTTTTGCTGTCACTTTCTTTCTCACACAGTCACACAAAATGGCAATCTAGCTAAATCTATCTATGAGAGTGTATTACTTTATAAGTTTAGGAAAGAAATAGTCTAAAAAGGGGACAATGAGAAAAATATAATACTTTAAAGAATTCAAAGTAACTTCATATACAAATTTTATATATAAATTTCCACTTCCAGGCTTAACCTTGTGCTATAAACATAGAAAACTGAAAAAAAATACATAAAATAACAACAATTTTAGACTTTAGGCAACAGGCAACTTAGGACTGTGAACCTTAAAAGATGGGGAAAAAACTGACATGAACCTTATAATTTCCCTAACTTTCTATCTACAAGCAATTTCTGTACCACCTGACCAGGCAGTGGCACAGTAAATAGAACATCATACTGGGATGCAGAGGATCCAGGTTTGAAACCCTGAGGTCTCCAGCTTGAGTGTAAGCTCACACAGTTTGAATATGGGCTCACCAGCTTGAGCATGAGATCATAGTCGCTGGCTTGAGCCCAAGGTCTCTAGCTTGAACAAGAGGTCACTGGCTTGGCTGGAGTCCCCAGTCAGGGCACATATGAGAATGCAATCAATGAACAACTAAGGTGCCACAACAAAGAATTGTTGCTTCTCATCTCTCTTCTTTCATGTCTGTCCCTGTCTGTTCCTCCCTCTCTCTTGAAAAAAAAAATTCTGTACCATAGTCATAGGTAGAGGAAACCTGCATAGTTCAGTGGTCTTAAGAAGATAAGTAGAAAAAAGTTGAAGTTCAAGGAGGCTAAGGAACTGGAGATTGCAGGGCAGAGTTACAGAATTGAGAGAGATATAAAAACAAAATTGTTACAGATATTTATATTAGAACCACATTGAGTCTTTGTTAAGTACTAGAAAGTGCATGTGAGAGTAAAGCTCCATAATGTCAGATAAGGGACAGTTTGTGGGGAGGTGAGATCCATGCAGAGGAAGAGGGAGCACATCACAGATGTTAGGTGCGGTGCTGCCAGGCAGCGGCCATAGTCCACAGCCCAGAGGTGCCAGGTGCCAAGCTCAGCTAAACAGCTAAATGTTTCTAGGTGGAAGAAAATAAGAGGTGTTCACAGTCCATGGAACTTCAGTGAATTGAAATCATTCTGCTGTATGTCATTGGGAGTGTATGTTACCAGATTGATGAAAAGTACATGAAAAGTAGAAACTTCTGAGTCTATCCAACTCATCGGTAACTGTGCACGAACATACCCAGTTCCTGGGTGTTTTCATGTGAATGAGCCATGAAAAACTGAAGTCCGGTATGAGCAGCAGGGCCTATCCAGAGGCCAGAGGAAGGATATGGGGAGAGGTGAGAGGCGGGGCAGAGAGAAAGGTGCAGGGTGCGGCTTGACCAGAGGGAAATCAGGCCGAGACCTGAGGCAACTTTGGGATTTCCAAGCCAATATCAGCATTCCAGGGTGATGCTTCATCCACTGTGCCACCCCAGGTTTTGAAAGGATTACCATATCCCCAAGTAAGAGAGGTGTGTTAAGGGCAGCAAGATGGCAATGGAGTAGGCGGACATATCAACTTCTACCTCCCAGAACCAAAGTGGGTTACAACTTAATTTTTAAGAACCATCATCTGGAAAAACCAACTTTAACTAAACTAAGAGGACTCTTTAACCAAGGAACACTGAAGAAGCCACACTGAGACTGGTAGGAAAAGCAGAGATGCGAAGAAGGCTTCTCAGCTCCCTGGAGCAAATGGCCACCCAGAGAGACTCGCGTGGTTGGAATTGAGTTTAGCGGAGAGGGGAGGGTCCTGGGCCCCAGGAACAAAGCCCCAGCCTGCAGCCCCAGGGCTTAGAAGAGGCATAAAGGCAGTATTTAGCTGTAAAACAAGCCAAGATACTGTTTGCAAGAAAAAGATTTCCTAGACCCAGGATTCTTCTTAAAGGGACCACACAGGAAACTTCTTTCACAACCACTCACCTGGGGCTTCAGGGGATGGGGAGACAGAAGAGGACTGGAGTAGCAGGAAGAGAGTGTAATCTAGGAGGAATAGGCAAAAGCACTTTGAGGGACAGCCACCCTAACCCCTGGGATGAGTCACTCCCCAAATCTGAAGTGAGTATTTCTCCTGGAACCAGCAATACCAGCAAAGGGGAGCAGGACACCAGCCAAACAAGCTCCCCTGCAGCACTCAGAGCAGAGTTGCTTAGAAGGAGGGAGCCTTAAGGAAAATAGTATTGAGTGCTAGGGTCTGAGCTGCAGCTCCCCCACCCACATTGCTTAGGGCTCGCCGGAGGGTGGGCAGTGGCAGGACATGTAAGCACAGTCTTGTTGGCTGGGGTGGAAGCTGGGCCAGCCACTACAGAGGCCCAGTGTGAGCTCAGTCTCACCTGGAGGGGGAAGAAGGGACGAACAAAAACATTTGGCCAGCTGCAACCTGCCTGTAATCCTGCCTACAATCCCGCCCATGTGGGAAAGTTGAAAGCCTGCAGCAGCAGGACCACAGCTCTGCCCAGCCTGCAGAGCCCAGGCTTACAGCCAGCATGTGAGCACAGCTCCAACCATGGGGGCAGAGTGAAAGCCCAGGAACAGACAGAAACTCGTGGCTGAGCATAGGTGTGCAGCCCAACTCAGAACGCGGAGCTGGAGCTTGTAGTAGAAGGAGCGAGTGCAGCTCCGCATGCAGGGGTGGGTTAAAATCTCGAGAATAGGCAGAGACCCATGGCTAAGCAAAAATGCTTACCCCTGCCTGTGTTGCCCTGGCTTGTGAGACCAGGCAGGGTGCACAACCCCACCCACACAGGAGAGGAGAAGGCTGAGGCTTGTAGACCTGGGCACGTGAGCACAGCCTAACCCATGGAACAGAGGTGAAAACTGCAGTGATAGCTGCAGCCGGCTGGCGCCAGCCACACCCATACCCAAAAGCTCGAGGCAGCGGCAGAAGGGGTGGCAGGCCTGCAGACAGTCACACCAAGGAAACACAGAGGCCACACCCATTGGACTCCAGTGGCCACATCCTACTTATACACAGACAAAATAGGAAGGCAGAGAAGTGCAACCCAATTGAATCAAGAGAAATCCCCAGAAAAGGACTTAACTGAGTAAGATATAACCAAATTACCAGATGCAGAGTTTAAAATAATGATTGTTAGGATACTCAAAGGTCTTAGAACAACAATAAATAGTAATAAACAACTAAATAAAGAGATTGCAAGTATAAAAAAGAAAATTGGAATAATAAAAAAGAATCAGTCAGAAATGACAAATACAATATTAGAAATGAAGACCAAAATGGAAGAAATTATAAAAAGGATAAATGAAGCTGAGGATTGAATCAGTGAGTTAGAGGACAAGATAAACAAAAGCATGGAGGCAGAGCCGAAAAAAGAAATGAAGCTCAAAAAGTCTGAGGAAATTCTAAGAGAGCTCTGTGACAACATGAAGAGAAGTAACATCTGCATCATAGGGATTCCTGAAGAAGAAGAGAAAGAACAAGGGATAGAAACTTTGATCAATCAAATCATAGCTGAAAACTTTCATAATTGATACAGGGAAAAGGTATACAAGTTCAAGAAGCACAGAGAATTCCATTAAAAAGAAACCCAAAGAAATCTACAGCAAGACACATCATAATTAAAATACCAAAGCTAAATGATAAAGAGAAAATATTAAAAGCAGCTAGACAAAAAAAGGCTATCACCTACAAAGGAGCCCGCATAAGGATGACATCAGACTTCTCAATAGAAACACTTGATGCCAGAAGGGAATGGCAAGAAATATTCAAAGTAATGCAGAACAAGAGCCTACAACCAAGACTACTTTATCCAGCAAGGTTATCGTTTAAAATTGAAAGAGAAATAAAAAACTTCTCAGACAAAAAAAAAAAAAAAAAAACAACTCAAGGAATTCATTACAGCCAAACCAATGCTCCAAAAAAAATGTTAAGGGGCCTGTTGTAAACAGATCAAATAGGGAAAAGTATATAGCAAAAGAGGAATACAGCTTTAAAGAATAAAATGGCACCCTGGCTGGTTGACTCAGTAGTAGAAAGTCGACCTGGTGTTCGATTCCCGGCCAGGGCACACAGAAGCGCCCACCTGCTTCTCTCCCCCTCCCCCTCTCCTTCTTCTCTGTTTCTCTGTTCCCCTCCCGCAGTCAAGGCTCCATTGGAGCAAAGTTGGCCTGGGTGCTGAGGATGGCTCTGTGGCCTCGGCCTCAGGTGCTAGAATGGTTCTGGTTGCAACAGAGCGATACCCCGGATGGGCAGAGCATCGCCTCCTGGTGGGCATGCCGGGTAGACCCTGGTTGGGTGCATGCGGGAGTTTGTCTGGCTGACTCCTCATTTCCAACTTCAGAAGAATACAGAAAAAAAAAGAATAAAATGGCAATAAACAACTACATATCAATAATAACCTTAAATGTAAATGAATTAAATGATCCACTCAAAAGACATAGAGTAGCTGCGTGGATAATAAAATAGAACCTGTACATATGCTGTCTACAAGAGACACACCTTAAAACAAAAGATGCACATAGACTGAAGGCAATAGGATGGAAAAAATATTTCATGCAAATGGTAATGAAAAAAATGCTGGGCTAGCAATACTTATACCAGACAAAATGGACTTTAAAACAAAGGCTATAGTAAGAGATAAAGAAGGTCACTACATAATTATAAAGGGAGAAATCCAACAGGAAGATATAATCATTATAAATATCTATGCACCTAATATAGGAGCACCTAAATATATAAAGCAGACTTTGATGGATATAAAGGGCAAGATCAACAGCAATACTATAATAATAGGAGATTTCAATACCCCACTAACATCACTAGACAGATCTTCAAGAAAGAAAATAAAGAAGGAAACAGCAGACTCAAAGGACACACTAGATCAACTCAATTTAATAGATATTTTCAGAACCTTTCACCTTAAAACAGCAAAATATACATTCTTTTCAAGTGCTCTTGGTACATTCTCTAGGGAAAACCACATGTTAGGGCACAAAAGCGGTCTCAACAAATATAAGAAGATTGAAATCATATCAAGCATTTTCTCAGATCACAATGGTATGAAACTAGAAATGAACCACAACAGAAAAGCTCAAAATTCTCAAACATATGGAAACTAAATAGCATGTTATTAAATAACAAATAGGTTAACAATGAGATCAAAGAAGAAATAAAAAAAATTCCTAGAAAGGAATGATAATGACCATATATCAACTCAAAATTTATGGGACACAGCAAAAGTAGTCCTGAGAAGGAAGTTTATAGCATAACAAGCATACCTTAAGAAGCTGGAAATAGCTCAAATAAACAACTTAACCTTGCATCTAAAAGAACTAGATAAAGAAAAGCAAGAAAAGTACAGAGATAGTAGAAGAAAGAAAATAATAAATATTAGAGTGGAAATAAATGATATAGAGGTTAAAGAAACAATATAGGGGATCAATGAAACAAGTAGTTGTTTCTTTGAAAAGGTAAACAATATCGATGAACCTTAACCAGACACACCAAAAAAAAAAAAAAAAGAGAGAGAGAGAGGACTCAAATAAATAAAATTAGAAATGAGAATGGAGAAATAACTGACATAACAGAAATACAAATGATTGTAAAAAAATACTATGAAGATCTGTATGCCCAAAGGTTAGATAACCTAGATGAAATGGATAAATTTCTTGAAACATATAATCTTTTAAAAATCCATCAGGAAGAATCAGAAAACCTAAACAGACCGATTACAACAAATGTGATTGAAACAGTTATTAAAAAACTCCCAACAAACAAAAGCCCTGGGCCCGATGGTTTCACAAGTGAATTCTACCAAATATTCAAAGAAGAACTAACTCCTATTCTTCTCAAGCTATTTTAAACAATTCAAGAGGAAGGAAGACTTCCAAGCTGCTTTTATGAGGTGAGCATAATTCTAATTCCAAAACCAGGCAAAGACAACACAAAGAAAGACAATTATAGGTCAATGTCCCTGATGAATTAGATGCTAAAATCCTCAACAAAATATTAGCAAACCAGATCTAGCAATATATGAAAAAAATCATACACCATGATCAATGGGATTTATTCTGGGGAGGCAAGACTGGTACACTATTCACAAATCAATCAAAGTGATTCATCACATAAACAAAAGGAAGTGGAAAAACCACATAATAATTTTAATATATTCAGAAAAAACATTTGATAAAATCCAGCACCCATTCATGATCAAAATACTCAGCAAAGTGGGACTACAGTGAACATACCTTAACATGATAAAGGCCATCTATGACAGACCCACAGCCAACATCATACTCAATGGGCAAAAATTAAAAGCAATCCCCTTAAGATTAGGAAAAAGGCAGGGGTGCCCCTTTCACCACTCTTATTCAACATAGTCCTGGAAGTCTTAGCCACAGCAATCAGACAAAAAGAAGAAATAAAGCATCCAAATTGAAAAAGAAGAAGTAAAACTATCATTATTTGCAGATGATTTTATATTATATATAGAAAACCCTAAAGTCTCAGTCAAAAACTATTGGACCTCATAAATAAATTCAACAAGGTGGCAGAATATAAAATTAATACTCAGAAATCAGAGGCATTTTTATACACAAACAATGAACTGTCAGAAAAAGAAATTAAGGAAACAATCACCTTTACTATTGCAACCAATAAAATAAAGTTCCTAGGAGTAAATTTAACAAAGGATATTATTAAAAACTTGTACTTGAGGCCCTGGCCAGTTGGCTCAGTGGTAGAGCGTTGACCTGGCGTGCAGAAGTCCGGGTTCGATTCCCGGCCAGGGCACACAGGAGAAGTGCCCATCTGCTTCTCCACCCCTCCCCCTCTCCTTCCTATCTGTCTCTCTCTTCCCCTCCCGCAGCTGAGGGTCCATTGGCGCAAAGATGGCCTGGGCACTGGGGATGGCTCCTTGGCCTCTGCCACAGGCGCTAGAGTAGTTCTGGTTGCGGCAGAGCGACGCCCCGGAGGGGCAGAGCATCACCCCCTGGTGGGCAGATCGTCACCCCCTGGTGGGCGTGCCAGGTGGATCCCAGTTGGGCGCATGCAGGAGTCTGTCTGACTGTCTCTCCCCGTTTCCAGCTTCAGAAAAATACAAAAAAACAAAACAAAAAGAAACTTGTACTTGAAAAATTATGACACATTGATAAAAGTAATCAAGGAAAATACAAACAAGTGGAAGCATATACCATGCTCAGGGTTAGGAAGAATAAGCATCATTAAAATGTCTATATTACCCAAAGCAATTTATAAATTCAATGCAATATCAATAAAAATACCAATGATATACTTCATCGATATAGAACACATATTCCAAAAATTTATATGGAATTGAAACAGAACACGAATAGCCTCAGCAATCTTGAAAAGGAAGAATATAGTGGGAGACATCATACTTCCTGATATCAAGTTATACTTCAAGGCCATTGTACTCAAAACAGCTTGGTACTGGAATAAGAATGGGCATATAGATCAATGGAACAGAACAGAGAACCCAGAAATAAACCCACACCTTTATGGACAACTGATATTTGACACAGGAGGTAAGAGCATACAATGAAGTAAGACAGCCTCTTTAACAAATGGTGTTCGGAAAATTGGACAGCTACCCTCAAAAAAGTGCAACTAGACCACCAACTTACACCATTCACAGAAATAAACTCAAAATGAATAAAAGACTTAAATGTAAGCCGAGAACCCTAAGCATCTTAGAAGAAAACATAGGAAGTAAGCTCTCTGACATCTCTAGCAGCAATGTATTTGCTGATTTATCTCTATGGGCAAGGGAAATAAATGACAGCATAAACTAATGGGACTATATCAAACTAAAAGGCTTTTGCACAGCTAAAGACAATAAGAACAGAATAAAAAGACAAACCACACAATGGGAGAACATATTCAACAATAAGTCTGATAAAGGGTTAATAACCAAAATTTATAAAGACTTGTAAAACTCAACACCAGGAAGATAAACAATCCAATCAAAAAATGGGCTAAAGAAATGAATAGATACTTCTCCAAAGAGAACATACAGATGGCCAATAGGCATATGAAAAACTGCTCAACATCACTAATCATTGGAGAAATGCAAATTAAAACCACAATGAGATACCACCTCACACCAGTCAGAATGGCGCTCATCAGGAAAACAACACAGAATAAGTACTGGAGAGGATGTGGAGAGAAGGGAACCATCCTGCACTGCTGGTGGGAATGCAGACTGGTGCAGCCACTGTGGAAAACAGTATGGAGATTTCTCAAAATATTAAAAATTGAACTGCCTTTTGACCCAGCTATCCCACTTTTAAAAATATACCCCAAGAACACCATAGCACTCTTTTAAAAGGAGAAATGCTCCTCCATGTTTATGGCAGCATTGTTCACAACAGCAAAGATCTGGAAACAGCCCAAGTGTTCATCAGTGGATGAGTAGATTAAAAAGCAGTGGTACATATACACAATGGAATACTATGGGGCCATGAAAAAGAAGGAAATTTTACCTTTTGCTACAACATGAATGAACATGGAAACTATTATGTTAAGTGAAATAAGCCAGGCAGAGTAAGAAAAATATCATATGACCTCACTCATTTGAGGAATCCAATGAACAATGTGAACTGAGGAACAGAATTGAGACAGAGGAGAGATCAAAGGGACCAGAGGAAAAGAGGATAGAGGGAAAGGGAATGATAGGATCAATAAACCTGAAGGGAAGTGAGGAGGGTGCTAAGGAAAGGGGGCAAGGGAGATGTTGAGGGGAATATGGGGCGGGGTGTTGCATTCTAGGCAACACTAGAATCTGTAAACACAATAAATTAAAATCAGTAAATAAAAAAATAACAATTTGTGAGTTATTAAATATAATATTTCCTAGAGTTCATAAAAGCTGGAATATCATTTGCAGACTAATCCATCAGGGTGAAGAATCCTCAGTAATTCTTTGGGAAGCATTCAGTGAAGACCCCAAGAGGTTATGCCTTAGTAATAGGGCTAAATTATCTCTGGAGTAAAAGAACTCAGAACCTTCCCTAAAAGGGCTTAAAAACAAGACTGAGAGCAATCAAACTTATCTGCAACTTAACTGTCAGCCAAAATACTCTTTGAAGAAAGATAAGAAAATCCAACATTCAACAATGTAACAATCACAATTCTCAACATTCAGTTATAAATCATTACACATGACAAGCAGAAATAGGTGACTCAGAACCAGGAGAAACTGTTTAAAAGAGAATATAAGCATAGTCAGGTGAAAAGTCAAAAATATAAAAAATAGAACCCAAGCAACTTCACACGCATATTTTAATTTGATCTTTACATCAATAAATTAAATTATAGCATAGTATTATTAACCTCATTTTATAGATAAGAAACTGAGCTACAGATGTAAATGAATTGCCAAAATGACAGGAACCCAATAGTTTTTAAGAATCAAACTAGAACCTAAATCAATAGATGGTGGCATGGACCTCAGTTTTAAAAGGCTGCTATGGATGGTAGTGGATCATAATAATTCTTCCTAAATCAGTCAGTCATAGGGTAAAAATACCAAGGAAAACTGAAAGTGTAATTGCATGCCTCTGTGGTGCATGTGTATGTGTTGTTGTTTGTGTTTATATACCTGTGTGTACATGCATTGTAACTGTGTTCTGTAAATTATATAATTTGACACAATAATTTCTCTTATTATCATAAAGTACATTTATTAAAGCTATGCTCAAACCTCAGCAATGTTACTTTATAGAGATTACTTTTCTGATGCAACTAGGACTAACTTCCTCAATTCTAAAGACAGGGCTCTAAAACATTGCTCTGAAAACAAAACTGAAGAAAAAAAGCAGCAGGGATTTATAACCAACAGCAGCTTTTATGTCTAAAGGTCAATATAAGTCAAGGAAAAGTTTAAAAATTGAACCTACATAATTACTACTGGTAATTTTTGAAAAGTCAACATGTCTTGAAAATTTCTGTATAACTCTTAGAGTAAGAAAGTTGACTAGCAGGTGTGTCTTCTAAGGGTTATTGTAATTCAAATGCTTCAGAGTAGGTAAATATTCTTGATCAATGTTTGTTAATATCTTTGAGTGTTTTATCCTTTGATAGGAATGTAAATTTTGGAGTATCAAAATGCTTTCTTTTCATGCGATACTCTGAAATATTTAGGATCTACATTCTTGAGTTACATTTAGAATAGTATTAAAATGCTGTCTTTTTATGCTGCACTCTACAAAGTTTAAGACTTACTGTTTATTGTTGAATTCTATTCCATTTAAAACACAGAAATGAAATTGGCCAGGTGTGCCAAGCTAATATAAAGACCTCACTAATTTGAACACAGGATAAGTGTAAATCTGTGTTTCCTTATAAATGTGCTTTAAAAGACATATGTGTGTATAATTATCTATAATCTATGTAATAATTACATAAATAAGATAACATATACATTTATTTATTTCTGTATATGAAATATATTTGAGGAAAATTTCATATATTTTTTCTTTAAGATTCTCAATACCTATTACCATTTTGAAGGTTCTACAAAATTGTGCGGTGTTGTTATACATTGACAAACTTCTCATATCTTATAATATGATTCTGAAAAATAACTATTAATATCCCACAGAGTTACCATTCTCTAGAGCCCTTTTTGAAAAACATTGTTAAAGATGCTTACTTTAAAGTTTTGGTACTGAAATAAGACTTCTGGGTACAGCCCAAGTTTATAACTTATTGATTATATAATCTTGCTCTAAATTAGTTTTTTGTTACAAAAAAGAATGATAAGAGTATCTACCTTAATTATTTGTGTGAAAGTTTAAATTATAATCTTCATTTCATCCACTATGTAGCACATAGTAAATAATAAATATTAGCAATATTGGCTAATATATAAATATTAGCAATATTGGCTAATATATAATATAATGATATGGTTATGAAGACTAGTTAAAAACAATGGGTTGCTAGTGTAAGAGAATGTTAAAAAAAATCATTCAAATGTTCAAAAGAAGGTATATGGGTTATTTTCATTCATTTGATTTTCTTCACATCTAAACTGTAATCACACACATCCCAAAGTGGTATCTCTCCCAGTTCCAAGAAGACCTCTCCTAGCTCCTGAGGAAAGTAGAGGCGATTTCTCTGTTAAGTGAAGCCAGGAAATCCATACCTGGACCATGGTGGAACTTTTTTTCTATTAATTTTGGGATTTAGCTTGTACTTTCTTTGTCACTGATCTTAATATGTCCATGTAATTCTGGCTGACAAAAGACTGTGTTTGTAAGAATCATTTTTCAGCCAATTGTCTGTACCTCAGAACTCAAATGGTGACTGAATGATATTAAATGTAGTTGCTCATGCTGAAAGCAAGTACAGGTTGTCTGCAAACTGTAATGTAAAACACCATGCAGATCTTCTCTATGTAATCTTGCATCACTGTATGCTTTTGTGAATACTTATTTAGTTAGGTTGATAGACCACTAAGGAAGAGTGATGACATGGAATCAGGATATTACCTCTTTCTACACCATTGTGTGAACAGTGATAAGCTGTCTATATGCAATGGCTTAAAAACAGCCATAGCCCACATTAAAAATGACTTTTACATTTAAGTCTAGTACAAGCAGTTGTTCACACATACACACACAATAATTTGTACAGGCACATGAATGAAACAAAAATTTCATAATGTAAGACTTCTTTTATAATGTGTAAAGAATTCTGTCTACTGCGATTCTTTCTCTTTTATTCTATTTAGTTTTTAAATTTTTTATTTACTGATTGATTTGAAAGAGAGAGAGAGAGAGAGAGAGAGAGAGAGAGAGAGAGAGTGTGTGTGAAAGAAACAGAGAGGGAGAGAGAAACATCAATTTGTTGTTCTACTGTTCTACTTATTTACATATTCATTGCTTGATTCTTTTATGTGCCTTCACCGAGGATTGAACCCACAACTTTGGCATATCAGGACAATACTTTAAATCAGTGGTCCCCAACCTTTTTTGGGCCATGGACTGGCTTAATGTCAGAAAATATTTTCATGGACCGGCCTTTAGGGTGGGATGGATAAATGTATCATGTGACCGAGACAAGCATCAAGAGTGAGTCTTAGATGGATGTAACAGAGGGGATATGGTCATTTTAAAAAAATAAAACATCGTTCAGACTTAAATATAAATAAAACAAAAATAATGTAAGTTATTTATTCTTTCTCTGTGGAGCAGTGCCAAATGGCCCATGGATCAGTACCAGTCTGCAGTCCCGGGGTTGGGGACCACTGCTCTAAACAACTGAGCAAGCCAGCCAAGGCCTATTCCATTCCATTTTTTGATGCATGTTATGGAAGACTAAAATAATTATATATATTCCCAGAGAATTAGAGAGTACCAAAGGTACATAAAATACCATATTATTCTCCTCTCTTCCTCAATATTTTTTCATTCTTGTATAAAATCTCCTACATGTGATTTGCTTTGGTATTGATCTTCCCAAACAAAATGCCCAGATATTGCACTGAGACTGCAGAAATAAAATTCAGACAACTAAAGTAGATTAAAAAAAGAGAAATGATAGGCACCAGGGTCATAGTTTTCCAAATTCTTGATGCTGCCATCTAATTTTATTTGCAATTAACACTATGATAGCCACCAGATATCTCCCACCCTGATTACACCAATTATAAATTTGTTTTTATAATGAATGGTCACATGTAAACATGATGCATGAAAGATACACTTCCTGTGCTGTTCTCCACAGACAGTTGGGAAGGAAAAGTCTGATTCTTTATACAGAGTCACTTTGTTGTTAGTATATATGGTCTATAGTTTCCAGACAGAGTGTCACCCCAGAAGTTGGCAACAAGGTACAGGAAAATATCAGCCTTTGCTACTGAAATTAAATGAACTTCACTGCCTAGAGTAGGCCATCCTCTAGTCTAAAATCCAAATGGCTTTGTATGTGAGCTTACTGATGATAGGACAACAACAATATCATCCTAATTCTAAGGGAAAATGTAACTTTAATGTTAGAAAATACTAGAGGCATAGCAGAAGGCAATGGAGAAAGATAATGACTGAAAAAGTTCTAATGTCTTGAGCAGAACTTCAGCAGCAACATAAATGGAATGATACTCTTTTATATTTTTTCAGGGTAGCTAAGAAAAGCCTATACCTTAACCTGATGACATTTCTCGTTAAACTAATCTGTCTTTGTTCTGAGTTTTGCATCCTAAAAGAACAGTTTTCAATGTGGATGGTTTCTAACCCAGCACATTCTAACTCCTTGACAGTTCTTTATCAGTGTAAATTACTGTAATAGAATACTGGCTGATAAAGTGAAGACCACAGCCTTTAACGAGGGTAAGAAACTTTAAAAGCATTTCAACTCCTTTCTTTTACAGATCTGAAAATTAAGAACTAGAAGGTGACATGATTTTCCAAAACCATGGATTAAAATGAATTCAGCAAGGTGGCAGGATATAAAATTAGTACTCAGAAATCAGAGGCATTTTTATACACCAACAATAAATTGTCAGAAAGAGAAATTAAGGAAACAATTCCATTCACTATTGCAACCAAAACAATAAAGTACCTAGAAGTAAATTTAACCTAGGAGATTAAAGACTTGTACTCAAAAAATTATGAAACGAAGCCCTGGCTGGTTTGCTCAGTGGTAGAGCATCAGCCTGGCATGCAGAGGTCCTAGGTTCGATTCCCGGCCAGGGCACACAGGGGAGGCGCCCATCTGCCTCTCCACCCCTCCCCCTCTCCTTCCTATCTGTCTCTCTCTTCCCCTCCCATAGCCAAGGCTCCATGGGAGCAAAGATGGCCTGGGCGCTGGGGATGGCTCCTTGGCCTCTGCCCCAGGCGCTAGAGTGGCTCTGGTCGCGGCAGAGCGACACCCTGGAGGGGCAGAGCATCGCCCCCTGGTGGGCAGAGTGTTGCCCCCTGGTGGGCGTGCCGGGTGGATCCCGGTTGGGCGCATGTGGGAGTCTGTCTGACTGTCTCTCCCCGTTTCTAGCTTCAGAAAAATACAAAAAAAAAAAATTATGAAACGATAAAAGTAATCAAGGAAAATACAAACAAGTGGAAGCATATACCATGCTCAGAGTTAGGAACAATAAGCATCATTAAAATGTCTATATTACCCAAAGCAATTTATAAATTCAATGCAATATCAATAAAAATACCAATGACATATTTCATCGATATAGAACACATATTCCAAAAATTTATATGGAACTGAAACAGAACACGAATAGCCTCAGCAATCTTGAAAAGGAAGAATAAAGTGGGAGACATCATACTTCCTGATATCAAGTTATAGTACAAGGCCATTGTACTCAAAATATCTTGGTACTGGCATAAGAACGGGCGTATAGATCAATGGAACAGAACAGAGAACCCAGAAATAAACCCACACATTTATGGACAACTGGTATTTGACAAAGAAGGTAAGAACATACAATGGAGTAAAGACAGTCTCTTTAACAAATGGTGTTGGGAAAATTGCACAGCTACCTGCAAAAAAGTGAAACTAGACCACCAACTTACACCATTCACAGAAATAAACTGAAAATGAATAAAAGACTTAAATGTAAGGTGAGAAACCATAAGCATCTTAGAAGAAAACATAGGAAGTAAGCTCTCTAACACCTCTCACAGCAATTTATTTGCTGATTTATCTTCATGGGCAAGGGAAATAAAAGACAGTATAAACAAATGAGACTGTATCAAACTAAAAAGCTTTTGGACAGCTAAAGACAATAAGAACAGAATAAAAGACAAACCACACAATGGGAGAACATATTCAACAATACGTCTGATAAAGGGTTAATAACCAAAATTTATAAAGAACTTGTAAATCTCAATACCAGGAAGATAAACAATCCAATCAAAAAATGGGCTAAAGAAATGAATAGACACTTCTCCAAAGAGGACATACAGATGGCCAATACGCATTTGAAAAATGGCTCAACATCACTAATCATTGGAGAAATGCAATGAGATACCACCTCACACCAGTCAGAATGGTGCTCATCAGCAAAACAACGCAGAATAAGTGCTGGAGAGGATATGGAGAAAGGGAACCGTCCTGCACTGCTGGTGGGAATGCAGACTGGTAAAGCCACTGTGGAAAACAGTATGGAGATTCCTCAAAATATTAAAAATTGAACTGCCTTTTGACCCAGCTATCCCACTTTTTAAACTATATCCCAAGAACACCACAGCACTCTTTCAAAAGGAGAAATGCTGCCCCATGTTTATGGCAGCATTGTTCACAATAGCAAAGATCTGGAAACAGCCCAAGTGTCCATCAGTGGATGAGTAGATTAAAAATCAGTGGTACATATACACAATGGAATACTATGAGGCCATGAAAAAGAAGGAAATTTTACCTTTTGCTACAACATGAATGAACATGGAAACTATTATGTTAAGTGAAATAAGCCAGGCAGAGTAAGAAAAATATCATATGACCTCACTCATTTGAGGAATCCAATAAACAATGTGAACTGAGGAACAGAATTGAGACAGAGGAGAGATAAAAGAAACCAGAGGAAAAGAGGATAGAGGGAAAGGGAATGATAGGATGAGATAAACCTGAAGGGAAGGGGGAGGGTAGAATGGAGAGGGGGGCAAGTGAGATGTTGAGGGGAATATAGGAGAGAGAGAATGCATTTGGGGAAACATTAAAATCTATGTAAACACAATAAATTAAAATCAGTGAAAAAATTAATTTATTTTGAGATAACCTCCCCACACTAGATTACTCTAGAGCAGGGGTAGTGAACCTTTTTATACCTACTGCCCACTTTTGTATCTCTGTTAGTAGTAAAATTTTCTAACTTCCCACCAGTTCCACAGTAATGGTGACTTATAAAGTAGGGAAGGAACTTTACTTTATAAAGTTTATAAAGCAGAGTTATAACAAGTTAAAGCATATAATAATAATTACTTGCCAAGTATCAATACTTTATGTCAGATTTTTGCTAAGTTTGGCAGAATAAATCTTTATTAAACAACTTACTATAGTTAAATCTATCTTTTTATTTATACTTTGGTTGCTCTGCTACTGCCCACCATGAAAGCTGGAATGCCCACTATTGGGCAGTAGGGATCAGGTTGACCACCACTGCTCTAGAGTAAATGAAAATAATTAGCAGTTTTCCCATATTTAATTATTTAACTTTCACTGGGAAAATGTCATTTCTATAAATGAAAATTTTGTATGTTTTCCCCTTTAAAACACCACCAAAGGATAAGCAGTTAGCACAATTTAAGTAACCAAAATTTTATTTTGAGGTTGGAGAAATCTGAGTTTAACCCAGATGTTTGACATTAAAAAATCTGCATGATATACCTAAATATCTTTTTATATTTAAAATTATAGCTAACTCATTTATAAATAAATAATGAAATACATAATGAGTACCCAATTAATGTTAGTTATTATTACAATATTATTTTATTGTGTCCTATGCCTGAAATCCTTGTAAATGCCAGTCAGAGGTTAGACATCTGTCATTATTTTTGACAGAAAATTATTTACTTTAACAATTTTCAAAATATGGTCTTCAGAAAAGCAGCAACAATGTTGCCTGGGAACTTTTTAGAAAAGCAACTTTTAGATTTGCCCCAACCTTCCTGAGTCAGAAATTCTGGGGATGGAGTCCAGAAATCTGTTTTAAGGAGCCCTCCAAGGGACTCTAGCCAATGTGGGCTGGGAGCACTATTTTGCTAGATTCAAATAAGGTGGTGGTGGAGATGGGTAAAGGTGGTCAGATCATAGCAAGGAATACAATTTGAAAGCAACTTCTAACCCAAGAAGACTGGGCAGGTGTGAAAAACCAGTAGTGAGGCAAACCATCAGCCACAAGGTGGGAGAGGAATGACAAGGGGAAGAGAAACGCCTTCAGTCAGGAGGCATTCCATCTTTCTAGGTGCCTCAGCCCAGAATGGGGATAGATGGGGGGGGGGAGGTTATAAGCTCTAAGCCCAGAAGCTGCTTCACCCCAAGATACCTTCAATCCATTACGTCTATTAAAGTCCAACCTAAACAGATTCTACACAGATCAGATGTTTGGGTAAATCATTGATTTTGTCAGACTGAAGGTTTGTGGAAATAGACTTCTGTGATTTAAGAATCTAACCCTAGTAATTTTTTGCTACATTATTATAATTTTTTTTGTTTGTTTTGGATGTTATTTTCTTGGAGTATTGTTTTCCAACCTTTCACTTTGAATTTGTTTTTATCCTTGTAGCTTAGATGTGTTTCTCGTAGGCAGCATACAGCATACAAGTGGATTTTCTTTTATAATCCATTCTGCTACTGTGTCTTTTTACTGGTGAGTTCAATCCATTTATGTTTAGTGTAATTATTGACATTTGAGGGGTTCCTATTGCCATTTATATATTGTTTTTTGATATTTTCGCATCTTGTTTGATTCTTCTCTTTTATTTTTTTATCATTTTTTTTATTTGGTTGTAATCCATACTTCTTTTCTATGTTACTTTTTTTTTCAAGCCATGTACTTCTGTGTTGTTTTTTTCAGGGGTGGTTACCATAAAGTAATGGAAAACATACATATCATATTCATTGTAGTACATTATATCATGAGTGCTTCTGCATTCCATCCTCCTTTGCTACTGTTAATCTTTGTCCTCTCCCCTTTTTTGTTTCTCTGTTACAGACTACTCTTGTTCTTATTGTGATCTTAATGGAGGTTTTACTTTTAGTTTTGTTTTGTTCTTTGTGTTTGGTCATAAAACCCTCTTTAGTATTTCCTGAAGTGGGGGTTTTCTGGTGATACATTTCCTCATCTTCTCTGTATCTGTGAATGTTTTTATTTCTCCTTCATATTTGAAGGATAGCTTTGATGGGTATAGTATTCTTGGCTGGAAGTTCCTCTCTCTCAGAACTTTAAATATTGGGGTTCACTCTCTTCTAGCTTGTAGAGTTTCTGCTGAGAAATCTTTTGATAATCTAATGGGCCTTCTTTTATATGTTGTATTCTTCTTTTCCTGGATGCCTTGAAAATTTTTTCTTTGGTTTGTGCCAATTTCATTATGATATGCCTTGAAATAGGTTTGATAGGGTTAAGATAACTTGGTGCTCTGTTGGCTTCTGAATTTGAGGATTTAGTTCTTTCCACAGGCTTAGGAAGTTCTTGTCTATTATTTGTTTGAACATATTCTCCATTCCATTTTCTCTCTCTTCTCCTCCTGATATAACCATTATTTTTATGTTGTTCTTTCTGATGGAGTCAGACAATTCCTGTAGGCTATCTCTTTTTTTTTAAAATTTGTGAGTCTGTCTCTTCTCTCTGTAGTACCTATAGTTGCCTGTCTTCTATGTCACTAATTCTCTCCTATATCTGGCCTGTTTTAATGGCTAAGCTTGTTACCTCATGTTTTAGTTCATAAATTGAGTTTTTATCTCTGTTTGATTTCTTTTCATAGTTTCAATTTTCTTGGTGAAGTATTCTTTCTGTTCATTGAATTGTTTTTTGAGCTCTATAAGTTGCCTTTCTGTGCTTTCTTGTATATTCCTAAATATTTTTAGGACTCCAATTTTAAATTCTCTGTCATTTAACTCCAAGGTTTGTAAGCTATTAAAATTTTTTCTATAAATTTTTTCTCATCTATCTGAGCTACATCATTGTCTTTTATATTCATAATATTTGATTTATTTTTCTTTAATAGCATTTGAGAGTGGTATTGTTAATAACACTAATAAGAGTTGATAAAAAAATTTTTTTGAGAAGTTACAGTAAAAAACTAAAAATTATATTGTGCTGAGTGGAACAAAAATATGTAGAATGGAGGGCCTGGGTTGAGAGAAAGTGAGAAAGAGGCCAAAAATGAAGCAAAAACCCACAAAATGCCACAAGGAAGAAATTTGGCATAAGAATAAAATAATTTTTTTGTAAATGATGGTTGAATGAGAGAAATAGTGTAAGAGAAAAGAAAAAAGAGAAAAAAGAAAAAATACAATAAAAAATAAAAATCCTATTGTACTAAGTGTCACAAAACCTATACAATGAAGAGTTGGAGTTGGGGGAAATACTAAAGAGATAAAAAGCAAAGTAAAAAGCACACAAAATGCCACAAAAAAGAAATTTGAATCCAGAATAAAATAATTTCTTTTTGGGTGAGATTTGAATGAGTGTAAAAGTGAAAGAGAAAAAAAGAAACAAAAAGAGAGGACAAATAACAGCTGATGCCAACCCAATAAGATTTAGATATAACACAACTGAAAACTGGAGGCAGACAAAACCAAGCCTAGACTCAACCAGCTCTATAAACAACACACCCAAACACACAGACATACTGAGAAGACAGAGAAGTGCAATCCAAATGAAGCAACAAGAGAAACCTCCAGTAAATGAACTAAGGATATGGAAATAAGCAAACTTCTGGATACAGAATTTAAAATAATGATTGTAAGGATGCTTAGGGATCTTATAACAACAATGGATGGTCATTACAAACACCTAAATACAGAAATACCATGTATAAAGAAGGACATTAAAATATTAAAAAAGAATCAGAGATGACAAATACAATATAAGAAATGAAGACTATAATGGAAGGAATTAAAAACAGAATGGATGAAGCTGAGGATTGAATCAGCGAGTTGGAGGACAAGTTGAACAAAGGCACAGAAACCGAGCAGAAAAAAGAAAAGAGACTCAAAAAGTCTGAGGAAACTTGTAGAGAGCTCTGTGACAACATGAATAGAAAAAACAACTGCATGATAGGGGTTCCTGAAATAGAAAAGTACAAGGGATAGAGACTTTGCTCAATCATATTATAGCTGAAAACTTCCCTAAATTAATGCAGGAAAACATCTCACAAGTTCAAGAAGCACAGAGAACTCCATTAAAGAGAAACCTAAAGAAATCTACACCAAGACACATCATAATTAAAATACCAAAGCTGTGATAAAGAGAAAATACTAAAAGCTGCTAGAGACAAAAAGGTTATTACCTACAAAGGAGCCCCCATAAAGATGACATCCAACTTCTCAACAGAAACACTTGTGGCCAGAAGGGAATGGCAAAAAATGTTCAAAATAATGCGAACAAGAACCTACAACCATGACTACTTTATCCAGCAAGACTATCATTTAAAATTGAAGAAGAGATAAAAAGCTTCCCAGACCAAATAAACCCAAGAAATTTATTACAACCAAACCAATGCTGCAGGAAATGTTAAGGGACCTGTTGTAAACAGATCAAAGTAGGAAAAGAATAGAGCAAAAGAGGAATACAGTTGTAAAGAATAAAATGGCAATAAACAACTACATATCAATAATAACCTTAAATGTAAATGAATTAAATGATCCACTCAAAACACATAGGGTAGCTGCATGGATAAGAAAACAGGACCCATACACATGCTGTCTACAAGAGACACACCATAAAACAAAAGATGAACATAGACTGAGGGTAAAAGGATGAAAAAAATATTTCATGCAAATGGAAACAAAAAAAAAGCTGGGGTAGCAATACTTATATCAGACAAAATGGACTTTAAAACAAAGGCTATAGTAAGAGATAAAGAAGGTCACTACATAACAATAAAGGGAGTAATCCAACAGGAAGATATAACTATTATAAATATCTATGCACCTAATATAGGAGGACCTAAATATATAAAGCAGATTTTGATAGATATAAAGGGTGAGATCAACAGCAATACTATAATAGGAGATTTCAATACCCCACTAACATCAGTAGAAACATCCTCAAGAAAGAAAATTAAGAAAATTAACAAAGAAACAGCAGACTTAAAGGACACACTAGATCAACTCGATTTAATAGATATCTTCAGAACTTTCACCCTAAAGCAGCAGAATATACATTCTTTTCAAGTGCTCATGGTACATTCTCTAGGATAGACCACATGTTAGGGCACAAAAATGGTCCCAACAAATTTAAGAAGATTGCAATCATATCAAGCACTTTCTCTGATCACAATGGCATGAAACTAAAAATAAATCACAACAGAAAAACTGAAATTCTCAAACACATGGAAACTAAATAGCAGGTTGTTAAATAATGAATGGATTAACAATGATATGAAATAAGAAATAAAAAATTTCCTAGAAACGAATGACAATGTGCATACAACAACTCAAAATTTATGGAACACAGCAAAAGCAGTACTGAGAGGATAGTTCACAGCACTACAGGCACACGGTAAGAAGCTAGAAAAAACTCAAGTAAACAACTTAACCATGCACCTAAGAGAACTAGAAAAAGAACAGCAAGTAAAGCCCAAATGTAGTAGAAGGAAGGAAATAATAAAGATCAGAGCAGAAATAAATGACATAGAGACTAAAAAAACAATACAGAGAATCAATGAAACCAGGAACTGGTTCTTTGAAAAGGTAAACAAGATTGATGAACGTTTAATTAGACTCATCAAGAAAAAAAGAAAGAGGACTCAAATAATTAAAATTAGAAATGAGAGTGGAGAAATAACCACTGACACAACAGAAATACAAAATCTTGTAAGAAAATACTATGAAGAACTGTATGCCAAAGGACTAAACAACCTAGATGAAATGAACAAATTCCTTAACACATACAATTTTCAAAAAATTAATCTGGAAGAATCAGAAAACCTAAACAGACTGATTACAATAAATGAGATCAAAACAGTTATCAAAAAAGTTCCAACAAATAAAAGTCCTGGGCCTGATGGCTTTACAAGTGAATTCTATAAAATATTCAAAGAAGAACTAACTCCTATTCTTCTCAAGGTATTTCAAAAAATTCAAGAGGAAGGAAGACTTATAAGCTCTTTTTATGAGGCAAGCATAATTCTGATTCCAAAACCAGGCAAAGACAACACAAAGAAAGAAAATTATAAGCCAATATTCCTGATGAATATAGATGCTAAAACCCTCAACAAAATATTAGCAAACTGGATCCAACAATATATGAAAAAAATCATATACCATGAGCAAGTGGGATTTATTCTGGGGAGGCAAGACTGGTACAATATTCACAAATCAGTTAATGTGATTCATCACATAAACAGAAGGAAGGAGAAAAACCACATGATAATTTTAATAGATGCAGAAAAAGCATTTGATAAAATCCAGCACCCATTCATGATCAAAACTCTCAGCAAAGTGGGAATACAGGGAACATACCTTAACATGATAAAGGACATCTATGACAATCCCACAGCCAACATCATACTCAATGGGCAAAAATAAAAAGCAATCCTCTTATGATCAGGAACAAGGCAGGGGTGCTCCCTTTCACCACTCTTATTCAACAGAGTCCTGGAAGTCCTAGCCACAGCAATCAGACAAGAAGAAGAAATAAAAGGCATTCAAATTGGAAAAGAAGAAGTAAAACTATCATTATTTTCAGATGATTTGATATTGTCTATAAAAACCCTAAAGTCACAGTCAAAAAACTACTGGACCTGATAAATAAATTCAGCAAAGTGGCAGGATATAAAATTAGTACTCAAAAGTCAGAGGCATTTTTATACACCTACAATGAACTCTCTGTCAGAAAGAGAAATTAAGGAGATAATTTCCTTCATTATTGCAACCAAAAAATAAAGTACCTAGGAGTAAATTTAACCAAGGATATTAAAGACTTGTCCTCGGAAAATTATAAAACATTGATAATAGAAATCAAGGAAGATACAAACAAGTGGAAGCATATACTGTGCTCATGGTTTGGAATAATAAACATAATTAAAATGTCTATATTACCCAAAGTAATTTATAAATTCAATGCAATACCAATTAAAATACCAATGACATACTTTAAAGATAGAGAACACATATTTTAAAAATTTATATGGAAACAAAAAAGAACACAAATAGCCTCAGCAATCTTGAAAAGGAAGAATAAAGCAGGAGGTATCACACTTCCTGATATCAAGTTATATTACAAGGCCATTGTACTTAAAACAGCATTGTACTGGCATAAGAACAGGCATATAGATCACTGGAATAGAACAGAGAACCCAGAAATAAACGCACAGCTTTATGGACAACTGATATTTGATAAAGGAGTTAAGAGCATACAATAAAGTAAAGACAGCCTCTTCAATAAATGATGTTTGGAAAATTGGACAGCTACCTGCAAAACAATGCAATTAGATCACTAACTTACACATTCACAAAAATAAACTCAAAATGCATAAAAGATTTAAATGTAAGCCGTGATACCATAAGCATCTTAGAAGAAAACATAGCAAGTAAGCTCTCTGACATCTCTCACAGCAATATATTTGCTGATTTATCTCCACGGGCAAGTGAAATAAAAGACAGGATAAACAAATGGGACTATATCAAACTAAAAGGCTTTTGCACAGCTAAAAACAATAAGAACAGATTAAAAGACAAACTACATAATGGGAGAACATATTCGGCAATACATCTGACAAGGGGTTAATAATCAAAATTTATAAAGAACTTGTAAAACTCAACACCAGGAAGACAAACAATCCAATCAAAAAATGGGAAAAAGAAATGAATAGACACTTCTCCAAAGAGGACATACAGATGGCCAATACGCATATGAAGAAATGCTCAACATCACTAATCATTAGAGAAATGCAAATTAAAACCACAATGAGATATCACCTCACACCAGTCAGATTGGAACTCATCAACAAAACACCACACAATAAGTGCTGGCGAGGATGTGAATAAAAGGGAACCCTCCTGCACTGCTGGTGGGAATGCAGACTGGTGCAGCCACTGTGGAAAACAGTATGGAGATTCCTCAAAAAATTAAAAATTGAACTGCCTTTTGACCCAGGTATCTCACTTTTAGGAATATATCCTAAGAACACCATAGAACTGTTACAAAAGGAGAAATGCACCCCCATGTTTATGGCAGCATTGTTCACAATAGCAAAGATCTGGAAACAGCCCAAGTGTGCATCAGTGGATGAGTGGATTAAAAAGCTTTCATACATATATACTGTGGAATACTACTCAGCCATAAGAAATGTTGACATCGAATCATTTACAATAACATGGATGGACCTTGATAACATTATACTGAGTGAAATAAGTAAATCCGAAAAAATTTAAAACTATATGACCCCATACATAGAGAGGACAATCTGACTTTGGGTGGTGGGTATGCAACATAATTGAACGACAAGATAACCTGGACTTGTTATCTTTGAATATATGTATCCTGATTTATTGATGTCACCCCATTAAAAAAATAAAATTATATAATTAAAAAAAAAAAAAGGAAAAAAAAAAATAAGACTCAGAGACATGGACAAGAGTGTAATGGTAATGGGGGATGCGGGGAAGGAAGGAGAGAGAGGGGTGGGGGGAGTAGAGGAGCACAAAGAAAACCAGATAGAAGGTGATGGAAAACAATTTGAATTTGGGTGAGGGTAATGCAACATAAGCAAATGTCAAAATAATCGGGAAATGTTTTCTCTGAACATATGT
Organism: Saccopteryx leptura; assembly: GCF_036850995.1. NCBI lineage: Eukaryota > Metazoa > Chordata > Mammalia > Chiroptera > Emballonuridae > Saccopteryx > Saccopteryx leptura. The sequence goes on from NC_089504.1 coordinate 197,233,247, forward strand.
ACCCTGATTTATCAATGTCACTGCATTAAAATTAATAAATTAATATTAAAAAGAAATAAAAGAGAGAGAAAATAATGGAGTTAAGTGTTTTGGAATATAACACTCATTGAAAAGAAAACTGGAAAATGTGTCGCCCATGGGTAATAATGTTCAAATGTAAAGAAAAAATAAAATGGAAAGAGGATAAAATCTTCAAGGTGAAAGGAAAAAAAAGATAAAAATACAAGAAAAAATGGAAAACATTATAAGGACTATGGATTTTTTCTGGTTTTGAGAAAGTATCTTCTTTGTTTTTCTTTCTTCTCTCTCTTTTTGGCTGGTGGCACTGTATCCCAGTTTCTGTCCCCGTAGCACTCTTAGGCAGAGATTTGCTGTTGTGTTGCTATGGTGATGACATAAATTAGGCCTCATTTCTATTGGTAGGTCGAGCTTATTAGCGTTTTCAGGCTTTGACAATGGGAGAGTCCATTTTCCCAGAGCCTCTTTTCAAATCTCTCCTTCCTTAACCAGCAGCTTGGGACCCAGCTTTGAAGTTGCCCCAGTCACTGCCTGAAGAGCAAGAGGCTCTAAGAGCTACCAAATCGCCCCTCTATCCCCACTCAATGCAGGGTTTTAGGTAAGGCTTTGCCAGCCAGAGCCACCAGCGTAATCAGGCAGGGCTGGGAGCATATTGCCTTTCAGGTGTCTTTCTATGAGCCTCTGGTCATGTCTAGTTGCCTCAGCACTCCTCAGGTCTGCTCTCCAGAGGCTGTCTGCAAGCTGCCTGTGCACCCTTCCCCCCACCACTTCTGCAGTTTTCTTCCCCAGCAGTGTGCTTTGTTAGCTTGTATGGCTGGCAGAGGTGCCACACCCAGACAGGTCTGAGTGTAAGGAAGCCGGCTTTTGTGCACTTCCCAAGCACTGTTGTTAGGGAAGCCAGGATTATTCAGAAACTCTTGTCACAGCCCACACAGAGGGCCACTACTGACAGTCTCTGACTCAGCCCCTTTGTCCGGGAATGTGGGCGCCCATGCCCAAAGCGCCAGGTGGATCCACTAGCACACTGCCCAGTCTCACCAACCAGGATACCGGGAGTAAACAAGGCAACTGCTTTTCCAGCTCTGCTGGGTTCTGCCACAGGCATTAGCTCCACATGGGCTGAGCTGTGGGCACACTCTCTCATTGGCTTGAACGTATCTGCCCTAGCTCAGATTTTTCCATGTCCCCAGCCCTTTCTTTCTCTCAGTTCCAAGTGAAAGCAGCCCTTGCACAGGTCAGTGCGAAAACAAAATATTCCATTCTCCATCATATTTCCTTCAGAGTCGATTATATATTCAGCCACCTTTTCACCCAATCATACCTTTGTTTGATGTATGTGTATTTTTTATTTATTTATTTTTATTTTTTTTATTTTTCTGAAGCTGGAAACAGGGAGAGACAGTCAGACAGACTCCCGCATGCACCTGACCGGGATCCACCCAGCACGCCCACCAGGGGCGACGCTCTGCCCACCAGGGGGCGATTATCTGCCCATCCTGGGTGTCGCCATGTTGCGACCAGAGCCACTCTAGCGCCTGAGGCAGAGGCCACAGAGCCATCCCCAGCGCCCGGGCCATCTTTGCTTCAATGGAGCCTTGGCTGCGGGAGGGGAAGAGAGAGACAGAGAGGAAAGTGCGGCGGAGGGGTGGAGAAGCAAATGGGCGCTTCTCCTGTGTGCCCTGGCTGGGAATTGAACCCGGGTCCTCCGCACGCTAGGCCGACGCTCTACCGCTGAGCCAACTGGCCAGGGTGATGTATGTGTATTTTAAATGCTCCTGAGATTTTTTTTCTGTCTCTAGTTTTTGAATTTGTTGAAGTTTCAGGGAGAGGTATTGAGAGCACTGCTCACAGTGCCATTTCTCTGACACCACCCACATTCTCATGATTTCAACAGTTGTCCATAGAAAGAGACTGAGCTTTTTATCTCAGTAACAAGGGCAGAGATATGGCACTTTGGCCCAGCTCAGCCACTGAACTGGGAACAATTTTTTTTTTTTTCATTTTCGCTTGCATGAGGTTTTAGAACTTTTTCTATATATTTCTGCATTGCTGATTCCAAATCTGAATTTTTCTTTTTGGTGCATGCTCTAGTTTTATTGCAATTTTAATTTCTTTTTGTTATAGTTAATGGCATGCATTGGTTTTTAAATTGGAGTTGAAGGGCAATGACTCTTGGATTGAACATAACCACAAGGCAATTAATGTTTTACAAACATCACTTTTACATAATTGTAGTTGTCTTTAAATGTAAAAAATTATTATCTGATAAAAACATCCTATTTTTTGTTTTAAGATTGAATCATGGCTCTTCGAGTAGGCATAAATGTAAGGATAGTTCTGACACCTTCTGTTATATATGTGGCTGTTACACACTTCAATGTCAAAGGTGTAATATTTCATCATTTGTGACACGTGCATATATTACCTATTTTCAAGTTCCTCTTGGTGATCAAGACAAGAATTGTGCTCCTCAAATTGTTTGTCATAATTGTGAGGAAATGCTTCGTGACTGAACAAATGGAAAACGCAAAGGGATGCCTTTTGGTATTCCCATGGTTTTGCGTGAACCTAAGGACCACAGCAGTGACTGTTGTTTCTGTCTGATCCATACAAAGGGCATCAGCAAGAAAAAATGGCATATGATCTCATATCCTAATATTTCTTCAGCAATCTGACCTATCCCATACTCTGAGACACTCCCGGTTCCAGTCTTCAATGGTTTTATTTCTTCTAAAGATGAAGAAAGTGAACATGGTGATCAAGTGTATTTTGATAAGATGCATAAGGAAATGGTTGTAGAATCTGAAGGTTTTTTTTTTCTGTTGCCAAGTAGTCATTGACCACTCAGCAGTTTAGCCAATCCAAATTGAATGACTTAGTAAGAGATTTGAGTCAATCGAAGAAAGCAGCTGTGTTATTATCCCCCAGGCTTCAAGAAAAAAAATATACTTCACCAGTCAGCTAAAGTATCCCATTCAGGAAGCGTAAACAAATTTTTGTGGACTTTTTTTCCAAAGACAAACACTTTGTTTACTGTCATGATATCAGTAGTCTTCTCAGCCAGCTAGGTGTTACCACTTACAGTCCAACAGAATGGTGGCCATTTCTTGACAGCTCTAAATGGAATCTGAAATGTGTTCTCCTACAAAGTGGTAATGTTTATGCAGTGGTTCCAATTGGTTATTCAACTCATCTGTGAGATTACAATGACATAAAAATTGTCCTCAACTTTCTAAAGTATGAGGAGCATAACTGGATAATTTGTGTGGATCTTAAAATGGTAAATGTCCTGCTAGGACAACAGTGAGGTTTCATGAAGTATCCTTGCTTTCTGTGTTTGTGGGACAGCTGAGCTCAGGAGAAACACTGGACACAGAAGGAGTGGCCAAAATGGGAAGCTCTGGAAGTAGGGATGCAAAATATTGTGAATGAAATTGTAGTTAATTGAGACAGGATCATTTTTCTCCCACTTCATATCAAAGTTGGCTTAATGAAGCAGTTTGTTAAGGCTGTGAATAGTGAAAGTGAATGCTTTTAACATTATTTTTGCTTTTCCTGCCTTGTCTTTCAAGAAGATAAAAGTAGGTGTATTCAATGGACCTCAAATTTGAACCCTCATACATAATGAAGAATTTTCCAGGAAGATAAATAAGGAGGAGAAAGCTGCATGACAGTCTTTTGTGGCAGTTACAAAGAACTTCCTTGGCAACTAAAAAGCAGAAAACTATGAACTTCTGGTTCAAAGAATGCTGTTGCCTTTTCATGAAATTAGATATAATGTCAGCATTAAGATTCACTTCCTGAACAGTCACCTTGATAAGTTTCCTGAAAATCTTGGAGCTGTTAGTGATGAGCAGACTACTGATGGAGCATCAAACGAGATTGTCCTCAACAAGTACACAAACACAAGAGCTACAAACACAAATTCCTGCCTAAATAGAATTTAAATGTTTTGCGCAAATGTTATGATTAAAATACATGTTTTAATATGTTCTATTTTGAAATTGTAGACAAATTCTGATGCAATCATATTTTTAGTGTATTCATGTATTTACTGCATTATATAAATTATTATATTTTCACAAAGGTGATGCCCAAGAAGACATTCTACTTCATTATGTTAAACTAAATGTTGAAAATTTTACAATAAGATGAAAACTTAAAATCTTGAATTGCAAAAAACTGTAGCTTACCAAGAAAAACTAATGTCAGATTTGAGGTCATAACACTCGAATTAAGTAAGAACAAGTGTTTTTGTGAATGCAACAAAAACTTTGTTCCCAGTGTTATTGGCCGAGGATGCTGCAAGCATAATGATCAGCTGTGACTTTGTACTTGAAGAAAAGTTTAGCAAATTTTAGGAACATAAAACAGAAACTGTTTAGGAGCATAAAATTCTCAAAGGGAGACCAGAAACTTATGTGTCCCAACTGTATCCACTGGAGGGAGGACCAATCTTATTACTCTGTAGTCAGCAGACATTTGTTATATTTATATTCTGCTATTTGTCCACAGGTACATATACTGCAAATAAAGGGGAACAGATGTGCACCTCTCCATCCTGCACATAGGGCATAGGCTTACACTATAATCATACTTCCAGTGAAGTTCTGTTAGGAACATAAAATCTGCAACTTGCAACATGTAGATACAATTTGGTCCCAACTTTTTTATCCAAAGGCTGATATCTTCACCATCCCGTTATCTTCTTCTGCTTTTTAGTAAAGTCTCTGGATTCAGCCCAGTGATACCATATACATTTCCCATGGCTTCTCAACCCATATTCATGTTTTATTTCTGCTTTTCTTTCACATCTAAAGTACTTTCTACTTCAATCAAGCTACACCCTTGATTCCCATCAATAAATTCACTCATCCAGTCAATAAATATTCATTGTGTGCATAATTTGTATCAAACACTAACAAGCTACTGAGGACTGGAGAAGTCTTGTTTCTGTCCCTGTTTTGGCTCCCAGTCTAGTGACTGGAGACAGACAAGATGACAGGCATTCTCAGTATGGCGTATGGAGTTTATACACTCCCAGAGGACAGAAACTTCTCTATCACAAACATGACAGACCACTCCTAGCACATCCATGCTGCTCCATAGCTAAAACTTAAATCAAGGTGTTACTGAGTTGAACAAATATGTGAGAATAATAAAATCCTGTCTGAATTTATCCTTTGTTTGGGAGGAATAGCAAAAAAGTGAACTATCTAAGGAAAATTTTTTTTTCTGAGAAATTTGTAATTATATGCACTAAATACAAAGGGGATAGACAGAGAATGAGAAGCCATTTGTGACTGAGGAGAACCTCAAATAAGAGGTTCTCAGACAGAAACAGCAATTCCCAGAAAGCATGGCAAAGGACATTATCTCAAGTCATCTTTTCTGGTATGGAGTCCCTGGCATTTGTTACAACCATGCTGCCTTCTGGCTCGTTCTGCTTAAAGAGCTACTCCTCACTTCCCTCTGCCTTAGTCAAAAGAGCTTTGACTTCCCACTTGCTTCTACCATTGCTGCAAACACTCAGTTTCTCTCTCAGCAAAAATGCAGCTTACTGATTTGTGGTTTCAGTGGCCACATTGTTGATTAGATTGTAAGAAAATACATTTTGCCCAGTGGTTATTGTTATATTAGAGATTCTTACTTTTTAGTATCATAAAAATGAGTACTAAGATTCCCAGAGCTTAAAAACAATGACACAAAACATATCTAATTGAAAAAAAATTCTCTCTTGCATGTCCTTTGTCATAGAATTTTATTTATTTTTCCTGTGAATTTTCAAGTAAAAGAATTACATAAGAGTATGGTGCCAGGCTATGCTTGAATACATTAAATCTACTGCTACAGTATACAAAGCAGGTAAAGAAAATTATGACATTAATACTGTGGACTATGCTAATGTAAATTATTTGGGTCACATGGAATTTTGTGGCTCTAATAGACTTGGAAATTTTTATTCTGGCAGGCAATTGACAAAGCTGATTTTTAGATATACGATGGTAGGCTGGAGTTTTGAGATAAGCTGGAATAGTGGTTTCCAGATTTAAGAAAAGGTGTCACTTTACCCATGAAGTGATGCCCTTGTAAACAGAGTAAGTGATGACCTAATGTGGTCAGAGAATGAGGGGATCCACTTCTCTGGGATTCTTATTTGCTGAGAGCATGTGCCTTAAATTTTACTGTTGGAGACTGAACTCTTGATTTGAATATCTCTGCTATGAGAGTATAGCCAGCTGGCCAGCATAATTCTAAGTACAATTTGTTACCAGCCCACCTACAGTTTTTGTTGAAGAAAAAATCTACCATTGAGATAATGTGGGAAATATAAAAACATTAATTACATGTTTTAAAAAAATTGAATTCACTGGGGTGACATTGCTTAATAAGATTGTATGAGTTTTAAGTGCACAATTTTATAGTACATCATCTGTATATTATTGTATTGTATGTTTACCATCCCAAGTCAAATTTCTGTCTATCACCATTTACATGCTTTCAATGTACAAGTCACTCTACATTTATCTCCCCTTATCTGTACAAAAACCATTGACTCTACAGGCTTCCAGGCTGGCTGCCCTAGACTATAGAATGTTTTAAAGCAAACTGGAAAAGGCACCTGGAAATCTGGAAAGACAAAGTCATAGGGCATGTGCCTTAGTGAGAGGAGCACAGGCTGGCTATTACTGCCAATTCCCACTTTTTCTGTGATATACAAGTTTCACAACTATTCACCATGCTCTGGAAATAAGTATTATTATCTTAAATGAGAAAATAGAAGCTCAGAGGCTAATGATATTTTTCAAAGAAGTGATGCAATCAGGATATGAACCTTGGCTTATTAGATTTCAAACTTATAATTTATTTCTTCATCATTAAAATTAGAATAAAATGATAATTATCATATAGAATTGTCATGGGGGTTAAAGAGGATAATTTATATAAATTATTTCATGCTATGCCTAGTATACTATATAATATTACATATACTCTACTACCTTACATACATAGTTAGAGTGGCAAGGGTTAACAGCTGGTTCTAAGACCTTTCCTCTAGTTTTGGAGACACTTGAGGATTTGATCTTTGATCAGTTCTCTCCAGGAGATTAATTCAAGGTTTTAAGAGTTGGCACCACATTCAAGACAAGGAAGACTGTCCAATGACTGTGTTGTGGACCAAACACTCATACTACCACATCATTGAGATGGATGATGCATAACCTGAGGTGATGAAAATTAAGGTTGTTACATGCACCTGAATGCGAGAGAAGGTTCATAACTCACTAGGTGTAAATGATAAAGAAATCATTCAGCTGTTGTCTTGCCTGAGTTGACATGGTCCTTAATACCATGTATGATCTGTCTCTCATGACCATATATGTGTCTACTATGTCTTATGACCACAAATGTAGAATGACTGGGATGTCAGAAACTATGACTGGAAATCATGAGACCTCCACTGTGCTGTTGTTGTTTTCTGTCTTATTCTAAAGTCAAATATACTTAGGGCTGAGTGAAACCCACTTTGCCTTTAGAATTTAATTGTCACCTGAACCAGAGACCACAGTTTCTAATAAAAGCAGTATAGGTGTTGCATTAGATTACTGAACAAAGTAGAGATCAGAGGAGAAGAACAGAAGAAAATGTATTTGAAGAGAGTAATAGGTCCTCAGAAAATCTAAGAAGTGGTCTGGTTTCAAGAAAATGGACCCATACAGGTTAGGGGCTCTTGGTGCCCTCTGCTTTGCATAAGCACAAGTCATTTTGCCCAATGACTTGTGACAGCCTCTGAAAGAGGGTCACAGTTTATGTTGGTTAGCTCCCAATTGCCAACTCAAGTCTTTGTATTGTAGTGTTAGGGCAGGATGGAAATATAAAACAATGTTTATTATCTGCTTACTATGTGCCAAAAGTATTCTGTGGTACAAACTCTTGGAATTATCCTAACATCAAATGGAGACAAGTGCCATTTTCCCCATCTTACAGGTAAGGGAGCTGAAGCTCAATGGCAGTAAGTCAATAGCTCAAGGGAAGACAGAGGAAGGAGTGGGGTCAGTATTAAAGCCTATGCTGATGAATACCAAAGTCCTTATTCTTCCTTCTCACACTCTTTCAAAAATATCAATGACATTTAAGCTTTTGCTAGTGGTGCATTTTATCTAAAACAACAATACCCATTTAGAAATGTCATTTATTGAGAGCTTAGTATGGGTTAGGAATTGTGCTTTTAAAAATGTCATCTCATTTAATGCTCATAACACAGCTGGGAAGTAGATCTAACTATCGCCTTTTACAAATGAGGATATTGACCCAGAGAGGTTAATTAACGTTCCCAAGATCTTACAACATGAAGTCACAGAACTAAATAGTGGTAAAGCAATATATAAGAAAGCATCTAGAACTCATGTTGCAATTGGAGTGTGGATTTTTTCAAGGTGGGAATCACATTTTAATATGTGTACAACTCTTGCCTGACCAGGCTCTGGTACAGTAGATAGAGCATCAGACTGGGACATGGAAGATCCAGGTTTGAAACCCTGAGGTCACTGGCTTGAGCATGGGCTCACAAGCTTGAGTGCAGGGTTTCTGTCTTGAGTATGGGATCATAGATATTACCCCATGGTCTCTAGATTAAGCCCAAAGGTTTCTGGCTTGAGCCTAAGTTCACTGGCTTGATCAAGGAGTCACTTGGTCTGCTGTAGCCCCCCAGTCAAGGTATATATGAGAAAGCAATCAGTGAACAACTAAGGTGCTATAACGTAGAATTGATGCTTCTCATCTCTCTCCCTTCCTGTCTGTCTGTCCCTATCTGTCTTTCTCTCTGATTCTCTCTCTGTCTCTGTAAAAAAAAGTGTATATCTCCCTAGCACATTTAAAATAGTAGAGTTACTGCCTAGGTGTATTATTTTTTAAAGTTTTTTTAAAGCAAGTTGTACAAGATTGTGGATAGTACGCTACATGTTGTGCAACAAAAGAGGAGATATATGTGATTAAAACAATACTTAATATAAGGGAGGGAGAAAGTGAGGATAGGGGCAGAATGGAAAATAAATGTCTCTAAAATTAAATATACCTTGCTTTATGATTTTGATTTTGCTATATTCACGTAATTTAAAAAGTTAAATCAAAACCAATCCCTGAAAATAGTGATCACAAAAACCTGAAACAAGTGAACTGAACTGTATGTCAAGTAAAAAGATTCATTTTAAGTGGCTTTAAACCATAGTATTTTGACTGTACATTCTAAGGATAAAAAAGAAAACCACAGGAGATGACATCAGAGTAATGGCACGATAGGAAGCGATACCGATAAATCTCCCCCCAAACTCAACAAGATCTTCAACCAGAAACAGAAAAACCTATCCTTGGAGCCTCCAGATGTTTCACAATACACCCAAAGGTCTGGTCGAGTGAAAAATTGGCTAAATACATAATCAATCCCCAAAGGAAATAGGGAGTAAGAAATGCTCCGCCTTCCTAACTAACCTAAACAGGGCGGCTTTCACTGGGAACTGAGAATATAGAAACTGAGGTGGGCAAAGGGGGTGAACAGATCCAGGCCGTGGCACAAACGGTCAAACCAGGCTGTGGCACAGAGATCTAGGCCAAGAAAAAACTGTTCCTGTGGCAACCCGGGCAATACAAGCTAACGCTTGCGCCAAACCCAGACAAAGAAAGACAAGCAGGGCAGCCATTTTCCCCGATCTCCTGGTTGGCACACGCAGATAGTGGGTGAGAGATTCCTTCCAAAGCCCCAAGAGTGTGTGCCCGTGTTGTCCCACAGAAAGGCAGAGTCAGAGGCCTTTGTGTGGGCCGAAAGTGGAATCTCCAGGCGCCCCAGCGCCCTGGGAAAGCCGCGCACGGAGAGGGAGTGAGAACTAATTCCAATGCTGGAACTTGTCTGTGTAGGAGGGGGATTCACTCAGAGGGTGAGTCAGCTGGCCTGATATCCTGGTTGGCGCGCACGGAGAGTGAGTGAGAGATTCCTTCCAGCACCTCAGGAGTGGGCACCCGTGTTACCCAACAAAGGGGCAGAGTCAGAGGCCTTTGTGTGGGCTGAAAGTGGAATCTCCGGACTGCCCCAGTGCCCTGGGAAAGCCACGCACGGGGATGGAGCAAGAGCCAATTCCAATGCCAGAACTTTTCCGTGCAGGTGAGGGTTTCACTCAGGTGAGACTGCTGGCCTGATATCCTGGTCTGCGCGCTCAGATAGTGAGCAAGAGATTCCTCCGAGTGCCTCGGCAGTGCCCGCCCGTGTTATCCCACAGAGGGGCAGAGTCAGGGGCCTTTGTGTGGGCCAGGGGTAGAGTCTTGGGCTGCCTAAGTGCATTAAAAGGGCTGCGCTTGGGGACGGAGCGAGAGCCAGTTCCAACGCTGGAACTTTTCCATGCGGGTGAGGATTTCACTCAGAGTGTGAGACTGCTGGCCTGATATCCTGATCTGCGCGCGCAGATAGTGGACGAGAGATTCCTCCAAGTGCTTTGGCAGTGAGTGCCTGTGTTATCCCACAGAGTGGCAGAGCCAGAGGTCTTTGAGTGGGCGCAAGCCCCACCTGATTATGCTAGCAGCTCTGACTGACTGAGCCTTACCCAGAGCCCTGTGCTGAGTGGGAATAGAGTGGGGAGTTGCCACCTTTTGAGCCTCTTACTATCCAGGCAGAGGCAGCAGCAACCCCATAGCTGGATTATCAGGCTACTAATTGAGGAAGGAAAGACTAGGAGAAAGGCTCCAGGAACACGGACTCTCTCACTGGCGGAGCCTATAAATGCTAATGAGCCTCGACTGCCAACGAGACTGAAGCACAATACATGACATCGCCATAGAGACTTATCAACTACAAACCTCTACCTGAGCGTGCCAAAGGGGCAGAACCCGGGTACAGAGTCACCAACCAGGAAGAGGGAGACAAAAGAAAAAGCAAGAAGATAACCTCTCAAAATCAAGAATAATCCACAGACTTTATAACCTATCCCATTTTATTATATTTGTTCGTTTGTTTCTCTTATCTTCATTCTTGATATTTTTTATTCCTCCTCCAGTTTGGTCATTTAACTCTCTGCCGGCCTTACTCTTTCCTCTCCTTGAACTACACTACCCATAAGTGTTACATCTCCCACTATCTTTTCTTTCCTCTTTCTTTATCTCTATGAGGGTTGCACTCCAAAACCCTTAACTCTCTCTCTCTCTCTCTCTCCTCTTTTTTTTGCTTCTTTTAGTGGTTCCCTCTTTTCTCTCTCTCTCTCTTTCTTTTCTCTCTCTATATCAGTTTCTTCCTTTCTCCTTTACGTCTCCTCTCATTCAAACCTCAATAACGAACAATATCTTATCTGGGACTCAAACTTATGTTTGTGGCATTTTGGGGGGTTTTTACTTCATCTTTTTAACACACTAGCAGTGCTACCATCTCTGGCTCTCCATTTTATCTAGTTCTTGTTCCACTAAATACAATAGTAATTTTTTAATTTGTCCCCCCATTTTCCTGTTTCCCTCTTATTCCTCTCATCATAACTCTTAGTCAAACAACACCTAAAAGCAAATCATTTTATTCTTGACCCAATTTTTTTTCTTATTTTCTTTTTGTGGGTCCATACACCCTTTTTTTTTTCTTTTCTTTTTTTTGCCCCTCAATTACTTCTCCCCAATTCAGGCCCTCCATTCCAGGCATTGTTTGTTCTATTTAGTACAATATAATTCACAGTTCACCACAAGATTTTCTCAAGAAAGAGGGGAGAGGAGAGAAAAAAAGGAGGGAGGGGATAATTTCCTTTTTTTTTTTTTAAATTTTACTTTATTTTTCTTTATTTCATTATTAATTTTAAAAAAAAAAAAACAAAAACAACAACTCTTTTCAATTTTTTATTTTTTTAACTTTTTATTCTTTATTAAATCTCATTAATACTATCAACAAAACCACCCTCAGATGCCATTAAGAAAGAGAAAATCGAATATCATGGATACAAAAGAAAGAGAGGTAACACAGCTAGATGAGGAAAAATATATGGAGAAAAAACTTAATATATTGGAAACCTTGGAGCTAAATGACAGAGAATTTAAGATAGAAATCCTAAAAAACCTCCGAGATATACAAGAAAACACAGAAAGGCAATTTAGGGAGCTCAGAAAACAACTCGATGAACACAAAGAATATATTTCCAAGGAAATTGAAACTATAAAAACAAATCAAACAGAGATGAAAAACTCAATTCACATGCTGAAAAACGAGGTAACAAGCTTAGCGAATAGAACAGGCCAGATAGAAGAGAGGGTTAGTAAAATAGAAGACAAGCAACTTGAGACACAACAGAGAGAAGAAGAAAGAGACCCAAAAATTAAAAAAAAATGAGATAGCCCTACAAGAATTATCTGACTCCATTAAAAAGAATAACATAAAGGTATATCAGAGGGAGAAGAGAGAGAAAATGGAATGGAGAACATACTCAAACAAATAATAGATGAGAACTTTCCAAGCCTGTGGAAAGAACTAAAGCCTCAAATTCAAGAAGCAAACAGAACTCCGAGTTTTCTTAACCCCAACAAACCTACTCCAAGGCATATCATAATGAAATTGGCACAAACCAACGGCAAAGAAAAAATTTTCAAGGCAGCCAGGGAAAAGAAGAATACAACATATAAAGGAAGGCCCATTAGATTATCATCAGATTTCTCAGCAGAAACTCTATAAGCTAGAAGAGAGTGGACCCCAATATTTAAAGTCCTGAAAGAGAGGAACTTCCAGCCACGAATACTATACCCATCAAAGCTATCCTTTAAATATGAAGGAGAAATAAAAACACTCACAGATACAGAAAAGATGAGGGAATTTATCCTCAAAAACCCCCACTCCAGGAATTACTAAAGGGGGTTCTCCAATCAGATAAAAAGAACAAAAAAAGCAAAACCACAAGTAAAAGCTCCAAGAAGAACACAATAAAACCAAATTTAAACTGTGACAACAACAAAAAGAAAGGGGGGTAGAGGATGGAGATTAACAGTAGCAAAGGACGATGGAGTGCAAAAGTACTCACAAAATAGTGCACTACAATAAACAGGGTAGGAACCCTTTTCATTACTTAAAGGTAACCACCATTGAAAAAACCACCACAGAAGCATATGAGATAAAAAAGATACCAACAGAGGAAAAATGTATGGAATACAACCAAATAAAGACAAAAGATAGAAAAAGGAAAGAGAAGGATCAAACAAGACACAAAACTAACAGAAAGCAATATATAAAATGGCAATAGGGAACTCACAAGTGTCAATAATTACAATAAATGTAAATGGATTAAACTCACCAATAAAAAGGCACAGAATAGCAGAATGGATTAAAAAAAAAAATCCGGCCCTGGCCGGTTGGCTCAGCGGTAGAGTGTCGGCCTAGCGTGCAGAGGACCCCGGTTCGATTCCCGGCCAGGGCACACAGGAGAAGCGCCCATTTGCTTCTCCACCCCTCCGCCGCGCTTTCCTCTCTGTCTCTCTCTTCCCCTCCCGCAGCCAAGGCTCCATTGGAGCAAAGATGGCCCGGGCGCTGGGCATGGCTCTGTGGCCTCTGCCTCAGGCGCTAGAGTGGCTCTGGTCGCAAAATGGCGACGCCCAGGATGGGCAGAGCATCGCCCCCTGGTGGGCAGAGCGTCGCCCCCTGGTGGGCGTGCTGGGTGGATCCCGGTCGGGCGCATGTGGGAGTCTGTCTGACTGTCTCTCCCTGTTTCCAGCTTCAGAAAAATGAAAAAAAAAAAAAAAAAGAAAATCCAACTGTATGCTGCCTAGAGGAAACTCATCTAAGTAACAAGGATAAAAACAAATTCAAAGTGAAAGGCTGGAAAACAATATTCCAAGCAAATAACATCCAAAAAAAAGCAGGCGTAGCAATACTCATATCTGATAATGCTGACTACAAGACAGCAAAAGTACTCAGAGACAAATATGGCCATTTCATAATGGCTAAGGGGACACTGAATCAAGAAGACATAACAATTCTTAATATATATGCACCAAACAAAGGAACAGCAAAATATATAAGACAGCTACTTATTGACCTTAAAACAAAAACTCACAAAAATACAATCATACTTGGAGACCTCAATACACCACTGACGGCTCTAGATCGGTCATCCAAAGAGAAAATCAACAAAGATATAGTGGCCTTAAACAAAACACTAGAGCACCTGGATATGATAGATATCTACAGGACATTTCATCCTAAAGTGACTGAGTATACATTTTTCTCCAGTGTACATGCATCATTCTCAAGAATTTACCATATGTTGGGCCACAAAAACAACATCAGTAAATTCAGAAAAATCAAAGTTGTACCAAGCATATTTTCTGATCATAAAGCCTTGAAACTAGAATTCAACTACAAAAAAGAGGAAAAAAATCCCACAAAAATGTGGAAACTAAACAACATACTTTTAAAAAATAAATGGGTCAAAGAAGAAATAAGTACAGAGATCAAAAGATATATATAGACTAATGAAAATGACAATATGACATATCAGAATCTATGGGATGCAGCAAAAGCAGTGATAAGAGGGAAGTTCATATCACTTCAGGCCTATATGAACAAACAAAAGAGAGCCCAAGTGAACCACTTAACTTCACATCTTAAGGAACTAGAAAAAGAAGAACAAAGACAACCCAAAACCAGCCGAAGAAAGGAGATAATAAAAATCAGAGCAGAAATAAATGAAATAGAGAACAGAAAAACTATAGAAAAAATTAATAGAACAAGGCGCTGGTTCTTTGAAAAGATCAACAAAATTGACAAAGCCTTGGCAAGACTTACCAAGGAAAAAAGTGAAAGAACTCATATAAACAAAATCCAAAATGAAAGAGGAGAAATCACCACGGACACCGTAGATATACAAAGAATTATTGTAGAATACTATGAAAAACTTTATGCCACTAAATTCAACAACCTAGAAGAAATGGATAAATTCCTAGAACAATACAACCTTCCTAGACTGAGTCAAGAAGAAGCAGAAAGCCTAAACAGACCTATTAGTAGAGAAAAAATAGAAAAAACCATTAAATACCTCCACAAAAATAAAAGTCCAGGCCCTGACGGCTATACCAGCGAATTTTATCAAACATTCCAAGAAGACTTGGTTGCTATTCTACTGAAAGTCTCCCAAAAAATTGAAGAAGAAGCAATACTTCCAAACACATTTTATGAGACCAACATAACCCTCATACCAAAACCAGGCAAGGATGGCACAAAAAAAAGAAAACTACAGACCAACATTTCTAATGAATACAGATGCTAAAATACTAAACAAAATACTAGCAAATCGAATACAACAACATATTAAAAAGATAATACATCATGATCAAGTGGGATTCATCCCAGAATCTCAAGGATGGTTCAACATATGTAAAATGGTTAACGTAATACACCATATCAACAAAACAAAGAACAAAACTTACATGATCTTATCAATAGACACAGAAAAAGCTTTTGATAAAATACAACACAATTTTATGTTTAAGACTCTCAACAAAATGGGTATAGAAGGAAAGTATCTCAACATGATAAAGGCAATATATGATAAACCATCAGCTAACATCATATTAAATGGCACTAAACTGAAGGCTTTCCCCCTTAAATCAGGAACAAGACAGGGTTGTCCACTCTCTCCACTCTTATTTAATGTGGTACTAGAGGTTTTAGCCAGAGCAATCAGACAAGACAAAGAAATAAAAGGCATCCATATCGGAAAAGAAGAAGTAAAGATATCACTTTTTGCAGATGATATGATCCTATACATCGAAAACCCCAAAGAATCCACAAAAAGACTACTAGAAACAATAAGCCAATACAGTAAGGTCGCAAGATACAAAATTAACATATAGAAGTCAATAGCCTTTCTATATGCCAACAATGAAACATTTGAGAACGAACTCAAAAGAATAATCCCTTTCATGATTGCAACAACAAAAAAAATAAAATACTTAGGAATAAAGATAACAAAGAATATAAAGGACTTATATAATAAAAACTATAAACCATTGTTAAGGGAAATCGAAAAAGATATAATGAGATGGAAGAATATACCTTGTTCTTGGCTAGGAAGAATAAATATAATCAAGATGGCCATATTACCCAAAGCAATATACAAATTTAATGCAATTCCCATCAAAATTCCAATGACATTTTTTAAAGAAATGGAGCAAAAAATCATCAGATTTATATGGAACTATAAAAAACCCCGAATAGCCAAAGCAATCCTAAAGAAAAAGAATGAAGCTGGGGGCATTACAATACCTGACTTCAATCTATATTATAGGGCCACGACTATAAAAACAGCATGGTATTGGCAGAAAAATAGACAATCAGACCAATGGAACAGAATAGAAAGTCTAGAAATAAAACCACATATATATAGTCAAATAATTTTTGATAAAGGGGCCAAGAACACACAATGGAGAAAAGAAAGCCTCTTCAATAAATGGTGCTGGGAAAACTGGAAAGCCACATGCAAAAGAATGAAACTGGACTAAAGTCTGTCCCCCTGTACTAAAATTAACTCAAAATGGATCAAAGATCTAAACATAAGACCTGAAACAATTAAGTGCAGAGAAGAAGTCATAGGTACTAAACTCATGGACCTGGATTTTAAAGAGCATTTTATGAATTTGACTCCAATGGCAAGAGAAGTGAAGGCAAAAATTAATGAATGGGACTACATCAGACTAAGAAGTTTTTGCTCAGCAAGAGAAACTGATAACAAAATAAAGAGACAGCCAACTAAATGGGAAATGATATTTTTCAAACAACAGCTCAGATAAGGGCCTAATATCCAAAATATACAAAGAACTCATAAAACTCAACAACAAACAAACAAACAATCCAATAAAAAAATGGGAAGAGGACATGAACAGAGACTTCTCCCAGGAAGAAATACAAATGGCCAACAGATATATGAAAAGATGCTCATCTTCATTAGTTATTAGAGAAATGCAAATCAAAACTACAATGAGATACCACCTCACACCTGTTAGATTAGCTATTATTAACAAGACAGGTAATAGCAAATGTTGGAGAGGCTGTGGAGAAAAAGGAACCCTCATCCACTGTTGGTGGGAATGTAAAGTAGTACAACCATTATGGAAGAAAGTATGGTGGTTCCTCAAAAAACGGAAAATAGAATTATCTTATGACCCAGCTATCCCTCTACTGGGTATATACCCCCAAAACTCAGAAACATTGATACATAAAGACACATGCAGCCCCATGTTCATTGCAGCATTGTTCACAGTGGCCAGGACATGGAAACAACCAAAAAGCCCATCAATAGATGACTGGATAAAGAAGATGTGGCACATATACACTATGGAATACTACTCAGCCATAAGAAATGATGACATCGGATCATTTACAGCAAAATGGTGGCATCTTGATAACATTATACAAAGTGAAATAAGTAAATCAGAAAAAAACAAAGGATCTGCATTATTCCATACATAGGTGGGACATACAAGTGAAACTAAGAGACATTAATAAGAGTGTGGTGGTTACGGAGGGAGGGGGGAGAGGGAGAGGGAAAGGGGGAGGCGGAGGGTCACAAAGAAAACTAGATA
Source organism: Saccopteryx leptura (assembly GCF_036850995.1). NCBI lineage: Eukaryota > Metazoa > Chordata > Mammalia > Chiroptera > Emballonuridae > Saccopteryx > Saccopteryx leptura. The sequence continues at coordinate 197,250,848 of NC_089504.1, forward strand.
GAAGGTGACAGAGGACAATCTGACTTTGGGTGATGGGTATGCAACATAAGTGAATGACAAGATAACCTAGAGTTGTTATCTTTGAATATATGTATCCTGATTTATTTATGTCGCCCCATTAAAAATAAAATTATTAAAAATGAAAAAAAAAGAAAACCACAAATATTTTAATAAATTCAGTAAATTTGTTACTACTGGAAATATTGTTATAGTTATTTTGAAACTATTTTATATTTTGAAATAAAGCAAATAATGAATTATGTTAACAGTGTCATGAGCCAAGATATTTTCAGAGGAAGGAAAAAGAGATATAAAAATATAAAGCCAAGAAATTTAAGTAAAAATACTGGAACCTTTTATTTGAATTGATTCAAAATATTAGCATGAACTTAGGAGTGATGTTTCTTTTTCTAAAAAGTGCATATTTTCTTACTTGTTTTACAAAAAAATCCTAGAAGTAATGAACACTTGGAAACAATGAAAACTCTTCATGTTCAGACTGTGGTTTATAAAAATATATTTCCCATTAAAAAGAACTAAGACTCTTTGTGTAAGGCCAGTAGCCACAACCACCATCTCAGACACCTGGCTCATGCAGGTTCGCGTTTGATTCCAACAGTCGGTAATGAAACAACATTGCCAAAAGCTGGTTGCCCATTACCTTTAATCCTAGCTTGCACCCAGCAGGTGAGAAATACACAAAGTGGAAAAACACTTCCCTTTCCATTCAGGGCTCCCAAAGCCACTGACTTATCTGAGTATTCCTAGAATCAAAGGTTTGTACCTCACCAGCCTTATTCACCTCTGTACCCCATCTCCTTCTCTCTGCACAAACTGCACAAACTGGCTTCTCCTTCAACACTCTGTCATCTTGGCTGCCTCTCCCGAATTAGCAATGCTAATTTCGGGAACTGAGAGAGAGAGAGTCTCTGGTTTCCCTCTTTTTATAGTGTAGAAATTTAAAGGCTTTAAGCCAATATACAAATAAAAAGTCTCTGATGCAAAGCCACTTATCTGAGGCATACATGGGATTCCTCATAAGAGTGCACCACCCCACATCATGCAACAGTCAAGGGTGTGGGGAAAAACTTAGTGTTGAGAAGAGCTTAGTATTAAAAGGGTGGGAAAGGCTTAGTCTTAAAACTAAGCCTTAGGCTATAATGACTTTGCCAGTTTACAGCTTGTCTCCCACACCCCATGCAAACTATAAGTGAGCAAACATATATATTGTATTTACAAACTTATTTAACCTACACTTTGGAAAACTGCTTATTCCAGGTCTGGAGTATAAAATGTACAAGGTGAATTTTCAGCATATTGCTGTACTTGAAAGAAAATATAAACTTTCAAAGACAACTTGAGGAACTCCCATTTTGCCAATGTTGAGAAAACTCAACTATCAAAAATAATGACAATAATAATAATTGCTCTGAATTGAACATGTTAAACAAAATATTTAGAAATCAATGAATTAGTGAAAATATTAAAAAATAAAAACCCAACGGTCACTTTTGGAATTTGCTAGAATATCAACTCATCACTCTGAAAATTGGTAATGAAAAGATTCAAGCATTTATCCTGCTTTTCCTGTAAGTACCAAATTTTAAGGCAACCGAAGAGATGAAAAAGAATTCTTAACAAAGGAGAGAGAAATTATAAGCTTTAAAGAAATCTTGTTTTTAAATTCTTAATGAAGTAATAAGTTAAAGCAATTGAGTGTTATAGCCATTAGGTGGAGAGTTGGTCTGTGTTGGGTGGTGGAGTTATAGAACATAGACAAGCCTTCCACACCTGAACCCAGGGGTCAATTAAAGCATTATTAAAAGTCTGTCATGCAGACATTATGTTCTTCTTGATTTGATGTAATGGGAAGGACATAGTACCAAGAAAAAAATAAAAAATACTAAATCAATAACTATAAACTTATAGGCAATGTGGAAGATAAAAAAATGTTGAATAAACCATAAAGATAAAGTCAACTAAATGCCCAAATCCATAATGTAAACAATTATAAATAACAAATGACCCAGCTTCTTCAACAAATAAATGGCATAGGAAAGAGTGTTATTGATCAAAAGAAACTTAAGAGATATATGAATGAAAAGCAATATTTAGTTCTTGTTTGTTGCCTGATTCAAATAAAAATTTATAATACATGGTAAAGCCAGTAGGCACAGCCGCCTGGCCCATGCAGGTTCGCATTAGATTCGGACAGACAATAATGAAACAATGGAGTCAGGAACTGGTGGGCATTACCTTTAATCATAGCTTGTATTCAGCAGGCAAGTAAAAATACACACTGGGCTCCAAAACCCACTCATTCAGTGCTCACAAAGCTACTGACTTATCCGACTTTCCTAGAATCAAAGGTTTCTAGCTCACCAGCCTTATTCACCTCTGTTTCTCATCTCCTTCTCTCTGCACAAACTCTGCACAAACTGGCTTCTCCTTTAGCACTCTGCCATCTTAGCTGCCTCTCCTCTCCTCCATGTGGCCCTTCTCTGCTCTCCCCTTTAATGCTAATCTCAGGAACCAAGAGAGGGCAAGTTCCCGGTCTGCCCCACTTTATAGTGTAGAAATCAAAACCTTTAATCCAATATACAAACAAGGAAGTCTCTGATACAAAGTCACTTATCTGAGGCATAATGGGATTCCTCATGAGAGTGCACCACCCCACATCAAAAAGGGTGGGAAAGGCTTAGTCCTAAAACCAAGCCCCAGGATACAAGGATCCTGCCTGCCCACAGCCTGCCTCCAACACACATTAATATAATCATGCCCATCCCAAGCAAGGAGGGCAACTAATATCACCTGGGCAATGGGCTTCCACATGGGCAGTGCCATCTTTAACAAAGTGAGCATAATATATTTTATCTGCCCAACATACATTTTTAGATAATTAAATAAATTTGAACACAGTCTGTGTATTAGATATTAGTGAATTATTTATTCATCTAGTTAGATAATTGCACTGTAGTTATAATAACAAACAAATGTTGCCTATAAGAGGTACATACCAAAGCATATGCAGGTAGAATGATGTGCTACCTGGGATTTAAGATTTTCTGAAAAAAATGAAAATTTGTGTAGGTACAGAGAACGATGAAAACAAAGCAGCAATAAGCTAAGCGTTGTAAGCTTGGAGAAGAAGTCTGTGAATTCACTGAATCCCATTTTCTATGCAGTGAATGAAACTTTCTGAAATAGGTGGATGCTTTTGGGTCATTGTTATGAATGTAACTTTCAACCATGTCACTATAATGGAAGAAATAAAGATGCTGTCACAGGAATTGTGTTTTTTGCTATGTTGTGTATTTGTATAGGAATGTTAATATGTCTTTGCCCATGTACAGTGTTCATTAGTAGAGCTGCAAACATTCTTTTCCGATTCTATTCTCACATACATATTCATTCATTTGACAAATAAATCTGAGTTCCTGGTGTGTGCTTGTCAGAGTCCTAGGCATGATAAAGAAGTGGACTTGAGAGACACTTCTTTTTTTTTTTGTTTTCAATTTTTATTTATTAGAAAGAGAGAAAGGGAGAGAGAGAGAAAGAGAGAAAGAGGAACAACAATCTGTTCCTGAGTGTGCCTAGATCGGGGATCGAACCAGCAGCCTCTGTGATTCAGGGTGACAGTCTAACCAACCAAGCTACCTAGCCAGAGAAAGAGACACTTCTTGAGAACTTTGCCTTCATAGACATTAAATCATCAAATAAACATGATTATTTCAAGTAAAAGTTAGATAAAAGGAGGAAGATGAAGTTATAGTAAGTAAGCAGCATTAAGATAGTCAGAGAAGCCACTCTTGGGAAACTAAATTTGAATGGAGCCCAGAGCTAAGTGAAAGATAAGGAAACAGAGTTCCTGGCAGAGGGGTCAACAAAGTGCAAAGACTGGGAAGAAACCTTGCTTAAGATAATCAAGGGGGAAAAATAAAAGGACAGCATGCTGAAAGCAGACTGGGCTAGGACATTAGTGATACAACATGAGGTTAGGGAGAAAGTAGAGGCTATATGGTTGGGTAACAGTGCATCTGAGTTTTCTGGTGTGGCCTCAATTTGTGTCCGCTGTCCAACTGTGATGACTAATGGGGCCCCTTTCACCTCATAAAGGTCGTGGAGTGGAGTCCAAGTGACAGTGTCATTCTACTTAGACTTTGGAGTCATTTCAAAGTGCAATGGGAAGCCCTAAGGTGATTTTAAACTAGAGAAAGACAAGATTCACCTTTTGAAAGAGCACTGTATTTATGCAAACTGTCAAATAGTTTTTCCTGTTTGTAATACTAATATAGATAACAAATATCCTTAATTTACTAGGAGAACAGAGGTGATTTCTTGGGTCTCCACCCCATTTTTTTTCACGTGACCATATAACCACACAAGTCACCAAGTAAATGTGGACTGGATGCAAATACACAGCTGTTTACTGTTTGCTGTCTCAAAGATAATGGAAAAATATATAACATTTTATAAACTTCCTCTACTAAATTTTTCTCCTTATCCTCTTACATCTGTAGAATTAAATCAATAGCTCATTTATCTTCAGGGAACATACAAAGTGTACTCTTTAGGTAATATGATAGTGCAGTGCTAAGAACATTAAGGATACTAAGAAGCACCCTGCTTTCTAGCTGTTTAACTGGAACAATTGGTCTAAACCTGTTAGGTCTCAGCTTTATCAACAATATAAAGTGGAATTGAGACTTTCTTTTTATTTCTGCCACTTTCTAGATAAGACTGTCAATAATGACTTGAAGATAAGAGACAAAATAATGAGATGGGGAGAAAGTGAAAGTAAGAAGTGGGAGAGAAGGAGGAGGAGGCTGGGGAGGTAAGGAGAGTTATAGTGGAAAGGAGGCAGGAGGAGGAAGATAATTGGAAAAAGGAGAAAGAAGGGGGAAGAGGAGGGGGAGAGAAAGGAAAGGGAAGGGAATGAAAGAGAAAATGTGAAAGGAGGAAGAGAAGGGAGAAGGGAGTGGGAAAAGGAGGCATGAGTTAAGAGGGGAGGGGAGGAGAGAAGAAGAGAGAAGAAAGCTGGGAAAAGGATTTTGGATTGAGGCTAATGATATGATTCAGTTAGGGTTTTTAGTTGCAAGCAACAGAAATTAGTTTGGTGTGTGGGCTTGGAGGCTTTTGCCCAAAATTGAAGTCAACTTTCCACTACCTGACCCCAAGCCCAGCAGAACTGGCCTTACATAAATACATGCCACCATTTCCAGTTCCAGACTCTGAGGCTTGTGGCACTGACACTCATGCTGGACAATGCCTAGAGGTCTCGCCATCCTAGCCTGATGAATACATCTTTGAATCATTGTTCCCAAATCAGCATCCTCTAGGATAACATCTAATTAGCTTGTGCCTATGCCCTGGCTTTAAGGGACATGGAGGAAGCAATATTTCAAATTCTTTTATGGGAGGAGGTCACTGCCTCCCGCAGACACTCATAAAAAGAATTTTCCATACATTAAAAAGGAGATTAAATGGTGTGGATAGGGGGAGAAAATGACAGATTCATTGTAAGAAAACTAGGTTGTATTTAGTGATATATTAGCTTTGTGGTAAAAATGTATTACCATAAAAATAGTAACATAATAATCTAAAATTAGGTGAACAAAATGACTTGCTTCTCAGTTCTGATATTTTCAAGTGATCTTTGTTGTTTTTTTAAAACAGCAAAAATAAATTTTCAGTATATTTTTTGTATTATTCCTAAATCAATCTCTTCTACCTCTGTGACTTTCTAAATAAACTTTCTCATTTCTCATCTATCAATCTATCTATCTATCTATCTATCTATCTATCTATCTATCATTTATCATAATATATTATATATATAATTATATATTATATTGTGTGGCCAGTAGCCAGGGCCACCATCACAGCCACCTACCCATGCAGGTTTGCACTGGATTCGGACAGATGGTAATGAAACAACAGAGCCAAGACCTGGTGGGCCATTATCTTTAATCCTAGCTTGTACCTGGTGGGCAAGTAAAAACACACACTGGGCTCCAAAACCCACTCATTCAGTGCTCACAAAGCTACTGACTTATCCGACTTTCCTAGAATCAAAGGTTTCTAGCTCACCAGCCTTATTTACCTCTGTTCCCCATCTCCTTCTCTCTGCACAAACTGCCTTCTCCTTCAACACTCCGCCATCTTGGCTGCTTCTCCTGGCCTCCTCCATGTGGCCTCTCTCTGCTCTCCTCTCTGCTCTCTCCTCTTATGCTAATCTCAGGAACCAAGAGTGCAAGCTCCCAGTCTGCCCCACTTTATAGTGCAGGAATCAAAACCTTTAATCCAATATACAAAATAGGAAAGTCTCTGATACAAAGTCCACCCCACATCAAAAAGGGTGGGAAAGGCTTAGTCCTAAAACCAAGATTCAGGCTACAAGGATCCTGCCTGCCCACAGCCTGCCCCCAACACACATTAATATAATTATGCCCATTCCAAGCATAAAGGCAACTAATATCACCTGGGAGATGGGCTTCCAAGTGGGCAGCACCATCTTTAACAAAGTGAGCATAATATATTTTATCTGCCCAACAGTCCACCCCTATGCTCACTTTACTACTCACAATCTACACCACCAGCATCCCTGTGTGAGGAAATTAGACACATTACACAAACTACAAAACATAACAAATCATACAATTTCAACAATTACAAAGGTACATTTCATCAGTCCCTGAGCACTTTGCCAAAAGCGCAAAATGTCCTTGGCCTTCTTTCTAGCCATGGGAAAAGCTTCCCGGGGCAGGGGAGTGCTTCCAGCAAAGTCGCCCCTACCTCCATCAGGGTATTTCACATTGTCCAAAATCCGTAAGTCCATCCAACAAAGGAGTCAGTGCTCACTCCAGTTGTAGTCCAGGAAATCAGTCCACACACATGGGGCGTCAGCCACCCCCCTCATTCCTGCCATCCTGGCAGGTCTTACATTGTCCCAAAGAGGAGCACGTGGCAATGGCAATGGCAGTCAGCATTTCCATCTCTGCTCTGGAGAGCATGATGGCTTCCACCCCTATGTCCCAAAATGTTAGCGAACCCACCAGTGGCTTAGCAGGCACTCCCTGATGTTCCAGCGGCCACTCAGTAATGCAATTCTGGCTTCCGTTCATCCTCCCACTGCAGCTGCTGCCGCTTACCTTCTGGAGTCTGCAAATCACAACTCCAGCCCAATTCTCCTTATCCTCCAAAGCTGAACTAAAAACACCAGCTTACGCTGCCGGGCTCGAGCCCTGGGCTGCCGCCACCTTCTGTTCTACAGACCTTGCAGCCCCAGCTAAGTTCTCAGCCCCGGCCTCCTGTGGCTGCTGGCTCTCCACAATGTCCAGGGCAATCTGCAACTCGTGAACCTGTGATTCCTCCTTCAGTATTTCCAAGTGAATCTCGCAAACCAGGTCGGCCTCCTTCTCCAGTGCTTCCTCCAGCTCCAGGGTCAGCATCTCTTTCTCCCACATTTGCTCCAGCTCCTTCCATTGCTCGGTTTGCAGGTCCCAGGCAGCCTCTTCCACAGAGCTCTCCATTTTCTCACGCATGATTGTAAAAATCAGCCAGCCTATGGCCCCCAAAAGGACAGCCATGGGAAACCACAACAGCAGCCAGTTCTCTACTCCACTACTCAAACGTGGTGGTGGCTCCATTCCGATCTGTATTGAATCCTGCCAGAGACTACACCAAATGTAGGGCCAGGGGCTATGGGCCCCATCACAGCCGCCTGGCCCATGCAGGTTTGTATTGGATTCAGATAGACGGTAATGAAACAACAGAGCCAAGAACTGGTGGGCCATTACCTTTAATCCTAGTTTGTACCGGCGGGCAAGTAAAAACACACACTGGGCTCCAAAACTCACTCATTCAGTGCTCACAAAGCTACTGACTTATCCGACTTTCCTAGAATCAAAGGTTTCTAGCTCACCAGCCTTATTCACCTCTGTTCCCCATCTCCTTCCTTCTCCCTGCACAAACTCTGCACAAACTGGCTCCTCCTTCAACACTATGCCATCTTGGCTGCCTCTCCTCTCCTCCATGTGGCCTTACTCTGCTCTCTGCTCTCTTAATGCTAATCTCAGGAACCAAGAGAGCAAGCTCCCAGTCTGCCCCCATTTACAGTGTAGAAATCAAAACCTTTAATCCAATATACAAATAAGAAAATCTCTGATACAAAGTCATCTACCTGAAGCATAATGGGATTCCTCATGAGACTGCACCACCCTACATCAAAAAGGGTGGGAAAGGCTTAGTCCTAAAACCAAGCCCCAGGCTACAAGGATCCTCCCTGCCCACAGCCTGCCCCCAACACAAATTAATATAATTATGCCATTCCAAGCATAAGGGCAACTAATATCATCACCTTGGAGATGGGCTTCCAAGGGGCAGGGGAGTGCTTCCAGCAAAGCTATCTTTATTAAAGATGGGCAGTGCCATCTTTAATAAAGTGAGCATAATATATTTTATCTGCCCAACATATATTGTTATATATATAATATTATATGTAGCAATATAATATAATATATAATAAATTATACATAATATATGTATATGTAAGGCCAGAATCTCAAGTTAGGAGTTGAAAGTGCCCTGGCTGTCTAAGAGGGGTTAAGCTTTCACTTGAAGTTTTTTGTGCTCAGAGAGAAACAGGAAGCATACTTCCTTATAAGCCAAAGCAGAATGAGCCCTCTGACCCAGCCCCACCCCTGAGAATGAACTTTGCCCTCCCCAAACATGTGTTTGGAGCTCATTTGTGCTCTAACTGAATCACTTCACAGCAACACAGCTGGGAGACACAAATCTCACTTCCTTGAGACTCTGCAGTCTGCAGCTCATTTTTTGCCAAGTCAAAAGGTGAATTATGGAGGGGAAAGGAACCATGACAGCAACACAATCTAAAAAGGAACAAAACCAAAACAACTCTCGGACATTTTGGCATGGTGATGTAGTTGTTGTAATCCGCTGCTCAAAATAGTTTGTTTTACCCCAACACTCCATTTCTTTTAAGGTAATTTATAATCATGGAAACCACACAGATCCCTGAGGTCAGGGAGTCACAGAGAGACCACATCCTTTGTTTTCATTTCTCAGCTCCAAGTATCTTAAGCTGCTTATTGTGCCTGGTTCCAAGATGTACAAATCATCCCCAGTGGCTGAGTTGTGTAAGAATGTTTCAACTGGCATGATGCTGGCCCCATCAATACAAATGACTTAGCTACTTTCTGATTAACTGAATGATTTTCATCTGAGTCTCACAAAACAATGCTCTGTCCCTGAACTTGCAGAGAAGGACCAGCACACATGTTGTATTTAAGAATCAACTGAAGGCTAAGTGTGCTGGAATTGGTCCTCTTACTTTGACACCTGGGATGCAAGAAACAGAATAGCATCTGAATATCTATCAACCAGCAAGTGCCTTATCATTTTACTAGCCTTTGCTTCCTCTCCAACTACAGATTGGGCAACACCCTTGAATTAGCCTTTTCCTGCTTGAGCCCATAAGTTTTCTTTCACTCAGACAAAAATGGGAACCTCTCTTTCTGCACAGAGGAGAGTGTGGTATATTTGGACATGCACATATACACAGTGGCTGTAGGTCAGGACTGCCTGTTTATTCCTTTCTAAAAAGAAATCATATTTGTAAAGAGTCTCTTAAAGACTTACCAAAAGACCAGTTTACAGAATTGATGTCAAATGCCAGCAGTTTAATAAATGTGTAACATGGTGTGGTTTATTTTTGTGTTAGATTTGGTTTGATTTTCTTAATTTAGCTGATATAATTAAGAATTCCCTTTAGAACTGGAAGATTAATCCCTAAAGGAAATGGAAAACAGGTAATTTACATAGAAAGAGTTCAGAATTGAATGATCTCGATTGAGTTTGTGGATTAAAAGTTTAAACTTTGGATGCATTTTTAACTAAAAGCTCCTCCATATGTGAGGCATTGGGCTAAACTTAAGGATAGATAAAAATTAATTTTTTTTCTTCCTTTTCTGGTTTCTTATTACTGCTGTTTTTGTTTCTTGATTTGGAGTTTCAAAAATAATGCTACTTATTTGAAAATGTCTACCTTGACAAGTCCAGAGAAATCTTAATTTGGCTAGAGGCAAAAGATATTAGTACTGGAAAAGTTGTGAACTACTAGTTTATTCTCGGAGCTTGCTAAGTGCTTTGGATAAATCAGTGACATTAGATTTACTACTGTTTTATTCTGGGTAATTGAAGGATATGACATATGGAAGCAAAAGAGGGACTGGGGAGAGAGTGAGATAGAGAGATAGAGATGAGGAGGAATAGCTTGCAGATGTTCTAAAATTGCAATTTGTGAGATAGTCTATTTTTGAGATGTCCTCATCCTTGGGAGACTTAGTGGGACCAAAAAAAGGTACTTAAAGAAAAGGAAGAGTTTATTGTCCACTGTAAAGCCAGTATCCATAGCCACCATCACAGCCACCTGGCCTCTGTATTTTCACATTTGTTTTGGACAGATGGTAATGAAAGAATGGAGCCAAGAACTGGTGGGCCATTAGCTTTAATCCTAGCCTGCACTCGGAAGGCAAGAAATACACACAGTGGGAAAACACTTCCCTTTCTATTCAGGACTCCCAAAGCCACTGACTTATCTGAGTTTCCTAGAATCAAAGGTGTCTAACCTCACCAGCCTTATTCACCTCTGTTCTCCATCTCCTTCTATCTGCACAAACTGGCTTCTCCTTCAGCATTTTGCCATCATGGCTGCTTCTCCTCTCCTCCAGGTGGCCTTTCTCTACCCTCCTCTCTAATGCTAATCTCAGGAACTGAGAGAGACCAAGCTCCTGGTCTGCCCCACTTTATAGTGTAGAAATCAAAACCTTTAATCCAATATACAAACAAGAAAATATCTGATACAAAGTCACTTATCTGAGGCATAATGGGATTCCTCATAAGAGTACATCATCCACATCATGCAATCAGTCAAGAGTGTGGGGAAAAGCTTAGTTTTAAAACTAAGCCTTAGGTTATAATGACCCAGCCTGCTTACAGCTTGTCCCCCACACCCAGTGCAAACTATAAGCAAGCAAACATATATATCATATTTAAAAACTTATTTGACCAACATTCACATTGAACCAAGCCAAGCCTTAAGGAAGAAAGGTCTTGCATTTGATATTTGTTTTATTCCTCTTTGCTCCAACATAGCTGAGGTGATTAGGAGAAGTTTAGAGAATTTTCTTGGAGGAAATATGGGAATCAAGGAGGGCTTGGAGCAACCTCCTGCAAAGTCTAGGTCTCCTGTACAAACAACCCCTGAGTTTCCCATCTATTGAGTTATGCCTGAAGCTCAGTGTAGTAAAATTACATATGTTTGTCTAGAGCATTTTATATACTGGAAACAAAGAGCACAAGGCGCTAATGGAAGAGCAACTGTCTTGGTTCATGATCTCAGCTCTGTCTTAACAGGCAACCAAAGCATCTGACAATTCACATAACCCTGTTCCTTAAGCACACCAACTCTATCATCTAGGAACTCATGTGAATGTTACCCCTAGACAAGATTCTTGACCCAGTGGGAAACAAAAAGAAGCCTTCTCACCTAGTGATCTTTAGGTACAAATATTTATCTAGAATGGAAGCACTCAGCCAAAATAGGCACATGACACAAGTACATGACACAGACATGAATGTTGAAAAACAAGCTGCAATCAATAAATCAGAGAATCACTTGAGAGGAGAGACCCAATCCCTACTATTCAGCAGTGAATCAACACTGAAAAGATTTGCTTTGCATCAGACTTGAATGCAAATTCTTCTACATTGGGATGCATGTTGCTCACTGATTGATGTTAGAATCTCTTGTGAATTCCAAGAACATGTGGAGTCCCTTCTCTTACTGACTGCATAGTGTAGACCAGAGGTTTCCAAAAACAAACAAACAAAAACAGATCTTGTGTGTCTTTCTTGACTCACCCAATTTTAAAGAAGTTAAGCTACCAATTTAAAATTGGGAGATTGGGGTTTTTGTCTTCCCTTGAAAATTGGAAGAAGGGGAAAAATGAGTTTACATATTTCCATGTGACAACAGTGTCCTAGGATGAGAAGTAGCTGTCACCATTTAGCAAGACACAGGCATTCTAGAACAGCACAAATTTGATCACCCCTATGTCTTTGACACTGAGGCTAAGTAATAGTTGGCAGTCATATCAGCATAGTCAGTTTGGTGCCTTCCTTTCTTTTCCTTTTAACACTGAGAACATTCCTCTGCTGCTCATATCTCTATCAATCATGGAGTGACAAATAACATACTTTCCCTACACCACCACATATTTCAAGAAAAATGGAAAGTGTGTCTCTACAAGGAAATACAAAGTAGTTGTAGTTCACATGTTTAATAGGCAAACCCTATCTTGCTTCACTCATATATCTATCTGGTTCCTGTAGGCATTTGAGTTTTTAAAATCCTGAGACAGCTTTTGTCACAGGTTGAATTTTATCCTTAAACACCCACATATTCTAGGAATTACTACAATCAGATTGATTGTGTGGGTGGTGTAATGTAGAATATCACTGTAGGCAAAGTAGAGCCGCACCCAGAACATAGGGACTTTGAATGGGTTTTGAATTTCTTCATGCTGTTATTAGTCCCTTGTATCCTCAATTACAGAAATGTAATGGACTTGGGGTTTATGAGTCCAAATAATACAGGCCCCAAACAGTGACACTTTCAACCTACGTATAGGAAGTAAACTTACATTGCCCCGACCTAAGTACAATACTATGTATTTTTTACCTTAGCATTTGCACCAGGCATTAAGTTTAAAAAGTAAGTAAATGGAATGAGAATACAAGTTTTTCCTTTTTCACATCAATGAAAGTTCTGGGTAGGTTTTTTTATTTTAATTTTTTTGGTGGGGACTAATTTAGTCAAAACAACTTTCTCTATCACATCTCTAAAAACCTCCCAAAGGTTTCACAGTGACAATACATAATATCAATGGTTAATTTTCTTTCTATAAGCTAATTCCTTATCTTATGCCATTCTTACAAAGCTTTAAACATTTAATTTTTTTCCATTAATTTGAGGGGGGGGGATATAGAAAAAGAGAGAGAGAAGCATCAACTTGCTGTTCCACTTAGCTGTTTCATTTCATTGTGTACTCATTGATTTGCATCTCCTATGTGCACCAGGATGATGCCTTATCCACTGAATCATGGACAGGGACTTAAACAATTGTTCTCTATGTTGAAATGAGGACTGTATAGTAATTATAATTCTGCTGCCTAAAATATAAATAACTCCCATCTAATCTTCTCCATTAAAATACAACAGAAAAGGTTTTAGTTGTTTCAAATCACCAAACAATTAGATTTAGGATAAATAAAGGGACATTCTAGAAGTAGAATGATAAAAGACTTAAAGATGTGAACATCCATTTTTTAAAAAATTGTGACAAGTTAACTATGAGCCATGAACACACAATCCATTTATATGCAGAATGAGACTATGTGGCTTGCATACATATTTGTAAAGTGAAGGGAGATATCTGTGGATATACAGGTACACTGTCTCCAACAGCGAGGCTTGTGTTATTGCTTTTCATCTCAGAGACACCCGTACTAGCACAGAGCTCTGTTTCTGCAGCATATTATGCATATAATGTATCATTAAGTCTCATAACCAGCAGCCAGGCTAGTAGTGACTGCTTCCTGCTTTCCCTCCATAATGAGCTCAGAGGGCTGCTTTCCTCCAAACTCCTTGATTACTTGCCCATGACCTTGTTTTCTTTCTATTTTTCTTGTTTTGGCAAATTCTTTTGAAGCCTAACACAGAGAAAGCCATGGATGGTAATGCAATAGGTACTACAAAAATATTGAGAGAGAATCATACAATACATCATGCTAAAATGCAGGTTTATACAAGGACTGGCACCTACGTTGGTCAGTAAGGAACTGTTGGACAGGACAGCCAAGTAAGGCTGAGCAGTCTGTGCTGAGATCTTATCAAGTTAGGAGGGTGGGGACAGACCCAGCCCTGCTCTGCTCACCCAGTGCCCCGCAGATGTAACTGCAAGGTTACCCACAGTGCTCCCTTGGGGAGAAGAAAGCCTGTTTCCTTTGTGGTTGCTAGCCATTCCCTGAGAGGGGTTTCCCATGCCCAAACTGGCTGCCTCTTCCAGAGAGAACTCTCATTTCCCATTTACATAAAAAATGCCCTGTAGGCTACAGATGGCCTGTCATTGGTGTGAGCCCTTTGTGCCCTATAGGATGCCACAACACTGGTCTTGGACAGAGTGGCTGACACTGACAGGAAAATGCATACCTGGAAGAAAAAAAGACTGCTGAAAATGGTATTGCTTCCAGAAATGTTTAGAAAACCTAGTGACTGCTTGGAAACATCGTGTTTGGATTATGTCTTCACAGAGCTTGTGCCCTGATGATCACACAACAGCTTGAGTAAGCAAAGGTCCCACTAGGTGCATAATGGCCACTCCCCAGTCCCCCTCACCCCCAGGTCCCTATTCCTCCTTCTCTGCCTGCGCTGCAGCTATATCACATGGCAGGGTGTCTCTGTGATGGCTGGAGTGCCTGGAGGACCACACTTGAATGACATTCTGAGGGAGAAACAGAGTGCAGGTTGGATCCTGTGAACTGAGCTGTCACTGCTACTAAGAAATAATTTTAAAATGTAAAGACTGGTTATGATGAACAAAACATTATTATGATTATGATTATTGTGCCTCAAAATATTTTCTGGTAAATGGGAAAGAAAATGAAGAAATACTTTCTTGTCCTGACCTCCAATCAAATTTTTGGTTATCAAGAGTGTCAGTTAAAGACCTAGCATTCAGAATGAAAGGTTACATCTGCCTCAGAAAGTATGTGTGTGCGTGACCCAACTTTCAGAGGAATGCTCTCAGGGGCTGGAAATACTTGTGCAAGTCAATGTTAATTTGGGGAGGGCTTGAGAAACTCGAATCAGCAGGGAAGGCAATGAAAGTAGGCCCGGGCTTTCTGGGGACACTTGCCCAGCTCTGTCATCTGTGCCAATCCTAGTGAGGGCTATTTGACCTTCCTGTGTGCTTCTTTGAGTACAAAAATTCGGCCCCAAATCAAGGGAAAGTTTTCTTCCACATTGTACAAGTGCTTCTTTGAGAGTTGCTGTCATAGCTTAAACGGTCCAAGTCCTAAGATGGCTTTGGAGCAGAAAAGAGCGTCTCTGGAACAGTGTGTTCAGAATGTGTTTTTAATTATAAAACTGACCACCTGCATTTCCTGTGCTGTCCTGGGGAGGCTGAGTAGGGACTGGTGGATCTGGGGTGGGGGAGATGACCAGGAGAATAAAGAATGACAAGGGAAGATGGGCTTCAGACTATCACCACCCCGATAACCTAGAGAAAGACAGGGACAAAAGATTCATATAAATATGCAAAGTGTGTTGTGTGTTTTAGGTGATGGGAAGTATGTGTGTAAGTGAGAGTTTTAAGGTGTATAGTTATTAAGAACATTTTGATGTCAAATGGAGAATTTTAAATACTGACTTTATATTAGCTAATATTAGAGATTCATGACATTTAAGTGATATTATTTTGAACACAGAAACAGTCCCCTTTTAAAAGAAGTATATTAGTTTTTTTTAATTTAGAGGTTCTTAGAAGTAGAATTATATATTTGTATTATAAATAAAATACTTGAAAATAAAAATAGTAATCAAAACATGTTAGGATAGAAAGGGAGTTTAATAAATGTTAATTATTAAGGCATAGAAAACTAACATAATTATATTTTATAACAATATATGGATACATAAATGGGAATAGTTAAACATTTATGCAAAATAAATCATATTTTTAACAGAAAAATTTATAGTTAGCAGTAGCCATCTGATAAAGGAGTGAAGAGAGTATAAGACTGTTAAGAATAAGGGTTGGTGTCGACTTTTCTTTGCAATCTCAACTTACACAAAGTGGAACTCAAAATGGCAAACTCACATGAATGAATGGATGAGTCTTGACCTGCCTGTTTCAGCTCTCAGCCACTTTACCCTGCAACCACCTCTCATACATCCTTTCCCATCCTCTTTCACTATGTTGGTTGTAGGTCAGGTTTCAAAACTCTTCACCTCTGATAGCAAAAGCAGCCCAAAGACATTGTGTCCTCGTGGGGGTGTTGGTCAGTAGAAATGTACGTCAGGATTCTCTGGGCAGCAATAGTGGTAGTAAAGGCTTTTCCACAAGAAGTTTTTGCTTCTTGTGGATCTCTGGAAAGAATATGTCATGCCTTAACAATATTGCTTGCTACTAAAGATAGCAATAGCCTCTTAATTTTAATTAAATGAAGCAAGAAATGTTTTCCATCTGAAGAAAAATAAACATGTTTATTTTTGTCTTTCTGCCATACTACAAATAGTTTACTCTCTCTGTGTAGTCACTCACTCATTCACTCCACTAAAATTGATTACCAGCTAGTAGTGTGCAAGCCCAATATTAGATTTTGGATAAAAAAGAGAAGTGATAATGACATGACCTCTGCTTTCATGGAACTTTATGTCTAGTGAGTGATTCTGCTGCCAAAAGGCAAGATATTAATTTGTAATGCTTATTTCTGACTCTCACCTCACCCCATATTTTTGGTTAACTTGAACCTTGTATTTTGTAAAAATTGAAAATGTTTCTATTGATGTTAATTCTTTTCTTCCACTCTCAGCTTCTGGCTGGCGGTCAGTGTGGAGGAGCCAAAGTATCACAGGATGGGCTGCTGCTGTTGTGTTTCTGGCTGGCCAGGAAGGAAGTGGAGATTGTAGGAGCAGCCCAAGGAAGCCCAACTTTTGTGAGCCTCCCAAATCTGGCTTTACAAAAGAAAAAAGATTTGTATGAATGTGGTAGTGACCAAGGATCTGATTCTCCTATCCAAGATGAACTTAGAGCTTTAGATCCTGTGTCAGAAATACATCTGTATGAAGGGGATTTATTACAAAATGCTACACTTCTTTACCATTGTTATTTAAATTTCAAAAATTATGGACTTCCTTGATCATAACTTCTGTCCTTACCCACACGGGAGAAAGCAATAGTACATTTACAAAATCAGGACTTTACACTTACTATATCTTATTTTCAATACTTGAGCCTCATTTGTGATCCTCACTCTTTGTTGTGCTTCTTTATTTTATTTTATTTTATTTTTCAAAGTTAGAAGTGAGGAAGCAGTCGGACTGACTCCAGCATGTGCTGGACCAGGATCCACCTAGCATGCCCACCAGGGGGTGATGCTCTGCCTATCTGGGGTGTTGCTCCATTGTAACTGGAGTCATTCTAGTGCCTGAGGCCAAGGCCATGGAGCCATCCTCAGTGCCTGGGCCAACTTTGCTCCAATGGAGCATTGACTGCAGGAGGGGAAGAGAGAGACAGAGAGAAAGGAGAGGGGGAAGGGTAGAGAAGCAGATGGTTGCTTCTCCTATGTGCCCTGACTGGGAATCAAACCCGGGACTTCCACATGCCGGTCTGATCTTCTACCGCTGATCCAACCAGTCAGGACCTTCGTTGTGTTTCTTTGTGGAGTTTAGCCACATGTGACTCCACCAGACCAGCCTGTGTGGTGGACTTCTCAAAAGACCTGCCTCACAGTTGTTGCTATAGGAAGCTTAATGCAATCAGAGGCCCCTTTATTTTTCTGTAGGCACTATATGGATTTGGTACGTAGTGGATGCTGATTGGCTCTACCTATGTTGAAGCCTCATGCCTGTTCTTGAAGATGAGCAGTTTTATAATTTTGTTTTTAGTTGCAGGATTATAAATGATGTGTCCACATCCATACAGTGGAATGGAAGACAGCCATGAAACTGATGCTGAATACTGTGCATCTATCCTGGACAAAGGTAATCAGAGTGACAATCATTTTTTCTTCTGTATTTGCATCAACATAGTAGAGTTTATGGATCCACTAAGAAGGTGTTAGGAAATTCTACAAGATTTTTCCATAATGCTAAGGTCACAGACCACTATAGAAATTCTAGTATATCTAGAAAAAGGAAGAAAAAAATTTGTTTACTATCAATGTAGCAAAGTTACCTTGTTAAGAAATTTTAATCAAGAGTTCCAATTATAAGAATTTTACTCTCTGCCCTGAGTTCAGTTTCCCAGAGTATAACTTGCCAACATGCTGTTATTGTTTTATTACCAATAGTTTTAATTAAATTTATACTCAATACTGTCAAAAGTCACATCAGTTAGCGCATATGTAAGCATGGTAAAAAATTATTATTCAAGTAACATTTTATAGATCCTCGTTCATATTTCATCTTTCAACTTTCCTTTCTCAATCATTGACTTATGTGCCCAGTCAACATTTTCAAAGATAAATCACTCAAGGCAAGAAGAGAATATCAAAAGATTAAAACTCTCAGCGTTTCTTTAATTTTTATTATATATATATTTTTTAAAGTGAGAGAGAGCTAAAAAGGCTGAGAGACAGAGAGGGGAAGGTGTAGGAGGTGCTGAAAAGAAGGATGATGAAGGCAACTAGGGCCTTAGATCAAGAGAAAACACTGTCTTTTCCTTAGAGGGGTTGGATTGGGCTTCCTTGTGACTGCAGAGTGTTCTAAAACAGATTTGTGCTAACATAATAGCTTGGAAAGGAGAAAAATTCACTTCTGAAACTGAGACATTCTTTCTTGAACTAGGTGGCTAAGACATAGCTATATGCTCAGATTGCTCACTCAGATAAGCAGGCAGTCTCCTAAGTATCGTAATGAGAACTTGGCTTCTCTCTACATTAGATTCAAAGTTAGATGCTAGGACTCAGATGACCAGATGATCAGACATTCAGTGTTCTTTCACTTTCCCCCAAACAAACCCTGATTGCTCACAGGTCCTTATTTCTGCTCCGTAATGACAACCAATACTCACACTTGCTGGTAACTCAGTCTCTCTTTGCTTACAACAGTCTTTTTCAAGTAATCATTCGGTCCATGCAGGATTTCATTAAGTCAGTTAAAGTTCAACCTCCTAGGCAGAGCTGCTCTG
Source organism: Saccopteryx leptura (assembly GCF_036850995.1). NCBI lineage: Eukaryota > Metazoa > Chordata > Mammalia > Chiroptera > Emballonuridae > Saccopteryx > Saccopteryx leptura. Next base: position 197,269,843 of record NC_089504.1, read on the forward strand.
CTCTTAATGTTTCACCCTCCGTCTCCCAGGGTGCACTTGGGTGAGAAGAGAAGCTCCACAGGCATGTGGCCAAAGGAGAAAGCATCTCTGCCTATATTTCTTTCCTCCTCTCTGGTGCCTGTGAGCTATTGCATTCTAAAGTTCTAAGCCTTGCTCTCTGTTCTTATGCATCTCTGGCTGACATGTGCCATTCTCTCCTGTCTCCCTAGATCCAGCAGAGATGTGTAGCAACATGATAATTTGGGGGAAAAAATGAACACAACTCATTTAGGTTTAATTTTTCCTTTCCACAAAAGAAGTGTTTTACAGAGAACAGTTGGCTTCTATACTGAGGGGATGATAGAAACATGACTCTATTTTTATCTCCTTTAAATATCAACCAACACACAAATGCTAGTGTTCGCTTCCATGAATAAATGCAAAGGTAACTTTTATTTCCTAACCAAAATATTTCTGTACAGCATTTAAAAAATGCTTATCATTATACTCATCCTTACACAAAAATCCATTAATTTACTTTCTCAACAATATTTATTAAGGTTTTACTTTGCCCCTCAGTCACTTGGGGAAGTTAAGAAGAATTAGATCCTGCCCTTAATGAGTTTACTGTGTATTGGTAGGAAACAATTGTTAAAAAGTTATTAAAATAAAAAATAATGACAGGGGAGAAAAAAGAGGCTGACAGAGCATTGGGTAAGGAGAGTAAGATTTAGTTTTAAACTGGAAGGACATAGAAGAGGACATCTCTCTACACCGAAGAGAGAACAAATAGCATCTGAGAGGCCTTGATACCACAAAGACCAGACATTGAGAATAACCAACTGAATCTCATCATAGTTAATGAATAGTTGTGGCCTACATTGAGACTGGAGAGAGGCCAGTGCTGAACCTTAAGAGGAATACATAATATTTTAGAATTAATCCCAAGAACTTCGGGTAGCCATCTGTTAGTTTTAAGTTAGATGTTTACTAAAATCATCAATCTGGCTAGAAAATATAGAAGGCCCTGAGTGGCTATGGGAGACAGCTGATGGCAGGAAACAAAAGCAGCAGAGACAGACTCAGGAGACATTAAGAAAGTAAACTCAATAAAAGTGGGTGGTGGATCAGGTGTGGCAGTGATGAAAAAGGAAGATAGGTCCTCATTTCTCCCTCCTGTGATAGAACACCATTTAAGGGGACATGGAATAATAAGATAGGGGGGATAAAGGTTGGGGATGAAGAACAGAGGAAGAATTCCAAATATTTATATTGAGAAGTCTGTGTACTTATTTCCAGGAGACAATACAGGCCTAGCCCCCAGGACACAGGGCTGATTGGAAGTGCTCTGGAAACCATCCTATGTACTTGAGGGCAGATGTGATAGCCTAGGAACAGAACATAAACCTAGAACTAAAATGAAACAGAAACATGACATTTAAGAAAAAGTAAAGGTAAAGGCTACAATAGAAAGGAGACTTTAGTTTGAAAAGGCCAAAATGGGTAAAAGAACAGCATCTGAGAAGCCAATGAAAGACCTTTGAAAATGACAGCATGGTCAAAATTGTCCACTGTTGCTGAGATGTTGACCTAAAATAACTTTCTAAGAATGATCTGGACTATTTTGGTGGAGGGGTCTGGTCCAAAGACCTTTTAGATAGAAACAGCGAAGTAGTGGATTGAGTGGAGACAGGAGAGGGAAAACGTACACCGAGTACAGCTGCTTATTGTAGGGAATTATCCATCTAACTTTGAACCCGCTATGACTTGGATTGGAGAACTTTAGCTAAAAGCCCTGAGTGAGCCTGACCAGGTGGTGGCTCAGTGTATAGAGCATCAGACTGAGATGTGGAAGACTCAGGTTTGAAACCCCTATGTTGCCTGCTTGAGCTTGAATTCATCTGACTTGAGTGCAGGCTCACCAGCTAGAGCAAGTGGTCGCTGACTTGAGCATGGGATCATAGACATGACCCCATGGTGACTGGCTTGAGCCCAAAGATTGCTGGCTTGAAGTCCAAGGTTGCTGGCTTGAGCCCAAGGTCACTGGCTTAAGCAAGGGGTCACTCACCCTGCTTTAGCCTCCCCCATCCCCGGGTAAGGTGCATATGAGAAAGCAATCACTGAACTAAGTTGCATCAACAAAAAGTTGATGCATCTTATTTCTCTCCCTTTCTGTCTTTCTGTCCCTATCTGTTCCTCTCTCTGACTCTCTTTCTCTGTCAAAACAAACAAACAAACAAATAAATAAATAAATGCCCTGAGTGAATGTCTCATGGATGCAAACACCAAGAAGCTGTATGAGTGAGTGACCTTCCTGCAGACACAAAGAAATGCATGTGAACAGGCTTTAGAAAATTAGCCTAAAGATTCTTGATTGCCCCTTCCTTTGTGCTTATTAATTAGCAAAAGAAAACGAATGTATTGAACAATTTATCCCTTTCTCCATGTCAAAAAATGGCCATTAGTCATTCTTTCCCTTTATCACCTGATCTCTCTCCCCTGTAATCCTGTTACCTTTGTTCTGCTTCTGATCAATAAAAGCTAAGGGAGAAGGAAATTCAGGAGGTCTTCTTTGCCTCCCTTGACAAGCCTCCGCATCTTCCTCTTGACATAAATTTGTGTCTTGAGTAGGTTTCTTCCATGCAACACTGGTAATCCCCAGTGGGCTGGAATACTAGTTTATTCAAAAAAACTTTCCCTAGTATTTACATTTAATCCCACTGTTTGAAATCCCTGCATAAAGGAATCCATGCTCCTAGAAAAGAGATCAAGTTTACAATCCATGCAGTAAGGCTTGCAGCTCAGAGTGCTGAAGGGGGCTGGATTGGAGAGGCCATGTCTCTGAGTAGAGCCAGAGAAATCTCTGGACAAATGCTTAAATTTGTCTTTCTGTTTGGCTTCACTGCTTAAAAAATCTGAGGGCCTGTGAGGGCACTGCTCTACCCCCACTGTCCGTGTGGTGCCCCCACTTGGTGCCAGGGACATTTGCCAGCCTGCCTGAGAGCTGGCAGCAGCTGCAGCTTCAGTCCAACCAAGATGTCTAGTAAGTCCTGCTCCTCTGTTGATGTCCTGCCTGGGTCTTCTGTTTCATTGTCATTTCAGCAAGTGGTTGCAATGTTAAGTAGAGTAAGCTTCCCAAGTAGAAACTGAGCCTGCCTGGAGTTTGTAATTAGGGTCGACTTTTCACCGAGAGTGTGGACACTTATAATAATATCTGAAACAAAGTTGGTACAGATAGAATGAATAATCGTGTCCTTCAACATGGAGAGTCAGAACTGCCTTGACTATACACGATAAAGGAAGTAGAGGATTGCTTTTAAATAGTTGTCAAATGCTTAACTTATTTTAGACTAATGGCTTAGAATACTGGCATCAAAATTAGAAAAAATGATCGAATCTAAAATCATCTGAATTCCATGGGGGCTTTCTACAAATGACCTTTTGCACATGTGAAATGGCTGCTTTGTTTTTGCATCTTTAACAGTTCTGTTGAATTAGATGTCAAACCAGCCCTGTTTCTGGGGGCCAGCAGCAGGCAGGCTCTGAAGCACTGTAGTCTTTCAGTCAGACACCCACATTTCTCACTGAATCGCTCTCCTCTGAGAACAATGAGGCAATTCATTGTCCAAGTGTCCTCCAGGGATAGAAAACATCAGTCCCAAGCTGAAATCTTCAAATAAGGGAACCTTTCAAAGTTTGTCTAAAACTCTTTAACCCACCCAAAAAGACCAGTGACCATTTACGGGCTGGGGTAATGTAATGGAAGAGAAGACAGGACAGAAAACTGATATCTGTTTATCTGATTCTCCAAACTAAACTCTAAAGCCTCTATTAATCATGGGCAGAAGTATCTCTTGTTCAAACAGCACATGATGTGGCAGGCTGTGGGGTTCTGGGCTGTATTTGAACAGAGCTAAGGAAAGTCTCTGGGTGTCAACCTCTTCATGCCTTATCATGTTCAAAGTGGATTAGCTTAATTGAGCAGTGATGCAGTGATCTGTTTCTACAATAAGTTGTGAAGGTGAACTGTGCACTTTCTGAACCACACGAAGGAACGTATTACTGTACTGCCATTGAATTTTAAGCCTTGATGACTATGTGCTGAGCTTATACCTAGCAACTGGGATGAGGAAAGCTCATCACTCAGCTTTTTTTTTTTTTTTGAATGCCCATACCAAGTCATGTATGTTTTCCAAACACTTGACCCCTATTTAATCTGAATCTTAGTCTATGCTGCACTACACTAGCTTATTACTATTGTCTATTACATTTGTTTTTCCACCCGCCAGTGGACTTCTCCAGTAAAGAATGTCTGTTTCCTTGTATCTATGTCACTTTGTCCCCAGTACTTGGCATCCCAGTGTTTGAACTTTCTGGGTGCTCAGTAAATACTTGCTGAGTGAGTGAATATTTAAATGTATTTGCTAGTTGGAGAAAATTGATAGTTACCTCTAAAAAGATGTTGGTAATCTGGAAATACCTGGTTTTTTTCTGCTTGCCTACTGATGCGTAAACTACTTCCTGAGGCCATAGAAGAAAAGCAGTTATATCTTTTCTTATTATTACTATAGGAGAATGATTGTCTAAATAACAATAGTTGTGTACTTTCTAAGTCCAAGTGTCCTCATATTTACTTGTGGCTTTTAAATAAAAAACCCTGAGATGTGTTCTTACCCAGACCATCAAATCAGGAAGGACTTCAGAGGTTTCCTGATCCAATCATTTCAGCTGTGCAAAAAATAATTCCTATGTATGTGAGATGACTGGCCCACAGTATACTTGTGGCAAAGCCAAGACTAGAATTCAGGTCTCACTCTTCCAGGAACTGTGCAGGGGCCAACCTTTCATTTATGAATGAATAAGAAGCACTAAAGTGTTAAATCCCTCACTCCAAGTCATCATACAGCAAGTCAGGACAGAGTCAGGACTGGGAAAACAGCAAATAAGTCTTAGTTTTAAGGATTTCTGAATTTTCCCCATGACTTTTACAAATAGTATATGCATACATATTCTGTATATAATTCTCTTGATGAGTTAGAGAACTATGGAATATCAGAATTGGTAAGGGATCTTATATCCCATTGTATCAATACCCCTCTTTGGTCTTAGTTATTATACCTCCAGTGCCTAGGAGCTCACACAGTGCCTAGGATCAACTTCCTGTTCTTAGCCCACTGTTGAACAGACCTAATTATTAGAATGTCTGTTCTTTAGACCAAACCTACCTCTATGCTGTATCTATTTTCCCTCATCAATTCAATTTGTGTCTTTGAGGCTAAGTAGAATAGGGTCTAAGCCCTCTTGAGTATGCCAGGATAACCACTATATGAACAATTTTATTGTCTCCCTAAGTCATCTCTCTTTCAAGATAAAAATATAGTGGATATATTTTTATCATTATAGGAACTGGATAACCTGATGGTAAATATAGAAGAATATTTTTTAACTACCTGAAAAATAACCCAGAAACTAAAATGATACTAAAGCATAGAAAATGGTAACAATTCACAAATTAAGTAAATACAACATAAAAATTAACAAAAACAAATCCAAATGTGTGGTTATAGTAGAGGTTGTCAATTCACAAACAAGAATAAGAAACTTGGGAATAAAAATGAGGACAGTAGAGAGTCTGTGAAATGAAGATGTTTTGTAGAGGTTGCTCTGTTAAAATTTTAAGCAGCTTGTTGGAGTTAGCAGTATGTTATTTTCATGTCTGAGATAGAGGAATGCTGAACTAAAAACAATTTAAAAACTTCTAGAGAGATTTGGAATCTGCAAGAATGACTGAAAGCCATTGTATATATTAGATGAATACCATATTGCATTGGTTATTTCAAGAAATTATGAGATTAAAAAAAGTTTGGAATAACTACATAGAGTTGAGAAACAATAAAAAGATTGACCAAATTTATGTATGAAGCACTGAAAATTACATGTTTGGGTAACATCTCCAGTTTCCTGTGATTTCAAGGACAGACCCAATAAGCCTCAATACCCATCTTTAGTTAGCTAACTACTTATTTTGTTAATAAATCAAAAGTGCCTCTAAAGTAGGATTAGAATAAGACAGCAAAGAAGTTCATTCAAATTTTGCTGATGCTACAAGTTGAGGGTTGAGCAACAGCCAACAAAAGAAATCTGTAGAGCAGGGTAAGGCATCAGGGAACTCTTTTGCAGTGTGGGAAAGAAAATAAAGCATAAAAACAACTATCAGGAAGGTAGCTGTGATCTTTCTAAAATTATGAACTTCTGTATCTGTGCTTTTGCAAAGATTTCTTCACCCAGTCTGATAACACATGTCAATGATATGTTTTTTATTTAAAAATATAATTGAAGGAGGCTGGAGAGACAAGATTGCTTTCAATAGGATAAAAATATATTGTATTAGGGCCTCCTTTTATTGTTTTGAAAGAGCATGGCTACCTTTCCTGATGCCATTCCTTTCCAACAAAAATGGTTCATTTCCTTTTGCTTTCCCTCCCCCTAGTGTTTTGAACTTTCTGTTAATTTTAACTCTATTTTTAATCAGAGAATCAGAGAAATGATGAGGCTCACCCTAAATCTGATTCTAAATTTTAATCTTGAAAGTCTACTTCTGAAAACAGTCACAGCCAACAGCAACTTGTGCATAAGATTCCTGGAATGGTGTTCTCCATCTGTAGGAAAATGACAAGTATTACATCACTCACATCTTAGGTTACTTGTAGAAGATATTTTCTATCTTTTATACATCATGTAAATGGCAAGTCAACTGTCTGCAATAGCAGTTTTTTTCTTTCATTCTTTCTTTCTCTCTCTCTCTCTCTTTCTTCCTTCCTTCCTTTCTTTCTTCCTTTCTTTATCTGTTAGAACAGTTTTAGGTTCACAGTAAAACTAAGTGAGAAAGTAGAGAGTTATCAGATACTCCATACTCTTACACAAGCACAACCTCCCATGCAATAAATATCCAACATGAAGTGCACATTTCTTATAATCAATGAACCTGCATTGACATATCACCCTACTTTTAAACAAAATTATGTCATTGAGCAATTTTTGGTTAGACTTAAAATATGTATTGTAGAAATAAAATATGACTGAATTATTAGTAAAACTATATATTTCATAGTAAAGTATTACTTGTTTTTTACTAAGTCAAATGGGTGATTAGCAACAAACATTTAAGAGTCTCAAAGTCTGATGCTTAGGTTGCTCAAATTTTTCATAGTTTATATCAGATGTCATGGAAGCATCCCAAAAGTCAACTTAGATCCAGAAAACAGAAGTGTTGTGTCCAATTTTATATGATGAGGAAAAGAATGGGTCATGAATGCTCACACTGTCTGGGTTTTGTGATTTTGTCATATTCTAGTCAATCTTTATAATCTGTATTTTAATTTGTCTTCAAAACGTTGTTTTTTTTTCAGATGCTGTAACCATAAATTTTCTTTCTGAGAAATATGAAATCTCATAAAATTTAATAAATAGGCTGTTTGGTATCCTGCTATTTTATAAATAAAAGGCAACTTTTGTTTAAAGCAAGGAAAATTATCACAGATAAAGAGAGACATTACATAATAATAAGGGGTCAATTTCCAAAATGACAGAACATTCTTCAACATATATGTACCTCTAAACAGAATATCAAAATTTATCAGGCAAAAACTAATAGAAGTACAAGGAGAAATAATAAAAATCCACTATTTAGTTAGATACTTTAATCTCCTTTATCAGAATCAGACAGATCCTGAAGGCAGAACAACTGCAAAAGCATAGTTGCATTAAACAACATTATCTGGATATAATGGGTATAGACTACTTACTTCATCCAATAGCAACAGAATCCATATTCTTTACAAGCTCACATGAATTATTAACCAAATGAGAGAAAAAATTCTACAGTACTTACAAATGAAATAAAACACATTTAAATAACACATGGTCAAATAAAAAAATCTCAAGAGAAATTTAAAAATATTTTGAACTAAATGAAAAAAAGTACCTTTTCAAGTTTTGTGGGATGCAGTAAAAGCGTGTTTACAGGAATATTTATAGCACTGAATATATACATTAAAAAAGAAAAAAGGTCCTGGCTGGTTGGCTTGGTGGTGGAGTGTTAGCCAGTGTATGGAAGTCCTGGATTTGATTCTTGGCCAGGACACACAGGAGAAACACCCATTTGCTTCTCCACCCTTTCCCCTCTCCTTTTTCTCTATCTCTCTCTTCCCTTCCTGCAGTCAAGGCTCCATTGGAGCAAAGTTGGCCTGAGAGCAGAGGATGGCTCCATGGGTGTCTGCCTCAGGTGCTAGAATGGCTCCAGTTGCAATTACCCAGATGGGCAGAGCATAGCCCCTTAGTGGGCTTGCTGGGTGGATCACAGTTGGGCACATGAGGGAACTGTCTGCCTCCCTGCTTCTCAGTTCAGAAAAATACAATAAATAAATAAATAAGTAATACCCCCCCAAAGAAAGATATAATATCAATTGTAAGGCTCTACTTTAGGAAACTAGAAAAAGAAGAGCAAATCCAAAGTAGGCAAAAGAAAAAAATAATGAACATTAGAGTAAATATGTATAATATTCAAAACAGAAAAACATTAGATAAAATAAACAAAATGAAAAGCTGGTTCTTAGAAAATATCAATAAAATTTATAAACCTCTAAGCAGAATAACTAAGAAAAGAAAGAGGACACAAATTACAATATTAGAAATTAAATAGAGTACATCATACAAATCCCATAGACATTAAAGATAACACTGGGGAACAATTTTTTTTTCATTTTCTGTTGCATGAGATTTTAGAACTTTTCTATATATTTCTGCATTGCTGATTTCAAATCTGAAATCCATTTTTTGAAGCATGCTTTAGTTTTTATGCAATTTTAATTTCTTTTTGTTAGAGTTAATGGCATGCATTGGTTTTTAAATTGGAGTTAAAGGGCAATGACTCTTGAATTAAACATAACCACAAGGCAATTAATGTTTTACAAGCATCACTTTTACATAATCGTAGTTGTTTTTAAATGTAAAAAATTATTATCTGATAAAAAAACACCCTCCTATTTTGTTTTAAGATTGAATCATGGCTTCTTTGAGTAGGCATAAATGTAAGAATAGTCCTGACACCTTCTGTTATATATGTGGCTGTTACACACTTCAACGTCAAAGGTGCAATATTTCATCATTTGTGACACGTGCATATATTGCCTATTTTCAAGTTCCCCTTGGCAATCAAGACAAGAATTGGGCTCCTCATATTGTGTGCCCTAATTGTGAGAAAATGCTTTGTGACTGGACAAAAGGAAAATGCAAAGGAATGCCTTTTGGTATTCTCATGGTTTGGCGTGAACCTAAGGACCACAGCAGTGACTGTTATTTCTGTCTGATCCATACAAAGGGCATCGGCAAGAAAAAACAGCATATGATTGCACATCCTAATATTCCTTCAGCAATACAATCTATCCCACACTCTGAGACACTGCTGGTTCCAGTTTTCAATGGTTTTACTTCTTCTAAAGATGAAGAAAGTGAACATGGTGATCAAGCATATTTTGATAAGATGCATGAGAAAATGGTTGTAAAATATGAAGGGACTTCTTCTGATGCCAAGCAGTCATTAACCCTTCAGCAGTTTAGCCAGCCCGAATTGAATGACTTAGTAAGAATGACATAAAAATTGTCCTCAATTTTCTGAAGTATGAGGAGCATAACTGGATCATTTGTGTGGATCTTAAAATGGTAAATTTCCTGCTAGGACAACAGAGAGGTTTTTCATGAAGTATACTTGCTTTCTGTGTTTGTGGGACAGCCTAGCTTAGGAGAAACACTGGACACAGAAAAAGTGGCCGAAATGTGAAGCTCTGAAAGTAGGGATGCAAAATATTGTGACTGAAACTGTAGTTAATAGAGACAGGATCATTTCCCCCCACTTCACATTAAAGTTGGCTTAATGAAGCAGTTTGTTCAGGCTTTGAATAGATAAAGTGAATGTTTTCAACATATTATTTCTGCTTTTCCTGCCTTGTCTTTTGAGAAAATTAAAGCAGGTATATTCGATGGACCTCAGATTTGAACCCTGTTAGGTGACAAGGAATTTGCCAGGAAGATGGCTAAGGAGGAGAAAGCAGCATGGCAGTCTTTTGTGGCAGTTACAAAGAACTCCCTTGGCAACAAAAAAACAGAAAACTATGAACTTCTGGTTCAAAAGATGCTGTTGGCTTTCTGCGACATTGGATGTAACATGAATGTTAAAATTCACTTCCTGAATAGTCACCTTGATAAGTTTCCCAAAAATCTTGGAGCTGTTAGTGATGAGCAGACTACTGCTGGAGCATCAAATGAGATTGTCCTTAACAAGTACACAAACACAAGAGCTACAAATGCAAATTTTTGCCTGAATAGAATTTAAATAAGTTTTACGCAAATATTATGATTAAAATAAGTGTTTTAATATGTTCTATTTTGAAATTGTAGACATATTCTGATGCAATCATATCTTTTAGTGTATTCGTGTATTTACTGCATTATATAAATTATTATATTTTCAGAGAAGATACCCAAGAAGACATTCTACTTCATTATGTTAAATTAAATGTTGAAAATTTTACAGTAAGATAAAAACCTAAAATCTTGAATTTCAAAAGAACTGTAGCTTATAGAGAAAAACTAATGTCAGATTTGAAATCAGCACACTTGAATTAGGTAAGAACAAGTGTTTTTGTGGATGCAACAAAAATTTTGTTTTCCAGTAATAATTGAGGAATACCATAAACTACTCTATGCCAGCAAATTAAGATAATCTAAATAAAATTGAAAAATTTCTTGAAAGACACAATCTGATCAAACTAATAAAAGAAGAACTAGACAATGTGAATAAAATTATATCTACTAAGAAAATTGAATTAATAATAATAATCTTCCAATACAGAGAGAATCAGACCCACATGGGTTCATTAGAAAATACTACCAATATTTTTTTTTTTTTTTTTTTTTTTTTTTTTTTTTTTTCATTTTTCTGAAGCTGGAAACGGGGAGAGACAGTCAGACAGACTCCCGCATGCGCCCGACCGGGATCCACCCGGCACGCCCACCATGGGGCGACGCTCTGCCCACCAGGGGGCGATGCTCTGCCCATCCTGGGCGTCGCCATATTGCGACCAGAGCCACTCTAGCGCCTGGGGCAGAGGCCACAGAGCCATCCCCAGCGCCCGGGCCATCTTTGCTCCAATGGAGCCTTGGCTGCGGGAGGGGAAGAGAGAGACAGAGAGGAAAGTGCGGCGGAGGGGTGGAGAAGCAAATGGGCGCTTCTCCTGTGTGCCCTGGCCGGGAATCGAACCCGGGTCCTCCGCACGCTAGGCCGACGCTCTACCGCTGAGCCAACCGGCCAGGGCACTACCAATATTTAAGGAAGAAATTATACTAAGTCTCTATAATCTTTTTCAAAAAATACAAGTAGAGAAAATATTTTCTAACTTAGTCTATGAGGCCAGCAATTATTGTTATACCAAAACCATGAAAAGATGTCACGTAAAAATAAAACTACAGACCAATATCTATCATGAACATAGATGCAAAAATCCTCAGAGTATTAGCACACTGAATCCAGAAATGTATACAAATAATTATGCACATGACCAAGTGGAATTTATCTTAGGTCTGCAAGATTGGTTCAACATTCAAAATCAATTAATGCAGTTTATCACATCAATAAACTAAGGAAGAAAAATTGCAGGATCCTATCAATAGATGCAGAAAAAACATTTGACAAATCCAATTTATGACAAAAACTCTCAGTAAACTAGGAATATAAGGAATATCCTTAACTTGGCAAAGAATATTCACTAAAAACGTACAACTAACATTATATCATATTTAATGGTGAGACACTTTTTGTTTGTTTGTTTTTGGAAGGGACTGAGCCCAGGATGAGCTGCTGTTACCTTCTGCTCCCCTGGCTGCAGGTATGGTGGAGTCCCTTAGACCTTAAGAGAAAGAGAGAGGCTAGGAAACTGCACCTGGAGGAAAGAAGAGGAGAAATGGGGGGAGGGGAAAGGAGCATATGTGTTTCCCAGAAGGAGAACACCAGTGTTGAGAAATTTGAAACTTTTACTCTAAGATAAGGGATGAGGCAAGGATGTACCGTCTAACCATTCCTTTCCAGCACTGTACTGGAGGTTTTAGGTAATACAGTAAGAAAATAAAATAAATGTGTACATATTGGAAAGAGATAAATAACACTCTGTACATGACATGATTGTTTATACAGGAAATAAAATTGACAAATATTTCACTCAAAGTTAATACACAAAAATCATTTGCTTCACCATGTACTAGCAACAAACAAGGGAACTATGAAATTTAAAATGCAATGTGTTATAGTAATATAAGGTTATAGTAATTAAATATATAGAAATATAAAAATATGAAAGATACATAAAAATAATTGAAAAGATATTAAAAATAATTATTAAAATTAAATAAAGTTATGCCATTTGGATAGAAATTAATATAGTGGCTTAGTGCCATAACTCTGTAATGTAATAAACAGACTCTGATTTACAAGCAGAGCCCAGTTAGTATATGTGTGAAGTTATATATAGATAAGAAGTGACTTGGTGTTATTTACATTACCTTTGTAAATTAATGTAAATAAGAACATCTTAAAAAGTGGTTTAATGTAAACATTCCAGTAGATTGACATAGAGGGGATTCCCTGTGAGAAACTACCAAAAAGGTAGTTTGAGGTGATAATCCTGTAGATTGACACCTGTTAGAAGACTTTGGCCAGGAAAGGTACTAAAGCTGAGAGGAGCCCCTGCTGCAGTAGTTGCCCAGACTCCAACGTTGATGTAGACTGTCTCCACGCCGCTCTGAGTTCTGACCAAAGACAGCCGAGAGGAGCACGCCAACGGGGCCCCCTTAAGCTGTACCCAGGCATGCCAAAAGGATTTGTGAGTAATAAATTGCCTGTGTGATTATTGCAACTAATTTGTGTGTCTGTTGTGATTTTCCTCCAGTGGCACTTAATAGTAGCATCCTCATAGCCACCTCAAGAGTAGTCTCGAAGAGGCTGCCAGCCCTGCTGATAAGCAGGAGTGTCCTACTGCACGGGGAAGTCGAATCAGGGATGCCTGATTGACGTAGAGTTTGGGTTCTACTGGGACATAATGTGACTTACATTAGACTCTCAAAAATAAATTATTAATACATAAATCTAACTAAATATGCCCAAGGTTTACATGAGTAAAATGATAAAACTCTAATAAAATAAATCAAGTAACTGAATAAATGGAGAGATAATCCATGCTCATGAATAGGAAGACTTAATATTGTCAAGAGACAAGTTCTTTCACATTGAACTATAGATTTAATTCAATTCTAATCAAAATCCCAGCAAGTTATTTTGTGAATATAAACAAACAGGTTCTAAAACTCATAAACAGAAGCAAAATATCCAGAATAGCTAACATAATATTAAAGAAAAAGAACAAAGTGGGAGAATTAATGCTACTTGTCTTTAAGACTTAAAGTAAAACTACAGTAATCAGACAGTATGGTATTGGTGAAAGAATAGGCAGTAAATCAATAGAACAGAATAGAGAACCCTGAAATAAACCCACATAAATATAGTTAGCTTGCCTTAGATAAAGGCACAAAGACAATATAATAGAAGAAGTCTCTTTTGACAAGTGGTGCTGGAATAACTGACATCCTCATGTGGAAATTCAATCTAAACACAGACCTTACACTCTTCACACAAACTAACTAAAAATGAATCATAAAATAAGATGTAAAATTCAGAACTATAAAAACTTATAAGATAACAAAGAAGAAAAATCTAGACAGCATTGGTCTTGGCAATGACTTTTTAATTACAACACCAAAGGCATGATCCATAAAAATAACAATTGATAAGCTGGACTTCATTAAAATAAAAAAGTTACTGCTCTGTAAAAGACACTATCAAGAGAGTAAAAAGACAAGCCACAGACTGGGAAAAAATATTCTCAAAAGACACCTGATAAAAGAATTCTCAAAATAAGGGTCTAGCAAAAGTAGGTTTTCAGTGGTGAGTATACAAAACACAAAGTTTATTCTTGTTTTACTACTTAATAATTATTGTATTATTTTCATATGAACAACTGTAAACCTACTTTTGCCCCACCCTATATACAGTGTGTCTGTAAAGTCAAGGTGCAATTTTGACCGGTCACAGGAAAGCAACAAAAGACAATAGAAGTGTGAAATCTGCACCAAATAAAAGGAAAACCCTCTGAGTTTCTGTAGGATGATGTGGCAGCATGAGCGCATGCACAAATGATGACTTAACACCGCGTATACAGCGGAGCAGACCATGGCCATGCCAGTCGAGATATGGACGGTAGAGAGGATAGTTCTGTGGCTTGCTAAATTCAAATCCATGACCAAAGTGCAATGTGAATAACCGCACGTTTATAACAAAGATTCACCACATAGGAATAACATTACTCAGTGGGATAAGCAGTTGAAGGAAACTGCATTTTGGTGGAGAAACCCCGTTCTGGTAGGCCATCAGTTAGTGACGAGTCTGTAGAGGCTATACAGCATAGCTACCTAAGGAGCCCTAAACAATCTGTGTGTGAGCCCACATCGAACTTCACTGAATAGGTATAAAACTGGGAGAGTTTTCCTTTTATTTGGTGCAGATTTCACATTTCTATCATCTTTTGTTGCTTTCCTGTGACTGGTCAAAAGTGCACCATGACTTTACGGACACACTGTATCTTCTCCGTAGTTTTTAACATTAAATTATAAATTGTTTTCCATGACCAGTCTTTTTTTTTTGATTAATTTTAATGGGGTGACATCGATAAATCAGGGTACATATGTTCAGAGAAAACATGTCTAGGTTATTTTGACATTTGATTATGCTGCATTCCCATCACCCAAAGTCCAATTGTCTTCCCTCATCTTCTAACTGGTTTTCTTTGTGCCCCTCCCCTCCCCAAACCCCCTCCCTCTCCTCCCCCCTACCCTGTATCCCCACAATCTTGTCCATGCCTCTGAGTCTCATTTTTATGTCTCACATATGTATGGAATCATATAGTTTTTAGTTTTTTCTGATTTACTTATTTTGCTCAGTATAATGTTATCAAGTTCCATCCATGTTGTTGTAAATGATCTGATGTCATCATTTCTTATGGCTGAGTAGTATTCCATAGTATATATGTACCAAAGCTTTTTAATCCACTTGTCCACTGACAGATACTTGGGCTGTTTCCAGATCTTCGCTATTGTGAACAATGCTGCCATAAACATGGGGGTGCATTTCTTCTTTTCAAACAGTGCTATGGTGTTCTTGGAGTATATTACTAAAAGTGGTAAAGCTGGGTCAAAAGGAAGTTCGATTTTTAATTTCTTGAGGAATCTCCATACTGTTTTCCATAGTGGCTGCACCCATCTGCATTCCCACCACCAGCAGTGCAGGAGGGTTCCCTTTTCTCCACATCCTCGCCAGCACTTTTTCTGTGTTGTTTTGTTGATGATCGTCATTCTGACTGGTGTGAGTGATATCTCATTGTGGTTTTAATTTGCATTTTTCTAATGATTAGTGATGTTGAGCATTTTTTCACATGCCTATTGGCCATCTGTATGTCCTCTTTGGAGAAGTGTCTATTCATTTCTTTTGCCCACTTTTGGATTGGATTGTTTGTCTTCCTGGTATTAAGTTTTACAAGTTCTTTATAAATTTTGGTTATTAACCCCTTATCAGATGCATTGTCAAATATATTCTCCCATTGCGTAGTTTGTCTTTTTATTCTGTTCTTATTGTCTTTAGCTGTGCAGAAGCTTTTTAGTTTGATAAAGTCCCATTTGTTTATCCTGTCTTTTATTTCACTTGCCTGTGGAGACAAATCGGCAAATATATTGCTGCGAGAGATGTTGGAGAGCTTACTGCCTATGTTTTCTCCTAAGATGCTTATGGATTTATGGCTTACATTTAAGTCTTTTACCCATTTTGAGTTTATTTTTGTGAATGGTGTAAGTTGGTGGTCTAGTTTTAATTTTTTGCAGGTAGCTGCCCAATTTTCCCAACACCATTTATTGAAGAGGCTGTATTTACTCCAATGTATGCTCTTACCTCCTTTGTCAAATATCAGTTGTTCATAAAAGTGTGGGTTTATTTCTGGGTTCTCAGTTCTGTTCCATTGATCTATATGC
This sequence comes from Saccopteryx leptura, assembly GCF_036850995.1. Lineage (NCBI taxonomy): Eukaryota > Metazoa > Chordata > Mammalia > Chiroptera > Emballonuridae > Saccopteryx > Saccopteryx leptura. Next base: position 197,286,004 of record NC_089504.1, read on the forward strand.
CTGTTCTTATGCCAGTACCAGGCTGTGTGAGTACAATGGCCTTATAATATAACTTGCTATCTGGAAGTGTGATACCTCCCACTTTATTCTTCCTTTTCAAGATTGCTGAGGCTATTCGTGTTCTCTTTTGGTTTCATATAAATTTTTGGAATATGTGTTCTATATCATTGAAGTAAGTCATTGGTATTTTAATCGGTATTGCATTGAATTTATAAATTGCTTTGGGAAATATAGATATTTTAATGATGTTTATTTTTTCTAATCATTAGCATGGTATATGCTTCCACTTGTTTGGATCTTCCCTGATTTCTTTTATTAATGTTTTATAATTTTCCGAGTACAAGTCTTTAATCTCCCTGGTTAAATTTATTCCTAGGTACTGTATTTTTTTGGTTGCAATGAAAAAGGGGATTGATTCCTTAATTTCTCTTTCTGACAGTTTATTGTTAGTGTATAAAAATGCCTCTCATTTCTGAGTATTAATTTTATATCCTGCCACCTTGCTGAATTCATTTATCAGGTCTAGTAGTTTTTTGAATGCGACTTTAGGGTTTTCTATATACAATATCATATCATCTGCAAATAATGATAGTTTTAATTCTTCTTTTCCAATTTGGATGCCTCTATTTCTTTTTCTTGTCTGATTGCTGTGGCTAAGACTTCCAGAACTATGTTCAATAAGAGTGGTGGGCACCCCTGCCTTATTCCTGATCTTAAGGGGATTGCTTTTAATTTTTGCCCATTGAGTATGATGTTGCCTGTGGGTTTGTCATAGATGGCCTTTATCATGTTGAGGTATGTTCCACTTTGCAGAGAGTTTTGAACATGAATGGGTGCTGGATTTTATCAAATGCTTTTTCTGCATCTATTGAAATTATCATGTGGTTTTTCTCCTTCCTTTTGTTTATGTGATAAATCACATTGATTGATTTGCGAATATAGTACCAACCTTGCCTCCCCAAAATAAATCCCACTTGATCATGGTGTATGATTTTTTTCATATATTGCTGGATCTGGTTTACTAATATTTTGTTCAAGATTTTAGCATCTAAATTCATCAGAGATATTGGCCTATAATTTTCTTTCTTTGTGTTGTCTTTGCCTGATTTTGGAATCAGAATTATGCTTGCCTCATAAAAGGAGCTTAGAAGTCTTCCTTTTTTTTTGAATTTTTTGAAATAGCTTGAGAAGGGTAGGAGTTAGTTCTTCTTTGAATATTTGGTAAAATTCACTTGTGAAGCCATCAGGCCCAGGACTTTTCTTTGTTGGGAGTTTTTTGATAACTGTTTCAATCTCATTTGTTGTAATTGGTCTGTTCAGGTTTTCTGATTCTTCTAGGTTAATTTTTGGAAGATTATATGTTTCAAGGAATTTGTCCATTTCATCTAGGTTGTCTTGTTTTTTGGCGTACAGTTCTTCATGTTATTTTCTTACAATATTTTGTATTTCTGTTGTGTCAGTTGTTATTTCTCCACTCTTATTTCTAATTTTATTTATTTGAGTCCTCTCTCTTTTTTTCTTGCTGAGTCTGGTTAAAGGTTCATCGATCTTGTTTATCTTTTCAAAGAACCAGCTCCTGGTTTCATTAATCATCTGTATTGTTTCTTTAGCCTTTATGTCATTTATTTCTGCTCTGATCTTTATTATTTCCTTCCTTCTACTAGCTCTGGGCTTTACTTACTGTTCTTTTTCTAGTTATTTTAGATGTAGGGTCAAGTTGTTTATTTGAGCTTTTTCTAGGTTCTTAAAGTATGCCTGTAATGCTATGACCTTTCCTCTCAGTACTGCTTTTGCTGTGTCCAATAAATTTTGAGTTGATGTATGCTCATTATCGTTTGTTTCTAGAAATTTTTTAATTTCTTCTTTGATCTCATTGTTTACCCATTTATTATTTAATAACATGCTATTTAGTTTCCAAGTGTTTGAGTATTTTTCAGTTTTTTTGTTGTGGTTGATTTCTAGTTTCATGCTACTGTGATCAGAGAAAGTGCTCAATATGATTTCAATCTTCTTAAATTTGTTGAGACTGCTTTTGATCCCTAACCTGTGGTCCATTCTAGAGAATGTACCATAAGCACTTGAAAAGAATGTATATTCTGCTGTTTTAGGGTGAAAGGTTCTGAAGATATCTATTAAATTGAGTTGGTCTAGTATGTCCTTTAAGTCTGTTGTTTCTTTGTTAATTTTCTTTCTTGAGGATCTATCTAGTGATGTTAGTGGGGTATTGAAATCCCCTACTATTATAGTATTGCTGTTGATCTCACCCTTTAAACCCATCAAAGTCTGCTTTATATATTTAGGTGCTCCTATATTAGGTGTGTAGATATTTATAATGGTTATATTTTCCTGTTGGATTGCTCCCTTTATCAATATGTAGTGACCTTCTTTATCTCTAACTACAGTCTTTGTTTTAAAATCCATTTTGTCTAATATAAGTATTGCTACCCCAGCTTGTTTTTCATTTTGATTTGCGTGAAATATTTTTTTCCATTCTTTTTTCTTCAGTCTATGTTCATCTTTTGTTTTAAGGTATCTCTCTTGTAGACAGCATATATATGGGTCCTGTTTTCTTTTCCTTGCAGCTACCCTATGTCTTTTGATTGGATTATTTAATCCATTTACATGTAAGGTTATTATTGATATGTAATTGTTTATTGCCATTTTATTCTTTAAAACTGTATTTCTCTATTGCTATATTCTTTTTCTCTTTTGATCTGTTTACAACAGGCCCCTTAGCATTTCTTGTAGCCTTGGTTTGGTTGTAGTGAATTCCTTTTGTGTTTTTTTGTCTGAAAACTTTTTATTTCTCCTTCACTTTTAAATGATAGCCTTGCTGGACAAAGTAGTCTTGGTTGTAGGCTCTTGTTCTGTATTACTTTGAATATTTCTTGCCATTCCCTTCTGGCATTAAGTGTTTCTGTTGAGAAGTCAGAAGTCATCCTTATGGGGGCTCCTTTGTAGGTGATAGTCTTTTTTTCTCTAGCAGCTTTTAATATTTTCTCTATATCACTTAGCTTTGGTATTTTAATTATGATGTGTCTTGGTGTTGATTTCTTTGGGTTTCTCTTTAATGGAGTTCTCTGTGCTTCTTGAACATGTGAGATGTTTTCCTGCCTTAATTGAGGGAAGTTTTCAGCTATGCTATGTTTGAACAAAGTCTCTATCCCTTGTTCTTTCTCTTCTTCTTCAGGAACCCCTATGATGCAGATGTTATTTCTCTTCATGTTGTCACAGAGCTCTCTTAGAGTTTTCTCAGACTTTTTGAGTCTCTTTTCTTTTTTCTGCTTTGCTTCTGTGCCTTTATTTATCTTGTCCTCTAACTTGCTGATCTGATTCTCAGCTTCATCCATCTTGCTTTTAATTTCTTCCATTGTTTTTTTCATTTCTGATATTGTATTTGTCATTTCTGACTGATTCTTTTTTATTATTTCAATGTCTTTTTTTATATTTGCTATCTCTTTTTTTAGGTGTTCGTAATGACCATCTATTGTTGTTCTAATATGTTTGAGCATCTTATCAATCATTATTTTAAACTCTGCATCTGGTAATTTGGTTATATCTGATTCATTCATGTCCTTTTCTGGGGATTTCTTTTGATTCATTTGTGTTGCACTTCTCTGCCTTCTCATTTTCTCTGTGTAAAGGAAAGTTTTGGCCACTGGAGTCCACTGGGTGTGGCCTCTGTTCCCTAGGTATGGTCTGTCTGCAGGTCCACCACCCCCTCTGCTGTTGCTGCCTCAGGTGTTTGGGTATGGTCATTGCTGTTGCCTGCACACTGGGGCTGTTGCTGTGGTTTCTGTCTCTTCTTCATGGGAGTGGCTGTGATCATGTGCTCGGGTATACAAGCCTTGGTGGCCTTGGTCTTTGCCCCTCCCTTGTGGGTGGCATTATGCTCAGCCCTGAGGGCAGTGGTAAGCACCTTTGCTCAGCTGTGGGTCTCCGCCTGTTTCTGGGCTTTTGCCCCACCCTTGCAGGAGGAGCCCGTTCATTGGGTGCTGCAAGCCTTGGCTCCACACGCCAGGCGGGATTGCGTGCCCATGCTCGGTAGCGGGACTCTGCTTGTTCTGGGCTTTTGGCTCCACCCCCTTGGGAGGAACCAGCTCCCAAGTCAGGCCACAAACCTCGGTTCCACGGACAGGGCAAGGCTGTGCTTCTGCGCCCTTGCTCAAGGGCTGGTCTCCACCCCTTCTGGTGTTCCCACCCTTTTCCTGCAGGCTGGATTGCAGGTGGCCCACAGCTGGGCTTGATCAGTTTTGCACACCCCCTCCTCTCCAGCCGGGCAAGACTGAGCTCACACCTTGGCCTCAGTGGTGGCCAGCAGGCTTCTGCCCTTGCCAACAGAACCATGCTTCCATGTCCTGCACCGCCCACCCTCCGTCGAACCCTCAGCTGTGTGGAGTGTGGGCGCTGCAGCTCAGACTCTAACACTCACTACTGTAGTCCCAAAAGCTCCCTCCTTCTAAGTGACTCTGCTCTGAGTGCCGCGGGAAAGCTTGTTTGGCTGGTGTCCTGCTTCCCTTTGCTGGTTTTGCTGTTTCCAGGGGAAATATTCACTTTAGATTTGGGGAGTGACTCGTTACAATGTTTCTCCCTGTGCTTCCTAGATCACACTCTCTTCCTGATACTCTGGTACTCTCCTCTCTCCCTGTCCCCTGGAGCCCCAGGTGAGTGGTTGTGAGAGAGGCATTTTGCACGGTCCCTTTAAGAAGAGTCCTGGATCTGAGAAATCAATCTCTTTCTCACAAACAGTATCCTGACTTGTTTCGAGCTAAATACTGTCCATACACCTCTTCTAGGCTCTGGGGGTGCAGGTTATGGCTTTGTTCCTGGGATTCAGGACCCTCCCCTCTCTGCTAAACTCACTTTCCACCATGCAAGTCTCTCCCGGCTGCCGTTCACAACGGGGAGCTGCACAGCCCACTCCGCTTTTCCGCTTTTCCTATCAGTATCAGTGTGGCTTTTTCAGTATTCCTTAGTTGAAGAGTCCTCTTAGTTTAGTCCAAAGTTAGTTTTTCCAGATGACAGTTCTTAAAATTAGTTTGTAATTCACTTTGGTCTGGGAGGTGGATGTTGGTACGTCTTGTCTTCCTCCATGACCAGTGTTTTAATATGCTTCTGGTTAGAAATAAGACTTCAAAGTAAGACCAAAAATAGTCATATTTTTTAGAAAGCTATGATTCTGTGGAAAAATCATTAGATCTAGTGTTAAATACACCTGAGTTTAGATTCAGCTCTGAAACTTGTCAGCTATGTTATATGAGGCATGTTAGTTATTTTCTGAGGTCTAATTTCAGAAGATGTAAAAGGCATGACTGTAGAAAAATAAAATAGTGTTATCTACCACTGTTGTATTTATTTTGGAGTTACACAAAGACTTATCTGCTGATTCTTTTTTTACAGGGACAGAGAGAGAGAGTCAGAGAGAGGGATAGATAGGGACAGACAGACAAGAACAAAGAGAGATGAGAAGAATCAATCATCAGTTTTTCTTTGCAACACCTTAGTTTTTCATTGATTGCTTTCTCATATGTGCCCTGACTGTGGGCCTTCAGCAGACCGAGTAACCCCTTGCACGAGCCAATGACCTTGGGTTCAAGCTGGTGAGCTTTGCTCAAGCCAGATGAGCCTGTGCTCAAGCTGGCGATTTCGGGTTCTCGAATCTGGGTCCTCCATATCCCAGTCTGACGCTCTATCTACTGCACCACTGCCTGGTCAGGTTTACCTACTGAATTCTAACATTTGGTGAGGTCATTAATATTCACAGTTCTAGAGACAACCTGTTTACATTACAGCTCTGCTGCTTACTAGCTTGATGACAATGGCAAATTAATTCACCTCATTATGCCTTGATTTCTTCATCTATGAAATGAAGATAGTAAGATAGCCTTAGGGGTTGTTTTGGGGATGAAGTAAGCCAGTTTATACAATGGGTTTAGCATAAACTCATTATCATCTATGGGATATCAACACATACAACCATTAGAAACATAAATACTTAAAACCAGAAAGTATAAAAATTAAATGCCAGAATGAAAGATAGTGACATCAACACTGTGAAACTATATCATGAACAGTATGCATCCCAGTTCAAATTCTGGTATGCCAACTCAACTTACTAGTGTATTTCTTAAACATTATGAATTCTCTGCATTTTGAGAACTTTCTCATAGTAAGAAAGTGTTTTTATAATCTTGCAATCCCTCAGAGCAGCAGAGAACACAGAGTAGGTGTCTTTTTTAGGGTGGAACACATAAAGAAAACCTGAGCTTTATTTGGGTAATGGTGTCTGTTTCTAAAATTTGAGTTACATAGTTATATGAAATTTTAAGTCACTTTATAAACAAATATGAGAATTGAAATTAAATTTTATGTCAAGTATTTTTAAATCAAACAGAAAATTATTTAAATTTGTTCATAAAATTTTTTAATGTACTCATTTTTATGTAGTAAGCAAACTAGAGTTTTTCTTATTTTAATTGCTCTTCAAGTGAAAGAGTATTCTATATGCGATAAAAGCAAACAAAAGAGAGCAAAATAAGACAAAACAAAAAAAGCTCACTTTAGACTAATTCTTTTCAATATTCTGGCTTGCTATTTTACTTAGGGTTTTTAAAAAGGCAAACATAAAATTTTAACTATTATATTCTAATGATAGTTTGACTTCAGTGACTCTTTTGAGGTATTGGTCAGATTGGTAACTTGTATTTAATACTTCAGTAAATCTAGAATTTGAACACTTTATAGCAAGTTCCCTTTTCCCCCTTGAGATAAAAATGATAGTCTTTGCTGCTATGACAGTCAAATAAAAAAAGAAACTTGGGGACACTGAGATTATTGTGGCCAAAAAAGAAGTTGTTTCTTTCTACTAAATTCTAATAATTATTAATAAAAGAATCCCTGCATTTGAAATTTAAAAAATGGTCTAAATTGTTGTACATGAATGTCTAAGAAACTTAGATCTTAAATGTATAAAAACAGATGTGGTATAATGACAGCTCATTGACTTTCAAATTTTTGTAACACCCAGTTTTGCTTATATTTTTTAAATACCATAAAAGAAACACATAGTTGTCAGGATCATTTTAAAATTACAATTTATACAATAAAAATAATGATTTAGAGAGTAATAAAATATATTCAATAAATATGATGGTATGTGAAAAGAATAATATCTATCCATATACTCATTAAATGAATTAAGATAGAAGAGAATGCAATATTGTCAGGGTTAACTGTTTAACCCCTGATCACAAACATCAATCTTATCCCTTTGCCCACCTTTCACACTACTCATTTCCTATGATTTGATGAATACTTTTGCTGTGTATGTACAATATATATACCAAAGTATCTCATTGCTTCATATGCTTATAAGCTCTGTATATGAAGGGCATCATAAATTCTAAGAACAGGTTATATCTTTTCATTTTGATTTCATTTGCAGATACCTTTTGAATAGTATATATTTTTCAAAGTTCTCCATATTTTACTAGCTATTGTTATGCTTTTTAAATTACATTTTAAAATTGATTAGTTCTCGTATTAACATTCCTGTCTCATAGTTTGTAATCTCATGGATATTTTAGGAATGAAAATATTGCAAGGTTTGTTTTTTTCTTCTAATTCCTATACCTTTTATTTCATTTGATTTTCTTATTGTCTGTGCTAGGATTTCCATTGTAATGTTGCTTAGAAGCAGTGGTAGAAGACAGACTTTTGTGCTTGAGTTGAATCCTTTTACTTCAAAGCTTATATCATTACGCATGATGTTTGCTCTTCAGTGAAACACAGGGGCATTTCTTTTTTTAAATTTTTATTAATTTTAATTTATTGTGCTAACATGGATTCAAGTGTCCCACTCAATATAACACCCTCACCTCCTACCCTATGTCCCCCATAATGCGCTTTTTGCACCCCTCTGCCTAATTCCCTCCAACCTCCCCTCTGGGATTTGCTGTCCTGTTATGCGTGTATAATTTCACATCCCTTCACCTTCTCTGATCCCATCCCTACATCCCTCTTCCCTCTGACAGCTGTCCCTCTGCTCCCTATGACCCTGCCTCTATTCCATTCCTCAGTTCACTTTGTCCATTAGATTCCACATATAAGTGAGATCATATGATATTTTTCTTTCTCTGCCTTGCTTATTTTACTTAGCACAATAACCTCCAGGTCCATCCATGCCATCACAAAAGGTAAGAGTTCATTCTTTTTTTCATGACTGCATAGTATTCCATTATGTATGTGTACAACTGCTTTTGAATTCACTTGTCCATTGATGGACACTTGGGTTGTTTCTAGATTTGGCTATTGCAAATAATGCTGTAATAAACATGGGAGAGCATATCTTCTTTTGAATCAGTGATTTGGTATTCTTAGGATATATTCCTAAAAGTGGGATAGCTGGGTCAAATGGCAGTTCCATTTTTAATTTTTTGAAGGAATGCCATAATTTTTTCTACTGTGACTGCACAAGTCTGCATTCCCACGAGCAGTGCAGGGGGTTTCCTTTTCTCCACACACTCACCAGCACTTACTGTGTGTTGATTTGTTAATAAGGGCCATACTGACAGGTGTGCGGTGGTATCTTATTGTGATTTTAGTTTGCATTTCTCTGATGATTAATGACATTGACCATTTTTTATATGCCTATTTGCCATCTGTATGTCCTCTTTGGAGAAGTATTTATTCAGTTCCTTTGCCCATTTTTAAAAAATTCTTATTAATTTTATTTTATTGTGTTAACATGGATTCAAGTATCCTACTCAATATAACAAGTTCACCCCTTTGCCCATTTTTTAATTGGATTGTTTACCTCCCTGGTGTTAAGTTTTAGAAGTTCTTTATAAATTTTGTTTATTAACCCCTTATCAGACATATTGGCAAATATGTTTTCTCATTGTGTAGATTGCATTTTTATTTTGTTAATGGTGTTTTTTGCTGTGCAATAGCTTTTTAGTTTGATATAATTCCATTTGTTTAGTTTGTCCTGTATTTCACTTGCCTATGGAGATAAATCAGCAAAAATATTGCTATGAGAGATAACAAGAGGGTACTGCCTATGTTTTCTTCCAAGATATTTATGGTTTTGCAACTTACATTTAAGTATTTAATCTATTTTGAGTTTAATTTTGTGAATGGTATAAGCTGATGGTCTAGTTTCCTTTTTTTTACATGTACCTGTCCAAATTTCCCAACATCATTTATTAAAGAGACTGTCTTTACTCCTATATACTCTTGCTTCCTTTATCAAATATCAATTGACCATAAAGGCCTGGGTTTATTTGGGGGTTCTCTGTATGCGTATCCTTATGTAACTACCAAGCTGTTTTGAGTACAATGGCTTTGTAGTATAACTTGATATCAGTAAGTGTGATATCTCCCACTAGGTTCTTCATTTTCAAGATTGCTGAGGCTATTTGGGTTCTTTTTTTGGTTCCATATTAGTTTTTGGAATATTTGTTTTATATCTTTGAATTATGCCATTGGTATTTTAATAGAAATTGCATTAAATCTATAAGTTGCTTTAGGTGTATAGACATTTTAATAATGTTTTTCTCTTCCTATCTGTGAGCATGGTAAATACTTCCACTTGTGTCTATTTTTCCTAATTTCTTTTTTTGATGTCTTATAATTTTCCAAGTACAAATCTTTTACATCCTTGGTTAAATTTACTCCAAAATACTTTAATTTTTTTTGTTGCAATAGTGAAGGGGATTAATTTTTTAAATGTTTTTCTGACAGTCTATTATTAGTGCTTAAATATGGAACTGATTTCTGAATATTGATTTTCTATCCTGCCACCTTGCTGAATTTATTCACCAGGTCTAGTAGTTTTTTGACTGAGACTAGGATTTTCTATGTACAGTATCATGTCATCAACAAATAATGATAGCTTTACTTTTTTTTTCCAATTTAAATGCCTTTTATTTCTTCTTGTCTGATTTCTGTGGCTAGGACTTTCAGAACTATGTTGAATAAGAGTGGTCAAAGGGTCCCTGCCTTGTTCCTGATCTTAAGGAGATTGCTTTTAATTTTTACCCATTGAGTATGATGTTGGCTGTGGGTATGTCATAGATGCCCTTTATTATGTTGAGGTATGTTCCCTGTATTCCCACTTTGCTGAGAGTTTTGATCATAAATGGGTGCTGGATTTTATCAAATGCTTTTTCTGCATCTATTGAAATTATCATGTGGTTTTTCTCCTTCCTTTTGTTTATGTGATAAATCACATTGATTGATTTGTGAATATTGTAACAGCCTTGCCTCCTCAGGATAAATCCTACTTGATCATGATGAATGACTTTATTCATGTATTGCTAGATCTGGTTTAGTAATCTTTTGTTGAGAATTTAAGCATCTATGTTCATCAGGGATATTGGCCTATAGTTTCCTTTTGTTGTAGTATCTTTACCTGGTTTTGGAATGAGTATTATGCTCACCTCATAATAGAAGCTTAGAAGTCTCCCCACTCTTGAATTCTTTGAAAAAGTTTGAGAAGAATAGATGTTAGTTCTTTGAATGTTTGGTAAAATTCACCTATAAAGCCATCTGGTTCAGGGCATTTGTTTTTAGGGATTTTTTGATAACTGTTTTATTTTTATTTGTTGTAATTGGTCTGTTTAGCTTTCTGATTCTTCCAGATTGAGCTTTGGAAGATTGTATATTTCTAGGAATTTATCCATTTTACCTAGGTTGTCCAATTTTTTATCATATAGATCTTCATAGCATTTTTTTATTATCCTTTGTATTTCTGTGTGTCAGTTTTTACTTCTCCACTTTCATTTCTAATTTTATTTATTTGAGTCCTCTCTCTTTTTTTCTTGATGAGTCTGGTTAAAGTTTTATCAATCTTGTTTACATTTTCAAAGAACCAAGTCTTGGTTTCATTGATTTTTTGTATTGTTTCATTAGCCTTTATGTGATTTACTTCCACTCTTATCTTTATTATTTTCTTCCTTCTACTTCTTCTGGGCTTTATTTGTTCTTCTTTTTCTAGCTTTTTAAGTGCAGGGTTAGGTTGTTTATTTGAGCTTTTTCTTGCTTCTGAAGGTATGCCTGTAATGTTTGAATTTCCCTTTCTGAGCTGTTTCTGCTGTGTCTTACAAATTTTGAGTTTTATGTCCATTTTTATTTGTTTCTAGAAAACTATTTCTTGATCTCATTGTTAACACATTTGTTATTTAAAAACATATTATTTAGCCTCCATATGTTTGAATGTTTTTCTGTTTTTTTTTATTGTAGTTGATTTCTAGTTTTATGCCGTTGTGATCAGAGAAGATGCTTGATATGATTTCAATCTTCTTGAATTTATTGAGATTTGTTTTGTGTCTTAACATGTGGTCTATTCTAAAGAATGTACCATGAGCACTTGCAAAGAATGTATATTTTGTTGCTTTGGGGTGAAAGGTTCTGAAGATATCAATTAAATCCAATTGATCTAGTGCAGTGGTAGTCAACCTAGTCCCTACCGCCCACCAGTGGGCATTCCAGCTGTCATGGTGGGCGGTAGCGGAGCAACCAAAGTATAAATAAAAAGATAGATTTAACTGTAGTAAGTTGTTTTATAAAGATTTATTCTGCCAAACTTAGCAAAAATCTGACATAAATTACTTGGTAAATAATTATTATTATATACTTTAACTTGATGTAACTCTGCTTTATAAATTTTATAAAGTAAAATTACTTCCTACTTTATAAATCACCATTACTGTGGAATCTATGGGCACTTAGAAAATTTTACTACTAACAGGGATACTAAAGTGGGTGGTAAGTATAAAAAGGTTGACTACCCTGATCTAGTGTGTCATCTAAGGCAACTGTTTATTTGTTAATTTTCTGTCTGAGAATCTATTCATTGATGTTATGGGGGAATTAAAATAATCTAATACAGCAGTATTGCTGTCAATCTTTCCCTTAATATCCATCAATATATGCTTTATATATTTAGGTGCTCTTATATTAGGTGCATAAATATTTACAATGGTTATATCCTCCTGTTGAATTGCTCCCTTTATTATTATGTAGTGACCTTCTTTAACCCTCACTATAGCCTTCATTTTAAAATCTATTTTGTCAAATATAAGTATTGCTATATCGTTACCCCAGCTTTTATTTATTTTTTATTTTTTGTGAAACAGTTATTTCTCTTTCTTCACTTTCAGTCTATGTGTACCTTTTGTTCTGAGGTGGGTCCTTTTTAGACAGCATATGTATGGGTATTATTTTCTTATCCATGAAGCTACCCTATGTCTTTTGATTAGAGAATTTAATCCACTTACATTTAAGGTTATTATTAATATGTACTTATTTATTGCTATTTTATTCTTTAAATCTCCAATTTTCTTTATCTCGATTTTTTTCCCCTTGCTCTTTTTAACAGCAGGCCCCATACATTTCTTGCAGCACTGGTTTGGTTTTAGTGTATTTCTTAATCTTTTTTTGTCAGGGAAGCTTTTTTTCTCTTTCAATTTTGAATGATAGCCTTGCTGTATAAAGTAGTCTTGGTTGTAAGTTCTTGTTTTGCATCACTTTGTATATTTCTAGCCAATCCCTTTTGGTGTTAAGTGTTTCTATTAAGAAGTCAGATGTCAGAGTGACGTCATGGAAATGGCGCCGTGAGCAGCACATCCGACAGATCTCCCCAAAATCACAACAAATTTATCAACTAGAAACAGAAAATATTATCCTCAGAGCATTCCGGAGTTCCACACAAACTGAAAGTGAAAGGACTGTTATCACTTGAATCTGAGAGACGAGGGTGTGGAGGAAGCTAACTACCACAGGGACGTTCATTCAAGCCGTGGAGGGAGTTCGCCTGTGTGCTATCAACAAGACCACCCTCAGATGCCAATAAGAAAGAGGAAATAGAATATTATGGATACAAAAGAAAGAGAGGTAACACAAATAGATGTGGAAAAGTCTATGGAGAAAAGACTTAACATATTGGAAGCCTTGGAGCTAAATGACAGAGAATTTAAAATAGAAATCCTAAAAATACTCAGAGATATACAAGAAAACACAGAAAGGCAATTTAGGGAGATCAGAAAACAACTCAATGAACACAAAGAATATATTACCAAGGAAATTGAAACTATAAAAACAAATCAAACAAATGAAAAACTCAATTCACGAGCTGAAAAATGAGGTAACAAGCTTAGCTAACAGAACAGCCCAGATAGAAGATAGGATTAGTGAAATAGAAGACAAACAACTTGAGGCACAACAGAGAGAAGAAGAAAGAGACTCAAAAATAATAAAAAACGAGAAAGCCCTACAGAAATTGTCTGACTCCATCAGAAAAAATAACATAAGAATAATAGGTATATCAGAGGGAGAAGAGAAAGAAAATGGAATGGAGAATATACTCAAACAAATAATAGACGAGAACTTCCCAAGCCTGTGGAAAGAACTAAAATCTCAAATTCAAGAAGCAAACAGAACACCAAGTTTTCTTAACCCCAACAAACCAACTCCAAGGCACATCATAATAAAGATGACACAAACCAATGACAAAGAAAAAATTCTCAAGGCAGCCAGGGAAAAGAAGAGTACAAGATATAAAGGAAGGCCTATTAGATTATCATCAGATTTCTCAGCAGAAACTCTACAAGCTAGAAGAGAGTGGACCCCAATATTTAAAGCCCTGAAAGAGAGGAACTTTCAGCCAAGAATACTATACCCATCAAAGCTATCCTTCAAGTACGAAGGAGATATAAAAACATTCACAAATACAGAAAAGATGAGAGAATTTATCAGGAGAAAGCCCCACTCCAGGAAATATTAAAAGGGGGTTTTCCAACCAGATTCAAAGAACAAAAGAAAACAACACCACAAGTAACAGCTCCACCCAGAACACAATAAAACCAAACTTAAACTGTGACAACAAAGGAAAAAAAGGGAGGAGAGGATGGAGATTAACAGTAGCAAAGGACGATGAAGTGCAGAAATACTTATAAGATAGGGTACTACAATGAATATGGTAGGTACCCTTTTCATTACTTAATGGTAACCGCCCTTGAAAAAACCACCACAAAAACACTTGACTTAAAAAAGGTAGCAACAGAGGAAAGAAGTATGGAACACAAACAAACAAAAACAAATGATAGAAAAACAAAAGAGAAGAATCAAACAAGATACAAAACTAACAGAAAGCAATTTATAAAATGGCAGTAGGGAACCCAAAAGTGTCATTAATTACACTAAATGTAAATGGATTAAACTTACCAATAAAAAGACACAGAGTAGCAGAATGGATTAAAAAAGAAAATCCAACTATATGCTGCCTACAAGAAACACATCTAAGCAACAAGGATAAAAACAAATTCAAAGTGAAAGGCTGGAAAACAATACTCCAAGCAAACAACACCCAAAAAAAAGCAGGTGTAGCAATACTCATATCTAATAATGCTGACTACAAGACAGAAAAAGTACTCAGAGACAAAAATGGTCATTTCATAGTGATTAAGAGGAAGTTGAATCAAGAAGACATAACAATTCTTAATATATATGCACCAAACCAAGGAGCACCAAAATATATAAGAAAGCTACTTATTGACCTTAAAACAAAAACTAACAAAAATACAATCATACTTGGAGACCTCAAAACACCACTGACGACTCTAGATCGGTCATCCAAACGGAGAATCAATAAAGATATAGTGGCCTTAAACGAAATACTAGAACACCTGGATATGATAGACATCTACAGGACACTTCATCCCAAAGTGAAAGAGTATACATTTTTCTCTAGTGTACATAGAACATTCTCAAGAATTGACCATATGTTGGGCCACAAAGACAATATCAGCAAATTTAGAAAAATTGAAATTGTACCAAGCATATTTTCTGATCATAAAGCCTTGAAACTAGAATTCAACTGCAAAAAAGAGGGGGGAAAACCCACAAAAATGTGGAAACTAAACAACATACTTCTAAAAAATGAATGGGTCAAAGAAGAAATAAGCGCAGAGATCAAAAGATATATACAGACAAATGAAAATGAAAATACGACATATCCGAATCTCTGGGATGCAGCAAAAGCAGTAATAAGAGGAAAGTTCATATCACTTCAGGCCTATATGAACAAACAAGAGAGAGCCGAAGTAAACCACTTAACTTCACACCTTAAGGAACTAGAAAAAGAAGAACAAAGACAACCCAAAACCAGCCGAAGAAAGGAGATAATAAAAATCAGAGCAGAAATAAATGAAATAGAGAAAAGAAAAACTATAGAAAAAATCAATAAAACAAGGAGCTGGTTCTTTGAAAAGATCAACAAAATTGACAAACCCTTAGCAAGACTCACCAAGGAAAAAAGGCACAGGACTCAAATAAATAAAATCCAAAATGAAAGAGGAGAGATCACCACAGACATCATAGATATACAAAGAATTATTGTAGAATACTATGAAAAATTATATGCCACCAAATACAACAATCTAGAAGAAATGGATAAATTCCTAGAACAATATAACCTTCCTAGACTGAGTCATGAAGAAGCAGAAAGCCTAAACAGACCAATCAGCAGGGAGGAAATAGAAAAAACTATTAAAAACCTCCCCAAAAATAAAAGTCCAGGACCAGACGGTTATACTAGTGAATTCTATCAAACATTCAAAAAAGACTTGGTTCCTATTCTACTCAAAGTTTTCCAAAAAATTGAAGAAGAAGCAATACTTCCAAACACATTTTATGAGACCAACATAACCCTCATACCAAAACCTAGCAAGGATGGCACAAAGAAAGAAAACTACAGACCAATATCTCTAATGAATACAGATGCTAAAATACTAAACAAAATACTGGCAAACCGAATACAACAACATATTAAAAAAATAATACATCATGATCAAGTGGGATTCATCCCAGAATCTCAAGGATGGTTCAACATTCGCAAAACGGTTAACTAATACACCATATCAACAAAACAAAGAACAAAAACCACATGATCTTATCAATAGATGCAGAAAAGGCTTTTGATAAAATACAACACAATTTTATGTTTAAGACTCTCAACAAAATGGGTATAGAAGGAAAATATCTCAACTTGATAAAGGCCATATATGATAAACCATCAGCCAACATCATATTAAACGGCATAAAACTAAGGACTTTCTACCTTAAATTAGGAAGAAGACAGGGTTGTCCACTCTCTCCACTCTTATTTAACGTGGTGCTAGAAGTTCTGGCCAGAACAATCAGACAAGACAAAGAAATAAAAGGCATCCATATCAGAAAAGAAGAAGTAAAGGTATCACTTTTTCCTGATGATATGATCCTATACATGGAAAACCCAAACGACTCCACAAAAAGATTATTAGAAACAATAAACCAATACAGTAAGGTCGCAGGATACAAAATTAACATACAAAAGTCCATAGCCTTTTTATATGTCAACAATGAAATATTAGAAAACGAACTCAAAAAAATAATCCCCTTCACGATTGCAACAAAAAAAATAAAATACCTAGGAATAAACATAACAAAGAATGTAAAGGACCTATATAACGAAAACTACAAGGCATTATTAAGAGAAATAGAAAAAGACACAATGAGATGGAAAAATATTCTTTGTTCTTGGATAGGAAGAATAAATATAATTAAAATGGCCATATTACCCAAAGCAATATATAAATTTAATGCAATTCCCATCAAAATTCCTATGAGATTTTTTAAAGAAATGGAACAAAAAATCATCAGATTTATATGGAACTATAAAAAACCGCAAATAGCCAAAACAATCCTAAGGAAAAAGAATTAAGCTGGGGGCATTACAATACCTGACTTTAAACTATATTATAAGGCCACAATAATCAAAACAGCATGGTATTGCCAGAAAAATAGACACTCAGACCAATGGAACAGAATGGAAAGTCCAGAAATAAAACCACATATATATGGTCAAATAATCTTTGATAAAGGGGCCAACAACACACAATGGAGAAAAGAAAGCCTCTTCAACAAATGGTGTTGGGAAAACTGGAAAGCCACATGCAAAAGAATGAAACTGGACTACAGCCTGTCCCCGTTTACTAAAATTAATTCAAAATGGATCAAAGACCTAAATATAAGACCTGAAACAATAAAGTACATAGAAGAAGACATAGGTACTAAAATCATGGACCTGGGTTTTAAAGAACATTTTATGAACTTGACTCCAATGGCAAGAGAAGTGAAGGCAAAGATAAATGAATGGGACTACATCAGAATAAAAAGTTTTTGCTCAGCAAGAGAAACTGATATCAAAATAAACAGACAGCCAACTAAATGGGAAATGATATTTTCAAACAACAGCTCAGATAAGGGCCTAATATCCAAAATTTACAAAGAACTCATAAAACTCAACAACAAACAAACAAGCAATCCAATAAAAAAATGGGAATAGGACATGTACAGACACTTCTCCCAGGAAGAAATACAAATGGCCAACAGATATATGAAAAGATGCTCAGCTTCATTAGTTATTAGAGAAATGCAAATCAAAACTACAATGAGATACCACCTCACCCCTGTTAGATTAGCTATTATCAACAAGACGGGTAATAGCAAATGTTGGAGAGGCTGCGGAGAAAAGGGAACTCTCATCCACTGTTGGTGGGACTGTAAAGTAGTACAACCATTATGGAGGAAAGTATGGTGGTTCCTCAAAAAACTGCAAATAGAACTACCTTATGACCCAGCAATCCCTCTACTGGGTATATACCCCAAAACCTCAGAAACATTGATACGTAAAGACACATGTAACCCCATGTTCATTGCAGCACTGTTCACAGTGGCCAAGACATGGAAACAACCAAAAAGCCCTTCAATAGAAGACTGGATAAAGAAGATGTGGCACATATACACTATGGAATACTACTCAGCCATAAGAAATGATGACATCAGATCATTTACAGCAAAATGGTGGGATCTTGATAACATTATATGGAATGAAATAAGTAAATCAGAAAAAAACAAGAACTACATGATTCCATACATTGGTGGAATATAAAAACGAGATTAAGAGACATGGACAAGAGTGTGGTGGTTACCAGGGGTGGGGGGAGGGAGGACATGAGAGGGAGGGAGGGAGAGAGTTAGGGGAGGGGGAGGGGCACAGAGAACTAGATAGAGGGAGGCAGAGGACAATCTGACTTTGGGCGAGGGGTATGCAACATAATTTAATGACAAAATAACCTAGACATGTTTTCTTTGAATATATGTACCCTGATTTATTAATGTCATCCCATTATCATTAATAAAAAAAAATTTATTAAAAAAAAAGTTATAAAAAAAAAGAGAAGTCAGATGTCATCCTTATTGGGGCTCCTCTGTAGATAATTTACTGTTTTTCTCTGGAATCTTTTAGTATTCTTTCTTTGTCTCTTAACTTTAGCATTTTAATTATGATGTATCTTTGTAGGCTTCCTTGGGTTCCTCTTTAATGGAACTCTCTGTGCTTCTCCAACTTATGTGAATATTTCCTTCATCAATTTAGGCAAGTTTTCAGCTATGATTTATTCAACAGGTTTTCTATCTCTTATTTCTTCTCTTCTCCTTCAGTAATCCCTATGCTGCTGTATTGTTTTTCTTCATGTTGTCACAGAGTTCTCTTAGAGTTTTCTCAGTCTTTCTGCACCTTTTTTTTTTTTTTTTCTGCTCTGCTTCTGTGCTTATGTTTATCTTGTCTTCTAAATCGCTGATTTGACTCTCTGTTTCATCCAGCCTGCTGTTGATTCCTTCTAGTGCAGTCTTCATTTCTAATATTGTATTTGTCATTTCTGACTGGTTATTTTTTATGATTTTATTGTTCTTTTTGATGTTTGTTATCTTTTTATTTAGGTGCTCATTATGTCCATCCATTGTTTCTCTAAGATCCTTGAGCACCCTAAAAATCATTATTTTAAACTCTGCATCTGATAGTTTGGTTGCTTCCATTTTATTTAGTTCTTTTTCTGGGGATTTCTCTTGTTGATTTTTTTGGGCCTCATTTCTTTGTCTTTTCATTTTGTCTGTGTTTTAGATAGTGCTATTTGACTTTAAAATTTGTTGTGGTGTCTTTATGAGGAAAATGGGCTTGGTGGTACTGACAGCCAGGCCAACTGATTTCCTTGCTCTAGGAATGCTTCTTGAGGGTAGTATTTTTTCTCCTGTTTTATGTGAATATTGAATGTAGTTGGTCCTTTTGTGCTTGTTATTGCTTCAGGATGGCTGTCTGGCTCTAAGGGTCAACCTTGATCATGTGTATTAGACACTGTGCAATTTCTGTTCTGGTGGGTATACTTAATCTCCATAGTGTCTGGTGCCTGCTGGACTCCTCCTTTAGGAGGGCTGCTTGTGTATCTAACTGAGTCTAGGATTGGTGCTGTCTGCTACCCACTACCAGTTGTGTTGATTTTAGATTTTCTTGGGTTGGGGTCAGCTGTTGTTTGTAACCTGCTGTGGGCTGTCTGGAACTACTGCTCTTTTTGCTGTTTTGACTGCATTTTCTGTGCTGGGTAATGTGGGACAGGCCAACCTGTGTATAAGGATCTGCTTCCTCCTGCTTAGAGATGACAACCACTCCATAAAAGCCCTAAGTTTTTTATGATTTGCCTCCACTTTTCAGTTTTTCCACCTCCTCTTGCAGCTGCCTGGTCTTCCCACAGAGTCTTTTGTAGAAATACTGTAGTGTGGGCTCATACTGGCGTCATCCAACAAAGCTCTCTACAGGTTGAAGCTGTAGAGTTAGGGCAGCTGATGTTGGCAATACAACATTAGTGGGACCACACATTTCAGGGGTCAGGAGCTTAGTATGGGGCATGTGTTTCCTACTCCAGAGCCTAATTCCTCAGCCACTGGTGGATACTCAAATTTTAATTTTTCCTAATGAGATGAGCAGCAGATTCAGATTGAGTGGGGCCGACAGTCCCCTCTGCAGAAGTTCTTACTGCTGGTGAGATCCTTGTCTTAAGGAGGATGACTAAGAGAGTCTTTTCCTGGGTCTGTCTGGGCTCCCCCCTCCCAGAAAGTTGCTAAGCCCCTTGACCTAATCCAACAATATGTCACAGAGACCCACACTTTAAATGTCCATGCTCCAAGCCTCGCTCCCTTCACCCTGTGGAATCTAGCCCAACAGGGCAGAATATCCAGCTCCCAGACTGGCTGACTATGAAGCTCCACCCTACCCAAAGCACATTAGCTGCTGTGCTGGTGCTGATCACAGAGAGCAGATCTTGCCTCAGATGTGTAAGGTGGGAGGAGCCCTTTCTTAGGATACCACTCTAGCAAGGGTTGTTAGGTTCTAAACCAATGCTATCTGTAGCTGGCCACTGGATATACTGCCCCAGCTGTGGGCCCCCCAGCATGAATTTGGCACAGATCAGTGGGAGACAGTGCCCGTGACTGGCCCTCAGCAACCTTTTTGGAGTAATCCAGAGTTTGTGGCTGCCTCTGTTGGACCCAGGTGCACATGGAAATACCAAGCTGCACACCTAGGCTGGCTTTTACCCTCACTGGGCCTGGGGAAAGGTCCACTGAAAAGGTCAAGTTTCCCTTAGTCCCACCTCCTGCAGCTTGTCTGCTGGCTGCTTGTTGAGCTCAGCCACTTAAAAAAAACCTCTGATAGAGTCTAGATCCTGTGGCAATTCAGGGATTAGAAAGGGTAGTTGATGTGGCTTTGCCCCTTTGGCCCCAGGTGTCAATCTGTCCATACTTTTTTCACAGACCTCAGTAGGGTTAAGCCCCAGGAGTCCCATGGTTGTGGCCTCTGAGACCCAGAGGTGTGGTCTGCCCACAGTCTGAACAGTTTCTAGTGTGTCTTACATGAGATGGAATCACCAGTCATAGACTTGTGAGTGTGTGGGTGGGGTAGGAAATGGTGGGGGAAGGAAGCTCTGACCTCAACTCCAGAAAACTGAGTCACTGATGTGCCCCTACTTCCTGGTTTCTCAAAATGACTGAGTCTCCGTGACTGGGGCAGGAGAGACTCCTGAAGGTGGAGCTGTTGCTTTTCCTCAGGGTGGTGCCACTCAAAGGGGACTGCTCCACCCAAGAAAGATGACAACTGCAGTATTGGAGAATGTCAGAACAGGGGTTTGGTGGCTGTCCTTCACTGTGTCTCTCCCTTGGCCTCTAACTTTACACTCTTCTCATGCAAGTCTAGTCCTCTCAGCCCTCCCTCTGCTGGAGCCCCGAGTAAGTGGCTCTGAATGAGATTTTCTGTTCTGGTCCTTTAAGACAGAGCCTTTGTCTCCAAGAGCTGTCTCTTTCTCACAGACTGAAACCCGGCTCTTTCCACCACCAAATGCTATGTGGGAGCCTCTTCTAGTCTCTGGGGCTCTAGGTTGGGGTGCCGGACTGGGGCTGATGATCTTCCCCTCTCAGGGTGATCCTCCCTGCAGTGAGAGTCCCTCCGAACTCTCAGCCACCACTCACTCCTGAGAGCGGGGCAGCCCTTTCCATGTCTTCACCCTTCCTACAAGTCTCAGTGTAGCTTCTTCTGTGATCCTTGGTTATAGAGTCCTCTTTGTTTAGTCCAAAGTTGGTTTTTCAAGATGATTATTCTTAAATTGTAATCCAATTTGGTCCTGGGAGGTGGCAGTTGGAACGTCTGCCTACTCCAGTGCCATCTTGAAATTCAGGGGGATTACTTAATTAACTATTGACATATTAATATTTTCTTGTATCAATTTTGATAATATATTTTTAAAGTATATCTTTTACCTAAATATTCAAATATATTGGAATACACATAGTATTATTTATGATTTAAAAAATCTCTATACTTAACCTTACTCAAATTTTTTATTCTTATATTTTTACATCATTTATTTTTTGACATGTTTTGCTGGAAATTTATCCATTCATTATTTATTTTAAATAACCTGATTTTATGTTGTTAATTATTTGTTATTTTTAATTTTTAAATATGCTTTTATTTTGATTATTTGGTTCTTTTATTTTTATTTTTTAAATTTTTTATTTTATTTTAGTGAGAGGAAGAGAGGCAGAGACAGACTCCCACATGTGCCCCAACTGGATTCAACCAGCAAGTCCACCAGGGGGTAATATTCATGCCATCTGGGGCCCTCACTTCATTTCAGCTGGAGCCACTTTTTAGCACCTGAGGTGGAGACCATGAAGCCAACCTCAGCACCCAAGACCAACTCGCTCTACTTGAGCCTTGTGCAGGAGGGGAGAAGAAGAGAGAGAAAGAGAGAAGTGAAAGGGGGAGTGGTGGAGAAGCAGATGGGTGCTTCTCCTGTATGCCCTGACCAGGAATCAAACTTGGGACATCCACACATTTTGCCAATACTTTACCATGGAGCCAACTGGTTAGGGCCTTATTATTTGGTTCTTTAATTGGCTTTAGACCTAACTTATTTTCAACTTCACTTTTTTACAATAAGAGTATTTAAATATATTTGAGGTTATAAGTTTTCTTCTAAGAACTACTTAAAATTATGTTCTCAAGTTTTGATATATTGCGTATCCATTATTTTCTCAATTGTAAATAATTTATAATTCTTATTACAAAGTACTCTTCTATAATTAATGTGTTACTTTGCCAGATATTTTGTAGCTTAAAATAAAATTTTACTGTCTTGTTTATTAGTGATTTATATAGTAATCCATGATGGTCAGGGAAGTCTATATATTAATTTTTAAAAATATAGTCAGACTACTTTTGAAAACTAACATATGATCATTTTTGGCTAGTGTCTGTGTACATAAAAATTATTTAAAACTACTATGGTGAAGTCAAGGATCTCTGTTTATTTATTAGAATAAACTTAGTTGTGCTGTTCACAACCTTTATATAGTAGTCCCCCTTATCTGTGGTTTTGTGTTCCGCTGATGCCTTAAATAAGACCAACATTCTAGTTTGGCATATTTTTCTAAGAAAGTCTTAAGTTTTCCTTTGAAAATTTCTTACAATTCAGTGAGTTAACATATCATTTAGTCTTTGCTTGCATTTCTCTTTCTTAATAAAGTAAGCACATAACACATATACAAATGTAAACATATACACATCCTTATTTTCCTAGGTGAAGATACATATATTTATTAACATATGGAAAGTACCATTTGTTTATTTAAAAATAGTTGTAGCATAGCAGTTTCATGCCAGTAGAGGCAAGATTTGAACTGGTGAAAGAAGTTTTAAATTAAACTTTGGTCCTTCATATCCCATAGGAAATTACCAACCCCCCCACAAACAAAAACAAAATCTAATAAAACTATTATAAGAGTTAAGTAGCCCTCAAACTACTTTAATGTAAAAGATTTATCTTTAAATTTTTTCTTTACTTTTTTTATATTGAACTTATTGAGATGACAGTGGTTCATAAAACTATACAGGTTTCATGTATACAGCTTAATATAACACCATCTACGTGCCACATCATGTATTCTCTGCCCTAGGCAAAGTCCTTTTCTGTCCCATTTCCCCTCTCTTTGCCCACCTCCACCTACTCCACTCCCCTTTTCCCTCTGACTCTTGGCATCCTGTTGTCTGTGTCTATGTGTAGGATTTTAAAACATAAATATAGGTTGAGGCCAAAGGAAAAAAATTGTTCAATATGATATAGATGATGTTAAAGCAGAAATTTGGTACAGAATTTTCCATCTACAATTAACATTTCATAATTATTGAGATATTTGGTTCGAAATATTGCAGAATTTTCTCCTTTAAGCTTTGGAATCTTACACTATCTAAATTCAATTGGTCTCAGGAAAGAGATTCTCTGTTATTAGACTGTCTTGTTACAAGTCAGATTGATTTGTGATTCTTCCAAAGAAGTTTATAATCTTAATTTTTCATCATTCATATCACATTGTCATAACTGCCACATTGTAAAGACAAGTGCTCCAAATTCCAAGTCTTAAAATGGTTGATATGCTCAGAGAAATTGAGCAAATCCTCTTGAGGTCTGGCTAATTAGTCATTTCTACTCATCTTAGGAACTGAAACCTTAAAAAAGTCTGACACTCCATGAGAGTTTGAGTTTGGAAATTTCAATATGACCGATATCATGTGATGCCTGAATTCACTGTGTAGAATGTAATCAATGTTATGAAATTGCACCGTTCAGATTACAGGGAAATCAACAACCCCATGTATGTCAAGGGAGTGATTGGCCTCATTAGTGAAAGTCTAGTTGGTACTGCAAAATGCTTGATGGCAATTTAGCTGTTTGTTTCTGTTTTACAATTTCAAAAGAATTTAAATAATAATCTCTATGACCATTTGGGGGAAAGAGGATTTTATAAAGAGATGCTGTGGACACAGAAATTTGCCACGCAGATGAAAATCCCAAGGGTGGATTTTTTTGTCTTAGCAGACCACCTCTAGTTGTGGCTTCCTCAGGACTTGATTTATCTGCACAGAGCCAATTTGCTCAAGCACGTGTTTTTTCCAGGCAGGGCAGAGCCATGACTGATCAAGACAGGGGTATAAAGATGCAGCCATTTCCACCCAATGTGGTTCATTCTGATGTGCCTCCTAAATTCTCCATGGGGACTTCTCCTTCTGCCCTATTCTTCTTTCTCCCCTTCCCTTCAAATGATATTGATACCTAATAAAAATTTTTTGTCAAATTCCATCTCAGTGTCTGTTTCTGGAAAAATTATATCATCAACAAAATGTAGAATGATATTTATAGATATATACTATCCTGTACAGTGTGGGAGGATTATAAAAAACACACACCTATACACAATTAAGAGAGAATGTGTTATCAAACACAAAAAGATGTATTTATTAATTTTGAAAAAAGCTTTAACATCAATTGTCTAATCCTTCATCACAGTCAAAACACATAGGCAAATCAGACACTGCTGACACTTTCTTACCTTCCTTGTAGCACTTCCCTTTTTACTGTAAAAACTTCCAATTTAAACAGCAATATTTTTAAGAGAAATCAGTGAAAAAGAACTAAAGCCGCTGAAAAAAATATTGTAATGTGGAAGGCTTGGAAGAAATACAGAGAATTTTAAGAATGTGAAAGGGACTGCAGAATACACTTCCATTAAATCAAGAGAAATATAGCCATTTTCATGTAAATGACCTATTAAGAATCATATCTTTGGGTAAACAATTCAATAAACAGTATTGACTGGGTGCCTAGGACATGATAGGTGTAGCAAGTATCACAACAAAGTGAGAGGAAAAGGTTTATACTCTCAGATACAGGATGGCATAAGGAAACATGTTAATTGCATTTCAAATGTTCTGGGTTCCCCAGAGAGAAAAAGAGAAAGAGAAGAGATATAGATCTATCTGAAAGAGGCTATAAAATAATCAGTAAGATTCTGCCAGTTAAGATTAAAGGGATATGAAGTTCAAGTTAAGACAATAGCATGAGCAAAGGGAAGGAAGTGTGTTGCATGTTTACTAGGTTTCCTTTGGTCTCACTGTCATACCCACTAAGGGAAATAGACAAGATTAGAGCTTTTCAAATTGCATCTCTTGAAACACAGCTAACTCATTAAATAGTTCTTCTTGGTCAACTTGGAAGATAGTCCTTGGAAAGACCTACACTTTATTTAGCATAGACTTGAAATTCTTGCAAATGTGCACTGATTAGGAAAATTTGTTTTCTTTTTCTTTTTAAAATTCAGGCCTGTGCTTGCTCTTTCAAATAAAAATATATATGAGTGAGCACATTGCCACCGTACACATGTGCCAAGTCCAACTAAATATCAGCCCAGGCTCTGATACCTCTGTTCTGTACTTGTGTTCATGCCACCTAGTAGCAGTTGTGCAACAGCAAGTAAGTGAGTATCATGCCAACCTGTGATAATATCTTTACAAGTTTTATCTGAATGTTTTATAAGCTTCTTGTCTGACTTTTATTTTTGTGAAGGGGAATGTGAGCAGATGGCGGGTGTTATTGGGGATTTAACTTTGAAATAAAAACAGCCAACTACATCCTGTTTCCATCATCTACATTAAATTGAAGAGTATTCTTAGAGTGTGAGCCTAAGCAGAAAATAAAGATTACTGTTTGCAACTAAATATCTTGCTGAAATTATGTAACTTTAGCAAAACACAGAAGTAAATGAGATTCTGAAGTTGATATGACTGCCAATGTTGCCCATGACATTCCACTTTTCAACGTTTTATGTTTACCAAAACTGACTCATTGTTCTCAGTTAGTGATGTTGAAATTTTAAAAAGTTATAAACTTGGATATGTTCAATATCTTTGTAATAGAAAAACAGCAATTCTGTCAGTTTTAAATAGCTGCTGCTCTATGTATGCTTTTA
Source organism: Saccopteryx leptura (assembly GCF_036850995.1). NCBI lineage: Eukaryota > Metazoa > Chordata > Mammalia > Chiroptera > Emballonuridae > Saccopteryx > Saccopteryx leptura. The sequence goes on from NC_089504.1 coordinate 197,312,236, forward strand.
CCTGAAAAAAAAAATTACTGATTTAAGTTTGGAAACTTTTATGAGATCCGTTCCAGTAGATAATTTAATATCTTCTGATTATAAAGAATTCCCTCTTCCTGGATGTGTGTTTATAATAAGTGAATAGCCTGACCAGGAGGTGGTGCAGTAGATAGAGTGTTGGACTGGGATTCAGAAGACCCAGGTTCGAAACCCTGAAGTTACCAGCTTGAGCGCGGGCTCATCTAGTTTGAGCAAAGCTCACCAGCTTGAACCCAAGGTCGTTGGCCTGAGCAAGGGGTCACTTGCTCTGCGGTAGACCACCCCCATCAAGACACATATGAGAAAGCAATCAGTTAACAACAAATATGATGCAATGAAGAATTGATGTTTCTTATCTCTCTTTCTGTCTTTCTGTTCCTGTCTGTCTGTCTGTCTCTCTCTCTCTCACTTTGTCTCTGTCGCACACGCACACACAAAAAAAAAGAAAAGAAAAAAAGAAGTGAATAGATGGGATCCTCATTATTATTATGCATAAAATAAAAACAATAGAGCAAAGTAACTTTTTATTTTTACTATTAAAATTTTAGCAGCAAAAATAAAAACATAAGACTGTGCAATAATTATCATGGTTTATGACAGATTATTAGTGAGAACCAACTCTTATGTCAAGAACAGAACTGACATATGCAGCTGCTCACTAATGTTGAATGAGTGAACATTCAAGCATATTAATTGTTAGTGGATGCAGAGGAAAAGCCAAATACTCAGCAATCAGGGTTTTGGAGGCCTTTTTACTAAATATGAGCAAAATATGAATCACTATAAAAAGGTTTCAAAATATTTAGAAATAAAATGAGAATAATAGTTAATTCAATAAAAACTTAAAATTCTTTGAATATCCAAAATAATTTTTCATATTTAAAGAGAAGTTTTGAATAGCTAGAATTTTGTTATATACCTAATATCTGGAGCAAAAACAGAACATATTTTAAAGTTAAAAGAAACCCCAAATACTTCATATTTTGGAATATAGTTGAGGAAAACAACATCTGTGTATAAAATAATATTAAATATTAGTACTAGCATTTTAGTACAAGGTGGATAGCAATTTCCAGGAAGCTAGCTGGAAAAAATATATAACAGAATTATTCATAAGAGAATATCTATAAGAAAATTGAGGTTATGAAAATCGATAAAAACATCAATTTATAATGAGTAGCTTTCCTCCTTTGGGAGACATAACTTTTCCAAGAAGAACCAGTGAAAGATGAATAATGGGGACACTGATGGAAGGTGGGGAGAAAAATTTATCACATCTTCAATATGTAATCATAAAGTTGACAGCTGTCAGGTATAAGCCCCAAATTCATCTCAGTCTTGCTTTGAACAAATAAAGCAGATTTAGTCCCACTTTACAGATAAGATCATTAAGTCTAGAAAAATTTCTGTCTTAAAAAAAATGATAGAGCAGGTTTTTAATATAGCACTTTCTATTTGTACTTCTAATCTGAATTTGATTTAGGCAATTTATTGTCAAAATATGACTGTCAAGAGCCATTAAAAATATCAGGAAATTGTTTGCTTTATTTTATCAGCACTTTCAATCATATTTAACTTAACATTAATTAAATATTCTAAGATGTTCTTAGGGGTTAGCTGTCATTTTGCAGGGGGGTGGATGGATAGTGTTCCATACCATCACTCCATCTTGCTGTGATTTCTCACTGCCCTGTTAGGAGTCTCCTGTCCCTCCCTTTCATTGTGTGGGATTTTGGTGGGAGCTGGTTACAGCCTCCCACAGTGGACACCCTATGTGCCAGACTTTCCCTCTCTGCCTAAGTATGAGGAAGCAGAGAACAGCTCCTGGGGTATCTTCTGTTTACTAATCAAAGTTTCTGGCCTCACATTACTCTCTGACCCCTCATTGTTTCCCAAAAACTTTCCTGCACCTTAGGTTAGCTAGGGTCATTTTATGATGCTTGTAACCAAGAACATTAGATGTCACAATTATTTATTTGTAGAAAAGACAATGGTAATGTTTTCAAAATATTATTAACCCTTTAAATGCTGAATAGTTTTTGGTGATATTTTAACCAATCCATATATTTTGTGAATGAAGAAGTAAAGGCTTACAGAGTGTCATGGGATAAATTGCCTTCCCTCAAAGTTTATATGTTGAAGCCCTAACCCCCAGAATTTGAAATGTGACCGTACTTGAAGATAAATTCTTTGAAGAGGTAATTAAGGGAAGATGGGTCATTAGGGTGGGCCTTAATCCAATCTGATTAGTGTTTTTACCAGATGAAGACATGAGGACACTGTAAGAAACATCAGTCACATGCATGCAAAGAGAGATGACCATGTGAATACATGGAGAGAAGGTACCTGCAATAGACTGAATATTGAAACCTAATATCCAAGGTGATGGTATTTGGATATGGGGCCCTTTGGAAGATGATTAAGTCATGAGGGTGGAGATGAATAAGATTAAATCTAAAAGAGACCCACAAAACTCCCTTGCCCCCTGTCTTCATGTGAGGACACAGCCAGAAGACAGCCCTCTATGAACCAGGAAGTGGTCCTTTACCAGATACTGAATTTCTCAGTGACTTGATCTTGGAATTCTCAGTCTCCAAAACCATGAGAAATAAATTTTTACTGTTTAGCTACCCAGTTCTAGTCTGTGGTATTTTTGTTACAGTAACCTGAACTAAGACATTGTCCATCTGCACACCTAGAGGCATCAAAAGAAACCAACCTGCAGACACCTTCATTTTTGGACTTCTATTCTCCAGATCTGTGAGAAAATAAGTTTCTATTGTTTACACCAACCAGTCTATGGTATTTTGTTATGGCAGCTACAGCAAACTGATATAAAAGAGTAATATAAAAGAGTAATATAAGAGTAAACATTATATTTTTAGCCATGGCAAAATTTGGACCCAAATCCAAATCTGAGAAGTCCCAGTATGATGTGCATAGTGATTCATACATACAGCAATAAACTTAAGTCACGCATATTATGGGAGTCATAATGTTATTTTGAGTGATATTTTGGTTAATAATGTAAATGACTAGTATGGCACTTAAAACTTCTGGTTATGCTTACCAATCTATTAAAATTACTCTAACTCTGAGACTTAATACAAGATCATGACAAATCACACACACACAACTGTCTATTTTTTTTTAGATTTTCACTTTCTGTGACATAAACAAATTTATTAAATTTGGATAGAGATTTGTTTTTCAAGACCTACACTTGAGATTATGACTCAGTAGGTCTTAAGAAGAGGCCATACTCATTTGTGGTTTTAGAAATAAATTACAGTTCGCCAAGCAGCTTTGCAATTCTGCCAAAAGTTCATAATTAATTTTTTAAAATTCATTTTGTAAATGGAATGCTAAGTTACCAAAGGAAAAATGCAAAATATAAATATAAAAACAAAAGAAAATTTGGCCTAGCCTTAATTCAGTGGAAAATGAGGGTGAGTAAAAGCTTCTGTGGTGCAATGAATTGATTTAATTAACTATCTTAGTTAAATTAATCCCATTAGCAACCCAAACATTATCCAGTGCTCTGGAAATAGTAACTACTAAATGATCCTCTGGTCTCCCGGCAATTAATATAATATACATAGATAAACACATGTCCTCTAGAGTGTTTTATCTATTGTAGTTCAAAGAAAACCTATTTTATTCTTATTTTCTGTTCTATAGTTGAAAGAAGAACTTAATATCTGGGGTATTGTTTGCAAATAAATCACCCCCAGAAGTTTATAAAAAGACATTTCTCTTAAGGCTAGTCTCATAATTGAGTAAATAACTTTATTTAGTCCTTACTAACTACCCTTCCCAATCATCTATGATATAACCCATCAGCAGGATGGTGTGCCTGTATGAAGAAAAGCAAGAATTCTCTTCAGTGGGGTAAGTGGAGAAGAGAAAGGTGCCCATGTAGCACCTTGAAAATTTCTGCAGGAACTTTGAATTAATAAGGACTTGAACATAGTGCCCTAGAAAATTAAAATGGGTGATGTGCCCTATGGGAAATATGTAGTCTCCTGAAGAAATAAAATTTAAAAAGCAATACCATGTAAAATGCATCAACAAAACATAAAAAGCTTAGAAATAAATCAGACAAAGGCCTGTAAATTGAAAACTACAGCACATTGCTTAAAGATATGAAAGAAAAAACAAATAAACCGAGAGAAGTTTTTTGTTCATAGATTGGAAGCCTCAATATTGTTAAGATGTCAGTTATTTTCAAACTAATCAATAGAGTCAAAATACCAATAGGCTTTTATAGAAATTGACAAGCTGATTCTAAACTTCAAACAGAATGATATCAGAGAAATGCAAAAGACCTAGAATACCTAATAAGAATGAAGGTGGAAGGCTAACACTGTCTGGCTTCAAGATGAATTATATTTATAAATATAGAGTGCTAAAATGTAGTTAAATGCATATATAACTATAAACATGCTATACAATGTGAGATTGTCCTCAAGATACACAAATAGACCAAAGGAAAATAGTGGCATATAGAACTAAACCCACATGAATAAGAACAGTGATTTTTGACAAAAGTTTAAAGGTCACTAAATAAAGAAAAAATACTACTTATAACAAATAATGATATAACAGTTATTTATGTATATGCAAAAAAATTTATCTATATCTTCTAAAATGTGCAAAAATTGACTTAAAATGGATAATAAACCTGAATGTAAAACTTAAACTTATAAAGCTTCTAGGTGAAAATGTTGTGACCTTGAGCTAGGCAATGCTTTTTCATTGTTTTATCACCAAAAGCAGAAAACAGAATTCCAAAAAGAAAAAAAAAAATGAATATTTTCATTTCATCAACATTTTAAAGTTCAGCTATTCAAAAGATGTTGTTAAGAAAATGGACAAGCTACAGGCTTGGAGAAAATATTTGCAAACCGTATATATGAAAAATGGCCTGTATTTCAGAATACCTTCAGAACTTTCAAAACTCAATCATAAAAACCAAAAATCCAATTTTTAAAGTGGACAAAAGAGTTGAACAGAAGTTTCACAAAGAAAATATATGTATAACAAGCAAACATTTGGAAATATGTTCAACATTATTTGACATTAGAAAAAGGCAAAATAAAACCACAATTAGATACCATTACACACCTATAAACATGGGAACTGTACTGCTCACAAAAATTAGGGGACCAGGGAATGTGCAGAAACTCCAGTACTTTCAGCCTTTTGTATAGTGCACCAAATGAAATAAAAATTGGTTTTGCACCTCATTTGCATAACCAAACAACTTTCTTTGCCATGTTGTTTGCTTTTCTGATGTTCTTGTTTAATTAAAAAAAATCAAATGCTTCTTTTTTTATTGCTTCATATTCATTTGGAAATATCCTCTAATTTTTGTGAGCGCACCAAGTGTTGGTGAAGATATGGGGAGCTGAACTCTCACACACTGCTGGTAGGTCTGTGAAATGGTACATCTACTTCAGAAAACAGTTTGACAGTTTTCATTAAATGTTGAACATACATCCATCATATGACTCAGATACTACTTCTACTATCTTTCTAAAAACTAATGATAAAATACGGGAAACTATTGGGAGCTTCTTATACACACATGCATGCACACGCGCAGACGTGCACATTCTTAACTGGCTCAGTTGACTCAAACCTTTTTCTCTTTCACTCCATTTGCTATACTGTTGCAGAGTGTGTTTCTAAAATCTGTAGCTTTAATAAATCTTCAATAGACCATATTTTTCACTCCATAAGACTCACTGTTTTCCCCAAAAGTGGAGGGAAAAATGTCCATGTGTCTTATGGAGCAAATGTTCATTTTTTTTTTTTTTTTTTTTGCTGTTGTGGGTTCCTGGACAGCTCAAAGAGTATTTGAAAATTCAAGTCTCCTTTCATTTGTTAATAACAGTGCTAATGGTTGTTCATACTGCTGTTGAGTTTACACTGTTGAAATATTATTGTGGTATATTTTATTAAATATTTTAACACACCATTTGGTTCAGAATATATTTTTTTTGTATTTTTCTGAAGTTGGAAATGAGGAAGCAGTCAGACAGACTCTTGCATGCTCCCGACCAGGATCCACCTGGCACGCCCACCAGGGGGCGATGCTCCACCCATCCTGGGCTGTTGCTCTGTTGCATCCAGAGCCATTCTTGCACCTGAGGCAGAGGCCATAGAGCCATCCTCAGCACCCAGGCCAACTTTGCTCCAATGGAGCCTTGGCTGCAGGAGGGGAAGAGAGAGACAGAGAGGAAGGAGAGGGGGAGGGGTGGAGAAGCAGATGGGCGCTTCTCTTGTGTGCCCTGGCCGGGAATCGAACCCAGGACTCCTGCACGCCAGGCTGATGCTCTACCTACCACTGAGCCAACTGGCCAGGACCAGAATTTTTTTTTTTCTTATTTTCCTTCTTAAAACCCTAGGTGCATCTTATGGTCAAGTGCATTTTAAGGAGTGAATAATATGGTACTTATGAACTGCTGACTATGTATAACATTCTCAAACTTCCAGTAGCTCAGGATAATTACAAATTACACCTTCTAAAAGTACCTTTTGCCTTTTCAATTTCCCAAATTTAACTTGTGAGTAAATCCACTTTCAAATGGCCAAAAATCCCAAATCAGTTCATTGGGAACCAGGGCACAACTTCCAAGTTCCAGTTTCTTAATTTTAAAACCATGTTATATATATAAATATTAATTAAAATAGCCATTTCTTGATCAATCTAATTCAAGTTGAGATCTCTTTTAAACTTTTTAAACAATTTTTATTCTCTCAGTTTAGGAAAGAAAAAAATATTTAATCTGGACTAATTATATTATTATATTTTCTTTTTTAAAAATAATTTTTTTTTAAGTGAAAGGAGGGGAAATTGTGAGACAAACTCTGTCATGAATCCTGACCAGGGTCTACCTGGCAACCCCTTCTGGGGCCAATGCTCCAATCACCTCAGCTATCCTCAGTGCCAGTGGCCGATACTTGAACCAAAAGAGCCACTGCCTGCAGGAGAGGATGAGAGATATAAGGAGGAGAAGGAGGGGAAGAGAAGCAGACAGTCTCTTGCATGCCTTTATTAAGAATTAAACCCGAGATGTCCATACACCTGCCTGGATGTTCTACCTACTGAATCACTGGCCAGGACCTTATTTTTCAATTACAATTGACATACAATATTATATTAGTTTTGAGTGTATACCTCAGTGATTAGATCTTATATAATGTACTAAGTGATAATCCTGAGAAATTTTGTATCCATCTGACACCATACATAGTAATTGCATTATTATTGTCTATATTCCCTATGCTGTACTTTACATCCCCATGACTATTTATAATATGCTCTTTAAGAGAATAATTCATAATAGGTCATTTCTTTAAGCTTTCTAACACCTTCCCTTTCATACTCTTGTTCTACAGAAACCTCAATGATTGGTTAGCCTTTTACTTAATCAACTCAAGACCCCAATCAGTCTCAGATTTTTGTTATGCAGCTAGAACACATCCTCCATTATTACCTTAGCCAGTTTTGCTAGCATTGCCATTTCCCTTCTACTTCTTGTCCATTCTACACCCTACCAATACCTCATTCTGACCATAAACCGATCTAGCGTGTTAGGTCTTTGAATTCTACTGTACGAACCTCACCACCATGCCGACAGGCACTGCCTCAGCTGTTCGTTCATAGCCGGCTGCAGCCCTCTCTGGCCAACCATCTATATGTCCATAGGAAATGGCATCTTCCTTCTTTAAAAACTGTTGCACAATTGTTCAGTGTGTCCTTGGCCCTCTCTGCTGCCTGTCCACCCCTTCTGTGTAAAACGGATACCGCAAAATTAGGGTGGACTTTTATTCAGGATCACATACTTAAATTAGCATAATCAGATAGTCCCTGGGTTCGGATCACAGGAAGTATGCATGCTCCAGGGACTGTGCCGAGGCACCGAGAAGCATACCGAGGAGGACAGGGTATGGTGCCGGATGAGAGAGACTGAGAGTGACTATTGGAGGTGGGGGACAAAACCTACAGTGAAAGCTTTGACTAGAACTTGTAGAAAAGAGGGTTGCAGGCTTCACTGTGAGAGAAACAGAAAAGTGAACACAGGGAAGCATACCCACATTTGGGGAGCTTGGTAGCAACAGCAAGGTGCAGTGGGAAGAGGTGAGGGCAGTGTACAGTGAGGGCAGATTTGAAAGCCTCTGTCGTGTCAGGTTAGGACATTTTTATTTCATCTGAGAGTAATAACTACTAAAGAAAAATCAAGAAGAATGCACAATGTTTCTTTCCTAGGGTTCTAAGTGACAACGGTTGGATGATAGCTCAGAGATAGATGACAAGGAACAGGACTGGTCACATGAGCATAAGGCCAGTACAGTCACACAGGACCCAGCACTGTGTCACAGAAGGGCTTCATAAGTAAAAATGTAGTTTGGGGGTTGCAGCTTTAATGTTCAAAATTATAATTACATAACTTTGAGCAGTAATGTAGGTGGTGGGCTTAGAGTCTTGGCTCACACTGTCATTTTCCCCTGACCGCACGCCTTCCAGAGTTCTCAGCAGCAACCTGTGCCCCCGCCTCTGACCCCTTGGGCAACAACTCGACATCATTTGCTTCTATTAGAACTGCTATCCTTCACATCATACTTCCTCACCCTACAATCCGGGCAAGGGTGTGAGGAGAGAAGGTCACATGCAAGTGGACCATGGCATCTTGGGGCAGAATGGGCCATGACTGTCACTGTCTCAGGCTGGCAGGGCCATGACATGTTCAGCAGGTGCAAGTTTCTTACCCATCTCCGTCCAGGTACCAAGCAGATCCTGTCTCAAAGGTGGCTGTCTCTTGAAGGCCCACAGTGCATCATAAGTCCTGGAGGAGGCCCACTGGGAAGGGGAAATGCTTGGCTCCCCCTCCTGCCTCTGGGTGGGACATGGTATTACTTATTCCCATAGGTGTAGAGACGGTTCTGTGGCTGGTTGGAAGAGGAGCCTAGCAGCTGATGCACTGAATGGTGAGGTGGGCCTTCGGGCCCCTGGAGGGTCAACACTGTGCCCCAGGGAATATAACATGAAATAGCAAATATGAAATATTCTGATGTCAAGAAAGTGAGACCACAGAAGAAAGGGACATATTTTATATTTTGGTATCTTTAAAGGTGGTACATTTTCACCCTGGCTGTTTGGCTCAGTGGTAGAGCATCGGCCTGGCGTGTTGGGTGTCCCTGGTTTCAATTCCATATCAGGGCACACAGAGGAAGCAACCATCTGCTTTTCAACTCCTCCCTCTTTTCTCTCTCTCTTCTCCTCCTGCCTCCATGGTTTGATTGGCTCCAGTGAGTTGGCTTCCAGCACTGAGGATGACTCCATGGCCTCCACCTTAGGCACTAAAAAATGCTTTGGTTGCAACTGAACAAGGGTCCCACATGGTCAGAGTATTGTTCCTAGTGGGCTTGTCGGGTGGATTCCAGTCTGGCTGGAATATGCAGGAGTCTGTCTCTGCCTCCCCTCCTCTCACAAAAAATTAATTAATTAATTAACTAATAAATAGATGGTACATTTTCCTTTTGTACTGGGCCTCAGCAATTATTCAGCTGTCATTGGGAGGAAATCGGTAACACTATTATGAGGCAGGGGCACAGAGTGAGAGGAATAGAGTGATTTCTTCTCACTCTGCATCAGGACCCTGCATCTCACCAGCTCCTAAATCACTTGGTATTTTAAAACTCCCATCATAACATTGCATTGTAGTTGGAAGTTCCCAGTTTCCTTTTCCTCTTCCACTAAACTGTGTGCTCCGTAGGAGTTGGAGACTATCTTTTTATCAGGTAAGGAAATGTCTCAGCCTTCAGAGAGGACCAACTAATGACTCCTTAGAAATGTTGACTGAATAACAGAAGAGTAAAAATAGTGAAGGACTTCACTAAGTGTGTATGTATGTGTGTCTGTTAATTTAGAAAATGAGTACAATTTAACAGAGAGGGGCAGTAGAGTGGTGGAAGGTTCCACCTCCCTTATGCAAGAAGCTCATATCCTATTTTTGTCCTGAAGGTTGTTACCTCATCAGAGAAAGAAGTGAGGATAATTAAGATGTTAATGATAAATCTTAAGCCCTCCCTTCTTGCAGTTTTATTTTAATATTTTATTTATTAATTTTAGAGAGAAAGAGAAAGAAAACAGGGAGGCAAGAAGCTTCAACTCACAAGTAGTTGCTTCTTGTTTGTGCCTTGATGGGGCAAACCCAGGGATTCGAACCTGCAACATCAGCATTCCAGTTTGACACTTTCTCCACTGCTCCACCACAGGTCAGGCTTCTTGCAATTTTAATAGAAGATCCACAGAGCTTGATAACAACCCACATTTGAGGAGCTTTTGGAAGGGAAAAATCTGCTGCCTTCATATCTACAGAAAACAGGGCTGAGGAGAAGAAAATGAAGAAGTTTGGCTCTTTCAAGATAAAAATTTCACTTTTTCTGTGTGTTTGGAATAATAATTATTTTCTTCTCTATTACTTAAAATTACAAACAATTAAAATATGACCTCAGCAACCAAGTGTAAAATATTCTGACAAACCTTTACTTAATACATTCCCTGGAACCTTATCACTTACTCTTTTGTGGTCTAAATCGGTTCCTGCAAACCAGACAAAAAGATATCAAAAACAATCTCATATCATAAAACAAAAACAAAAAAAGTAAGTAAAATAAGTAAAGGACAAAAGGAGAGTATTATTTAAAAGTTTAATGAAGTCAGAGGAATAGAAGAAAAAACAAATAGGACCAGGAAAAGGGCCTTTACAGGTAAATTAAAATTTTAGAGCTAAGGAGAGTGAGATAAAATCTCACTACAAGACAAAGAAATTATGATATGATGCATGTTAGGAGAAATTTCCCTAAGGAGAAATGCAAAGGGTTTGGGAAGTATTGTTTCAGAGCCTAATAAGCATTTCTAGGTATGGTTACCTGTGTTTCAGAATGTCAATATCATAAAATAGAGTTTCTTAAGCCATCATTACAAAACATAGGAAAGATAGTGCTTACCATGGGTCCTTGTGGTTCTGTGACTTTGAGCAAGTTTTAACGCATCAAATCCTCAATTTTTTTATCTACAAAAAGATAGATAATACTACTACTCATCTCATAAATTGTTAAGGGTTATAGATAATTAATTATTAATAATGAACGAATGTGCCTGACCAGGCAGTGGTGCAGTGGATAGAGCATCAGACTGGAACGCGGAGGACCCAGGTTCAAAACCCCGAGGTCGCCAGCTTGAGCATGGGCTCATCTGGTTTGAGTGAGGCTCACCAGCTTGAGCCCAAAGTCGCTGGCTTGAACAAGGGGTCAATAGGTCTGTTGTTACCCCCCAGTTAAGGCACATATAAGAAAGCAATCAATGAATAACTAAGGTGCCGCAATGAAGAGTTGATGCTTCTCATCTCTCTCCCTTCCTGTCTGTCTGTCCCTATCTGTCTTTATCTCTGTCACACACACACACACACACACAAAATGAATGTAAAAGACCTAGCTCAGCATTTGACATGTGTCAAATGGTCATCATATATTATCTATTATTCTGAAAAGCAAAAATTAGTGAGAAATAACTCAAAATTGGTTTTGTTTTTATGGAAGTAAAATGTAGGTATTGTGTTTTACCAATAGTTATAACTTTTCCAATATATTTTTTCCTGTAAAAATTCAATAACCATATACAAACTCTTTTTAACTGACATCTTGTGTGTATTTGTGCTTAGGGAAACAGTATATTTACAAGATTTTCTGACTGTGTATTATTTCCCATAATATCTATTTTTTATTTTTTTTATTAATTTTAGTGGGGTGACATTGATGAATCAGGTTACATATGTTCAGAGAAAACATCTCCAGGTTACTTTGACATTTGATTAGGTTGCATACCCATCACCCAAAGTCAAATTGTCTTCTGTCACCTTCTATCTGGTTTTCTTTGTGCCCCTGCCCTCCCCAATCTCTCTCTTTTCTTCCCCCTCTCCTGCAAACAGCACCTTCTTGTCCATGTCTCTGAGTCTCATTTTTATATACCACCTATGTATGAAATCATATAGTTCTTAATTTTTTCTGATTTACTTATTTCACTCAGTATAATGTTATCAAAGTCCATCCATGTTGTTGTAAATGATCTGATGTCATCATTTCTTATGGCTGAGTAGTATTTCATAGTATATATGTACCCAAACTTTTTAATCCACTCGTCTACTGACGGACACTTGGGCTGTTTCCAGATCTTCGCTATTGTGAACAATGCTGCCATAAACATGGGGGTGCTTTTCTCCTTTTGGAACAGTTCTATGGTGTTCTTGGGGTATATTCCTAAAAGTGGGATAGCTGGGTCAAAAGGCAATTCTATTTTTAATTATTTTGAGGAAACTTCATACTGTTTTCCACAGTGGCTGCACCAGTCTGCATTCCCACCAGCAGTGCAGGAAGGTTCCCTTTTCTCCACATCCTCGCAAGCACTTATTCTGTGTTGTTTTGTTGATGAGCGCCATTCTGGCTGGTGTGAGGTGATATCTCATTGTGGTTTTAATTTGCATTTCTCTAATGATTATTGATGTTGAGCATTTTTTCATATGCCTATTGGCCATCTGTATGTCCTCTTTGGAGAAGTGTCTATTCATTTCTCTTGCCCCCCCCTTTTTTTTTACTGGGACAGAGAGAAGGATAGATAGGGACAGACAGACAGGAATGGAGAGAGTCTTTTGCCCATTTTTTGATTGGATTGTTTGTCTTCCTGGTGTTGAGTTTTACAAGTTCTTTATAAATTTTGGTTATAAACCCTTTATCAGACGTATTGTCGAATATGTTCTCCCATTGTGTAGTTTGACTTTTTATTCTGTTCTTATGGTCTTTGGCTGTGCAAAAGCTTTTTAGTTTGATATAGTCCCATTTGTTTATTCTTTCTTTTACATCCCTTACCCACGGAGATAAATCATCAAATATATTGCTGTGAGAGATGTCAGAGAGTTTACTGCCTATGTTTTCTTCTAAGATGCTTATGGTTTCTACAGTTACATTTATGACTTTTACCCATTTTGAGTTTATTTTTGTGAATGGTGTAAGTTGGTGGTCTAGTTTCATTTTTTTGCAGGTAGATGTCCAATTTTCCCAACACCATTTGTTAAAGAGACTGTCTTTACTCCATTGTACACTCTTTCCTCCTTTGTCAAATATCAGTTGTCCATAAAGCTGTGGGTGTATTTCTGGGTTCTCTGTTCTGTTACATTGATCTATATGTCTGTTCTTATGCCAGTACCAGGCTGTTCTGAGTATAATAGCCTTCTAGTATAACTTGATATCAGGAAGTGTGATACCTCCCATTTTATTCTTCCTTTTCAAGAATGCTGAGGCTATTCATGTTCTTTTTTGGTTCCATATACATTTTTGGAATATGTGTTCTATATCGTTGAAGTATGTCATTGGTATTTTAATTGGTATTGCATTGAATTTATAAAATGCTTTGGGTAATATAGACATTTTAATGATGTTTATTCTTTCTAACCATGAACATGGTATATGCTTCCACTTGTTGGTATCTTCCTTGATTTCTTCTATGAATGTTTTATAATTTTCTGAGTACAAGTATATAATCTCCTTGGTTAAATTTACTCATAGGTATATTATTTTTTTGGTGTTGCAATAGTGAAGGGGATTATTTCCTTAATTTCTCTTTCTGACAGTTCATTGTCAGTGTGTAAAAATGCCTCTGATTTCTGAGTTTTAATTTTATATCCTGCCACCTTAATAAATTTATTTATCAGGTCCAGTAGTTTTTGTTTGTTTGTTTGTTTGTTTTCATTGTTTTTTTTTAGGTCCAGTAGTTTTTTGACTAAGACTTAGTGTTTTCTATATATAATATCATATCATCTGCAAATAATGATAGTTTTATTTCTTCTTTTCCAACTTGGATGCCTTATATTTTTTCTTCTTGTCTGATATCTGTGGCTAGGACTTCTAGAACTATGTTGAATTAGAGTGGTAAAAGGGGGCACCTCTGCCTTGTTCCTGATCTTAAGGGGATTACTTTTAATTTTTGCCCATTGACTATGATGTTGGCTGTGGGTTTGTCATAGATGGCCTTTATCATGTTGAGGTATATTCTCTGTATTCCCACTTTGCTGAGAATTTTGATCATGAATTGGTGCTGGATTTTATCAAATGCTTTTTCTGCACCTATTGAAATTATCATGTAGTTTTTTTTCTCCTTTCTTTTATTTATGTGATGAATCACATTGATTGATTTGTGAATATTGTACCAGCCTTGCCTCCCCAGAATAAATCCCACTTGATCATGAGGTATGATTTTTTTCATATATTGCTGGATCTGCTTTGCTAATATTTTGTTGAGGATTTTAGCATCTAAGTTCATCAGGGATATTAGCCTATAATTTTCTTTCTTTGTGCTGTCTGTCCCTGGTTTTGGAATCAGAATTATGCTCCCCTCATAAAAAGACCTTGGAAGTCTTCCTTCCTCTTGAATTTTTTGAAATAGCTTGAGAATGATAGGAGTTAGTTTTTTTGTGTTTTTTTTTTTTTTTTTTTTAATATTTGGTAGATTTCACTTGTGAAGCCATTAGGCACAGGACTTTTTTTGTTGGGAGTTTTTTTAATAACTGTTTCAATCTCATTTGTTGTAATTAGTCTGTTTAGGTTTTCTGATTCTTCCAGATTAATTTTTGGAAGGTTATATGTTTCAAGAAATTTGTCCATTTCTTCTAATTGTCTAGTTTTTTGGCATACAGTTCTTCATAGTATTTTCTTACAACATTTTGTATTTCTGTTGTGTCAGTTATTTCTCCACTCTCATTTCTATTTTTATTTATTTGAGTCCTCTCTCTTTTTTTATTGGTGAGTCTGGTTAAAGGTTCCTTGATCTTATTTACCTTTTCAAAGAACCAACTCCTGGTTTCATTGATCCTCTGTGTTGTTTCTTTAGCCTCTATGTCATTTATTTCCACTCTGATTTTTATTATATCCTTCCTTCTACTAGCTCTGGACTGCTGTTCTTTCCTAGTTCATTTAGATGCAGGATCAAGTTGTTTATTTAAGCTTTATCTAGCTTCTTAAGGTATGCTTGTAGTGCTACAAACTTCCCTCTCAGACTTCTTTTGCTGTGTCCCATAAATTTTGAGGTGATGTTTGCTCGTTATCATTTATTTCTAGGAATTTTTTTTTGTATTTTTCTGAAGTTGGAAACGAGGAGGCAGTCAGACTCCCGCATGCGACCGACCGGGATCCACCTGGCATGCCCACCAGGGGGCGATGCTCTGCCCATTTGAGGTGTTGCTCTGTTGCAACCAGAGCCATCCTCAGCACCTGAGCCAACTTTGCTCCAGTAGAGCCTTGGCTGCAGGAGGGGAAGGGAGAGACAGAGAGGAAGGAGAGGGGGAAGGGTGGAGAAACAGATGGGCGCTTCTCTTGTGTGCCCTGGCCGGGAATCAAACCCGGGACTCCTGCATGCCAGGCCAACACTCTACCACTGAGCCAACAGGCCAGGGCCTCTAGGAATTTTTTTTATTTCTCTTTGATCTCATTGTTAACTCATTTGTTATTTAATAACATACTATTTAGTTTCCAAGTGTTTGAGTATTTTTTATTTTTTCTGTGGTTGATTTCTAGTTTCATGCCATTGTGATCTGAGAAAATGCTTGATATGATTTCAATCTTCTTAAATTTGTTGAGGCTGCTTTTGTGCTCTAACATGTGGTGTATCCTAGAGAATGTACCATGAGCACTTGAAAAAAATGTATATTCTGCAGCTTTAGGATGAATGGTTCTGAAGATATCTATTAAATCCAGTTGATCTAGTGTGTCCTTTAAGTCTGCTGTTTCTTTGTTAAATTTCTTTCTTGAGGATCTACCTAGTGATGTTAGTAGTTTATTGAAATCTCCTACTATTATAGTATTGATGTTCATCTTGCCCTTTATATCCATCAAAGTCTTCTTTATATATTTAGGTGCTCCTATATTAGGTCAGTGCATGCTATTTATAATGGTTATATCTTCTTGTTGGATTGCTCCCTTTATCGTTATGCAGTGACCTTCTTTATCTCTTACTATAGCCTTTGTTTTAAAGTCCATTTTGTCTGATATAAGTATTGCTACCCCAGCTTTTTTTTCATTTCCATTTGCATGAAATATTTTTTCCATCCTTTTACCTTCAGTCTATGTGCATCTTTTGTTTTAAGGTGTGTCTCTTGTAGACAGCATATATATGGGTCCTGTTTTCTTATCCATGCAGCTACCCTATGTCTTTTGATTGGATTATTTAATCCATTTACATGTAAGGTTATTATTGATATGTAGTTGTTTATTGCCATTTTATTTTTTAAAGCTGTATTCCTCTTTTGCTATATACTTTTTCCCGTTTGATCTGTTTACAACAGGGCCCTTAGCATTTCTTGCAACATTGGTTTGGTTGTAACAAATTCCTTGAGTTATTTTTTGTCTGGGAAGCTTTTTATTTCTCCTTCAATTTTAAACAATAGCCTTGCTGGATAAAGTAGTCTTGGTTGTGGACTACTACTTTGAATATTTTCTGCCGTTCCCTTCTGGCCTCAAGGGTTTCTGCTGAGAAGTTGGATGTCATTCTTATGGGGGCTCCTTTGTAGGTGATAGCCTTTTATTGTCTAGCAGTTTTTAATATCTTCTCTTTATCATGTAGCTCTGGTATTTTAATTATGATGTGTCTTGGTGTAAATTTCTTCGAGTTTCTCTTTCATGGAATTCTCTGTGCTACTTGAACTTGTGAGACTTTTTTCCTGCATTAATTTAGGAAAGTTTTCAGCTATGATATGTTGAACAAAGTCTCTATCCCTTGTTCTTTCTCTTCTTCAGGAACATCTATAATGTGGATGTTGTTTCTCTTTATGTTGTCACAGAGCTCTCTAAGAGTTTCCTCAGACTTTTTGAGTCTCTCTTCTTTTTTCAGCTCTGCCTCCATGCCTTCATATATCTTGTCCTCTAACTTGCTGATTTAATCATCAGCTTCATCCATCCTGCTTTTAATTCCTTCCATTGTGGTCTTCATTTCTGATATTGTATCTTTCATTTCTGACTGATTCTTTTTTATTATTTCAATGTCCTTTTTTATATTTGTTATCTTTATTTAGGTGTTTTTAATGACCATCTATTGTATTTTAAGACCTTTGAGCATTTTAACAATTGTTATTTTAAATTCTGCATCTGGTAATTTTGTTATAGCTGACTCAATCAGATCCTTTTTTCAGGATTTCTCTTGATTCATTTGTGTTGCATTTCTCTGCCTTCCCATTTCATCTGTGTATAAAAAGGTTTTGGCCACTAGAGTCCAATGGGTGTGGCCTCTGTGTTCCCTAGGTGTGGTCTGTCTGCAGGCTCACTACCCCCTCTACTTCTGCTGCTGCCTAGGGCATTTGGGTATGGGCATTGCCAGTGCCAGCACACTGGTGCTGTCACTGTGGTTTCTGCCTCTCTTCCATGGAAGGGGCTGTGATCATGGGCCAGAGTCTACAAGTCTCGGTGGCCTTGGCCTTCACCCCACCTCTGTGGTTGGGGTTATGCACCAAGCCTGGGCTGCAAGCCTTGCACCACAGGCCGGGGTGAGCACCTTTGCTCAGCTGTGGGACTTCACCTTATTCCAGGCCTTTGCCCCACCCCCATGGGTGGAGCCTGCTCATGGGTTGACTTCAAGCCTTGGCTCCACTCTTCAGGTGGGGCTACATGCCCACACACATTTCCGGGACTCCACCTGTTCTGGGCTTTTGCCCCACCTCCATGGGAGGAGCTGGCTTGTGTGTTGGGCAGTAAGCCTTGGTTCTGCGGGTCGTGGGAGGCTGCGCTCCCCTGTGCCCTTGCTCAGTGGTGGGTTCCACCCCTTCAAGGGCTCCTGCCCTTTCCCTCACAGGTGGGTTTGCAGGCAGGCCCGAAGTTGGGTCTGACCACTTTTGCGCATCCCCTCCGCCCCTGCCAGGCAAGACTGAACTCACACCCACGCCTCAGTCATGGCCAGCCAGCTTCCACCCTTGCCGACATCACTGTGCTTCTGCATCCTGCCACTGCTTGCCCTCCAAGAAGCCCTCAGCAGTGTGGGTGGGGGTGCTGCAGCTCAGACCCTAACAGTCCATACTGTAGTCCTGAAAGATCCCTCCTTCTAAGCGACTCTGGTCTGAGTGCCACGGGAGAGCTTGTTTGGCTGGTGTCCTGCTTCCCTTTGCTGGTATTGCTGGTTCCAGGAGAAATATTCACTTCAGATTTGGGGAGTGACTCAGTCCAGAGGTTAGGGTGGTTGTCCCTCAAAGTGTTTCTTTCTGTGCCTCCTAGTTTACACTCTCTTCCTGCTACTCTGGTCCTCTTCTTTTTCCCCATCCCCTGGAACTCCAAGTGAGTGGTTGTGAGAGAGGTTTTCTGTGCGGTCCCTTTAAGAAAAATCCTGGGTCTGAGAATTTTGTCTCTTTCTCACAAACAGTATCCTGACTTGTTTCCAGCTAAATACTGTCCATATGCCTCTTCAAGGCTCTGGAGCTGCAGGCTGGGGCTTTGTTTCTTGGGTTTAGGACCCTCCCCTCTCTGCTAAACTCACTTTCTGCCACAGGAGTCTCTCCCAGCTGCCGTTCACTCCAGGGAGCTGGGCAGCCCTCTCCATGTTTCTGCTTTTCCTACCATTCTCAGTGTGCCTTCTTCAGTGTTCCTTGGTTGAAGAGTCCTTTTAGTTT
Organism: Saccopteryx leptura; assembly: GCF_036850995.1. NCBI lineage: Eukaryota > Metazoa > Chordata > Mammalia > Chiroptera > Emballonuridae > Saccopteryx > Saccopteryx leptura. Next base: position 197,330,967 of record NC_089504.1, read on the forward strand.
AGTCCAAAATTGGTTTTCCAAGATGATGGTTCTTAAAATTAATTTGTAATCCACTTTGGTTCTGGGAGGTGGAAGTTGGTATGTCTGCCTACTCCATCACCATCTTGCCACTCTCTGACTGTGTTTTTTATTAAGTATTTATTTATTTATCTTTTAATAAATGGCAATACTCTTAAACCAATACTGTATCTTCCCATGTATAAGACACACTTTTTAAAAAAAATTTGTGGTCTAAAAGCTGGGAGCATCTTATACAGTGGTTGTAGTTTTTTTTACTTGCATTTTCTGCTTTGTCGCACTTCTTTTTGTGCTCATTGTTGAAGACAGTGACTCATCATCAGACACAGATGGAAGTTCTAACAGTGATGAGAAGTTGTATAAATTTTATGATGAATAAAACTTGAGTTCAATAACTTTATGTAATATATTATTTTTTTCAAATTTCAGGCCCCAAAATTAGGTGCTTCTTATATATAGCGAAATGCAGAAATAGAATTTTGTTTTTCATAAAAAAGGAAGGAATGGCTTGCAGATATATTTATATGGGTTTGAGCTCCACCGGGCTGTAAGCCTTGTTTTATCTTGAGAGTTTTCTCCAACAATGCACCTGAATATATAAACTTTATTTTTAAAATGCATGTTTAACAGGTATGATTGTTAAAGAAACAATAGTTATCACTTTGATGGAGCAGCTTAAAATTAAAAGGCATTTATAAAGAGATTGAAAATCATTTTGTTTACTGCCATTGTTTTTCAGGGGTAGAGAAATCAGATATAAACTTTGTTCTTTGAAAAAGAATGAAGTTTCTTCAGAAGTGCTTTGGGAATTCTAAGAGAGCCAGTCTCAAAGTACTTCTAGAACTACAATCTTTGTTCTTGTCTCTGTTATTATCAAAATGAAAGTTATAAAATTTATAAAGGCTAACAATAACTGATGTTTAAAGCTATTGACCAAGGGCTGTAGTTCATTAAAAGTAAAGATAAACAGCCTTTCTATGTGCTCTTATTATATTGACTAACTAGAAAAGGGGAGGCTTCATGTTATATTTATGGTCTTTTCTAAATTATCCATGATTTAAAAAAAATCAATTCATCTTTGGTCACAATGAGGAAAATGGCTGTGGTTTTCTTTTACTAAATGGTATGTGTGTTTATCACTGATGTCTTTGTAAATACGGAGCTGAGGGTTGAGATCTATCTTTATGTAAGTTACAGAGTGCCAGAACTGATGTCATCATCCTTGTTCTCATAGAGCTCCAGCTGGATGAACTGTGGAGCATGTGCCCTGACTTCATGTTTAGCATAATGGTGAGAGTGTAGGGAGTTTTGATAATTATTCCATTGTGAGCTGGTTATGGAAATGTCACAATGATTCTGTCAGACTTGGTGTACATTGTACCACCATCCACCCTTCTCCTTCCAAGTGAGGTCTTGTGTCCAGAAGGGGGCAAAGAGAGGAAGAATGAGGTGGGGGATATAGATCAGAAGAGTCATTATTCTATTCTGTTATGTCCTAAAAAAGTGAATCTTATTTTTTCTGCTTTTTTAATTTTTGTCATCTACTCTATAAGAATAGAGCAAACTTCACTATCATTCTGGTAATGGGGACACAGCATATTCTAAGTTCTAGCTTTAGGGGAAATCAGGAGATCTTTAACCTATACACACTCTGTCTATCATATATTATTTTTGGAATCCCTTAACATATTCTAAATATTTCTTATTTTTTTGAGTAGAACTTGTCTGTATACAGTATCAGGACATAGCAAAACATACAGTTGAAATCCTTATTAGCTGTAAGAGATAAACTGTCAGACAAAAATATGTGAAAAACTTTGAAATGGGAAAAAATATTACTGAGTATTCTGTTAGGGTAATCACTCCCTTTCATGGTTTGGCCTCTTTGATATTTCTAATATTAATACAAAAATTTATTCATAGAAATACAAATGAATAGCATGTGGTAGAATTTAATTAGTTATAGTCTGTTGGCTATTGCCAGTTCTACATCTAAATGTATATTTATTGCCACATTCTTCAGAGCCTCCATATGTGTGGTCTAACAATTTTTCTTTGACTTGGTTATAACATGTTACAGGTTCCTCATTAACTGAGTTCAATAAAATATTTGATACACATTTGCTTTATTTTTGCATGACAATAGTAATTTTTATCTCTTTACTAAAAAGTTATCTTTTGTCAAGAGCTCTAAAGAGTCAACAGAGCCTCACCAGGCAGTGGTGCAGTGGACAGAATGTCGGACTGGGATGCCAAGGACCCAGGTTCAAGACCCCGAGGTCGTCAGCTTGAGCGCAGGCTCATTTGGTTTGAGCAAAAGCTCACCAGCTTGGACCCAAGGTCACTGGCTCGAACAAGGGGTTACTCAGTTTGCTGAAGGCCTGCAGTCAAGGCATATATGAGAAAGCAATCAATGAACAACTAAGGTGTTGCAATGCCCAATGAGAAACTGATGATTGATGCTTCTCATCTCTCCATTCCTGTCTGTCTGTCCCTGTCTATCCTTCTCTCTGACTCTCTCTCTGTCTCTGTAAAAAACAAACAAACAAAAAGAGTTAATAGACTCTGTTCTTTCTTTGAAATACAAACACTTAGGTAGAGAAACTCTCCACAAAATTAGAAATGTTCTGAGCTGCTTAATAGAGTCTCATCAAATATTTCTATCTTTGGTGTTCAAAAAAAGTCCTAAAGGTAATGAGACAATATGTTAATAAGCTTTGGAAGCTGCAAATCTGGGGTCATTGGTCTACATCAGTGGTAGTCAACCTGGTCCCTACCGTCCACTAGTGGGTGTTCCAGCTTTCATGGTGGGCGGTAGCAGAGCAACTGAAGTATAAATAATAAAAAGATAGATTTAACTATAGTAAGTTGTTTTATAAAGACTTATTCTGCCAAACTTAGCAAAAATCCAACATAAAGTACTTGGTAAGTAATTATTATTATATGCTTTAACTTGCTGCAACTCTGCTTTATAAATTTTATAAATAAAGTTACTTCCCTACTTTATAAATCACCATTACTGTGGAACCGGTGGGCGGTTAGAAAATTTTACTACTAACAGAGATACAAAAGTGGGCAGTAGATATAAAAAGGTTGACTACCCCTTGTCTACATGGAGCCTAGGTTAAGATGGAGAAGACTGTAGAGAACTCTGGCAAAACAATCAAGTCAGTGTGCCTCTCAAAAAAACAGAAGCCTCTAAAAACTTAATGGAGAATAAGGCTAAAGGGAAACAGCTCACATAATCATTACACTGCTCCATTTGGATTGCAACAAGAATGTCTCACTCTTTCTTTTACTGATCTAATGCTATTATAAATATCTCCCTACCTTATTTTCTTGTCTCATGCTTGGCTCTGAAAGCAAACATAAATATTTGAGAGACCATAAAACCAATAATAATAATAGATGTCATTTACTGAAAAACTACTAGTAAGGTGACCGACTTTTTTGCAATGAAAAGGAGGACAAAAATAAATTGAAGAAAATAATATCATAAATAAAAAAACATTTTATTCATTGCAACAGTAATACACTATAATATGATAAATGCATAATAAAAATTATAATATTTTATATTGTAATTATGCTTACATGACTATTAATTTTTAATATAATTATAAGAAAAAATACTCATTTAGTAAAATTAACTATCAAACAAAACCACTAATTTGGAGTGATATTCAGGTGTATTTATCATTTTCTAATTAAAAAACATCTGTTTTATGCAACTACTTAATCAAAATGTGTTATTAATAGATATAGTTTGAGGTTAGATTTCCACTTTAAAACTCAAATTTTTTTTAAGTTTTTTGTTTTTGTTTTTTATTTTTAATTTATTTATTCATTTTAGAGGGGACAGAGAGAGAGAGAGAAAGTGGGGAGGAGCAGGAAGCATCAATTCCCATATATGCCTTGACCAGGCAAGCCTAGGATTTTGAACCGGCAACCTCAGTATTCCAGGTCAACGTTTTATCCACTGCACCACCACAGATCAGGCTAAAACTCAAATTTTGATGAGACTCATGGACATGGACAAGAGTGCAGTGGTTACCAGGGGGAGGGAGTGGGAGGAGGGGGGCATAAAGAAAACCAAATAAAAGGTGACAGAGAACAATTTGACTTTGGGTAAGGGGTATACAACATAATCAAATGTCAAAATGATCTAGGGATGTTCTCTCTGAATCTATCTACTCTAATTGATCAATGTCATCCTGTTAAAATTGATTGTCTAAATAAAATTAAACAACAACACAAAACGCCTCAAATTTTGGGAAAATACTTGTAATTAAAATTGTATGTATTTGGAAATTGTTAAATAGATAATAAATTAATAAAATATGAATTGTTCTTACCTGTCTATGATTGAATATTCACTGAGAAAGAAATAATTGTGAGTCTACTATGTTGTATGTGCCATGTCATGTTTTAGTAAGAAGTACACAAAGCCATTTGCACGCTCGATATATCATGTGCTCTCTCAAGGTCTCCTGTGCAAAGCGCATGCATCTCATAATCACGTTTCACCACACTATACTGATCCTTGACGAATTGTCATGTCAAATACAAATACGTCACATCACATGCAATGGATCAACTCTGCATCCATAGAGTATGAACATTTAAAGATTAGTCTTTTTTTTTATGTCCCACCTATGTATGGCATCATATAATTCTTAGTTTTTTCTGGTTTACTTATTTCGCTCAGTATAATGTTATCAAGGTCCATCCATGTTGTTGTAAATGATCCAATGTCAACATTTCTTATGGCTGAGTAGTATTCCATAGTATATATGTACCAAAGCTTTTTAATCCACTTGTCCACTGATGGACACTTGGGCTGTTTCCAGATCTTCGCTATTGTGAACAATGCTGCCATAAACATGTGGGTGCATTTCTTCTTTTCAAACAGTGTTATGGTGTTTTTGGGGTATATTCCTAAAAATGAGATTCAGAGACATGGACAAGAATGTGGGGGTTACAGGGTGTGGGGGGAGAGGGAAGAGGTTGGGGGAGGGGAGGGGCACAAAGAAAACCAGTTAGAAGGTGACGGAAGACAATTGGACTTTGGGTGATGGGAATGCAGCATAATCAAATGTCAAAATAACCTGGAGATGTTTTCTCTAAATATATGTACCCTGATTTATCAATGTCACCCCATTAAAAAAAATAAATATATAAAGATTAGTCTTTCAATTTCAAAAAGGAGGTCATGTAGGAGGATGGAACTTACAAAAGAAGGACTGTCCTCCCTAAAGGAGAATGATTGGTCACCTTACTACTAGAATCACTTTGCACTTATTACTAGAGTTATTCCTCACAGACACTTCATCTGAAAAGTGTTATTACTTATATATATATTATACATGAAAAAAACAGTGCTCAAAGAGACTAAATAACTAGCCCCAAAGCATCTATCTAGTAAGTAATGGAGGTGGCAAGTGGGTTTAGCCATTATGTAGTATGGAGCCTGTGAAGCTGGCCTCTGGATTTCTACTGTCTGGTTCTGAATCCTCTTCCAACCCTTCAGCTTTTTCCAAGATCATAGGTATTTGAATGAGTAAGAGGAGAGAATTGGAGAAGAATACTGAATAGAAAGTTCTGAAATGCAAGAGAACCATGAAAGTGTGTAGTCACAGAAAGAAGGGAGGAGAGAATTTCAGGAAGTGTGCAAAGATCAATGGTGTCAAATGTATAAGGATGTCAACTAGCATAATTAGAACAAGTTTATGTGAAGCAATATAAAGTGGTCATTGCTAAACTAGCCCAAAAATTTTTTGCAAAGTGGAGACACAAGCCAGATGAACAGTTTGTTGAAGACAGAATGTGGGAATATAAAAGGAAGAAACTGAAGACACAGGAGAGGGAGGAAGTGCTGATGAAATTTTACAGATAGCAAAGACCATCAAAAGGAGGGACTGATGCCTGAGCTTTGGAGATTAGAAGAAAGAACATTTGTCAAGCTTCAATTTCTCTGTGCAAACAGGAGAGAAGCATGCTGTCTGAGTGTTAGGTAAACAAATGTTTTTGGGTTTGCTCACTTGTATTGGGGCAGTGCCAGTGTGTATAGTCTATAGAAGGCTGAGGGTGCTTGCCCTCAGAGTGGCAAATTAAAAATTGAGATTGACTTCCTGCTTGGGTGGGGCAATTGTTTGCTATTGTTCTTAGAGAAAGGGTTTTCCCCCCAAATTGTTTTGCTTGGCAGAAGAGTGCAGAGAGTGCAGAGAGAGAGAAAGAGGGTGCTGAAGTTGATGGTGACCTGTGAGTCCCAGAGAGTCTGGAGAATGAGTCAAGGCTTTGGGAGCTTGGAGTGAGACGAAAGCGGTCTTCCCTGCCTATTTGCTCATCTTCTATGAGTTGACTTCAATAAACAAAATAGCCCAGCATCCTCTGGTTCCACAGTTTCTTTATCATCTGCCTGAGTCCAACGAGAACCTGCAGGACAACAGCCATGGCCACTGGCATTACACTGAGAAAGAAAATAGGGTGCAAGGGCAGCTGGGGAAGCAAAGGACAACTGGACTGTCTGCTGCTGGTCTTGACTTACCATTGTGAGAGATGCCAGAGACTACATATTATGAACATGAAAACAGTTGGCCAGAAAGAACAGCAGGCCAGCTATGCTTGGGCATCAGAAACAAATTACTTTCTGCACAGTGGTATGGCTTCACCAGTGGTACCTAATAACTTAAAATACTGGTTTGTATTAAAATCAGAATTTGGAAGTCAGAGTAGGTGAAGTGTAGAGAAGGGTGAGGTGTGGAATGGAAAGTCATGCAGCAAAAATGAATAAAGTAAAGAAGAAGTGGAAGAGGGGAGATACTCTAGTCCAGCGGTTCTCAACCTGTGGGTCGCGACCCACAGGTTGAGAACCACTGCTCTAGTCACAGACTGTATTACACAGAGCCTGGTTGAGTCCTGAGATGGCCAGCAGGGGGAGAACCGAACCATGAGGGCTTCTGTAGGAGGAAGAACGGGTGATAATGACACATCTTAGCTCAGGTTTCATTTAAAGAGCAAGGTCATCATGCACAAGACGTGGCTGATGAAGCGGAGACTTGTTCTCTCTGCATCTCCACCCTGAAAATGTTAAAGTGAATACATTATTAAACATCAATTTTTATCCCAACGGAAGTCATTTTAAACATATTTGCCTTCCAGCTGTTTCAGAAATAGCATTAGTATCTACAGAACTTATAAACAAGGAGTGGTTTGTAAATGTTTCTTATTATTTCTTTTTCTATTCTAGATCATTAACATTTTAGCCTGTTTATGGTTTTTTTAGAAGTGATGCAGATTATCTACCCCACACCAAGAAAACTAGGTGAAAACCTGTCTAAACAATTCTTGTGAGTGATGTCTTCACAGAATCTTCTTGAACATATGAGAGGGGAATGAGAAACCATCATGCCTACCTCAATGAATGTTTAAATTTGGAAATCATAATCTATTTCATTTCTGGACTTGATTTCCGGTAATAGGAAACTATCAGTATTCCATCCATGCAGGTAATACAACCCATTTTCAGTCATATCTCTGATTCCCATATTAATAGATGGTAGGAGTAGCAATTTTGAGAAATAAAGTTAATTTATTACCAGTTGTAACATTTTTGTGCATTTGATACATTTTAACCTAGTGTTACCTAACTTATTTGTTAAAAAAGAAACCCCACAAAAACTCAGCTAAGGACTCAGTATTAGTTGATTATCTATGTTAATAGAGATACAGATCCTATAAATAAAACAAAATCTGGAATTTAATATTAGCTGAAACCAGCCAAGAAAATGAGACATCAAATTAGTTTGCTTGAACCTGCTTAAATTCTCTAATCTTTGAGGAAATATTAAGTTAAAGCATCTGCTTGGACAGCTTGTAAGATAATTTGAGAGGAGAGAAGGCTGGAGGGATCAGAGGCAGTGTTAATGATGGACCCTCACAGATGGACTTGGTAGTCATGCTCTGCAAATCAGCGTGAGTCACAGGCTAATGTGTGTACCCGGGTCTATTAAGTGCTTCTCTCTGTGTCAGGCTCAGCATTTCCCTCTCCACTTTTCTCTCAGGAGAGAGAATTAGTCGGATAATGCACCTTGCTGCAGGAAGCAAGAAAGACTTTAGGGATTTGGGATATGATAATGCCTTCATTCATTGCACAGAGGATCTGTCTATGCACTTTGGCTGAAGTAAACCAGCCTGACCCCAAAAAGGTTAGCTTTTGATAACTATTATTTTAACTTTAATATTTTGAATTATAATAATATAATTTTTTTCACCTGTTTCCTCTTTCCAACTCGAAAGAAAAGGAATAAAAATGAAATAAAGATAGAGAATAAACTCAGAGTTAAAGGAAGTTACAAGGAATTTAAGAGACTGTTAAATAGTCATGTATAACTATTTTAGCAATATTTGAATGTAATAATAGTTAGAAATAAAATATTTTTAAATGGGGACATTCTTTTTCTCAATATTTTCTTTTCTAATTAGACTTCAGTGTGTGCATGTGAAAATTACCCAGGCTGAACTCCGGAACTACTTCAAGAAAAAGTGTTTTTCATCTTTTCCTGCTTTTCCCATCATAATTCTTCCTGGTACCCCATTTTGCACAAATGTCATATGAACCTGAATATCTTAACACTACTCTTGAATTAATATATTTTAACATTAACTTGCTAATGATATTTTTCCTTTTTTTTTCTGGGGAAACCTATGTGTTCCAGAAAGTAGTATTTTAAAGAAAGGTGTCTCAAAGATTATCTTTTAGCCCTTCTCTGTGTGGCTGCCCCAGCAGCTAACTGTCTGCTGTTGATCCTGATGCAAAATGTCAGGTCACTTTCTGGGAGTAGGATTGGCAAGTGGGACTATGAAAATGAGTTTAGAGCCTTAGAATGCATGTTCTCATTTTCTCCCATGGCATCTGTATTTTTGAGGCTTCCAGGTACAGACTTTTAGGAAAGAAGGACCCAGGCACTCCTGAAAAGGCCCTCAGATTTCACAACACTTTTCTTAGCTGCCCTGTTCTCTGGAATTAACCTGTTTTGTGTCGCCAGGCTGTGCAGGAAGATATATCATGACACAAGGCTTTCTTAGAAGGGGTTAAAAATGTCCTCACATTTTAAAATGCTTGCACATAGGTACAGTGGTGCAGAATGCCTGGAATTTGTTATTAATGTATTATGTACAGGTGAAGAGTTAGAGTGATTTTCAATAGACACATAGAATTCTGTATGTCTCCATTTTATCACCGTATCTTCAGTGCTTCAAGAGCCTTTGTTCTCTTTCAAGAAAAAAAATCCTGGTGTTTAGTAACATATTAATATCAAGCTACTTTCTACACAAAAACATTCAAAGTAAGACTGAAGGAAAATTACAAGCCAAGACAGAATCCAGGCCTTAGAGTGCTCTGTTACTCTTGTAATCACTGATAACATCACTCAACCTGAGGCTTCTTGGAGCTGCATTCAGCAGCTCAGTTTTGAATGTTTGATGTTACCAGCTGTAACAGGAAAACCAAAAACAACAGTGAGTGCTCAGGTCTTGGTCTACCAAGGCAGGAAGGACTGTGCTTAGACCAGTGGTCCCTAACCTTTTTTGGGCCACGGACAGGTTTAATGTCAGAAAATACTTTCACGGATCGGCCTTTAGGGTGGGTCGGATAAATGTATCACGTGACTGAGACAAGCGTCAAGAGTGAGTCTTAGATGGATATAACAGAGGGAATCTGGTCATTTTTTAAAAATAAAACATCCTTCGGACTTAAATATAAATAAAACAAAAATAGTATAAGTTATTTATTTTTTCTCTGTGGACCAGTACCAGTCCGTTGCTCTGGGGTTGGGGACCACTGGCTTAGACTATTCTATGAAAACGTGTATATCTCTAATTGCTATAAATTCAGACTCGTGTGCCAGCAAACATTTGTTACTAAAATTGTTTAAAATTCATTTGCATCACCCTTCTCATGAAAGCAAAGGCCAACTAGATGATCATGGCTTCTGCTGCCTTTTGAAAACATTTCTTTGATGAAAGATGACAAAAAGCAATGTAACAGCCCACTTATCTGGGAGAAGCTAGTCCGGGTGCCTAAGGGAAAACATTCACTAACTCGTTTATTATGAAAATCAGTCTTTGTTCAGAGAAGGAGGTGAACAAGTAGAGACTTTTACCTGGATGAGTAAATCAAGCCTTTAGCAACCCAAGGCACAAAGTTACAAGAAAGGCTCAGTTCCTCATTAGGACCATATTAGGGCAAAACTACAAAAGAGAAATCATTTTCCCTGGGTGCTTTGGAGAAATTTAATCAGCTATTCACATCACAGCTTTGAGATAACACCAGCTTGGACAGTATAAGTAGCTTTTAATCAACAGAAATTTATTGTAAACTGGACAAAATTTTTTCTCCTAAAAACTTGGAAAAGAGCCACTTCCTATCTATTTTTTTGTTTCTTCAAATGATACTGGATGTTAGTCCGTCGGTCCTAAAATATGGCTATTGGTAATGAAAGGCTCTAGTATTCACCTCAACTAATTTAAAATTTTGTATTATTGTTGATGAAAATGAAAGGAGAAAATTTGTACTCGTGCTGAAATAACACATGGAAACTGTAAATGACCTCTTGGACATGTTTGCTTGGGACTGAGAGCAGTCATTTCTATGCAATGGCCCATATGTTACTAACCATAATTGGTATTAATTTAGTAAAGTATTTTTCTCTGAATAAAATATCTATTTTTAGCTTTTATGTGTGTTTAACAGAACAAGAAAAAAACCCCTAAGTTAGGAAATAATTCTATCAATATTTTCTTTATCAAAGTAAAGTGATCAATATTTCTCTTCATTGTTATTCATTGCAACAATTTGTGTTCTGCAATGTAAGTTCAAATGAGATTGGTATAAAGGAAAACGAGGCCAACATAACCTAAGATCAGAACTTTCTCAAAGATCAGAGGGCTCTTAGGTGATTCCCCAGCATCCCAATGTTTTGTGCTGTAACAGTAGCAAAATGCAAAATATACTAACAAAGCTGAATTCAGCAAACCATGGAAGAATGCAGAATTGTGCATGGTGTCTGTCCAGCAGAAAAGATATATTTTACTCACTTTGTTAAAGATGGCACTGCCCAGTGAATGGGTGTCACCTAGGTGATAATATTAATTGCCTTCTCACTTGGGAAGGGGTATGATTATGCTAATGTGTGTTGTGGAAGTGCTTTCATGCCAAAAGATTTTAAAAGGTGGATATAAGAGGTCATTTGGGGAGAATGGCCATGTTCTTATAGGGAGGAGGAGCCCAGGCTGGAGCAGGGCAGGGAAGCCATGTGGAGGAGGCAGCCAAAATGGTGGAATGGGGAAGGAGAAGCCAGTTTTTGGAGGAGAAGGAGATGGGGAACAGAGGTCAATAAGACTGGTGAGGTGGAAGCCTTTGATTCTAGGAAAACTTGGATGAGTCAGTAGCTTTGTGAGCACTGAATGAGTGGGTTTTGGAGCCCAGTGTGTGTATTTACTTGCTTGCTGAGTGTGAGTCTAGAATAAAGGACAATGGGCCACTGGTTTTCAGCTCAAATATTTCTTTATGATCAATCCAAATCAAACCTGAACCTGCATGGGCCAGGTTTCTGTGATGGTGGCCGTGACCACTGGCCCAACAGTGTCCATTCATCTCACCTTCTCTTGAAGTTGACCATATGCAAAAGAAACAATGGCAAGCTAATGATCCTGTTGGGCAAACAAGTGTTTAACAAGTGTGGTAGGCTTGCTTGTTTGTACTTTGCCTGACTGGTGCATGAGCAAGGGGGAGCACCACGGTGTATATTCTATGTAAAGCTGCAGGTGCTTGTGCTCAGGGTAGCAGATTGTAAATTGCAGATTGCCTGATGCCATTGGGAGGGCCATTTCTTGCTATTGTTTGCCGGAGAAGGATTTTTTTTCCCTCCAGCTTGTTTTGCTTGAGTCCTGACAGAGAAAGAGAGGGAAACAGGTTTCCCTGCCTGCTTGCTCATCTGACGTTGTGAGACTCTAATAAATGAAATGGCTCACCATCTTTTGGCTCCACAGCTCCTTTATTGTCTGCCTGAATACAATGTGAACATGCATGGCCATGGCCACCAGCCTTACAGATCCTAACACATCAATCTATTGTATATCCTTGCTACAGTGTATGCAAAACCTGCATGTGCTATCCACCTGCCCTTTTGATGGTGATGTACTTGTCTCTACATTCAGCAGTCATTCTTTGACCCCCTTCCATAAGTCTACCTTCATTTGTAGCACAGAATAAAATCCTATAATTATTACAGTATTTATTTATTATGATTCTAACTTAAAAATGAGGAGCCACTGAGCCATTTCACCCGCAGGTGTTGTAAAGTACCAAAGGCTACAGAATTAATATTAATATTTTAGGAGGCTTGGAGAACATTTTATTAATTTGGATTAAGGTGTGCAGAGAAATTGTGAGAATAGTCTCTGTACTGTGTGATTGGCATAACCAGGATGGCCCTTGGCATTTTATTGTAAATGCAAGGGGAGGAAAACATGGATTCCCAGACATTCCACCACACCTGTAGGGAAAGGGGTGAATGGCTAGCCAGGTGCAGGAAGAGAAAAGCCAAAATAAACCTTTTCTTATAGCAATGAGTCATTTGCAGGCATTTGTCCCCACCGAAACTACCTCTCCTATGTAAATGTGTGTGTGACTCTGGACAGAGAGATAGCAGATAAACACTAGATAATATAGGAATGCCTTTAATATGTAAAGAGACATCTTTCTACCATTGTGTTGGCTTGTAAACTTTGTTTTCCCCAAAATGATGTATAGCTTGCAAATTGAACGTGGTCCTATCATGTTAAAGGACATATGACTATAACCAATAGTGGTAAGGGGCTCCTAATTGCAATTTTTGCTTCTGTACTTCCCACTTACAAAACTATAAAAACTAAGTAGAACAAAGGGCCGGTGCGCTCTCCCTCAGATTTTTGTTGGAGCTGCCGCCGCTTGGCCAAGCTAAACAATAAAGCTTTGGTGTGTAAACTACGGACCTTATTTCTGTCTTTCATGTTTTGGGTCCCTCCGAATTTGGATTAACAAAAAATGTGATAAATTGTTTTTAAATAAGATTTGTTATTATTGTTAGTCTTCCGGCTACAAAGTGACCAGTTGACTCAATTTACAGACATTTTTCTCATGTCTCTCATCATCTTTTTTTACCCATCAAAGAGTAAGACTATATGGATTTGGAAACAAGTAGATTTTTAGTAACATTCTGATGAATGATAATAGGTATAGATTTCATCACAAAACTTTATACAGGGAATTGAAACTAAATCTAGAAGAGACAACATAGTTAAATTTTTTGTGGATCAGTAAAATATATTTATTCTCATCGGTCATGAAATGCAACTATCTTCCCATTTTGTGTTAAAGAAAGAGTTGCAAATTAATTCTTTAGTATTAATAAAGTATAAGTAGATCACTTTCCTTAAACTCCATCTTTTTCTAAGAATATTTTCAAATTGTTATGGTTTTGCTCTTATCTTTTTTAGAGAATGGTGTATTGTATGGGTTTGTTCTCATGCTAACTATTCTATGTATTCTCCAGCTTGACTGAGTGTTCAGCTAGAGCCTGAGCAAGGACTGAGTATATCCTTGCTTTTCAGATGACATTCCTCCTTGATTAGTTTTCCTTTTACCAGCCCTCTTGGTTCAGTTACTGAGAACTGAGCCTTCTGTTTATGCATAATGAGAGCCTCAAGGGAGTTACTTAATGTGGTTTAGTTCCCTTTTTGCAACAGCATGGTGAGGCTCTCATTGGTGATGTTGTCTACACCTTTATAAATAGAGATGATAATGACCAGAACAGAGAAGGTGATGGAAGGGTGAACTATGCGTGGGTGAACTGTGTCTTTAAGGAAGTTTATTATGTGTGAGGCACATTTACCCAATATGCTAGACATTAATTCTGTGACATGGTTGTGCTTATTTACATAAAAAGAAACTAGGTTCTAGAAATGAGGATATTTTTGCAGTCACCAAGCTAGACAGGAGCAGAAACAGGGTTCTGCCTCCAAAGCAACTCTTGTTATTCCCACAATACTCTGTCTTTTCCAAAAAGCAGCCACACAGTCAATTCTTTGCTGCTGGAGATAAATTGCAAGGCTGTTGCAATTTACTTACTTCCTCCCTGGAATGTGTAATGTGACATCTGGGTACAACCTGTATCTCCTCTGCCTTAACTTTGCAATCTGCTCTTTCCTTCACCTTAGATTTATAGTTCATTTTAATGGGGTTCTCAGCAGCCCACATTTTCCTGTTTAAATTTTTTCTCTGACAAGTAATTGTGTAGAAATGTAATAACAGGTATTAGTCGTAACAACTGCATTGAAATAATTTTCATGAAAGAATTGCTTCTAAATCATTTTTTGGTAGTGCATGGATTTGCAGCTTAGTCTCATATAATTTATACATGGAATTGGGTTAGTCTGTCTGTGATTACAAAATAGTCAAGAGGATAAGAGACATAAGAAAAAAAGATCAAGTTGATTTGTTTAAAGAGAACATATTAATATGACCAGTGTAGAGTTTTTGTTGTCTTCCATAAAATATCATTTTCATCATGTTATTCCTCAGTTCAAAAACTATGAAAAACATCCCAATTGTTTTAAGCACAAACTATTTATGTTGTCTTCAAGTTCACCATGTACTTCTCCAGTTACATTTCCCGAATCTTCTCTCAACAATTTTCTGTACAACCTGCTGGCCACTGGGCACACCTTGAACATTTTCACCTTTTTTGTTTCATGCACTATTTTCTCTCATTGCAAACATTCTGCTTTTCTCTCTGACAATATGCACTATACGTGCCTCAAATCTCACCTCCATCATGAGGGGTCTTTCCTGCTTTTTTCTCCACTGAACTTCTCCATACATAGTGTTGCTAGTGCTCATGCAATGTCAGAGTTAATTATTAAGTCTGTTATTTTATAGAAAGCAAAAGTAACTTGGAGAAGTTTGGTGATGAAACATGGCCACTCTCTCAGCTCATTTAGAACAAGGCTCAGTTCAATTGAGCAAGCAGGTGTTGGGTGCCTGTGACATGGAAAACATGGTGCTAGGAGCTTCTTGGCTGCAAAGGGACTAAGATCATCTGTAGTTTTGAAAAACAAATTACATACTTTCGGAACAAAACATACTATACTTAAAATGAAAATAAAAGACTAAAAGGTACTGCTTAATATTTTTCAGCTCTAGAGATGACTCTCAAGAATACTTTGCAAACTTTAGGAAAATACTTATGTCAGTACTAAGGAAACATTTCAATGGTCTATTTGTCAAAAAACTTGGGAGGTTCGCTTCTCAGAAAGCCCTTACAAATGTGAATATGGTCTAATGTGATGGTTTTTTGTATGTGTCAATTTAGCTAAGCCAGGGCATTCAGATATTTGGTTTAATGCAAATGGATGTTGCTTTGGAGGTATTTTTAAGAAGAGGTTTTAAGTTAAATCAGTAGACTTTGGGTAAAGCAGATAACCTTCCATAATGTAGGTGAGCTTCACCCATGCTGTTGAAGGCCTTGATAGAAAAAGACTGGCCTTCCCCAAGGAAGAGATCATTCTGCCTGTAGCCTGCCTTTGGACTTGAACTGCCCTGGGTCTCCAGCCTGACAGTCTACCATGCATATTTTGGACTTGTCAGTCTTTACAATTGCATAAGCCAGTTACTTAAATTCCTCTCTTTCTCTCTCTTTTTTCTCTGACTCTGGAAAACTCTGACTAATATGACTAAGCTCCTTTCCTGCTCAATCTGCCTGTGATTCATGTATAAAATGGAATTTCTTCTTTAAATCTGTGGTTCAGCCTTGTTTGTACACAAATCTTTGCATTTACTATTTGTCCTTAGTTTGTATCCATGAAATGGAATGACTTCATCAAGAGATAGAACATTTTTGAGACCCTAGAAATTTATTTGGATTGTTTAAAGTACCATTGGGTTTTGTGGCATTGTCCCTGCATTTATAATATTTGAATCTGAATGGCATAAAAGAAATAATTGCAAGATGGTTGCAATACTCATTTACTTTGCTTCTCTTTCTTCCTTATGAGGTTTCCCCACAAACTTTCATGCTATGTCTTCATGGATAAATTGTTAGCAAAGCTAGTCTATGAATACCATTTTTTTTCCGATGGGGCTTAATCTTCTTGCTTGTTGTAGAAAAAAACCCTACAGTTGAAAGCCATTCATATGAGAAATTAGTAGCTCCTGAAATACTATTGAAGCAAAATAAAATTTCCCAGCTACATCTGCAAGGTAGTATACCCTTGCCAAAAGTTTAATTCAGTCTTCCTAAACATTGTATTTTCATTTTTACTGATTACCAACCTGAATAAACCTGTATTTACCAAGGCATTTATGCTATGTTTCTCTGAGTTTCTATTATTAGGGCTTATATTCATTGATTCTCTATTAATTTATTCAGCAAATACTTTGTTTCTTTGCTAGGCGCTATTCAGGTATTGAAGGAAAGCATGAATAAAACACACTTTCTGTCTGTTCTGTGGAGCATAATTCTAGTAGGAAGAGGAGAATATCACTGCCACATGCACAACACTTTTAAATCTTCAATCTAAAAATAGGAAAAATATAAAAATATATAGAATGTTTGTAATTATTTTTACACAAATCTTTGTCTAGATTTAATGTCTGTTCTTAGTTTGTATTCAAGAAATGGAATAACTGCATCAAGAGATATGAACATTGCAGAGTAGGGGATGGCCACAGCCTGTTCTTTTTTTCTTATTTTATCTTAGCTATGGAAATCATGAGAATCTTTGTATGTATGGTCTGTGACAAATGGCCATGGAAGAAACTGGATTACTCTTTATGTCTCCTGTTATTCTCTTAACCACAATGGTCCCCCAGGCCCACACTGACCAGGAAAGACCAGTTCTAAGGAAGCCACAAATAAGCATTTTGGACATAAAGCTTTTAAAGAAGGTATTAGCACATTTTAATATAGTTTCTTTAAATTATCAAATCAAATTATGTTCATTATACAAACTTCAGATAATAGTGAAGCAATGAGGAAGAAAAATTGACAGTTGAACTCAAGCAAGAAAGAATCACTGATAACACTTTAATATATTAAAGTATGCAATGTAAATAAAACATGGTCATTCTTAAATATACCTACTTAAAAACTCAGGCTCATGTTGCACGTAATATTGTGTTGCTTCTGTTTTACTTAAAATTATGTTGTGGAATTCTTTTCTGCCTTGAAGTATTTTCCCAGAACATGATATCAAATGGCTGCAAAAGTGCCCTCATGTAGCAAACCCATGTTGGACACTTAGGTTTTCTCCATTTGTTTATCCCATCTCAGCATCTCTGCTCATTTCTTTAAGATAAATTCATAGACATATAATTGATGGGTCAAAATAAGTGCATATTTTTATCATTCTTGATGCTTATGGCCAAACTGTACCAATTTACACTCCTTCCTGCAATATATGCAAACACTAAAGAGGTTACATTAAAAAACCAGATGCAAACCAGAGGCCAGCAGGTAGGGCAAACCGGCAAACCACAGCAGTGCAGAGTCCCAAGGCCTCCTGTTTTTGGAGAAGGCTGTCTCTTTTCAGGTCAGCAGTGCTCTGTCCGGTGCCTTTAGGTCTATGTTCTGCTGAAGCAGTTTGATTGTGTAATGGGCTCTGAGTGATATTTTATCAGCAAGATTTGGGCATTCTTCCAGTCTGTGCAGTGTTTACTCAATAAGCCAAATCCTTTCCTGGCTTGAATCTGCCAAAGTCAGAGACTCTTACCCCGGCATTTCTAGGCCTCTGTGTTATTCAGACATAGAACTTAGAAACCCCTCTTGCTTACAGTTTCTCTTTTGTTCCAGGTTGCAGGGAATCATGGTCTCCTGTTCCCATCTCTCTTAGAATCTCTCTGGTCATTTCCTACTCAAAGCGCTCAAAGGGCTCCCTGTCCTATTTAAAAGAAAAAGTCCTCATAATGGAGAACATTCCTTCCATGACCTCTCTGATTCTTATGCAGCATCCTGCAGCCCCACAGACCCTCTTGTGTCCCCTGAACTTTTCAATCCCATTCTGACCTCAGGGCTTTTCTACTCGGCATTCTTTATCCCTCTCGTCACATATCTTCACTTCTAGGTTATACTCATTCTGATATAAATATCTAAAAGTTATTATGTTCATCACTATTATTGTACTGCTTGTTTTTTCTTCTTCTTAGCATTTAGCAATATTTGAAATTACATCATTCACTTGTTAGGTTTTGACTTGTTTATTGTCTGTCTCCCCTTGATGGACTGTAAACTTCATGGAGGCAGGCTCTCCTGTGGCTTGTTCATTACTATATCTCTTGTTCTGGAAATTGTGCTGAATTAATAAATATGTGTTAAATGAGTGAAAGAAAGAAGTAAATTAGATATACTGGTTTTCAGTGGGCAAGACAGTTTACTCTTCCCCCAGCCCATGATGTGTTCACATTAACGAGGCATATAATGATGGATATGTTCAACCATTTTTCTTCTGCTCCTAGCAGAGCCACACGCAAATGTGCATCAGCACTACCTTCATCCTGTGTGTCTCAGGTCTTCACTTCATCAAATGGAGAAGGGAGGGTCAGAGATCAGGACTTCACCCTCACTGTCTGAGATCATCTTATGCTCATTCAGCATTGTCTCAGGCCCAATACTTGCCTTCCAGTGTGTTTAAAGAACAAAATTCACACAAATTTTCTTGTTATTTCTTTGCTATATAAAAAGAGTTTAGCATTAATTATGTTTTTTGGGACTCATTTCATTCACTTTTTATCAACTTTGCTCTTCAATTTTTTTTTAACTATAAACTCATATATTTTAATTGTTTCTTTTTTTTTTTTTAATTAATTTTACTAGGGTGACATCAATAAATCAGGGTACATATGTTCAAAGAAAACATGTCCAGGTTATCTTGTCAATCAATTATGTTGCATACCCATCACTCAAAGTCAGATTGTCCTCTGTCACCTTCTATATAGTTTTCTTTGTGCTCCTCCCCCTCCCCCTTTTCCTCCCCCTCCCCCACCCCCGTAACCACCACACTCTTACCAATGTCTCTTATCTCGTTTTTATGTCCCACCTACGTATGGAATAATACAGTTCTTATTTTTTTCTGACTTACTTATTTCACTTCATATAATGTTATCAAGATCCCACCATTTTGTTGTAAATGATCTGATGTCATCATTTCTTATGGCTGAGTAGTATTCCATAGTGTATATGTACCACATCTTCTTTATCCAGTCTTCTATTGAAGGGTTTTTTGGTCGTTTCCATGTCTTGGCCAGTGTGAACAATGCTGCAATGAACATGGGGCTGCATGTGTCTTTACGTATCAATGTTTCTGAGGTTTGGGGGTATATACCCAGTAGAGGGATTGCTGGGTCATAAGGTAGTTCTATTTTCAGGTTTTTGAGGAACCACCATACTTTCTTCCATAATGGTTGTACTACTTTACATTCCCACCAACAGTGAATGATGGTTCCTTTTTCTCCACAACCTCTCCAATATTTGATATTACCTGTCTTGTTAATAATAGCTAATCTAACAGGTGTGAGGTAGTATCTCATTGCAGGTTTTTTTTTTTTGTTTGTTTTGTTTTTGCATTTTTCCGAAGCTGGAAACAGGGAGAAACAGTCAGACAGACTCCCGCATGCGCCCGACCGGGATCCACCCGGTACGGCCACCATGGGGCGACGCTCTGCCCACCAGGGGGCGATGCTCTGCCCATCCTGGGCGTCGCCATGTTGTGACCAGAGCCACTCTAGCGCCTGGGGCAGAGGCCACAGAGCCATCCCCAGCGCCCGGGCCATCTTTGCTCCAATGGAGCCTTGGCTGCGGGAGGGGAAGAGAGAGACAGAGAGGAAGGCACGGCAGAGGGGTGGAGAAGCAAAAGGGCGCTTCTCCTGTGTGCCCTGGCCGGGAATCGAACCCGGGTCCTTCGCACCCTAGGCTGACGCTCTAACGCTGAGCCAACCGGCCAGGGCCTCATTGCAGTTTTGATTTGCATTTCTCTAATAACTAATGAAGATGAGAATCTTTTCATATATCTGTTGGCCATTTGTATATCTTCTTGGGAGAAGTGTCTGTTCATGTCCTCTTCCCATTTTTTTATTGGATTGTTTGTTTGTTTGTTGTTGAGTTTTATGAGTTCATTGTATATTTTGGATATTAGGCCCTTATCTGAACTGTTGTTTGAAATTATCATTTCCTATTTAGTTGGCTGTTTTTTTATTTTGTTGTCAGTTTCTCTTGCTGAGAAAAAACTTCTTAGTCTGATGTAGTCCCCTTCATTTATTTTTGCCTTCACTTCTCTTGCCTTTGGAATCACATTCATAAAATGCTCTTTGAAACCAAGGTCCATGAGTTTAGAACCTATGTCTTCTTCTATATATTTTATTGTTTCTGGTCTTATATTTAGGTCTTTGATCCATTTTGAATTAATTTTAGTACAAGGGGACAAACTGTAGTTGAGTTTCATTCTTTTGCATGTGGCCTTCCCGTTTTTCCTGCACCATTTGTTGAAGAGGCTTTCTTTTCTCCATTGTGTGTCGTTGGCCCCTTTATCAAAAATTACTTGATCATATATATGTGGTTTTATTTCTGGACATTCTACTCTGTTCCATTGGTCTGAGTGATCTATTTTTCTGCCAATACCATGCTGTTTTGATTGTCGTGGCTCTATAATATAGTTTGAAGTCAGATATTGTAATGTCCCCAGCTTCGTTCTTTTTCTTTAGGATTGCATTGACTATTAGGGGTTTTTTATAGTTCCATATAAATCTGATGATTTTTTGCTCCATTTCTTTAAAAAATGTCATTGGAATTTTGATAGGAATTGCATTAAATTTGTATATTGCTTTGGGTAATATGGCCATCTTGATTATATTTACTCTTTCTATCCAAGAACAAGAAATATTCTTCCATCTCATTGTATCTTTTTTGATTTCCCTTAACAATGCTTTGTAGTTTTCATTATATAAGTCCTTTACATTCTTTGTTATATTTATTCCTAGGTATTTTTTGTTGTTGTTGCAATCATGAAGGGGATTATTATTTTGAGTTCTCAAATGTTTTATTGTTGGCATATAGAAAGGCTATGGACTTTTGTATGTTAATTTTGTATCCTGCGACCTGGCTGTATTGGCTTATTTTTTCTAGTAGTCTTTTTGTAGATTCTTTGGGGTTTTTGATGTATAGGATCATATCATCTGCAAAAAATGATACCTTTACTTCTTCTTTTCCGATATGGATGCCTTTTATTTCTTTGTCTTGTCTGATTGCTCTGGCTAGAACCTCTAGCACCATATTAAATAAGAGTGAAGAGAGTGAACAACTCTGTCTTGTTCCTGATTTAAGGGGGAAAGCCTTCAGTTTTGTGCCATTTAATATGATGTTAACTGATGGTTTATCATATATGGCCTTTATCATGTTGAGATATTTTCCTTCTATACCTATTTTGTTGAGTCTTAAACATAAAATTGTGTTTTATCGAATGCCTTTCCTGCATCTTTTGATAAGATCATATGGTTTTTGTTCTTTGTTTTGTTGATATGGTATATTACGTTAACCGTTTTACTTATGTTGAACCATCCTTGAGATTCTTGGATGAATCCCACTTGAGCATGATGTATTTTTTTAATATGTTGTTGTATTTGATTTGCTAGTATTTTGTTTAGTATTTTAGCATCTGTATTCATTAGAGATATTGGTCTGTAGTTTTCTTTTTTTGTGCAGTCCTTGCCCGGTTTCAGTATCAGGGTTATGTTGGCCTCATAAAATGTGATTGGAAATATTGCTTCTTCTTCAATTTTTTGGAAGACTTTGAGTAGAATAGGAACCAAGTCTTCTTTGAATGTTTGATAGAATTTGCTAGTATAACTGTCTGAGACAAGACTTTTATTTTTGGGGAGGTTTTTAATAGTTTTTTCTATTTCTTCCCTACTAATTGGTTTGTTTAGGCTTTCTGCTTCTTCTTGACTCAGTCTAGGAAGGTTGTATTGTTCTAGGAATGTATCCATTTCTTCAAGATTGTTGAATTTAGTGGCATAAAGTTTTTCATAGTATTCTACAATAATTCTTTGTATATCTATGATGTCCATGGTTAGTTCTCTTTCATTTTGGATTTTGTTTATATGAGTTCTTTTTCTTTTTTCCTTGGTAAGTCTTGCCAAGGGTTTGTTAATTTTGTTGATCTTTCCAAAGAACCAGCTCCTTGTTCTATTAATTTTTTCTAAAGTTTTTCTCTTCTCTATTTCATTTATTTCTCCTCTGATTTTTATTACCTCCTTTCTTCGGCTGGTTTTGGGTTGTCTTTTTCTTCTTTTTCCAGTTCCTTAAGGTGTGAAGTTAAGTGATTCACTTGAGTTCTCTCTTGTTTGTTCATATAGGCCTGAAGTGATATGAACTTCCCTCTTATCACTGCTTTTGCTGCATCCCATAGATTCTGATACGTCATATTGTCATTTTCATTTGTCTGTATATATCTCTTGATCTCTGCACTTATTTCTTCTTTGACCCATTCATTTTTTAAAAGTATGTTGTTTAGTTTCTACATTTTTTAGGGTTTTTTTTCCTCTTTTTTGCAGTTGAATTCTAGTTTCAAGGCTTTATGATCAGAAAATATGCTTGGTACAACTTTGATTTTTCTGAATATGCTGATGTTGTTTTTGTGGCCCAACATATGGTCCATTCTTGAGAATGATCCATGTACACTGGAAAAAATGTATACTCTGTCACTTTGGGATGAAATGTCCTGTAGATATCTATTATATCCAGGTGCTCTAGTGTTTCGTTTAAGGTCAATATATCTTTATTAATTCTCTGTTTGGATGACCGATCTAGAGCCGTCAGCAGTGTACTGAGGTCTCCAAGTATGATTGTATTTTTGTGAGTTTTTGTTTTAAGGTCAATAAGTAGCTGTCCTATATATTTTGGTGCTCCTTAGTTTGGTGCATATATATTAAGAATTGTTATGTCTTCTTGATTCAGCGTCCCCTTAATCATTATAAAATGACCATTTTTGTCTTTGAGTACTTTTGTTGTCCTGTAGTCAGCATTATCAGATATGAGTATTGCTATGCCTCCTTTTTTTTAAATGTTATTTGCTTGGATTATTGTTTTCCTGCTTTTCACTTTGAATTTGTTTTTATCCTTGTTGCTTAGATGAGTTTCTTCTAGGCAGCATACAGTTGGATTTTCTTTTTTAATCCATTCTGCTACTTTGTGCCTTTTTATTGGTGAGTTTAATCCATTTACATTTAGTGTTAATTATTGACACTTGTGAGTTCCCTATTGCCATTCTATACATTGCCTTCTGTTAGTTTTGTGTCTTGTTTGATTCTTCTCTTTTGTTTTTGTTTGGTTGTATTCCATACATCTTTCCTCTGTTGCTATCTTTTTTAAATCATGTGCTTCTGTGGTGGTTTTTTCAATGGTGGTTACCATTAAGTAATGAACTACCCTGTTCACTATCTTGTGAGTACTTTTGCACTCCATCGTCCTTTGCTACTGTTAATCTACGTCCTCCCCCCCCCCCTTTTTTGTTGTTGTCACAGTTTAAATTTGGTTTTATTGTGTTCTTGGTGGAGCTTTTACTTGTGGTTTTGTTTTGTTCTTTGTATCTGGTTGGAAAACCCCCTTTAGTAATTCCTGGAGTGGGGATTTTCTGATGATAAATTCCCTCATCTTTTTTGTATCTGGGAATGTTTTCATTTCTCCTTTGTATTTGAAGGATAGCTTTGATGGGTATAGTATTCTTGGCTGAAAGTTCCTCTCTTTCAGGGCTTTAAATATTGGGGTCCACTCTCTTCTAGCTTGTAGAGTTTCTGTTGAGAAATCTGATGATAATCTAATGGGCCTTCCTTTATATGTTGTATTCTTCTTTTCTCTGGCTGCCTTGAGAATCTTTTCTTTTTGTTGATTTTTGCCAATTTCATTATGATGTGCCTTGGAGTATGTTTGTTGGGGTTAAGAAAACTCGGAGTTCTGTTTGCTTCTTGAATTTGAGGCTTTAGTTCTTTCCACAGGCTTGAGAAATTCTCATCTATTATTTGTTTGAATATGTTCTCCATTCCATTTTCTCTCTCATCTCCCTCTGATATACCTATTACTCTTATGTTATTCTTTTTGATGGAGCCAGACAATTCCTGTAGGGCTTTCTTATTTTTTTAAATTTGAGTCTCTTTCTTCTTCTCTCTGTTGTGTCTCAAGTTGCTTGTCTTCTATTTCACTAGTCCTATCTTCTATCTGGCCTGTTCTATTAGCTCAGCTTGTTACCTCGTTTTTTCAGCTCGTGAATTGAGTTTTTTATCTCTGTTTCATTTGTTTTTATAGTTTCAATTTCCTTGGACATATATTATTTGTGTTCATTGAGTTGTTTTCTGAGCTCCCTAATTGCCTTTCTGTGTTTTCTTGTATATCTCTGAATAGTTTTAGGATTTCTATTTTAAATTCTCTGTCATTTAACTCCAAGGTTTACAATATATTAAATTTTTTCTCCATAAATTTTTACTCATCTATCTGTGATACCTCTCTGTCTTTTGTATCCATGATATTTGATTCCCTCTTTCTTAATGGCATCTCAAGGTGGTTTTGTTGATAGTTTTAAGGAGAATTAATAAAAAATAATCAGTTAAAAAATAAAAATAAAAAAGAATAAATAAAAAAATTATTATTCCTCCCTTTTTCCCTCTCCTCTCCTCTCCTCTTCTTCTTGAGAAAATCTTGTTGTGAACTTTGAATTATATTGTGCTAAATAGAACAAAAACTATCCATAATGGAGGGCCTGAGTTGGGGAGAAGTGATAAAGGGGCAAAAAGGGGGTATGGACCCACAAAATGCAAAAAAAAAATTTGGGTCAAGAATAAAATGATTTTCTTTTAAGTGTTGGTTGACTAAGAGCTATGATGAGAGGAATAAGAGGGAAACAGGAAAAAGGGGAAAGAAATTAAAAAATTACTATTGTATTTAGTGGAGCAAAAACTAGATAAAATGGAAAGCCAGGGTTGGGAGCACTGCTAGTGAGTTAAAAAAGTGAAGTAAGAAAACCCCAAAGCACTACAAAGCAAAATTTGCATCCCAGATAAAGTAATTTGTTTGTGATTGAGGATTGAATGAGAGGAAAAGTAAAGGAGAAAGGAAGAAACGAATATAGAGGAAGAAAAAAAGAGACAGAGGAAAACACAAAAAGAAGAAAAAAGAATAAAAGGAAAGAGAGATAGAGAGAGTTAAGGGTTTTGGAGTGCAACCCTCATAGAGAGAAAGGAAGAAGAAAGAAAAGATAATGCGAGATGTAACACTTATGGGTAGTGTAGTTTAAGGAGAGGAGTGAGTAAGACCGGAAGAGAATTAACTACCAATTTGGAAGAAGAAGAAAATAATCAAGACAAGAAGATAAGAGAAACAAATGAACAAATATAATAAAATGGGATAGGTTATAAATTCTGTGGATTTATTATTGATTTTGAGAGGTTATCTTCTTGCTTTTTCTTTTCTCTCCCTCTTCCTGGTCAGTGACTCTGTACTCCGGGTTCTGCCCCTGTGGCACACTGAGGTAGAGGTTTGCAGTTGATAAGTCTCTATGGCGATGTCATATATTGGGCTTCAGTCTTGTTGGCAGTCGAGGCTCATTAGCATTTGCAGGCTCTGCCAATGAGAGAGTCCATGTTCCTGGAGCCTCTCTCCTAGTCTTTCCTTCCTGAATTAGTAGCCTGATGATCCAGCTATGGGGTTGCTGCTGCCTCTGCTTGGATAGTAAGAGGCTCAAAGAGCTGGCAAATCCCCACTCTATTTCCATTCAGCACAGGGCTCTGGGCAAGGCTCAGTCAGTCAGAGCCGCTGGTATAATCAGGCAGGGTTTTGGCCCACAGAAAGACCTCTGACTCTGCCCCTCTGTTCGGGAACATGGGCACCCACTCCTGGGTGAATCTCTCACCCACTTTCCACGCTCGCAGACCAGGATATCAGGCTGGCAGCCTCTCACTCCGGATGAGGCGCCCCACCTGCATGGAAAAGTTTGAGTGTAGAAAATTTTGCTCCCACTCCCTCCCCATGTACTGCTTTTTCAGGGCACAGGGGCAACCCTGAGATTCTGCTTTCAGCCCACATAAAGGCCTCTGCCTCTGCCCCTCTGTCCAGGAACATGGGCGCGTACTCCTGGGGTGCTCGGAGGAATCTCTCGCCCACTCTCCATGCTCGCCAACCAGGAGATCAGGCCGGCTGCCTCTTACTCTGAGTGAGGCGCCCCGCCCACATGGAAAAGTTTGAGCGTAGGGAATTTTGCTCCCACTCACTCCCCACGTGCTGCTTTTTGGGGCACAGGGGCAACCCCGACACTCTGGTTTCGGCCCACAGAAAGGCCTCTGACCCTGCCCCTCTGTTTGGTAACATGGGCGCCCTCTCCCGGGGCTCTAGGAGGAATCTCTTGCCCTCTATCTGCGTGTGCTGATCAGGAGATCGGGGCGGATGGCTGTCCTAAGTGCCTTTCTTTGTCTGGGTTTGGCGCAAGCATTAGCTTGTGTTGACTGGGTTGCCACAAGCACAATTTTTCCTCAGCTTGGATGTTAATGCCACAACCTGGTTTGGACGTTTGTGCTGCAGTCTGGTTCTTTTCACACCCTATGCCCACCTTAGTTCCTATACTCTCAGTTCCCAGTGAAAGCAGCCCTTATTTTGGTTAGTGAGGAAGGTGGAGTGTTTCTTCCTCCTTATTTCCTTCGGGGTTGATTATATATTTAGTCAATTTTTTGTTCAATCATGCCTTTGCGTTTAGTGTGGAACTTCTGGAGGCTCCAAGGATAGATTTTTCTGTCTCTGGTTGAAGATCTTGTTGAATTTTTGGGGAGATTTATTGGTATTGCTTCTTACGGCACCATTTCTCTGATGTCATCCTCTCAATTTTTTAAATAAGAGTAAATATATACTACTCCTACAGTCTTAAGAAAGTTGTTGGCACAGCAAACCTTCAAAAACAGATTAATTTTTTCTCTAAGAGATAGCTTTTTCTCACGCTCTCCCCTTCTCCTTCTAAAAAAGACACAGAATGAAAGAAACCAGAATGCATGTCAAAATATTGTATATAGGATATCAATATAAATATTAATATTCTTCTTTTCATTATCTTTAAAAAATGATTCATTACTTTTGCCTTTCACAATGTATAGAAAAGCAGATTTACCATTGTGAGTACACAAAAGTTTATTCTTGTATTATTATTTATTAAGTATTGTTATATTTTTCATATGGTTATAAACCTACTTCGCTCCACCCTGTGGATTTTTTTTCAAAATTTTATAAATTGGGAAACTCATTTCCATAACAGTTGGAGAACATGCAAGAAGAATGGGATTTAAATACTAATCTGGGCTCTGTCTGCTAATCATAATGTGACTTAAGGAGACACCTAGAATACCATTTTCTTGTAAAACAATAGGTTTCAACTTGGTGGTTTCAAAGCATAATGGTGTCAAGAAAAAAATAGTTAACTAACAAACTCAGGTTATTTTATGCACATTAAAAACATATATTTCTGTCTGACTTGTGGTGGCACAGTGGATAAAGCGTCAACCTGGAACACTGAGGTCGATGGTTCAAAACCTCAGGCTTGCCTGGTCAAGGCACATATGGGAGTTGATGCTTCCTGCTCCTCCCCCTTTCTCTCTCTCCTCTCTAAAAATGAATAAATAAAAATTATTTTAAAAAACCATATATTTCTGATTCTCTCAAAAATAACAGTAAAGTTGGGGGTCCTAGCAACCCTAACCCCACAGTTCTGAATGGCCATATTTGTCTGGAGAGGAACAGGGTCAGTCAGTGCTGTCTATGTAAAGTGTGTTTTCTGCAGTGGGTCACATTCACTTTTGTCATTTACACCATATTCTTGGCCTTGAAGATAACAGAGTGTGCTCCCCCTGAATGCCATGATCTCCCAGGTGCCTTCTTGCCCTGACCCCTCCAGGACCTCGCTGACCTGCTCCAGGCTTTGCTTCTTCATGGACAAGGGTGCATCATGGGTGAGGGTTGTGGTTATTCTCTACTCTGTGCTCAAGTTCAAGTGAGAAGCTTGAGAAAAAAATAATAATGAGAAGAAGAAGATGGGGACTTATTAGAGAGGAAAAGGTAGAGAAAAAAAGGAGTTTTGGCTTTTATTCTTCATCTGTCCAAGTTCATGTCGACTTTGTCTATATTAAATTTATAATGTAGCACTCCTTTAGAATAGGGTTTAAAAATCTGACTCCCCCTCCAATTTTTGCTGCATTAGTAACTGGAGAATGTGTAATAGTCTTATTATTAAGAGGAAGTAAAAAGGAAGCCAAAATAATGCTAATGTATTTTTTAAGAAAATCATTTTGGGGTGTTTTGAGAAAAGCAACTTTTGGACATATTTGGAAAAGATGATTACCAATAAAAAGGTGGGCTTTATTTAAAAACAAAATGGGAATAATTATTCTGGGAATTGGAGAGACTAGGGAGAAAACTGACAAGGATATATTTAGAGTACTCCACTAGCAGCATGAATGCGGCCATGGCTAAATGAGAACAGCGTTTGAAAGAAAATGAAGGTCTTATCCTAGAAGCCAAAAGGATTTTATTTTTGTTTTCCCTAGAATTATCATCATCATCTCTGATGGATGATGAAGGACCACTTAACACCCCCCCCAAGAAATAATTGCCAACCTCCCTTTTGGCCCAACCTCAATAGACTAACATGAGAAAGACATAATTTTGCCCTAATTCTTGAGAGAACAGGAAAACACTGATGTAATTCATTTGTTTAATTCTAGAAAATCTTTCCCTGAAGTCTGTTTTTGCACTGCCAAACTGGGAAGAGATGTCAGAGGGAGTAATTAAAGGCTTTAAATGCAAAAGAAAAATAAATTTTTATTGTATTCTGGGGACTCAGTAAGAATAATTGGAATCAAGAGAAATTTAGTTAGATGGCAAGAAAAGTTGGGAGGGAAGTGTCTATGTCCTAAAGACACTTAAAGTTGGTGTTGATGAAGGCCCATCCAATTTATCTTTGCACAGTCTATGTTAAACAAATTAGTGTTTTAAACAAGACTGCCAGAGGCAGAGTAATGTCTGCTTAAGAGAACAGACTTCTTGAAAGCTTGAGTTTTTCCTGTTGATCACAAATTGGTATAGATAATGCATGAAAGCCCTTGCCTTAGAATTTCTACATTCAGAGCAGTTAGATAAGTTACTGTTAAAACCTGAATATATAAACTGTGTATTTTAACATTATAATTCTATAATGCTTATTTGAAAGTACATATGTGAAAATTCTGTGGACAATCTCAGCTGGACAAAGTCAAAACTAAGTCATTATTTGTTTTTTTCTCCTACTCCACTGGTTGGGTTTTTTCCTCCATCTCCCTTACTGGTCCTTCCTCATCTTTATAACCCATGCACATTTGTCTGAGTCAGAGACTGTTTTTCAGCTTTCTTACTTAGCTGAACTCACTCAAGTTTATGGTTTTAATGATATATATACTCTGGCTTTCAAATTTATAGCTCCAAGGCTGACCCAAAGTGAGTTCCAGATTTATATACTAAACTGCTTTCTCAAAATCTCCACTTTTCTATTCCTCATGTTTTCAATATCTAATAGCTTTTTCAAATGTTACATATTTAGAGAACTGTTAAGTAAAAACTAATGAGGTCAAAGACTTTGTTTTTCTTAAAGTGCTAGGCATATATAAAAGCATGCTAAATATTTGTTGGATTAATTAATAAGTAATCACCCTAATTTACCCTGATTCTGCATTTTGTCCCATATGTATTTTTTATTGTAGTTAAGTCTCTTGCTGTATATCCACCTGGCCAAGGTAGAAAACTTAGAGACATCTTAAATTCTTATCTCTCACCTTCCACATCAAATCAATCATTAATATTTCTTAATTCTTCATGAGAAAATGCTCTGTAATCCTTTCTATTCTACTAAATTCTTTCTATTACTATTATCATTGCGCATCTGTGTCTTCCCTAACAAAAGTGTTACATCTTCTGCTATGAGCTAAATTGTATTCCCACCCCAATGCATACATTTAAGCCCTAACCTCTGTACATCAGAATGTGACTATATTTGGAGATAGAGCTTTTGAAACAATAATTATTTAAAATGAAATTGTTAGGGTGGGCCTTAATTCAAACTGTCTGGTGCCCTTATAAAAAGAGAATATTATGATACAAAGAGACACAAAGGGTTCATTCACAGAGGAAAGGCCATGTGAAGACACAGCTAGAAGATGACCATTCATAAGCCAAAGAGGGAGGCCACAGAAAAAAACAATCCTGCCAACATCTTGATTTTGAACTTCTACCTTCCAGAACTTAAACAACTACCAAAATCTGTGGTATTTTCTCATAGCAGCCCTAGCAGACTATACATCTTCGTAAAAAGATCCTTAAGAAGGCATATTCTCTCTCTCTTTCTCTTTCTCATGGTGGGTATATATATATATATACCCACATACATATACATATATATTTTATATATACATATATTTTATATATATTATATATACACATATGTTATATATGTATATATAAAATAAATGTAGCTACTATAAATATATATAAATGTATGTGTAATATCCACTCATCTTAGGTTAAATTACAAAAAGAGAAAAGAAAGTACCAGGAAAAAAATATAAATGATAAATATTTAAAGGATAAAACAGGGTCTCATCCATCTTTCTCTCTAATCTCTATGCCTCCATAAATGCTTTTTCTTAAATGTTGTAACTATAAATGAGTATGTTACTCAGTGCTTCAAAAACACCAGGCTCCTTATTATTTGATACTAAGTTCACATGTCTTAGCACTGTATACATTGCTTTCCATTTTGTTTTTCCTCCACTTGTTTTTGTACGTTCATCCAATCTAACACTGGAGAAAGAGAATGGAGCAGAAAACAGAAGACCAAAGAGAGACATTGGTGCATGATGAAGACATCAGTCATGTGGGTCCCATTGACTTCCTAATTTCAGGTCCCACAAGCCATGTGTCAGGTATCATTGTACGGCCAGGGGCCACCATCATGGTTGTACACAAGCAGGTTCCCATTGGATTTGGACAGACGGTAAAGAAACAGTGTAGCAAAAAATGGTGGGCCATTCTTTTATTAAAGTCTCGCATGGGCCAACGAGCAGCACACAGTGAAAAAACTTCTCTTTCACTCAGGGCTCACAAATCCCCTGACACATTCTCCAGTTCCACAACCAGGAGAATCTTCTCTGGTTTCTCCTAGAATCAAAGCCCCACCAGTCTCAGCAGAGCTTGCAAAGCCCCTCAGCTCTGGTTTCCCATCTGCACACGTCCTCTTTCTCTGCCAACATGGCTTCTTCTTCAGCACTCCACGTTCTCTCCTCTCTCACTTTGCAAACATGGCTTCTCTCTTTCTCCTCTCCTTCTCTTTCTTCTTTTCAAAACTTTCTGGCCAAAAATCTTTCCTCCAGCAAACATTAGCAAAACAACAGCCCCTCCCAAATAGGAGTGCAACCCACAATTTTCAATCAACTTCCCTGCTCTGAGGGCAAGTACATACGTTGGTTGCCCAGCACCAATTTCTAACAATAAAAGTGAGCAAACTCAAATAATACAAATTTTACAAAATCATTTGCCCAACAATCATTATGAGCATTTTACACACCAAATCTCAATTCTGTATCATAAAATGCAGAGGGTCTATGTAAATTGCTGAGAGCCTCACAGTGAGTGAGTGAGTGGCAGAGTTGAGATTCAATGTCCCACCATCCAACTGTCCTTTTCTGCCCCTTGTACTCTAATGCCATTCTAATACACTTCAGTTACTGGGAATTTGTTTAATGAAACATGCTTTGCTTTTTCTGTTAGGATAACTCAAACTGGTTTCTACTATTGACAGTAAAATTCAAAAAGTTTAAATAGCCTAGCTTCAGTGTCACATTCTCTAGGAAGAAAAAAAAAAGTTCTATAACTTTCCCTTCTTACTAAATCATAATTCAATTGCTCATTTACAGGGTTTTCTCCAACTATCCATCTTGTGCAGCACATAGTAAAAACTAAAACAATGAGTAATTTTTATTCTATATCATGTAAACATTTCTAAAAGAATTACACCTTACTTTTAGCATACACCCAGTATACGGACTGAGAGATAGAAGGTCACACCTCTAATGAATGGTTGATCAGGTAATTAATTATAACACACTGTGAATTCCATATTAATTGTGATAATGAGTAAAGAGTGAAGAAAATTGCATGAGGAAAACAAACAGAACCAAAATGAAAATCGAAATTTTTAAGGGGTTCAATTAGAGCATCTGAGAATGCTGTTTTCTGCCTAGAAAAACAGCTCTAAAATATGATAGATTCTTGGTCTAGTTTAAAATGTTTTCTTCATATTGTATCTATAATGTTCTTAGACAAAAGATGGTTGTTTAAAATTGGGGTAAAAATATAGGGTCTTAGTCTTCTTGCAAATTTATTAAATAAATTATTGCTAACATATGTAAAATTTTGTTTATTTTCATTTTCTCCTCATAATACAGGTTTACAAAAATTGGCTGGGATTTGAGAATCCTTGAAGCTTTAAATATATTGAAACAATGAGAGGTCCATTTCAGCTTCTAAATAAAATGTTCAGTTATAAAATAATTTACAGATTTTTAAATCAATAGAAAGGAACTACTCCTTTATGTATATAGAGAAAAATAATAAGAGAAAGAACTCCTACCTGCAGCTGGTAAAATTATGTTTTACCAGCATTTCTAATCAAATAAACAAAACAAAATCTCCACTTTTTTTCTATTTTGTGTTTCTTTTTTTTTATTTATTTTTTTTATTTTGTGTTTCTTATAAGAATTAATTCATAAGAGAAGTAGTAGGTTTGGATGTTAAATAAAAGTCATATAATTTGGTGAGTTTTGCCCTTTTGTTTCAGTATATACATAGATACTCATCTACTTTCCTTAACAAAAATATCTGGAAAGACAGATATATAAATCATAAGTATTTTAAAGCAGAGTTTCATATGATAAGAATAGCAGACATTTGCCTATGAATTCTCACAAAAGCAAAAGTTGCTATTGTTTTTAATAGTGAATGTTACTTCTATAACAATTAAGAACATGTTGCCTTTAGTGCTCCGAATGATATTCCAGGACAGTGAATCATTGAGTATAACAATTTTCTTAAGACTAAAATAGAACAAATACTTGCACGTGTCCTCATTAGGATTCTTACAACACAGGCAAAGCACTGCAGCACTCGGCATTCAACAAAATTCCATAAACATGGGAAATTTTCTTTGGATAACTCTCACTATCATTCCTAGAAACCAAGGGGAGACATCCTTAACCAGTTCAGCAGCATTCCCAGAAATTAGGGCTTCAGAACCAGGTTCAGCCTCCAAGAAATCCCCATCCTTGGGATAATAGGTTTCATAGCTACTTGTGAAAAGTGGCTGGCATCAAATCCAGAAAAGTCCTCATTGATTTTGATATACTTTTACTGAGAAACATGGTGAGCAGCTAAAAAGTTGGGCATAGTTAGGGCAGTGAGACATTACAGTCACCATGGGTAGGCATCCACCCTAGGGTGGGTTAAAAGCAGGCCTGACAAAACAATTTTAGAGTGACAGAATGACGGGGATGGAAGCTGACAGCCAAGGAGCATTGTGGGCTTATGGAAGTGTTCTATACTCTGACTGGGAAGTTGGTCCCATGGGTTTATATATTTGTCAAAACTGGTGGGGATTTCAAACAGGCTTAAGTCAGTAAGAGAATAAATTATCTCACATTAAAAAGTACAGAGAGAAAGTCTCGAGAGAAGAACAACAAACAAACAAAATTGGCTGGGATTTAAAAATTCTTTTAAATGGATGACTTTTTTTTTTTTTTTTTTTTTGCTTTCAAATGAAATTATATCGCAAACACGCTGATTAGAAATGAAAATCAGGGTTGGCAGGGTGGCTGTCTTGGAGGCTCCTAGGACGAAAGAGGGAGGCAAAGCGTGTCCTGGAGATGTTCTGCTTCCGAACCCTATGTCTTCCTGTTCTTTCTAGCTTAGATATAGGGGTTTTTATTTCTTATTGTTTGAATAAAAAACAATTTCTAGGGGAACAATTATATAAATGAAAGAAAAAATTTTTATTTATTTTAGAGAGAGAGGAGGAAAGGGGAGAGAAAAACATTGATTTGTTGTTCCCCTTATTTATGCATTCATTGGTGGTTTCTTATATGTGCCCTGACTGGGGCTCAAACCTGCAACATTGGTGTATGGGGATGATGCCCTAACCAACTGAGCCACGCCAGTGTTTTTCAACCAGTGTGCCGTGAGACATGGTCAGGTATGAGTATAAATACATTTAGAAACTATATTATTAACTATATGTATAATATGTACTGTGTTAGAGTGTCATTTTGGTAGGTGTAAATGTAAAAAACGTGCCACGGCTCAAAAAAGGTTGAAAATCAGAAGAAACTTAAAAAGTGAATATGGATGGAATGACTAATTGCTTACGATTTAGTAACTGCGTTGGTCACTATAAAAAAGACTTTGGTTGGGAGAGTTTGCCCAAGCCCCTCACTCCCCGCCGTGCCTCATCCTTGCATCTGATTAGAATGCAGCATCAGAGTCCAGTGAAGAGCACAGGCTCTGAAGTCAGTTAGACATGGCTTCGGATCCC
The DNA here is from genome assembly GCF_036850995.1 of Saccopteryx leptura. NCBI lineage: Eukaryota > Metazoa > Chordata > Mammalia > Chiroptera > Emballonuridae > Saccopteryx > Saccopteryx leptura. The sequence continues at coordinate 197,365,710 of NC_089504.1, forward strand.
CGCTTTGCCACTTACAAGCCATATGACACTTGAAATGATGCTGAATCTTATTAAATTTGCTTCCTCATCTCTAATGAACAGTTAATATTACCTGTCTCATTAGATTATAAGGATTCCATGCTTAAAATTTGTTAGTTTCTTTTCTTCCCCCTTCCTGACTCCCAGAAACTCCCCACCCTCACTCAATCAGGCCTGCCAGCAGGAGCCCTGAGAAAGAACCATGCCAATTACAGAAGTGGGTGATTACAGGACAGTGTGTGATAAGGACAAGTACAGGGTGAATAGTGATAGTATAGTCAGGGGAATGATGAGTATATGCTATGTGATAAAAAGTAAAGGAGCATTCCTATATACCAGGGGTAGTCAACCTTTTTATACCTACCTCCCACTTTTGTATCTCTGTTAGTAGTAAAATTTTCTAACCACCCACCGGTTACACAGTAATGATGATTTATAAATTAGGGAAGTAACTTTACTTTATAAAATTTATAAAGCAGAGTTACAGCAAGTTAAAGCATACAATAATAATTACTTACCAAGTACTTTATGTCAGATTCAGCTAAGTTTGGCAGAATAAATCTTTATAAAACAACTTACTATAGTTAAATCTATCTTTTTATTTATACTTTGGCTGCTCTGCTACCGCCCACCATGAAAGCTGGAACGCCCAATAATGGGCGGTAGGGACCAGGTTGACTACCACTGCTCTATACTATAATATCCAGCTTGAGTCAAATGATTACTATTCTATTGTGAGATAATAATTGAGAAAAATTTATCCTGTAGATGTCCTTTTCCATGAGGACAAGGAATTATAGCTGTTTTTTTTCCCCCTACTTTATCACCAGGGTAGAAAGTCTAATACAGGGTAAGTACATAAATCCTTGTTTTGTGAAAAAATACTAAAACTAAATAGTGCCACATTTAATAAAGACAAGAATGAGCAAAACTATTCCCTTTAAATGTCTTAAGATCTGGATGGGCACTGACACTTTTCAAGGTGAGCTTTATAAAAAGCTTTGCTCTGAGAGCATTATAATTGTCCACAAAGTTGCTTGGGAACAATATAAAAAAGGAAAGTTTTGAATGCCAGTAATATTTCTCTGTATATCTGGCCCGCAAAATAGAATTTTTAAAATTATACAGAAACAAAAGATTTCTGTAAATAACTGCATAAGTATAGGGAAAAATATAAAATCATATCACTCAGAGATAACATAATTTTAAAATGTTTGTGTGTTTTTTTCTTCAAGTTTTTCTGTATGTTTTCAAGCACAATATAAACACTCATACACCTACATATATTTCCAAAGTTGAAATTCTATTGTGGATGGATTTTTTGAATTCTGATTCTTATTTACACCATATTATAAGAACTTCATCCTAATCATTCTTCATTATTTTTTAAATTGCTGCATACTCTATGGAATGTGTATCCAACATTTATGAGAAACAAACCTAGATGCATTTAGAAATAGCGTTTTTGGCAGGTGCCATCAATAATGGTTGGCTCAAGAATGTGCCCACCCCTCTTCCCATGATAATGACATCATGCTATCTGTGCTGCTGAAAAGTAGCACTTCTGGGCATCAGGCTGAATAGATAAGATGGACACTTGAGGGCCTGAAGTTGAAAATATACAATATGATTTATGAGAAGGAAGACTGACAGGGAAAGCCAGAAAATCAGTGCTAAATGCCTGGTTGGCCAGTCCTAAGTATTTTTGGCATTGGAAGTTCTGTCCATTATTAAGGAATTGGGGTAATGATAAATCTATGTGAGCATTGGCATTCTTCTCTACTTACATACTTGAGCAAGCTGGAAGGAAGAGATCTCCAAGTGAATATAAACACTGTCCAAGATGGATTATCTTTCTGTGATGATCACTAACATACAATGAGTATTTACTGTGTCTCAGTGTTCGTTCTATGTTCTTTTCTCTCTCAACTCATTTAATCCTCACAATAATTCAATAAATAATTTTCATTATATCCTATTACCCTCCTATTACAGAAATGTTAGTGGAGGCAAAGAGAAGCTATACAAATTGTTCCTCCATGGGGGTCCTGTGAGAGATGACACAGTACCTTGCACTGCTGACAGGGTTGGAGGGCTGACCCTCCAATGGAAGAAATGAACACTGAAGAGGACAAGCTGGCTGTAAGAAAATAAGATCTAAACTCAGGAGTTCTGCACTCAAAGATAAGTATGTGTCTAAAGCTCTTTTATATCTATCTGTATATGTAATTCATATGTGGTATATATATGTTGTTTCATACCATACACATACACATACATGTGTTTGTGTATGGTTTTCCCATTGTTGTTTTTTCTAACCTGTTAAAACCTTATCTGTATTCTTCTCCAACGTTTGTCCTCTGTTTACAAATATTTGAGAGTTGCTCTGGTTATAGCTAATTAACTTCCTCACCCCATATGACCACCTGACACTTTCCAAGTGTCATTTCCCCAGCTCCCAGGAAATGTGTTTTTCTTCTTATTTCTCTATTAAACATCTTTCTCTAGAAGATCACCAATAGCTCTTTCAGTTGCCATGTAGACTTATAAGGCACTGGGACTTTTTGTAGTTTTTTATAAAGAGTTAGCAACTTCTTTCTTGATATTCTTCGTCACTTAGTTTTTATAACCCTGAACATCCTTGTTTTGTTGTGTTATGATGGTACTTTTTTCTCTATTTGCTTAATGTGCTCTTTCATTCTGGACCCTTAACAGCTGACATTCTCCAGATTTTCATTCTTATTCCACTGTTTTGCACACAGAGCACATCTTCCCTATCTAATATCATTATTGTTGACCTTTTTATTTCTCATTTTTGTGTGGTAATTTTCCAGCCTCTAAACTTCCAGAAGTGGGTATAAATCTATTCAGATTTCTATAGATCTACTTGTCCACTGAACATCCCATGAATGGCTGACGGGCACCTTGAACTTAACATGTGTGAAGCTGAACTCACCGTGTTCTTCCCCAAACCTGATCATCCTCTGTGTACTCTGTCTCAGTGAACAGTACCGTGCTTCAACTATTGCTAACTAGGACATTAGTGTTGTTCTTGTTTTGTTATCCTTGCAAAGTGTCACATTACAAGAACTTCTCAATGTATTTCCTAATATTACCTGATCTTGTATGAATGATGACATTTGAGTTGCAAGTGACAGATACCCAACTTAAATTCCCCTGAAGCAAAAAAGAAACTATGCAGCCTCATGTCATCTCGACTAGTAGAAATACATCTGGGGAACAAGGAAATGCAGGTACCAGTTGTCTCTCTAAATCTCCCATTCTTTCTCTTCTAGCAACCCATGCTGATCTCTGCTTCTGTCGCTCTGTTGACAGCTTCCTCCCTGGCAATGAATTCCAGGCTCCTAACTTCATAAAGTGAGGCAAGTTTCCTTCCTCTCCTCACTCCAGCTCTAGGAATAATTTTTATTGACTCAGTTTGTGTTGTCCACTCCTTGGCCCAGTTACTGTGGTCGGGGTGTGGGCTGAGAGAGTAGAGGAGTAAACAGATTTGATCTAACTGGGTATCAGTCTGTATGGGCATGGTGGTGATGCTGGTGGTGTGGTGGGTTGGGAGGGGGACAGGTATGAGGACCTGTTTTCCAAATAAAGAGGCTGCTTTTATCAGAAGAATCAGAGATGGGGTCCTGCATGGACAAAAAATTAATGTCCACTACAGATCTCTCCATTCCTCTCTACTCTTCTACTTCTTATCTGCTTGACACCATGTCATGTCCTCTCTAAATTGATTTTCAGCACAGAGCACAGAGGCCTAATTTCCTTTTTTTTTTTTTTTTTTGTATTTTTCTGAAGCCAGAAACGGGGAGAGACAGTCAGACAGACTCCCGCATGCGCCTGACCGGGATCCACCCAGCATGCCCACCAGGGGCGACGCTCTGCCCACCAGGGGGCGATGCTCTGCCCCTCCGGGGCATCGCTCTGCCGTGACCAGAGCCACTCTAGTGCCTGGGGCAGAGGCCAAGGAGCCATCCCCAGCGCCTGGGCCATCTTTGCTCCAATGGAGCCTTGGCTGTGGGAGGGGAAGAGAGAGACAGAGAGGAAGGAGGGGAGGGGGGTGGAGAAGCAAATGGGCGCTTCTCCTATGTGCCCTGGCCGGGAATCGATCCCGTGTCCCCCGCATGCCAGGCCGACGCTCTACCGCTGAGCCAACCGGCCAGGGCAGAGGCCTAATTTCATATAAATAAATAAGTAAAAACATAAATAAGATTATGTGTGAGGGGTGTATAAGCATTACCCATTTGCATCAAACCTTGCAAAGGTTCCATTCTCCTCCAGGTTAAAATCCAGGTTCTTTATGGCCTCCCTAACTCCCACTCCCACCTTTGGCAATCCCCCTCAAATAGTCTCACTTTTGGTCCTTCAAAATCAACCTGTAGTAATACTAAACAACTTTTGTTTTTGCCTTTCCTTTGCTTCTCTAGTCAAGTTACCCAGACTTCTGCTTTCTATGCAGGTTTCTACACTTTCTCTGTCCAGCTCCGAATCAGCCTTTAAAGCTCCATTCTTCTGTTATCTTCTGTGAAAATCTCTCTAACAGGCATTAAACTCCCTCAGTAAATTCTGTATATTTGTATTACTGCAACAAATGATTTTTCATATTACTGCTCTCCCTTACCAGAATGCAAACTCCCTGAGAGAAGACTTTTGGCTTAAATTACCTTGGTATTTTCCATATTAAAACATGGTTTGGTGAGTCAGACACACTCAAGCAATACTAGAAAAATGAAAATACAATAAACTGATTAATTATATGAGTCATTAATTAATTTTGATATACCTGGTACAAATCTGTTTTAACACATTTTATTTATTTATTTATTTATTTATTTATTTATTTATTTTAATAGTTTTATTTAGACAATTAATTTTAATGGGGTGACATTGGTCAACCAGAGCACATAGATTTAGAGAAAATATCTCCAGATCATTTAACATTTGACTATGTTGTATACCCATCACCCAAAGTCAATTTGTCCTTCGTCATTCTTCGTTTAATTTTCTTTATGCCTCTCCCCTCCCACCACCTCTGTTTTCTTCCTTCCCCTGGTAACCACTGCACTCTTATCTATGTCCATGAGTCTCAATTTTGTGTTCCACATATGTGTGGAATCATACAGTTCTTAGTTTTTTTCTGATTTACTTATTTAATTCATTATAATGTTTTGAAGATCCACCCATGTTGTCGTAAATAATCCTATGTCATCATTTCTTATGGCTGAGTAGTATTTCATAGTCTATATGTACCACATCTTCTTTATCCAATCTAGAGCTTTGTGGTTGTTTCCATGTCTTGGCCACTGTGAACAATGCTGCAATGAACATGGGGCTGCATGTGTCTTTACGTACCAGTGATTTTGAGTTTTGGGGGTATATATCCAGTAGAGGGATTGTTGGGTCATATGGTCATTCTATTCTTAAGTTTTTGAGGAACCATCATACTTTCTTCCATTAATGGATGTAATACTTTACATTTCCACCAACAGTGAATGAAGGTTCCTTTTTCTCCATAGCTTCTCCAGCACTTGTTGTTACCTGTCTTGTTGATACTAGCTAATCTAACAGGTGTGAGGTGGTATCTCATTGTAGTTTTGATTTGCATTTCTCTAATAGCTAGTGAAGATGAGCATCTTTTTCATATATCTATTGGCCATCTTTTCATATATCTATTGGTATTTCTTTTTGGGAGAAGTGTCTGTTCATGTTCTATTCCCATTTTTTTTATTGGATTGTTTGCTTGTTTGTTGTTCAGTTTTGTGAGTTATTTATATATTTTGGATATTAGCCCCTTATCTGAAGTGTTGTTTGAAAACATTATCTCCTATTTAGTTGGCTGTCTGTGTGTTTTGTTAGTTTCTTTTGCTGTGCAAAAGCTTCTTAGTCTGATGTAGTCCCAATAATTTATCTTTGCCTTCACTTCTCTTGCCTTTGGAGTCAAATTCATAAAATGCTCTCTATGGCTAAGGTCCATGAGTTTAGTACCTATGTTTTCTGCTATGTATTTTATTGTTTCAGATTTTATATCATATTTAGGTCTTTGATCCATTTAAAATTAATTTTGATACAAGGAGACAAACCATAGTCCAGTTTCATTCTTTTGCACGTGGCTTTCCAGTTTTCCCAGCACCATTTATTAAAGAGGCTTTCTTTTCTCCATTGTGTGCTTTTGGCTTCTTTATCAAAGATGATTCGACCACATATATGTGGTTTTATTTCTGGACTCTCTATTCTGTTTCATTGGTCTGAATGTCTATTTTTCTGCCAATACCAAGCTGTTTTGATTATCATGGCTTTATAATATAATTTGAAGTCAGGTATTGTAATGCCCCCAGCTTCATTTTTATTTAGGGTTACTTTGGTTATTTGGATTTTTTTATAGTTCCATATAAACCTGATGATTTTTGTTCCATTTCATTAAAGAATGACATTGGAATTTTGATTGGAATTGCATTAAATTTGTATATTGCTTTGGGTAATATGGTCATTTTAACTATATTTATTCTTTCTATCCAAGAACCAGAAATATTTTTCCATTTCATTGTGTCTTTTTTGATTTCCTTTAACAATGCTTTGTAGTTTACATTATATAGATAGGTCCTTTACATTCTTTGTTATATTTATTCTTAGGTATTTTATTTTTTTTGTTGCAACTGTAAAAGGGATTTTTTTTTTTAGTTCATTTTCTGAAGTTTCTTTTTTGGCATATAAGAAAGCAATTGACTTATGAATGTTAATTTTTCATATCCTGCAACTTTACTGTATTGATTCATTGTTTCTAATAGTCTTTTTGTGAAGTCTTTGGGGTTTTCAATGTACAGGATTATATCATCTGCAAAAAGTGAAACCTTTACTTCTTCTTTCCCAATATGAATGCCTTTTATTTTTTTCTCTTGTTTCATTGCTCTGGCTAGAACTTCCAGCACTAAATTGAATAGAAGTGGAGAGAGTGGTCAGCCTTGTCTTGTTCCTGATTTTACAGGAAAAGTTTTCAGGTTTTTTTTTTTCATTTAATATGATGTTAGCTGATGGTTTGTCATAAATGGTCTTTATTATATGGAGATATTTTCCTTCTATACCCATTTTGTTGAGTGTTTTAAACATTAAAGGATGTTGTATTTTGTTGAATGCCTTTTCTGCATCTATTGATAGGATCATATGGTTTTTGTTCTTTGTTTTGTTGATATGGTGTATTATGTTAACTGTTTTACATATGTTGAACCATCCTTGTGATTCTGGGATGAATCTCACTTGATCATGATGAATTAGTTTTTAATGTGTTGCTATACTTGATTTGCAAGTATTTTGTTTAGTATTTTAGCATCTGTATTCATTAGAGATAGTGGTCTGTAGTTTTCTTTCTTTGTGTTGTCCTTGACAGGTTTTGGTATGAGGGTTACATTGGCCTCATAAAATGTGTTTAGAAATATTACTTCTTCAATTGTTTGGAAGACTTTGAGTAGGATAGGAATCAAGTCCTTGAATGTTTGATAGAATTCACTAGTATAGCCACTTGGCCCTGAACTTTTATTTTTTGAGAGGTTTTTGATAGTTGTTTCTACTTCCTCCCTGCATATGGGTCTGTTTAGGCTTTCTGCTTCTTCATGGTTCAGCCTAGAAAGATTATATTGTTCTAGGAATTTATCCATTTCTTCTAGATTGATAAATTTGGTGGCATATAGTTTTTCATAGTATTCTATAATAATTCTTTGTATATCTATGAATCTCTTATAATTTCTCCTCTTTCATTTTGGATTTTGTTTATATGAGTCCTTCTCTTTTTTCCTTAGTGAGTCTTTTCAAGGGTGTGTCAATTCTGTTGATCTTTTCAAAAAACCACTCCTTGTTTTACTGATTTTTTTCTATAGTTTTCCATTTCACTTATTTCTGTTCTGATTTTTATTATATTTTTTCTTCTGCTGGTTTTGGGTTGTCTTTGTTCTTCTTTTTCTAGTTCCTTAAGATGTGAAGTTAAGTGGTTTACTTGGGTTCTCTCTTGTTTGTTCATATAGGCCTGTAGTGATATAAACGTCCCTCTTATTACTGCTTTTGCTGCATCCCAGAGATTCTGATATGTCATATTGTTATTTTCATTTGTCTGTATGTAACTTTTGATCTCTGTTTTTATTTCTTCTTGTTTACCTCTTTTTGCAGTTGAATTCTAGTTTCAAGATTTTATGATCAGAGAATATGCTTGGTATAATTTCAATCTTTCTGAATTTCTTGATATTATTTTTGTGTCCCAACAGTGGTCAATGCTTGAGAATGTTCCAAGTACACTAGAGAAAAATGTTTACTCTGGTGTTTTGGGATGAAATATCCTGTAGATGTCTATCATATTAATTTTCTTTGTTTCATTTAAGGCCAATATTTCTTTATTAGTTTTCTGTTTGGATAAATAATCTAGAGCGGTCAGTGGTTTACTGAGGTCTCCAAGTATAATTGTATTTTTGTTGTTTTTTATTTTTAGATCAGTTAGTAGATGTCTTATATACTTTGATGCTCCTTGGTTTGGTGCATATATATTAAAAAGTGTTCTGTCTTCTTGATTCAATGTCCCACTTATCCTCATGAAATGACCATCTTTGTCTCTGATTACCTTTGTTGTCTTGTAGTCAGAATTATTAGATATGAGTATGGCTATACCTGCTTTTCTTTGGATATTATTTGCTTGGAGAGTCATTTTTCAGCCTTTCACTTTGAGTCTGTTTTTATCCTTGTAGTTTAGATGTATTTCTTGAAGGCAGCATACAGTTTGATTTTCTTTTTTGATACACTCTGCTAGTCTGTGTCTTTTTATTGATGAGTTCAATCCATTTACATTTAGTGTAATTATTGACACTTGAGGGTTTCCTATCGTCACTTTATATAATGCTTTCTAGTAGCTGTATTTCTTGTTTGGTTCTTCTCTTTTGTTTTTCTGTCACTTGTTTTTGTTTGGTTGTATTCCATACTTCTTTCTTCTGTTTCTTCTTTTTTTAAGCTATGTGTTTCAGTAGTGGTATTTTCAGGGGTGATTACCATTAGGTAATTAAAAGAATATATATCATATTCACTGTAGTCCATTATCTCATGAGTGCTTCTGCAGTTCATCCTCCTTTGTTACTGCTAATTTTTGTCTTCTCCCCTTTTTTGTTTTTGTTGTCACAGATTATTATTGTTTCTATTATGCTCTTGTTGGAGTTTTTACTTGTGATTTTGCTTTGTTTTCTTTGTATCTGGTTGGATAATCTTTTTTAGTATTTCTTGAAGTGGGGTTTTCTGGTGATAAATTTCCTCATCTCTATATCTGTAAATGTTTTTATTTTCCCTTCATATTTGAAGGAGAGCTTTGATGGATACAATATTCTTGGAAGTTCCTCTCTTTCAGTACTTTAAATATTGGGGTCCATTCTCTTCTGGCTTGCAGAATTTCTGCTGAGAATCTGATGATAACCTAATGGGCCTTCCTTTATCTGTTGTAGTCTTCTTTTCCTTGGCTGCCTTGAGGATTTTTTCTTTGTCATTGGTTTGTAATAATTTCATTACTACGTGCCTTGAAGTAGGTTTGTTTTGATTAAGGTAACTCGGTGTTTCATTTGCTTCTTGGATTTGAGGCTCTCATTCTTTCCACAGGCTTGGGAAATCTTCATTATTTTTTTTTATAATGTCCACATTCTAATTTCTTTTTTTTTAAACTTTTTTTTAATTATTTTATTTATTTATTCATTTTAGAGAGGAGAGGGAGAGACAGAGAGAGAGAAGGGGGGGAGGAGCAGGAAGCATCAACTCCCATATATGCCTTGACCAGGCAAGCCCAGGGTTTCGAACCTGCAACCTCAGCATTTCCAGTTCGACGCTTTATCCACTGCGCCACCACAGGTCAGGCCAATTATCTTTTTGAATATGTTGTCCATTTCTTTTTCTCCCTTTCTCCTTCTAATATATCCATTATTCTTATATTGCTCCTTCTGATAGAGTCAGAAAATTCCTGTAGGGCTTTCTCATTTTTTTTTAAATTTATGAATCTCTCTTCTTCTCTCTGTAGTATGTCTAGTTGCTTGTCTTCAGTGTCACTTATTCTCTCTTCTATCTGACCTCTTCTTTTGGCTAAGCTTGTCACCTTTTTCAGTTCATGTATTGAGTTTTTCATTGCTGTTTGGTTCTTTTTTATAGTTTCTGTTTCCTTAATGAAGTATTTTTTTAATTAAATTTTTTTATCTCACTAAATTGTCTTTTAGAGCTTTCTTGTATTTCACTGAGTATTTTTAGAACTTCAATTTTGAATTCCCTTTCATTTATCTCTAAGATTTTCATGTAACTGAAATTTTTTTTCTAGAGATTTTTTATCATCAAAGTCTCTGTCTTTTGTATCTATGATATTTGATTTCTTTTTCCTTATGGCATTTGAGAGTGGTATTGTTAATTACACTAATAAAAGATAATTAAAAAAGTAAAAGTTGAAAAAATGCAGTGAAAAATAATGAAAATTCTATAATGATAAGTGAAACAAAAACTATAGAGAATAAGGAGCAGGAATTGAAGAGAGATGATAAAATGGAGAAAAAATGAAGTAAAACACAAGCAGAATGCCACAAAGAAAAATATGAGTCCAAAATATAATAATTTGATGATAAATGATGATTGGATGGAAGAAAAAAAGGAAAAGAAGAAGAAGAAGAAGAAGAAGAAGAAGAAGAAGAAGAAGAAGAAGAAGAAGAAGAAGAAAACATATAAAAGAGAATAAACAAGAAGAAGGGAGAATAAAGAGAAAGAAAGGACAAAAAACAAAATACAAAACAGAGAAAGAAAAAGAAAATAAATAAAAACAGAAGTAAAGGTTTCTAAAATAAAACCCTCACAGAAAACAAGAATAAGAAAGTAACAACTACAGATAATGTATTTTCCAACAGAGCAAAGTGGCCAAATTTTATTTTGATTCTGCAATTTACATTATACAAGCAATATTATAATTGATATTATTATTTATACAATACTATCTTGAAAAAGTTATAGGATATTAGATCAGCTCTCTACCTACCCAAGGGTAAACACTAGAATTCTTTTAAAAGAAATACTTTTATTAAACCATATTGATAAAATTTATTCTTTAACTTCACATGACTGACTTGATTTGAATGACCACTATTTTTCCACCTTCTTTCATGACATCTATCTGACTTTGTGTTCTTTTTCTTCATGGAAATCACTCTAGATCTCCTTGGCTGCTCCTTATATTTATTCATTCAATTATTTGCTGAGTTCTTGCTGAAAGCTGGTCACTATCACAGAGCCTCTGCTCCTGAGCCACTAAACTGTTCTTGTTTAGTTCCATGCTGTCATTGTTGTGCCCAAAGAGACTTCTCTTCTAAGCTCCAAAGCCATTTATCGCCTGCTTGCCCAACATCAGTGTTTGTATTTCTAATTGATAACTTGACTCCACATATTCCAAACTGAATGTTTTTCTTTTTATCTCCCAGTTTTCTCCTCCTTAGCAGTGAATGGCACCATCACACACAGAATATGCAACAAACACACTAAGAGTCATTTTTACCTCTTCTCTGTCTCTCACAGTCCTGCCAAACACCAAATCTCATTGTTCCTGCCTACTTGATATCTCTGCAGTCGATCGAGTGAATTATTTTTCCACTGCCACTGTTACAGTCCAGCTCACCATCATCTTCTTCTCTGCATCACTCTAATTCACTCACAAAAACTCCCTAGCATCTACTTTTGTTTCTCTTCAATCCATTATTTACACTGTTGACCCAGTGATCCTTTAAAAAGGCATTGATCTGATCATGTCACTCCCATGCTTTAAACACTAAATGGTTGCCCATTACTTTTAGGATAAGATCCAAAATATATTTCAAATGGTTTAAAAAGACTTGCCTTTTTTTCCTCAAGACTATCATTATCTCTCTTCTGATCCCTCTCTATGCATCGATCATGAAACTTCCTTTTGTATCTCAAAGAATATTCTTTTGTACTTCAGGGCCTTTGCACATACATTTGCTTGTGTTTCTGGTCAGATTATAGCAGTAATAAAATAGCCACATGTTTAGAAAAATCAAGCAATATTCAAATCTATGGAATAAAAACTAATACTTTTTCTCTTATTCTCACCCCTACCACCTTTCTTACCAAAAGTATCTGGTGTCATTAGTCTCTTGTATATTTTGCTAAAATGTGTTTGTGTGTGTGTGTGTGTGTGTGTGTGTGTGTGTGTGTGTGTGTGTGTGTAAGGAGAGAGAAGAAGTGGGTTTACTCTGTACTCTATTCTGTAATATAGTGCAATGATTAAAGTACAAATTCTGGAACCTGGTTACTTAAATTAATACTGTATCTCTGCTATAAAGTAGAAAGGTGAGCAGCCTTGTACAAGGTACTTTTCCACTCTGTGTCTTAATTTTATCATCTGTAAAATGGGAAGTTAACAGAATCTATCTCAGGTTGTTGCAAACATTTAAAAAATATATATACATATACACAAAAAACACAAAGGGATGCTGATCCTGCCCAGAGCTGAATCAATATATATTTCTTTCATCAATAGACTCTAAATGTACAAAATAACTACAGGATGAATACATGGACCTACCATTTCCACTATGAGATGGTTCAAAGCCTAAATCTTATTTACCAAAGGTTCAATCTAACTGGCAGGTAGCCTGTGGGCTTGCTAATAATTCCTAAGGCCTAAGCATTTCATTTACTTAAATGTGGACTTCCTTTGGTAATAACCGCCTGTCATTTTGAGAAACGCACTATTGATGTTGTTTTATGGGTTTTCTTCAAAGTGTCTGCCCCCCTTCACTTGTGGGGATTTTTTTCAAGTAACTGAGAAGCTTTGAGGTTATGAAGACTCATTATTGTGGGTTGGGTTAGTGCTCTGCTCACCAGACAAAGTATACAACTCAAACAGGATCTTGGTGGTCCAAGGAATTCTACACTCAATTAGCCACTACCGGTGATCTCTGTTGATAAAACCATCCTGAGAATCATTTTGACTCTGTCTGTTATGGTAACTATACCTCCTTCTGCCATTTTGAGATTTCTTCAACCTCACTGGCTTTCCCAGCCCATAAAGACCTGTAACTGTACACTTTTAAAAGATTTTGGTGTTTTTCTCACCATTGTATTACTCTTAAGATACAGAAGTATCTATCAAATCATCTGAGGGGACATAAGGGAATGGGTGAGTGGGTCACATATAATCTAATATGCTGATTTTCTGTCTCTATTATATATGAATGATTTTTCTCATATCAGCTTTATTCAGTGTGAATCACCATTGAATAGACTTTTTAGTTAGCTGAGCATGACTGTTTCTTAAGTTGCTATGAATAAATTCTAGATCTCTAATGAATTTTTATATATTGATAAATTAGCCTGATATAAAATGATGTATTGCCCACTTTGAGATTCCACTCTCTCATATATTATCAACATTTTCCCAAGAAACATTATGAAAGCTTTGTAATTTCTCAGCAAATAAGCACTCTCTCTCAAGGTATAACTTGTAATAGCAGTCCTGAGGTATGCAGGGTCTGATTCCAGTTCCAGTCTGTGAACAATTTAAACCTGGCTCTAGTAAGTCTTACAAAGAATTAGCTTTTTATTACAAAGTAACTACCTCCAATAACTTCTTTACCCCACCTTCCAGCAAGGCAGGAACAAATTGTACAACAGACTGGAGAGTAACAATTGCTTCTGCTGAAAAGCATGCTCAGTGAGGTGTGAGGTGATATCTCATTGTAGTTTTGATATGCATTTCTGTAATAGCTAATGAAGATGGGCATCTTTTCATATATCTGTTGGCCATTTGTATTTCTTCCTGGGAGAAGTGTCTGTTTATGTCCTCTTCCCATTGTTTTATTGGATTCTTTGTTTGTTGAGTTTTATGAGTTCTTTGTATATTTTGGATATTAGGCCCTTATCTGTGCTGTTGTTTAAAAACATCATCTCCCATTTGGTTGCCTGCCTGTTTTGTTGTCAGTTTCTCTTGCTGAGCAAAAGCTTCTTAGTCTGATGTGGTCCCATTCATTTATCTTTGCCTTAACTTTCCTTGCCTTTGGAGTCAAATTCAAAAAGTGCTCTTTATAACCAAGGTCCACGACTTTAGTACCTATGTTTCCTTCTATGCAATTTATTGTCTCTGATTCATTTTGAATTACATTTAAGTCTCTGATTCATTTTGAATTAATTTTAGTACAAGGGGACAAACTATAGTTGAGTTTCATTCTTTTGCATGTCGTTTTCCAGTTTTCCCAGCACCATTTGTTGAAGAGGCTTTCTTTTCTCCATTGTGTGTTGTTGGCCTCTTTATCAAAGATGATTTGACCATATATATGTGGTATTATTTCTAGGCTCTCTATTCTGTTGTATTGGTCTGAGTGTCTGTTTTTCTGCCAATATCATGCTGTTTTGGTTATCGTGGCTCTATGATATAATTTGAAGTCAGGTATTGTAATGCCCCCAGCTTTGTTCTTTTTCCTTAGGATTGCTTTGGCTATTTGGGTTTTTTTTATAATTCCATATAAACCTGATGATTTTTTGTTTTATTTTTTAATTTTTCTTAAAAAATGACATTAGAATTTTGATGATAATTGCATTAAATTTGTATATTGCTTTGGATAATATAGTCATTTTGACTATATTCTTCCTATCCAAGAACAAAGAATATTTTTCTATTTCATTGTATCTTTTTTTATTTCCCTTAACAAAGCTTTGTAATTTTTATTATATAGGTCATTTACATTCTTTGTTATGTTTATTCCTAGGTTCTTTTTGTTGTTTTGCAACCACTAAGGAGATTATTTTTTTGAGTTTGTTTTCTAATGTTTCATTGTTGGCATATAGCAGGGGTAGTCAACATTTTTATACCTATTGCCCACTTTTGTATCTCTGTTAGTAGTAAAATTTTCTAACTGCACACTGGTTCCACAGTAATGGTTTATAAAATAGGAAAATAACTTTACTTTATAAAATTTATAAAGCAGAGTTACAGCAAGTTAAAGTATATAATAATAATTACTTACCAAGTAATTTTTGTCAGATTTTTGCTAAGTTTGGCAGAATAAATCTTTATAAAACAACTTACTATAGTTAAATCTATCTTTTTATTTTTACTTTGCATACATAGAAATTACATTAGTTTATTAAATTATTAGTGGGATTCCTGAGGCTGATGCTGGGAAACTAAATATTGAATATCCAGTTCAATTTTTGTGAGGAACAAAAAAAGGTCTCCCCTTTTGAAAATATTCAGGTGGTTTGTTTCTTTTATCATATATGATTAACAGCATTAAATCCTGATTCCACAAGATATGAGGTAGGGAAAAGTATCTATAAACTAAGTACCATTTTCCACATATTTAGATATAATACCAGCACTTTTTTATTTTGCCATAGGTTTTCATATCCACCAATGTCAAATTTATGTTTACTTTCTCCATCATATCTAATTTCTAATAGTTCTTCTTGGCAAGTTGTATTAGCCTCTTCAATATTTGTGGTAAAAGGATTTTTCATCCAGTCATATACCTTCAATTTCAAAATATCTTCAAATCATTTTTCCATGTCTAATTTAAGTTCATTGAGGTGGCTACTGAATCTGTCAATATCCTCTGGAGTTACATCATCTTTTATAGATGATAATTGAGGAAACTGATAAAATTCTTTCTTCAATAGATTATGACAAAGTAGTTCAAGTTTGTCAATAAATAATAGCACAATACTTAGGCAACCTATAAGAGTTTTATTAGCTCCTTGAAGCTTCAAATTGATATTGTTAAATCTCTTGAAAATATCTGCCAAGTAATAGGCATCATTCTTTACTGTTTTTAATTGTTGACACAGATTTGTCTCATTATTACTTTCAAAAAAATTGTATAACACTATCATATAATGCTACAAATCTAGCCAAAGGTGTATCCTTTGACAGCCACCAAACTTCTGTGTGCAAAAGCAACTTAATAAAAATCTTTATTATTGTCCTGGCAAAGCTGCTGAAACATTCTATCATTCTTTGCATTGGATTTGATTTTGTTTATGGCTCAAATTATTATAGTTAATGATGAATGGATACTTGTACTTAGATGTTTTTCTACAAGATATTGTCAGTGCACTATACAATGAATTCAAATAAGCAACAAATCCACAATAGCGACCTACCATTGATGGTGCTCCATCAGTAGCACATGCGACAATATTATTCAAAGGAATATTATTTTTTGTAAAGTATGTTCTCACAGTATTAAATATAGATAATCTTTTTGTATCTGTGATGAGGTTTATTGTGAACAGCATTTCTTCTCGTAATATATTGTTTTCATCAAAATAGCGCACATAGGCCATTAATAAAACATCATTATCTGCAATGGTAGATTCGTCCAATTGCATGAAAAATAAAGAGTTTTGAAGAATACTTATGTTTGTTTTCAACATTAACTGCCATTTCATCAATTCGTCACTTTACTGTGCTATTGCTTAGGGCAACGTTTTCAAAATTTGAGGTATATCCTGATGCATTACTGTTGAGATAAATTCTTTTATAGAGGGTATTATTACAATTTCTCCAATATTATAACTTTTGCAACTTTTTGCAATTATTTGTGAAATGCAATAAGTGGCAATTAATCCATCTTCATTTGTTGTATGTTTTTTTCTTAAATGATGCAATGATAGTTGAAACGTTTTGAAAATTTTAATATATTTTCTGAAAATATTCAATGGGCTTGTCCTTGTCATTTGGATGCTTTGTAGAAAGATGTTCTCGCAATTGACTTGGCTTCATTGCCTCATTGGATAGTGTTTTTTGGCACAATAAATACATTGGATATTGTTTATTTGCAACAGAGTCTATGAAACCCATCTTCAGATACTCTGGTGAATAGCCATGTGCGGTTTTGGGGTTGTTTTTTTTTTTGAGACATGGGCTCAAGATATTTCACAGTATTTTGTTTGAAGCTGTAAGCATGTGCTTGCTCTCAGAAATCTAACTATGTACTGACTTTGGTTTTGATTACTTAACAATTTATCTTCACTTACATAACGTGAACAAAACTTATACGCTTGAAGTCTGTTGTGTGGTCATGAGGTTACAAGTGTCGCAGTTGAGAGAGAGTTTGTCGAGACAAGACTAAGTTAGTGAGTATCCGTGGTAGTGCATTTTATAAAATTTTATGTAGCAGGTGTTGGCCAATGGCATCACTTCTTTGCAATTGGGGCAAAGTAGTGAGACATCAACTAATTTTGGTAGTCCAAGGGGGCATTCCTAGAATGTCACCCTATTACCCTAAAATTCGGGAATCAAGGTGATAATATAAGTTAATTGCTGTCTCCATTGTCCGGTAGTTTCTGTCATAGAAAGAAGTATCGAACCATGGAGTTCTTGTCTATGGGGTAATAAAACAATGAACTGCTAGTTTTTGGGTGACAATAGCAGTCATACTGCCTGCTGGATCGGACAGTGAGTGTGGACCCGGGGTCAGGTACCTGGCCGCTCGTGGATGCGGGCCAGGTGGTGGCGAAAGAGGTTGGGTATGGTCCCAATACAAATGCCCTGTAACAAAGTCTGACTGCTGTCCTGATCTTAACTGCTCAAAAGTTAGTCAATTAGTATGTAATTGCGGTGCTGTTTGGTTGCTCTGCTACCGCCCACAATAAAAGCTGAAATGCCCACTAGTGGGTGCTAAGGACCAGGTTGACTACCACTGGCATATAGGAAAGCAATGGACTTTTATTAATTTTGTATTCTGCAACCTTACTGTATTGGTTTATTTTTTCTAGTAGTCTATTTGTGGAGTCTTTGGGGTTTTCAATGTATAGGATCATATCATCTGAAAAAGTGAGACCTTTACTTCTTCTTTCCCAATATGAATGCTTTTTATTTCTTTTCTTATCTGATTACACTGGCTAGAACTTCCAGCACTATGTTAAATACAAATGGAGAGAGTGGACAACCTTGTCTTGTTCCTGACTTTAGGGAAAAAGTCCTCAGTTTTATGCCATTTAATATGATGTTAGCTGATGGTTTATCATAAATTACCTTTATTTTGCTGAGATATTTTTCTTCTATACCCATTTTGTTGAGTGTTTTAAACATAAAATGATATTGTATTTTATCGAATGTCTTTTCTGCATCTATTGATAGGATCATATGGTTTTTGTTCTTTGTTTTGTTGATATGGTGTATTATGTTAACTGTTTTACGTATTTTGAACTATCCTTGTGATTCTGGGATAAATCCTACTTGATCATGATGAATTATTTTTTTAGTGTGTTGTTGTATTTGATTTGCTATATTTTGTTTAATATTGTAGCATCTGATTTCATTAGGGATATTGGTCTGTAGTTTTCTTTTTTTGTGTTGTCCTTGCTAGGTTTTGATATGAGGGTTATATTAGCCTCATAAAATGTGTTTGGAAATATTGCTTCTTCTTCAGTTTTTTGAAAGACTTTGAGTAGAATAGGAACCAAGTCTTTGAATGTTTGATAGAATTCACTAGTATAGCCATCTGGCCCTGGACTTTTATTTTTGGGGAGGTTTTTGATCATTGTTTCTAGTTCCTCCTTGCTTATGGGTCTGTTTAGGCTTTCTGCTTCTTCATGACTCAGTCTAGAAAGATTGTATTGTTCTAGGAATTTATCCATTTCTTCTAGATTGGTAAATGTTATGGCATATAGTTGTTCATAGTATTCTACAATAATTCTTTGTATATCTATGATATCTGTGGTGATTTCTCCTCTTTCATTTTGGATTTTGTTTATATGAGTCCTTCTCTTTTTTTCCTTAGTGAGTCTTGCCAAGGGTGTGTCAGTTTTGTTGATCTTTGCAAAAAACCACTCCTTGTTTTACTGATTTTTTTCTATAGTTTTTCTGTCCTCTATTTCATTTATTTCTGCTCTTATTTTTATTTCTTTTCTTCTGCTGGTTTTGGGTTGTCTTTGTTCTTCTTTTTCTAGTTCCTTAAGATGTGAAGTTAAATAGTATACTTGGGCTCTCTCTTCTTTGTTTTTATAGGCCTGTAGTGATAGGAACTTCCCTCTTATTACTGCTTTTGCTGCATCCCAGAGATTCTGATATGCTGTATTGTTATTTTCATTTGTCTCTATGTATCTTTTGATCTCTATGCTTATTTCTTCTTTGACCCACTCATTTTTTAAAAGTATATTGTTTAGTTTCTACATTGGTGTGGGTTTGTTTACCTCTTTTTGCTGTTGAATTCTCGTTTCAAGATTTTTTTTTTGTGCTTTTTTTTTTTATTAAATTTAATGCAGTGACATTGATAAATCAGGGTACATATGTTGAGAGAAAATATCTCTAGATTATTTTGACATTTGATTGTGCTGTATACCCCTACCCCAAAGTTAAATTGTCTTCTGTCACCTTCTATCTGGTTTTTTTGTGCCCCTCCCCTCCCCCAACCCCTCTCTCCTTCTTCACCCCCACCCCCCACCCCTGTTGCCATCACATTCTTGTTCATGTCTGTGAGTCTCATTTTTATGTCCCTTCTATGTATGGATTCATTTTAGTTTTGTTTTTTTTTCTGATTTACTTATTTCACTCCGTATAATGTTGTCAAGGTCCATCCATGTTATTGTAAATGATCCGATGTCATCATTTCTTATGGCTGAGTAGTATTCCATAGTATATATGTACCAAAGCTTTTTAATCCACTCGTCCTCTGACAGACACTTGGGCTGTTTCCAGATCTTTGCTATTGTGAACAATGCTGCCACAAACATGCGGGTGCATTTCTCCTTTTCGAGCCATTCTATGGTGTCCTTGGGGTATATTCCTAAAAGTGGGATAGCTGGGTAAAAAGGCAGTTCGATTTTCAGATTTTTGAGGAATCTCCATACTGTTTTCAACAGTGGCTGCACCAGTCTGCATTCCCACCAGCAGTGCGGGAAGGTTCCCTTTTCTCCACATCCTCGCCAGCACTTATTCTGTGTTGTTTTGTTGATAAGCACCATTCTGACTGGTGTGAGGTGATATCTCATTGTGGTTTTAATTTGCATTTCTCTAATGATTAGTGATGTTGAGCATTTTTTCATATGCCTATTGGCCATCTGTATGTCCTCTTTAGAGAAGTGTCTATTCATCTCTTTTGCCCATTTTTGGATTCGGTTGTTGTCTTCCTGGTGTTGAGTTTTACAAGTTCTTTATAAATTTTGGTTATTAACCCCTTATCAGACGTATTGTCAAATATGTTCTCCCATTGTGTAGTTTGTCTTTTTATTCTGTTCTTGTTGTCTTTAGCTGTGCAAAAGCTTTTTAGTTTGATATAATCCCATTTGTTTATCCTGTCTTTTATTTCACTTCCCCGTGGAGATAAATCAGCAAATATATTGCTCCGAGAGATGTCCGAGAGCTTACTGCCTATGTTTTCTTCTAAGATGCTTATGGTTTCACGGCCTACATTTTAGTCTTTTATCCATTTTGAGTTTATTTTTGTGAGTGGTGTAAGCTGGTAATCTAGTTTCATTTTTTTGCAGGTAGCTGTCCAATTTTCCCAACACCATTTGTTAAAGAGGCTGTCTTTACTCCATTGTATTTCCTTACCTCCTTTGTCAAATATCAGTTGTCCATAGAACTGTGGGTTTATTTCTGGGTTCTCTGTTCTGTTCCATTGATCTATATGCCTGTTCTTATGCCAGTACCAGGCTGTTTTGAGTACAATGGCCTTGTAGTATAACTTGATATCAGGAAGTGTGATGCCTCCCACTTTATTCTTCTTTTTTAAGATTGCTGAGGCTATTCGTGTCCTCTTTTGGTTCCATATAAATTTTTGAAATATGTGTTCTATATCTTTGAAGTATGTCATTGGTATTTTAATTGGTATTGCATTGAATTTATAGATTGCTTTGGATAATATAGACATTTTAATGATGTTTATTCTTCCTAACCATGAGCACGGTATATGCTTCCACTTGTTTGTATCTTCCTTGATTTCTTTTATCAATGCTTTGTAATTTTCCGAGTACAAGTCTTTAGTCTCCTTGGTTAAGTTTACTCCTAGGTACTTTATTTTTTTGGTTGTAATTGTGAAGGGGATTGTTTCCTTAATTTCTCTTTCTGACTGTTCATTGTTGGTGTATAAAAATGCCTCTGATTTCTGAGTATTGATTTTATATCCTGCCACTTTGCTAAATTTATTTATCAGGTCCAGTAGTTTTTTGACTGAGATTTTAGGGTTTTCTATATACAATATCATATCATCTGCAAATAATGATAGTTTTACTTCTTCTTTTCCAATTTAGATGCCTTTTATTTCTTTTTCTTGTCTGAATGCTGTGGCTAGGACTTCCAGGACTATGTTAAATAAGAGTGGTGATAGGGGGCACCCCTGCCTTGTTCCTGATCTTAAGGGTATTGCTTTTAATTTTTTCCCATTGAGTATGATGTTGGCTGTGGGTTTCTCATAGATGGCTTTTATCATGTTGAGGTATGTTCCCTGTATTCCCACTTTGCTAGAGTTTTGATCATGAATGGGTGCTGGATTTTATCAAATGCTTTTTCTGCATCTATTGAAATTATCATATGGTTTTTCTCCTTCTTTTTGTTTATGTGATGAATCACATTGATTGATTTACGAATATTGTACCAGCCTTGCCTTCCCAGTATAAATCCCACTTGATCATGGTGTATGATTTTTTCCATATATTGTTGGATCCGGTTTGCTAATATTTAGTTGAGGATTTTAGCATCTATATTCATCAGAGATATTGGCCTATAATTTTCTTTCTTTGTGTTGTCTTTGCCTGGTTTTGGAATCAGAATTATGCTCGCCTCATAAAAGGAGCTTGGAAGTCTTCCTTCCTCTTGAATTTTTTGAAATAGTTTGAGAAGGAGAGGAATTAGTTCTTCTTTGAATATTTGGTAGAATTCCGTTGTGAAGCCATCGGGCCCTGGACTTTTCTTTGTTGGGAGTTTTTTGATAACTGTTTCTATCTCATTTGGTGTAATTGGTCTGTTTAGGTTTTCTGATTCTTCCAGATTGATTTTTGGAAGATTGTATGTTTCAAGGAATTTGTCCATTTCATCTAGGTTGTCTAGTTTTTTGGCGTACAGTTCTTCATAGTATTTTCTTACAATATTTTGTATTTCTGTTGTGTCAGTTGTTATTTCTCCTCTCTCATTTCTAATTTTATTTATTTGAGTCCTCTCTCTCTCTTTTTTTTTTGGTGATTCTACTTAAAGGTTCATCAATCTTGTTTACCTTTTCAAAGAACCAGCTCCTAGTTTCATTGATCCTCTGTATTGTTTCTTTAGCCTCTATGTCATTTATTTCTGCTCTGATCTTTATTATTTCCTTACTTCTACTACATTTGGGCTTTACTTGCTGTTTTTTTTCTAATTCTTTTAGATGCAGGGTTAAGTTGTTTATTTGAGCTTTTTCTAGCTTCTGAAAGTGTGCCTGTAGTGCTATGAACTTCCCTCTCAGCACTGCTTTCACTGTGTCCCATAAATTTTGAGTTGTTGTATGCTCATTGTCGTTCGTTTCTAGGAATTTTTTTATTTCTTCTTTGATCTCATTCTTAATCCATTCATTATTTAACACCCTGCTATTTAGTTTCCATGTGTTTGAGAATTTTTAGCTTTTCTGCTGTGATTCATTTCTAGTTTCATGCCATTGTGATCAGAGAAAGTGCTTGATATGATTTCAGTCTTCTTAAATTTGTTCAGAGCACTTTTGTGCCCTAACATGTGGTCTATCCTAGAGAATGTACCATGAGCACTTGAAAAGAATGTATATTCTGCTGCTTTAGGGTGAAAGGATCTGAAGATATCTATTAAATTGAGTTGATCTAGTGTTTCCAATAAGTCTGCTGTTTCTTTGTTAATTTTCTTTCTTGAGGATCTATCTAGTGATGTTAGTGGGGTATTGAAATCCCCTACTATTATAGTATTGCTGTTGATCTCACCCTTTAAATCCATCAAAGTCTGCTTTATATATTTGGGTGCTCCTATATTAGGTGCATAGATATTTATAATAGTTATATCTTCCTGTTGGATTACTCCCTTTATCATTATGTAGTGGCCTTCTTTATCTCTTACTATATCCTTTGTTTTAAAGTCCAATTTGTCTGATATAAGTATTGCTACCCCAGCTTTTTTTTCATTTCCGTTTGCATGAAATGTTTTTTTCCATCCTTTTACCTTCAATCTATGTGTGTCTTTTGTTCTAAGGTGTGTCTCTTGTAGACAACATATGTATGGGTCCTGTTTTCTTATCCACGCAGCTACCCTATCTCCTTGATTGGATCATTTAATCCATTTACATTTAAGGTTATTATTGATATGTAGTTGTTTATTGCCATTTTCTTCTTTAAAGGTGTATTCATTTTTTTGCTATATTCTTTTCCAACTTTGATCTGTTTACAACAGGCCCCTTAACATTTCTTGCAGCGTTGGTTTGGTTGTAATGAGTTCCTTGAGTTGTTTTTTGTCTGGGAAGCTTTTTATTTCTCCTTTGATTTTTAACGATAGCCTTGCTGGATAAAGTAGTCTTGGTTGTAGGTTCTTATTCTGCATTACTTTGAATATTTCTTGCCATTCCCTTCTGGCCTCAAGTGTTTCTGTTGAGAAGTCGGATGTCATCCTTATGGGGGCTCCTTCGTAGGTGATAACTTTTTTTTCTCTTGCAGCTTTTAATATTTTCTCTTTATCGCTTAGCTTTGGTATTTTAATTATGATGTGTCTTGGTGTAGGTTTCTTTGGGTTTCTTTTTAATGGAGTTCTCTGTGCTTCTTGGACTTGTGAGAGTTTCTCTTGCATTAATTTAGGGAAGTTTTCAGTTATGATATGATTGAACAAAGTCTCTATCCCTTGTTCTTTTCCTTCTTCTTCAGGAACCCCTATGATGCGGATGTTATTTCTCTTCATGTTGTCACAGAGCTCTCTAAGTGTTTCCTCTGACCTTTTGAGTCTCTTTTCTCTTTTCTTCTCTGCTTTCATGCTTTCATTCCAGTTGTCCTCCAACTCGCTTATTCGATCCTCAGCTGTATCCATCCTGTTTTTAATTCCTTCCATTGTGGTCTTCATTTCTGATATTGTATTTGTCATCTCTGACTGATTCTTTTTTAATATTTCAATATCCTTTTTTATACTTGCTATTTCTTTATTTAGGTTTTCAAACTGCCCCTCCATTGTTGTTCTAAGATCCCTGAGCATCCTTACAATCATTATTTTGAACTCTGCATCTGGAAGTTTGATTATTTCCATATCACTCAGCTCATCTCTCAAAGGTGTCTCTTGTGGTTTCATTTGGGTTGCATTCCTTTGTCTTCTCACTAGGTGTTTTATTTGTAGAGTTGTTTGAGTCTAGGCTTGGTGTTGTCTGCCTCAAGTTTTCAGTTGTGTTATTTCTAGGTCTTCTTGGGTTGGTATCAGCTATTATTTGTAATCCACTTTCGGATTTGGGCAGCTTTGAAGTCTTGATTTGTTTGTTTTCTTAACAGGTGATAGTCTTGTTAACTGATCTCAGCAGGGGGCTTCCTTGAAACTGTAACCAGGAATGCTGTGGGTGTAACCTGAGATGCTGAAGGTGTCTTCCACCAACTAATCTCACTGGGGGCAGGGTTTTTTCTCAGCTTCAGTAGGGGGAGGTGTATCTCAGATCTCCATGGAGACCTGAGTTACTGCCCCTCCTCCCCACTTCTTGTTTTCAGCTGTGTCTTGTTGCGCTGATTGGAGCTGGATAGATGTCCGGAGATCTCTGATCCGGAAGCACTTCAGCTCTGTTTTGTGAAAGGTTCAGTCCCTCCCCCAGCTATAGCCGCCTCCAGCACGAATGAGTCAGCTTTTTTATTTCGTTTCTTGCATACCTTATCCCCTCACAGTCTGTCCCTCTCCACGACCTTTCCACTTGGGAGATAAGGTGGTCTTTTCAACCCACCTTGCTCCCTGGTCACCAGGTAAGTGGCTGTGAACAGTAGTTTCTGCTCTTTTTCCTCTGTGAAATCCTCTCTGGGCTCTCAGCCTCACGCCCCCCCCCCCTTCTGTTCCTGTAAGCAGAGGAGATTCAGGCACTCCTTACCAGGATTATTGTGGCTTCCTTTTTGCTCTTTGGTTTTTGAGAGCTGTTCTTGCAGTTCAGTGTTGGTTTTTCATGCTGATTTTTCCTAAATTGATTTGTATTCCAGTTTGGTGTTGAGAGCTGGGTGTCTGTGTGTCCGCCTACTCCGCTGCCATCTTCCTCGTTTCAAGATTTTAAGATCAGAGAATATGCTTGGTATAATTTCAATCTTTCTGAATTTGTTATTATTTTTTTGGCCCAACAAATGGTCAATTCTTGGGAATGCTTCATGTACAATAAAGAAAAATATACGCTGGCACTTTGGGATAAAATGTCCTGTAGATATCTATTATATCCAATTGTTCTAGTGTTTTGTTTAAGGCCAATATTTCTGTATTAGTTTTCTGTTTGGATGAACAATCTAGAGCTGTCAGCAGTGTATTGAAGTCTCCAAGTATAATTGTATTTTTGTCAGTTTTAGATTTTAGGTCAGTCAGTTGCTGTTTTCTATATTTTAGTGATCTTTGGTTTGGTGCATATATATTAAGAAGTGTACTATCTTTTTGATTCAATGTCCCCTTTATCATTATGAAATGACTGTTTTTGTCTCTGATTACCTTTGCTGTGTTGTAATCAGCATTGTTGGATATGAGTATTGCTGCACCTGCTTTTTTTTGGATGTTATTTGCTTGAAGTATTGTTTTCCAACCTTTCACTTAGAATTTGTTTTTATCTTTGTAGCTTAGATGTGTTTCTCATAAGCAAGATACAGTTGGATTCTCTTTTATAATCCATTTTGATACTCTGTGTCTTTTTATTGGTGAGTTGAATCCATTTATATTTAGTGTAATTATTGACACTTGAGGGTTTTGTATTGCCATTTTATATATTGCTTTCTGATAGTATTATATCTTGTTTGATTCTTCTCTTTTGTTTTTCTATCGTTTGTTTTTGTTTTGTTGTAATCCATACTTCTTTCCTCTGTTACTTCTTTTTTCAAGCCATATGCTTCTGTGGTGGTTTTTCAGGCATGGTTAATGGTAACTCATTAAGTAATGGAAAGGATACATATCATGTTCATTGTAGTACATAATATCATGAGTGCTTCTATACTTCATCTTCCTTTGCTACTGTAAATCTTTGTCCTCTCCCCTTTTTTGTTTTTGTTGTCACAGATTAAACTTTCTTTATTGTGATCTTGATGGAGTTTTTACTTGTAGTTTTGTTTTGTTCTTTGTATCTGGTCAGAAAACCCCCTTTAGTATTTTCTGAAGTGGGGGTTTTCTCATGATAAATTTTCTCATCTTTTTTGTATCTGTGAATGTTCTTATTTCTCCTTCATATTTAAAGGATAGTTTTGATGAGTATTGTATTCTTGGCTGGAAGTTCTTCTCTTTCAGTACTTTAAATATGTCCACTCTCTTCTAGCTTGTAGTGTTTCTGTTGAGAAATCTGACGATATTATAATGGGCCTTCCTTTATATATTGTATTCTTCTTTTCCCTAGCTGCCTTGAGAATTTTTTCTTTGTCATTGTGCCAATTTCATTATGATGTGCCTTGGAGTAGAATTGTTAGAGTTAAGATAACTCGGTGTTTTGTTTGCTTCTTGAATTCAAGGCTTTAGTTATTTCCACAGGTTTGGAAAGGTCTCATCTATTATTTGTTTGAATATGTTCTCCATTCCATTTTCTCTCTCTTATCATTCTGATATACCTGTTATTCTTATGTTGCTCTTTTTGATGGAGTTAGACAATTCCTGTAGGGCTTTCTCATTTTTTTTTAATTTGTCTGTCTCTTCTTCTCTCTGTAGTGCCTCTAGTTGCCTGTCTTCTATGTCACTAATTCTCTCCTCTATCTGGCCTATACAATTAGCTAAGCTTGTTACCACATTTTTCAGTTCCTGAATTGAGTTTTTCATCTCTTTTGGTTTGTTTTTAATTTTATTTATTTATTCATTTTAGAGAGGAGAGGGAGAGACAGAGAGAGAGAGAGAGAGAGAGAGAGAGAAGAGAGACAGAGATAGAGAAAAGGGGGAGGAGCTGGAAGCATCAACTCCCATATGTGCCTTGAACAGGCAAACCCAAGGTTTCGAACCTGTGACCTCAGCATTTCCAGGTTGACGCTTTATCCACTGCGCCACCACAGGTCAGGCTCTTTTGGTTTGTTTTTATAGTTTTAATTTCCTTGGTGACGTATTCTTTCTTGAGCTCACTAAATTGCCTTTCTGTGCTTTCTTGTATATCCCTGAGTATTTTTAGAACCTCAATTTTAAATTCTTTGTCATTTAACTCCAAGGTTTTCAAGCTACTGAAATTTTTTTCTATAGATTTTTTCTCCTCTATCTGAGCTACATCTCTGTCTTTTGTATCCATGATATTTGATTTCTTTTTTCTTAATGGCATTTGAGAGTGGTATTGTTAATAACACTAATAAGAGTTGATAATAAAAAAAATTTTTAAAGAAAATGCAGTGATAAACTGAAAATTCTATTGTGCTAAGTGGAACAAAATCTACATAGAATGAAGGGCCTGAGTTGGGGGAAGTGACAAAGAGGCAAAAAAGAGATAAGAACCCACAGAATGCTACAAGGAAAAAATTTGGATCAGGAATTAAATAATTTGTGTGTAAATGAGAGTTGAATGAGAGAAATAGTGTAAGAGAAAAGGAAAAAAAGATAAAAAATACAGTGAAAAATGAAAATTCTATTGTATTAAGTGGAACAAAAACTATATAGAGTGGAGAGCCATAGTTGGGGGGATATGCTAATGAGATGAAAAGTGAAATAAAAAGCACACAAAATACTACAAAGAAAATATTTGAATCCAGAATAAAATAATTTGTTTGTGAGTGAGGATCAAATGAGAGAAAAAGTGAAAGAGAAATCAAGAAACCAAAGAAAGAGGGAGAAAAAGAGAAAAGAAAAATGAAATAGAGAGTTAAAGTTTTTCAAATTTAACCCTCACAGAAAAAAATAGAAAATGTAACACTTATGGGTAATGAAGTTCAAAATGAAAAGAAAAGAATAAAATGGAAAGGGGATAAAATGACTAAGGTGGAAGAAAAAATAAATAATGAAAGAAAAAAATGGAAAAAGTTATAAAGACTGGATTTTTCCTGATTTTGAGAACTGTACCCCATGTTCTGCCC
This sequence comes from Saccopteryx leptura, assembly GCF_036850995.1. NCBI lineage: Eukaryota > Metazoa > Chordata > Mammalia > Chiroptera > Emballonuridae > Saccopteryx > Saccopteryx leptura. The sequence goes on from NC_089504.1 coordinate 197,393,898, forward strand.
CTATGGCACTCTTAGGCAGGGTTTTGCAGTTGATGTGTTGCTATGGTGATGGCATAAACTAGGCCTCAGTCCTGTTGGTAGGTGGAGTTTGTTAGCATTTGCAGGCTCTGACAATGGGAGAGTCCATTTTTCCATTAGCTTCTCCCCAGATCTCTCCTTCCTGAACTCGTAGCCCTGGTACCCAGCTGTGAAGTTGCCCCAGCCACTTACTAGAGAGCCAGAGGCTCTTAGAGCTGCCAAATCCCACCTTTATCCCACTCAGAGTGGGGTTCTGGGTAAGGCTTTGCCAGCCAGAGCCACCAGTGTAATCAGGCAGGGCTGGGAACCAATTGCTTTTCAGGTAACTTTCTAAGAGCCTCCAGGCATGTCTACCATGTCTCAGATCTCCACAGGTCTACCCTTTCCAGGCTTTTTGCACTTTATTACCTGTATCAGCTGGCAAGAAGGTGCCCTATCACTGTTTGCAGAACAAGAGGTCTTAAAAGCTGCCAAATCCCTCCTCCAGGTCTGTTCAAAGCACAGCTCTGGGTATGAAAGCTTTGTCAACCAGAGCCACCAGCTTAAGCAGGCAGGGGAGTGAGCTGATTTATGGACAGGCTCCTTTCTAAGGTTTCCTGGGTATGTGTAGTTAAATTTGCCTCAGTGCTCCATAGGTCTGCTCTCCACAGGCTTCTCCCTTGTTGGGAAGCCTTCAGCCCAGCCCGTTCAACTTCCACAGTGTTCTCTGAGTTCTGCTCCATGGGACTGTGCTTTTTAACCTGTATTGGCTGGCAGGAAGTTGTGCCAGCCACTGCCTGAAAAACAAAAGGCCCTAAGAACTATCAAGTCCCTCCTCTGGGTTTGCTTATATCACAGGCCTGGGAAAGAAGGCTTTGTCAACCAGAGACACCAGCATAAGCTGGGTGGGCAGTGAGTAGACTGCGGATTAGGCTCCTTTCAGCCTTCCGTGGGTCTGCTCTCCAGAGGTTGTCTGTGAATTGCCTGTGTGCCCTTTCCCTGAGCCCTTCCCCCATTCTCTTCCACTGGAATGTGCTTTGTTAGCCTGTATGGCTGGTGGAGGTGCCCTGCTTGGACAGGTTGGGGCATAAAGAAGCCAGCTCTCATGCACTTCCTGCATGCCATTGTTCAGGGAGTGGGGATTATACAGAAACTCTGGCTACAGCCCACACAGAAGGCAACTGCTGACCCAGTCTTCAACCCAGCCCCTCCATCCAGGACCACAGGCACCCATGCCCAAAGCACCAGGTGAAACCACTCGCTCACTGCCCACACTTGCCGACCCAGAGACCGGGAGTAAACAAAGCCCAAAATTGCTCTGATATCAGTTTGCACAGGCAGCCACTTGGCCACAATTGCTGGGGTTTGCTGCTGGCATTAGCTCTGTGTTGGCTGAGCTGCGGGCACACTCTCTCCTTGGTTTGAATGTCTCTTCCCTAGCTCAGCTTCTCTCTCTCCCTTAGCCCTCCCTTTCTTTCAGTTCCAAGTGAAAGCAGCCCTTGCTCAGGTCAGTGAGGGAAGTGGAATACTCCATTCTCTATCTTATTTCCTTCACAGTGAATTGTATATTCAGCCATCTTTTTGCCCAATTGTACCTTTGTTTGATGTCTGTGTATTTCAGATGCTCCTGGGATTATTTTTCTGTCTCTAGTAGTAGAATTTGTTAAAATTTCAGGGAGAAGTATCAAGAGCACCCCTCACAGTGACATTTCTCCGATGTCACTCCTCCCCAAACAATGTCTTTAATTTTCTATAAGACATCTAGAGAGCCCATGAATTCATTCTAGATTATTCCATGTAATAACTGATTCATCTACTCTTCTTTGTGCACCATGGCTTACTGAAGTCTGTCCTTAATCTCAATTAGTTTTCAGAGTCATCAGTATCTGTCTGATCCAATCCTAGGTTTTCCTTAGTTCTATGTAGTTTGTCACCAAGACATTTATTTGGCAATTATTTCTAGATTGCTCAAGGCTCTTAGTTGTACATAACAAAAGTTGACCTGAAGGCTATTTTAAGTATGGTTTTCCTGTTTATTATAGTTTACATTGGTTACTGTTTGCATAAAAGGAATTTAATAATTTTTATATTAATTTTTTGACCTTCCAACTTATTGATTTCTACAGTGTTTTATCTAGCACTATTTCAAGTGTGTAATTATTATATCTCTAAATATTAGTAATTGCTTCCTGTTGTCCAGTGTTTATACCTCATACTTTTCTCTTGTATATTTGCTTTTGTTACTATATCCAGAACAATGTACACAATAGATGTACATAATAGATATGTTAGTGGGCATTCTTGCCTTGTTTGTGCTTTTAATGGTAATGCTCTCCCAGTGGTTCACCATTAAAATCACTGATGTTAAATTTTGGTTTGAAAGAGGTGCTATACAATAATAACTGTTTTTATTTTTAAAGTATCTATTCTTATACAACTAAAGATGTTTATATAAAACTGATTCCAAATTGTGTCAAATAATGTTTGGGATCACTTGATAGATTATATATTTTTCCTTTTGAACTTATTAGTATGATGTAACTTAATAGAATTTTTAAAATTTCTAATTTACAACCTATTACATGCAGATATTTAAGTCATACCACACTCTTCATTTCTTCCAAATCCTATCTTGATTTTTCCTCCTCATAGGCATACAAAATAAGACCACTTTTAAGATTTGATTGCTATACTTAAACAATTTTCTGAGTATTATCTATCTTTTCTACAATTTCTTCTTTCTCTATTATCCTTTCTCCCCTTGTTCTTTTTTCCTCTTTAGTTACTATCTCTTTAAAATATTGATGGAACAGTCACATCACAGGAAAACTGATAGTAAGTATTTACCAAGTAACTTTCAGTAAAATTTTGGTAAAAGAACAGATGAAAGTACATATACATGTACCTTTGGAAATTAAGTTAGGAGATTCTAAAACAATTTAAGATTTATTAAATGCTTATGAAATTCTAGGACCATTGTTGAAATGGTGATTATGTTACAGTTTCAACCTTTTTTTTTTTTTTATAATAAATTTTTATTAATGGTAATGGGATGACATTAATAAATCAGGGTACATATATTCAAAGAAAACATGTCTAGGTTATTTTGTCATTAAATTATGTTGCAAACCCCTCGCCCAAAGTCAGACTGTCCTCCGCCACCCTCTATCTAGTTCTCTGTGCCCCTCCCCCTCCCCCTAACTCTCTCCCTCCCTCCCTCCCATATACTCCCTCCCCCCACCCTTGGTAACCACCACACTCTTGACCATGTCTCTTAGTCTCATTGTTATGTTCCACCAATGTATGGAACCATGTAGTTCTTGTTTTTTTCTGATTTACTTATTTCACTCCTTATAATGTTATCAAGATCCCACCATTTTGCTGTAAATGATCTGATGTCATCATTTCTTATGGCTGAGTAGTATTCCATAGTGTATATGTGCCACATCTTCTTTATCCAGTCTTCTATTGAAGGGCTTTTTGGTTGTTTCCATGTCTTGGCCACTGTGAACAGTGCTGCAATAAACATGGGGCTACATGTGTCTTCACGTATCAATGTTTCTGAGGTTTTGGGGTATATACCCAGTAGAGGGATTGCTGGGTCATAAGGTAGTTCTATTTGCAGATTTTGAGGAACCACCATATTTTCCTCCATAATGGTTGTACTACTTTACATTCCCACCAACAGTGAATGAGGGTTCCTTTTTCTCCACAGCCTCTCCAACATTTGCTATTACCCGTCTTGTTGATAATAGCTAATCTAACAGGAGTGAGGTGGTATCTCATTGTAGTTTTGATTTGCATTTCTCTAATAACTAATGAAGCTGAGCATCTTTTCATATATCTGTTGGCCATTTGTATCTCTTCCTGGGAGAAGTGTCTGTTCATGTCCTCTTCCCATTTTTTTATTGGATTGTTTGTTTGTTTGTTTGTTGTTGAGTTTTATGAGTTCTTTGTAAATTTTGGATATTAGGCCCTTATCTGAGCTGTTGTTTGAAAATATCATTTCCCATATAGTTGGCTGTCTGTTTATTTTGATATCAGTTTCTCTTGCTGAGCAGAAACTTTTTATTCTGATGTAGTCCCATTCATTTATCTTTGCCTTCACTTCTCTTGCCATTGGAGTCAAGTTCATAAACTGTTCTTTAAAACCCAGGTTTATGATTTTAGTACCTATGTCTTCTTCTATGTACTTTATTGTTTCAGGTCTTATATTTAGGTCTTTGATCCATTTTGAATTAATTTTAGTAAACGGGGACAGGCTGTAGTCGAGTTTCATTCTTTTGCATGTGGCTTTCCAGTTTTCCCAACACCATTTGTTGAAGAGGCTTTCTTTTCTCCATTGTGTGTTGTTGGCCCCTTTATCAAAGATTATTTGACCATATATATGTGGTTTTATTTCTGGGCTTTCTATTCTGTTCCATTGGTCTGAGTGTCTATTTTTCTGGCAATACCATGCTGTTTTGATTATTGTGGCCCTATAATATAGTTTAAAGTCAGGTATTGTAATGCCCCCAGCTTCATTCTTTTTCCTTAGGATTGTTTTGGCTATTCGGGGTTTTTTATAGTTCCATATAAATCTGATGATTTTTTGTTCCATTTCTTTAAAAAATCTCATAGGGATTTTGATGGGAATTGCATTAAATTTGTATATTGCTTTGGGTAATATGGCCATTTTGATTATATTTATTCTTCCTATCCAAGAACAAGGAATATTTTTCCATCTCATTGTATCTTTTTCGATTTCTCTTAACAATGCTTTGTAATTTTCATTATATAGGTCCTTTACGTTCTTTGTTAATGTTTATTCCTAGGTATTTTATTTTTTTTTGTTGCAATCATGAAGAGGATTATTTTTTTGAGTTCATTTTCTAGTATTTCATTGTTGGCATATAGAAAGGCTATGGACTTTTGTATGTTAATTTTGTATCCTGAGACCTTACTGTATTGGTTTATTGTTTCTAATAATCTTTTTGTGGAGTCCTTCGGGTTTTCGATGTATAGGATCATATCATCAGCAAAAAGTGATACCTTTACTTCTTCTTTTCCGATATGGATGCCTTTTATTTCTTTGTCTTGTCTGATTGCTCTGGCCAGAACTTTTAGCACCACGCTAAATAAGAGTGGAGAGAGTGGACAACCCTGTCTTGTTCCTGATTTAAGGTAGAAAGTCCTCAGTTTTATGCCGTTTAATAGGATGTTGGCTGATGGTTTATCATATATGGCCTTTATCATGTTGAGATATTTTCCTTCTATACCCATTTTGTTGAGAGTCTTAAACATAAAATTGTGTTGTATTTTATCAAAAGCCTTTTCTGCATCTATTGATAAGATCATGTGGTTTTTGTTCTTTGTTTTGTTGATATGGTGTATTACGTTAACCGTTTTGCGTATGTTGAACCATCCTTGAGATTCTGGGATGAATCCCACTTGATCATGATGTATTATTTTTTTAATATGTTGTTGTATTCGGTTTGCCAGTATTTTGTTTAGTATTTTAGCATCTGTATTCATTAGAGATATTGGTCTGTAGTTTTCTTTCTTTGTGCCATCCTTGCCAGGTTTTGGTATGAGGGTTATGTTGGCCTCATAAAATGTGTTTGGAAGTATTGCTTCTTCTTCAATTTTTTGGAAGACTTTGAGTAGAATAGGAACCAAGTCTTCTTTGAATGTTTGATAGAATTCACTAGTATAACCGTCTGGGCCTGGACTTTTATTTTTGGGGAGGTTTTTAATAGTTTTTTCTATTTCCTCCCTGCTGATTGGTCTGTTTAGGCTTTCTGCTTCTTCATGACTCAGTCTAGGAAGGTTGTATTGTTCTAGGAATTTATCCATTTCTTCTAGATTGTTGTATTTGGTGGCATATAATTTTTCATAGTATTCTACAATAATTCTTTGTATATCTATGATGTCTGTGGTGATCTCTCCTCTTTCATTTTGGATTTTGTTTATTTGAGTCCTGTGCCTTTCTTTCTTGTTGAGTCTTGCCAAGGGTTTGTCAATTTTGTTGATCTTTTCAAAGAACCAGCTCCTTGTTTTATTGATTTTTTCTATAGTTTTTCTTTTCTCTATTTCATTTATTTCTGCTCTGATTTTTATTATCTCCTTTCTTCGGCTGGTTTTGGGTTGTCTTTGTTCTTCTTTTTCTAGTTCCTTAAGGTGTGAAGTTAAGTGGTTTACTTCGGCTCTCTCTTGTTTGTTCATATAGGCCTGAAGTGATATGAACTTTCCTCTTATTACTGCTTTTGCTGCATCCCAGAGATTCGGATATGTCGAATTTTCATTTTCATTTGTCTGTATATATCTTTTGATCTCTGCGCTTATTTCTTCTTTGACCCATTCATTTTTTAGAAGTATGTTGTTTAGTTTCCACATTTTTGTGGGTTTTCCCCCCTCTTTTTTGCAGTTGAATTCTAGTTTCAAGGCTTTATGATCAGAAAATATGCTTGGTACAATTTCAATTTTTCTAAATTTGCTGATATTGTCTTTGTGGCCCAACATATGGTCAATTCTTGAGAATGTTCCATGTAACCTAGAGAAAAATGTATACTCTGTCGCTTTGGGATGAAGTGTCCTGTAGATGTCTATCATATCCAGGTGTTCTAGTATTTCGTTTAAGGCCACTATGTCTTTGTTGATTCTCTGTTTGGATGACTGATCTAGAGCCGTCAGCGGTGTATTGAGGTCTCCAAGTATGATTGTATTTTTGTTGATTTTTGTTTTAAGGTCAATAAGTAGCTGTCTTATATATTTTGGTGCTCCTTGGTTTGGTGCATATATATTAAGGATTGTTATGTCTTCTTGATTCAACTTCCCCTTAATCATTATGAAATGACCATTTTTGTCTCTGAGTACTTTTTCTGTCTTGTAGTCAGCATTATCAGATATGAGTATTGCTACACCTGCTTTTTTTTGGGTGTTGTTTGCTTGGAGTATTGTTTTCCAGCCTTTCACTTTGAATTTGTTTTTATCCTTGTTGCTTAGATGCGTTTCTTGTAGGCAGCATATAGTTGGATTTTCTTTTTTAATCCATTCTGCTACTCTGTGTCTTTTTATTGGTAAGTTTAATCCATTTACATTTAGTGTAATTATTGACACTTGTGGGTTCCCTACTGCCATTTTATAAATTGCTTTCTGTTAGTTTTGTATTTAGTTTGATTCTTCTCTTTTGTTTTTCTATCATTTGTTTTTGTTTGTTTGTGTTCCATACTTCTTTCCTCTGTTGCTACCTTTTTTAAGTCAAGTGTTTTTGTGGTGGTTTTTTCAAGGGTGGTTACCATTAAGTAATGAAAAGGGTACCTACCATATTCATTGTAGTACCCTATCTTATAAGTATTTCTGCACTTCATCGTCCTTTGCTACTGTTAATCTCCATCCTCTCCCCCCTTTTTTTCCTTTGTTGTCACAGTTTAAGTTTGGTTTTATTGTGTTCTTGGTGGAGCTGTTACTTGTGGTGTTGTTTTCTTTTGTTCTTTGAATCTGGTTGGAAAACTCCCTTTAGTATTTCCTGGAGTGGGGGCTTTCTGTTGATAAATTCTCTCATTTTTTCTGTATTTGTGAATGTTTTTATATCTCCTTCATACTTGAAGGATAGCTTTGATGGGTATAGTATTCTTGGCTGAAAGTTCCTCTCTTTCAGGGCTTTAAATATTGGGGTCCACTCTCTTCTAACTTGTAGAGTTTCTGCTGAGAAATCTGATGATAATCTAATAGGCCTTCCTTTATATGTTGTACTCTTCTTTTCCCTGGCTGCCTTGAGAATTTTTTCTTTGTCATTGGTTTGTGTCATCTTTATTATGATGTGCCTTGGAGTGGGTTTGTTGGGGTTAAGAAAACTCGGTGTTCTGTTTGCTTCTTGAATTTGAGGCTTTAGTTCTTTCCACAGGCTTGGGAAATTCTCGTCTATTATTTGTTTGAGTATATTCTCCATTCCATTTTCTTTTTCTTCTCCCTCTGATATACATATTATTCTTATGTTATTCTTTCTGATGGAGTCCGACAATTCCTGTAGGGCTTTCTCGTTTTTTATTATTTTTGAGTCTCTTTCTTCTTCTCTCTGTTGTGCCTCAAGTTGTTTGTCTTCTATTTCACTAATCCTATCTTCAATCTGGGCTGTTCTGTTAGCTAAGCTTGTTACCTCGTTTTTCAGCTCGTGAATTGAGTTTTTCATTTCTGTTTGATTTGTTTTTATAGTTTCAATTTCCTTGGTAATATATTCTTTGTGTTCATTGAGTTGTTTTCTGATCTCCCTATATTGCCTTTCTGTGTTTTCTTGTATATCTCTGAGTATTTTTAAGATTTCTATTTTAAATTCTCTGTCATTTAGCTCCAAGGCTTCCAATATGTTAAGTCTTTTCTCCATAGATTTTTCCACATCTATTTGTGTTACCTCTCTTTCTTTTGTATCCATAATATTCGATTTCCTCTTTCTTATCGGCATCTGAGGGTGGTCTTGTTGATAGCACTAATTAGAATTAATAAAGAGTAAAAAGTAAAAAAAAAAAAAAAAAAAAAAAAAAAAAAAAGGTAAAACACCCCACAAAAAAAAAACAGTAATAATTTATTATTTCCCCCTTTTTTCTTTCTTCTCTTTCCCTCCTCTCCCCTCCTCAGTGAAATATCGTGCTTATAATGGAGGGCCTGATTTGGGGTGAAGAGTTCAAGGGGCAAAAAAAGGGAGTAGGGACCTACTAAATGCAAAAAAAAAAAAAAAAAAAAAAAAAAAAAAAAAAAGGAAGAAAATCTTAGACAAGCATAAGATGATTTGCTTGTAAGTGATGGTCAACTAAGAGATATAATGAGAGGGATAAGAGGGAACCAGAAAAAAGGACCAAAAAAGAATAATAAAGAAGAAAAAAATAAAAATAATAAGTAAAAATCTGTTGTATTAAGTGGAGCGAAGACTAAATACAATGGAGACCTTGGGTTGGGAGGACCCAAAATGCCACAAAAATAAACAAACAAGAAAAAAATAAAAACAAAAGCAAAAAAGAAAAATAAAGCCAAAAAATGCCTTGAGTCCCAAATTAACTAATTTGTTCGTGATTGAAGATTAAATGGGAGGAAAGTAAAATGAGAAAAGAAAAAACGAATAGAAAGGAAAAAATAAGAAAAAGAGAAAAACGAAGGAAGAAATAAAATAGGAAGAGAAAAAAAACAAAATAAAGCAAGACAAAAAAAAACAAAAGAGGAGAGAGTGAGAGTTAAGTGTTTTGGAGTATAACCTTAAAGGAGGGTGAGGATGAAGAAGAGAAATAAAATGTAACACTCATGGGTAGTGTAGTTCAAGAAAAGGGAAGCATAAGATGGGCAGAGAATAGAAGGACCGAGGTGGAGGAAATAAAGGCAATAAGATAGAAGAAACAAACAACAACAACAACAACAAAAAAAAAAATTAGTGGAACAAGTTGTAAAGTCTGTGGATTTTTCTTGATTTTGAGAGGTTAACTTCTTCCTTTTTCTTTTCTCTCCCTCTTCCTGGTCGGTGACTCTGTACCCCAGGCTCTGCCCCTGTGTCACACTTAGGTAGGGATTTGCAGTTGATGGGATTCTATGGCAATGTCATATAATTGGCTTTAGTCTTGCTGGTAGTCAAGGCTTGTTGGCATTTGCAGGGTCCAATGATGAGAGAGTTTGCTTTCCTGGATTCTCTCTCCTAGTCCCCCCTTTCTGAATTAGCAGCCTGGTGATCCAGCTATAAGGCTGCAACTGCTTCTGCCTGGGGAGTAAGAGGCTCAAAGAGCTGGGAAATCCCCACTCTATCCCCACTCAGTGCAAAGCTTTGGAAAAGGCTCTGGCAGTCAGGGCCTCCAGTGTAATCAGGCGGGGGTGGGAGTCAATTGTTGTCAAGGTGACTGTTCAGCACCTATCATTCCGTTGGACCTCTCAACCCAGGCTTTCCACACTTTGTAGCCTGTTTTTTCTGGGAAGAAGAGGCACTAGTCTCTGCTTGCGACTAGTGTAGTATAGATCTTATTATCTGCCAAGTCCTTCTTGTTAGCATTTATCCCTGAATATGGAGGCTCTATCAATCAGAAGTTGCCCCCGCCCCTTTAGCGAGAGGCACTAAAAAATATCACGCCTCTTGTCTTGGATCGCTGAACTGAGAGAGATCTTATCAATTAGAACTGAGGGTGCGCAGATTTCATGGGTTAAGCTAATTTCAGTGATTGGGTCGCAGCTGTGCTCCCGAAGGTATTTTAGGCTGCCTGCGCGCGCCCCTCCCCCAACGCTTGATTGGTAGCTTGAATGGCTGGGTGAGGTGCCCCGCCCACGGAGAGAATCTCCCAAGCCTCTCCGGCTCGCCCTGCCGCTGGCGGCTGGATCGCACCAGGCGCAGGATAATGGGGCCCCCTGGGTGTGCGGGCCAGTAGGGCGCTCTGGACGCGTGGAATGCCCAGGGCACGCGCGCGAATGGGGTGCTCCGGGCACCGGTGGCTGGCGACTCTCACTCGTAGTGCGCGGGCCACTGGGAACGTAAGTGGTGCTCACTCTGCAACCGGACCGGGCGCGCGCCCCGCGGCTTGCGGTGGCTCGGCTGGCGGCGGCTCGGCTCGCGGCGGCTCGGCTCGCGGCGGATCGCGGCTCCCGAGTGTGGGCTAACTCACCACAGGCTCACTTCCTCATGGCTTGAATGAATGTCCCTGCGGTAGTTTCCTCCACACCCTCGTCTCTCAGATTCAAGTGATAACAGTCCTTTTGCTATCAGTTTGTGTGGAACTCCGGAATGCTCCGAGGATAGATTTTTCTGTTTCTAGTTGATAAATTTGTTGTGATTTAGGGGAGAGCTGTCGGACGCGCAGCTCACGGCGCCATTTCCATGACGTCACTCCAGTTTCAACCTTAAAAAAACCTTAAGTCTGATCAGAGACCAATAGGCAAATACAATACACTACAGTGACATGTTACCAGCACATGTAGGAGGGACACTGCCATCTGGAAGAGGCCCCAAAGTGTTCAACAGCTAGTTGATATTTGAAAGACTAACAAGAAACTACTAGTTTGTAACAATTTATAAAGATTCAAAAGCAGAAGATATTTGATATTGAATTCTAGAGCATTATTTGAAATGCAGCCAATGCTTATAATTTTTTCTAATTTCAGATTTCTACAAGAATAAAATGGAATGTTTTGAGTTGCCTTACAAAGAAATGCAAAATTATTAGCACTTTACCTCCATAGGGTGATGTCTTCCATTCAATTGGTAGGCATGCAATATCACATGGTATTTTAACATCAGCCCCAAGTAGCTTTTCTACTTTATGATCTTAACTTTAGAGCATCTTTATGTAAGTTTTAAAGCTAGGTTTCTATTCATCTTAGAGAAATAGAAAACCAAATGTAATGGAGATTTTTAATAATTGCCATGATTATTAGAGTGTATTATTCAAACTAAAGAATGTTAGTCTGGGAATTACAAGTTGAAGGGCATTAAATTAATTTATTGGAGTACTATATTTAAAGTAGAAAATGTCATACATGGAAATCACCATCTTTATAAGTTTTCAGTCTTTACTAAGAGGTAGTAGTAATGATAGTGATGGTGGTTGTAGAAGAGAGTGACGGTGCTGGTAGGAGGGGATTTATATAAGCCCATTTTGTTGGAAATTAGACTGATAAATTTGAAGTCATATTTAACTTTTTGTGTTCAAGTGACATTACTAATTTTATTACATATCTTACCCATAAAACCTCATCTGATTAACTATTTCACACCTCCGAAGATATGTATAAAAATATATTGTAGTGTCTAAAGGAAGATAAAAAATAGTGACAATGACAACATTATTAGAATAAGTACTTAGTTTCCTAGGATAAGTACTTGAATAAGAAAACATTCAGTTGGATATCTTGACAAAAACTACTAGTTTTCTTCTATTCCATTTTTTCTTTTTTATGTCATAGGAGAGTCCTCAATTTGTAGTTAGATAAGTGGCCACACAAATAAAGACTACATTTTCTTGCTCCCCCTTTAAACAAGATAACACCATATCACCTAGTTTTGGCCAAGGAAATATACACAGAAGTGTCATGTGGCAGCCTTTAATCTTCATTAATAATCATTATATATATTTTGCTTTTTCTTCTTTGTGCCTTTTGCTGCACAATTGCTATAACTAAAGCTGCTATTTTGGTCCAGGTGATAGCTTTCGGGATTGGAGGACATATAACTAGAAGAATAACAAGTTAGAATTCATGTATTTAAAATATTTGTGGAATTGAGCCCTGAACAAATCCTCCACTGCTTGCCTTAAGGCTTTATGTGAGAAAAATAGGCATATCTCTTCTATAAGTCACTGTTATTTGGGGTCTCAAATACTCAAAGGAACTTCATTCTATATGATATGTGTGAAAAAATTCTAGTGTGTCTGTTCAAAGTATTATATTATGTTCTTAGAGTCAAAATGTACTTTTAAAATAACAGTAAAAAAATAGAGTTTGTAATTTAACAAATTCAGTTGTGTTTTACAGTCACATTGGTGTATTATCACTTAAATATTACTTTTCAAGAAAACTGCCAAATTGGGGGAATATTGGAGTGCCCTGAAGTTGGCCAGGGATGGGGGTGGTAGTAAAGAGAATGTGTATTCCAAATATGCTTGTACAGACTTTAGGAGAGGGCATGAGGCCTTTGTGATCTTCCTGAAAATCCAATGTCTCTGTCCTTACCTATTATTTCTGTCACAAAATTTGAAGCCCACAGTGTTAGAGGTACTGTTGTAAGGGCTGAATTAATGTAATGATTAAAACAAAGTTCCAACTTTCATGAAACTTTTATTTTAGTATGTAGACATAAATGATAAGTAATGAAAAAATACATAACATGTGAGAGGGGATGTGTTGTGCAGAAAACTAAGACAGGATCAGGAAGTAGAGTTGAGTGTGTGTTAGGAGGAGGGGTGACAATGAAGAGATCTTCCTTCACTGTGGAATTAGGCCAATGTAAACAACCATATTCTTTAGTTCATTGTTTTTAATATGTTCCAGCTCCTATATTCTCATTGATGAGCATACATCAACCTGTCAATGGCCCCCTTATTCTTGTCCCAAGAGCATTTTAAGAATCATAAACTTGTACTCTCCACAGGGCTTGAATTCCAGAATGAGAAAAGCAAGATTCCATATTTTATTTTTGAATATTTCAGATTACCTTCAAGTTCAAGTGTAGTTCTTGTCAATTATATTTCATTAATAAAACCTAATCAATGTTCAAAATTCAGTTTTCACATATTGTCCCAGAAATGATACTTTTACTTCTCATCACTTTTCTCAACCCAGAGATAGATATTTTAAAAATCTTTTATTGTTGGGAAAATAGGCCTGTTAAAAAAAAAGCCTAGAATTCAAGGTGGGGAAAAAAAATCTATGTATGGATACTGGTCATGACTTCCCTCTTGCTACCTGGATGTCATCAGGCAAGTACAAACTCGATTTTTCATTTGTAAGATGAAGCAAAATGAACAAGCATCTACAGTTAAATATGATCCTTCCTGTAAAGACTGTGAAAGAACCCTAAAACCCCAGACAGTGTCAGTTGTTATTATATTTACTGTTCTTCCTAGGATCAGGACGTTTTTTGACTTTGAGATTCCCTGAAGCTCATGTGAAGTCCTTGTGGGTTGAGAGAGCCACGTGCCCTGGTAGGCAGAGTATGAATGAGTGCATATTTGTTTAAACTTGTTTTCTAAATTTATTACAATCATTACTCTCTGCCAGTAAGGGTATATTCTCAATGTTCTATGAGTAGTTGCAAACTAGAGAGAAATTTGCTGAGAATAAACCCACATCAGCATTTCACCTTTAAATATATACGGTCATGCCAAAATAGGAGAAAAATTGTGACATAGGTGACAGTAAGATGAATAATTCTTCCAATAGAGATTTAGAAATCAATAAGGAAGGCAAATCAATATCCTGGCAAAAGTAAGAAAGTATCTAAATATACAATTAAAAAATGGTTAACTTAGAGACACAATTTTTTTTATTCCCATTGTTTATTAAAGAGAAGAGATTTAAAAAACAAAGTACAACTTTTTCACATTGGCAAAGATTTTATGAAAACTTTTTGAAACCCCTTATATTTTTAAGTGATATATTCATGTTGGTGATAGATATATTAGTTGGTACAGCTGCAAAAGATTTGGTAACATGAATAAAAAGCCATAAAAATGTGCATAAGATTGAAAGGTCTTGAAAATAAAACTCTCTTCATTTTGTTTCTATGGATTGATCTAATTATAAATAATAAATAAAGATGTATACAAAGTTTAACGTACCCCAATGTTTATTAGAGAATTATTTAGAATAGAAAATTGTAGGAATAATCTAAATGAAAAACGACAGGGGATTAGTTAAGTGAATTTAGTAGTGAAGAGTAGAACCTCTTAATGATATTAAATTGTTTAGTGAATTAAAATATTGTTTAATGAAAAACATGTTAGAGTTTATATGCACATCATGCATTCACTAAATGAATATAGGAAGAAATATATTCCAAAAATTATGAGAGAACAAATCAAGTATTTCTGAGTTGAAGGTTGAATCATAAATATTGATACTTCAAGTCATCTGCAGTAAATATGTATTACTTTATAATTGTAAATCAAGTGAACATAATTTATTTCTTGAAAAAAATTATTAAACACTGAAATCTTAAACAAGAGTAGAAAATTTAATATATGCAAGTATATTATATTATTTCCTCTAATTCACTTCCCCTTTCTCTTGAGCCCATATAGCCACAAAATGGCTAATGTGAGTTTGCCTGGATGAGGAGAGACTAAACATGTCCAATTAAATTTCTTCTGGCTTAAGGTAAATATTATATCAATTTTTTAAAATCAAACAATTTCTCCCCACTCAAGGAGTCTTCCCTGTTCCTGATCCTTTCCCTCAATGTTTTCAGGGTACAGAAAGCAGATGATACATCTAGGAGGTAGGGGTCCACTGCAAGCTGGCCTATGGATGTGCTGTCTTGCTCCATAGGTTTCTGGGTATTGGCCTCTTTTAAAATGTTTTATCAATTTCAGTTATGGTGCAGCCAACAGATCATGAGACAACTGTCATCAGAAAGATAGTATTTACTCACTGTTCCCAAGAGGAAGGGGTACTCCAATCCGTGTAGGGAGTTTCACAGTGAGCACCAGGGTCAGTCAGGAGGGGAAAACAAAGAGCTTTATTGTGGTTTCTGCAAAGAAGTAAACAAGGCAGGATAAGGGTTTTGGCTAGTATGAGTAATTTCAGCAGGCTCTGAGTGTAGGAGCTGTCTTTAGTTATCTGGCACCTGGCCCTGGAGTGATTAGGCAGAAGAGTAGTGGCCTGCAGTGTAAGAGCTCAGTAAAGGAAGTGGTTGCTGGTATAGGTTTTCTCTGGTTGGTTTGCATGTGAAAGATGTACTTGCAAGCCACTGGGGTCCTTTAAAGATCTCTTGACATTGACCAGCCCTGGCAGTGGCAGTGTCATCATCTGTAGGGTCAATAAGGACCCAGCTGTCAAAACATCAGAAATGCATGATTAATACAGCCTTCCTTCCAGCACCCATCCCTAACATAACTACTCCCTTCTCCTCCTGGCTTCTAAGCAACTGACATTGACCATCAATGCCTGTGGACTCTTCACTGGATTCACTCACAAGGTTGAAGCTCCTGCCAGTTCCCTATCTGAATTTACCTCTTCTGGTCCCTGGGTCCCTGGTCCTGTTGACACTTTCATTTCACCTTGCATGAGCATGTGACAACTGTGGAATCTTCCTCAAACCTCACATATCCTTAGACCGTATTTCTATAATCTGAAATCTCACATTTGTCATGTTGACATAGTCCAGGGCACATTGGAGGAAGTTTTGTCCCAAAGTCTCAAAGGCAAGATGACACAAACACTTCTGCTTTGGAGATCGTCCATGGCTATGTTTTGGAAGAATAGACATTTGAATCTGATTTTCTGTCTTTCTTCTTCTCCTCCTGCCCTTGTTTTATCTCCCATTTCACCCTTCTCAATTATGTCTTCCTCTAAACATGAGAACTTTTCTCCTTGTTTTAGAAAAACCTAATTTACATGACATTTTCTTTCCTCCATAGTCTGTAGCTTTTCAAAACAACTCTGGCCCTGGCTGGTGACTCAGTAGATAGAGTGTCAGCCTGGTATATGGACATCCCAGGTTCAGTTCCTGGTCTGGGTACACAAGAGAAGCAACCATCTGCTTCTCCATCCCTCCCTCTCCCTCTCTCTCCCTCTCCTCCTCCTGCAGCCAGTGGCTCAACTAGTTCAAGTGTGGCACTGGACACTGACTATAGCTCCGTTGGAGCAGATCAGCCTCAGATACTAAAAATAGCTCCATACTTGAGCATTGGCCCCAGACAGGGTTGCCAGGTGGATCCCAGTCAGGGTGCCTGTGAGAGTCTGCCTCACTATCTCTTCTCTTCTCACCTAAAAAAGAAGAGAGAGAGAGAGAGAAGCAGTTCTGTGATTGAATTACCCAAGCCTGGCTTTTTATTATAGGACTTGTGAGAAGACCAACAATTATGTTTCACTAATTATAAAAACACAAATGTTTAATATAGTAAAATACCACTCCTGCTTAGAAATATTTGACATCCCTACAAAGGACATTCAGTTCAGGTGTATACCTTCTACTTTCAGAAGGATATCTTTTCAGACTGTATTACTCTCATCTCTTCAAGTTCACCCTGGTAAAGTTGGCACTATGTAAATTAGTGGTAGTCAACATGGTCCCTACCACCCCCTAGTGGGTGTTCCAGCTTTCATGGTGGGTGGTAGCAGAGCAACCAAAGTATAAATAAAAAGATAGATTTAACTATAGTAAGTTGTTTTATAAAGATTTATTTTGCCAAACTTAGCAAAAATCCAACATAAAGTACTTTGTAAGTAATTATTATTATATGCTTTAACTTGCTGTAACTCTGCTTTATAAATTTTATAAAGTAAAGTCACTTCCCTACTTTATAAATCACCATTACTGTGGAACCGGTGGGCGGTTAGAAAATTTTACTACTAACAGAGATATAAAAGTGGGTGATAGGTATAAAAAGGTTGACTACCCCTGATGTAAATGCTCACCTTTCTGTAACAAAGATTGTAATCTTTTTCCTAGGATGTTGAGCTTTTTCTATCCTAGCTCCATCCTAATGCCTCCTGACTATCTTCATGATCACTATACAGTTTATCCAAAACTGTAAGCACAGCTTCCCCTAAAATGGATAAGCGTTTAACACTTGGGACAGAGGAAGTCAGCAACTGTCTTTGATGAAAGGCAGTAGGACAATTCCAGTTGAAGCTCCCACCATGTCCCTACCTCACCCAAGTTACTATGAAATTTTTGGCCCTCAGACACTGGATTTAAGAACAGAGGTAGGAGCTATGGAATAATTTTGCTTTTCCTGTTATCTTTCCAGCAGGCAGCAAATTCCATACAATTCTCTGTGGGTTCTCTTTCTGGCTCAGTTATGTCCTCCTGCTCTGAAAAAGTCTCCAAATGTGCCTCAGCTCGCAGTGCATCTGACTGAGCTGCTGCTACTGAACTTTAATTCCTCTCTAAAAAAAGTTCTTTAACAGTCCAAATCCCAAGTCAGGGGACTAAAAGATGCCTTTCTGAGCCCTGCCTTGCTATATGCTGCTTACCTTGTGTCTACTCCTGCACGTGGTTGTTCCCACAGAATCTTCAACTTTAATTAGAAGTGACATGACTTCTAAATTTGGGTCTATTTAAGATTTATAGATTCTGACCTTTACATGTTATGGTTTTAATACTTGCATATTAATATACAGATATAAAAAAGCATATTTTTCTGTAATTTAAGTTAAAAAACAAATTTTGATCAGGATATACACATATATCTATATATAGATACATAACAGTGAAACATCAGAGCTACAGAAAAAGCATCATAAGATCTCAGAGGGAAAAGACTAAATTCACTTGAAGGAACAATTAACATTAAAAATTTCGCACAGTTAGCTATTATTCAAGAGTTAGAATAAAATGCAGATATAGAAAGACTAAGAAAATTTACCATCCATGACTCCTATTCAAATAGCTAATAAAGGATATAACTCAAGAACAAGAAAAATGATCCTTGATAGAATGGTTAGAATGCAAAAAATAACAAAAACAGAAAATTTAAAATATTTGGCAAAATAATGATACATGCAATGTTGAATGTTTTTAAAAATATAAAATTAGGAATAAATGAGCCAATAAATAGTTTGAATAAATTAGTCAATGAACTCTTGTCTATCATATGCAAATATTTTTACCAATTTGGCTATTGACTTAATTTTGTTACTGGGTTTTTAACTATACTGAAGTTCTACATTTTTGTAAAGTTGTCCATGTGCTCCTTTATAGTATTTTTTTACATTGATACTTTGTTTAGAAAGCCATATTTATAGTCCAAAGTTATAAAAATATTTATATAATTTTAAGAACTTACAATGGTTTCTCTTATTTACAAAGGTAAGGCACATAAACTTATTAATGTAAGAAGTGGGACTACAAATATATTGAAATAAAGATCAGGGCACAGTAAAGTATAAAATCATAATTTTAAATAATCTGAGCTGTTTTCATAAAATTTTGAAGCTCTGAATAAAGACTTTAAATTTAGAGAAGAAAGATGGCGATGGAGTAGGAGGACGTTCCAACTGCCACTTCCCAGGACTAAATTGGATTATAACTTAATTTAAGAATAATCATCCTGTAAAATTAATTTTAGACTAAACTAAGAGGACTCTTTAACCAAGGTTCAGCAAAGAAGCCACACAGAGACTGGTAGGAAGGGCAGAGATGCAGAGGGACTCTTGGGGCAGAGTGAGTTGCCCTGAGAGGTGTGGGTCCTCAGCCCCAGGACCAGAGCCCCAGTCTAGAGCCCCAGAGCCTAGAAGAGGCACCCAGACAGCATTTAGCTGTGAAAAGAGCTCAGTTTCTGCCGGCAAAAAAGAGACACAACCCTCAGACACAGACTCCATTTTAAAGGGCCCACGCAGAACACCTCATTCACAGCCACTTACCCGGGGCTCTGGGGGAGAGAGAGCTGAGAGGACTGGAGTTTCAGAAAGAGAGTGTAAGTTGGAGGCCCAGGGAGAGACACTGTGGGGGATGGCCATGGGAACCCTGGTGCTGAGTCATTCTCCAGTACTGCAGTCGCCATCTTCCTTGGGTGGAACAATCCCCTGAGTGGCAACAGCCTGGGAAAAAGCAACTGCTCCGCCCTTGGGAGTCTCTCCTACCCCAGTCATGGCCATGGGTTGTTCTAAGAGTCCAGGAAGCAGGGGACACACCAGTGACTCAGTTTTCTGGTGTTGAGACCAGAGCTCCCCCACACTCTCCTGAGTCTATGACTGGTGCTTCCACCTCACAAGAGACTCAGTTGAAACTGTGGGTGGGCAGACCATACCTCTGGGTCTCAGAGGCCACAACCACCAGACTCCTGGGCCTCACCCTCGGGGGTCTATAAAAATGTCTGGACAGATTGACACCTGGGGCCAAGTGGCTAAACCACACCCACAACCCTTTGTAATTGCCAAATTGCCACGGACTCTAGATTTTAGCAGAAGTTTTTTTTTTATCAGCTGAGCCCATCAAGCAGCCAGCAGATAGGCTGCAGGAGGCAAGGCTCAGGAAAACTTGGCCGTTTGAGTGGTCTTTCACCTGGTACCAGAGTGGGTAAAAGCCAGCCTTGGAGTGCAGCTTGGTATTGACATGTACACCTGGGTCCAGCAGAGGTAGCCACAAACTCTGAATTGCTTGTAGCTCCAAAAAGGCTGCTGAGTGCCAGTCATGGGCAGTGTCTCTCATTGGTCTGTGCTGGGTTGCTGCTTGGGAGGCTCAGGGCTGGCACATCCAGGGACCAGCGATAGAAAGCTTTGGTTCAGGACCTAACAACCCTTGCTAGAGTGGTATCCTAACAAAAATCTTCTCACACCCAGCCCAGCTGAGGCGAGTTCCCCTCTCTGTGATCAGCACTGGCACAGCGGCTCATGTGCATTGGACAGGGTGAAGCCGGCCTGGGCACTGCATATTCTATCTTGCTAGGCTAGATTCCACAGGGGGAAGGGAGAGAGGCTTGGAGCATGAACATTTAAAATGTGGGTCCCTGTGAGTCTGTTGGATCTGGTCGAGGGGGCTAGCCACTTTTGGGAGGGGCACAGTCAGCGCCAGGAGAGGACTCTCTCAGTCTTCCTCCCTGAGACTGGGATCTCAACAGCTGAAAGAACTTCTGCAGAGGGGTCTATTGGCCACACTCAGTCTGAACCTGCTGCTCACCTTGCTGTGGAGAAATAAAGTTTGTTATCCAGCAATGGCAGAGGGATCAAGCTCTAGAGCAGAGTCCACATTCTCTGTACTGAGCTGGTGACCAAGAGACTTGTGAAGTAGTGGGTCCCACAAACGTTGTATTTACAACCTCAGTTGCCCTAACCCACCAAGCATGCAACTAGTAGAGGTGATGATTGGGTGAGGCCAATCTGAACTTACACTACATCTTACTGCAGAAGACCAGGCAGCTGCAAGAGGAGGAGGAGCAGCTGAAAACTGGAGACAAATCTTACAGAGCCTGGAGCTTTTATGGAGCTGTGGTCATCTTTAAGCAGGAGGAAGCTGATCCTTATACAAAATTTGGCTTCTCTCACAGTACCCAGACACAAAACACAGACAAAAACCATGAAAAATGCAGTAGCCGCAGACTGGTAGCCCACAGCAAATGACAAACAACAGCTGATACCAATCCAAGAAGAACTAGAACCAACACTACTGAAAGTGGGTGACAGACAGCACCAACCTTACACTTAACTACCTACACAAGCAGCACACACAAAGGTGGAGTCTAGCAGGCACCAGACACTGTGGAGAATAAATACACCCAACAGGAAAGACATTGCACAGTGTGTAATACACATAATCAAGGTGGACCCTTAGGGATAAATGTACCCATGAAAAAACCAACTGCAACTAATACTCACATACACAAGAGGAAAAATAGTATCCTCAGAAAACATTCTTAGAAAAAGGAAAACAAGTGGCCTGGAGGACAGTACCACCAAGCCCATCTTTTTCATAAAGACCACACAAAAATTTCAAAGTCAAACAGCGCTACCCAAAACACAGACAAAATGGGCAGAGAGAGAAATGTGATCCAAATTAATCAACAAGAGAAATCCCAAAAAAGGAACTGAACAGATGAAAGTAACCAAACTATAAGATGCAGAGTTTAAATCAATGAGTTTTAGGATGCTCAAGGATTTTAGAGAAAGAATGGATGGACATACTAAGCACCTAAACAAAGAGATAGCCAGCATCTCAAAGAACATTTAAATCATTAAAAGAAACCAGTTAGAAATGACAAATACAATATCAGAAATGAAGACCGCACTAGAAGGAATTAATAGAATGCTAGATGAAGCAAAAGATCAAATCAGCGATTTAGAGGACAAGATAAATCTAATCATGAAAGCAAAGAAGCAAAATGAAAAGAGGATCAAAAAGTCCGAGAAAACTCTAAAAGACCTCTATGACAATATGAAGAGAAACAACACGTGCATTATAGGAGTTTCTGAAGGAGATGAGAATGAACAAGGAACAAAGAACCTGTTTGAAGAAATCATAGCTGAAAATTTTGCTAAGTTGATGAAGAAAAAGTCACACAAGTTCAAGAATTACAGAGTTCCATTAAAGAGAAACACAAGGAGGCCTAAAGCAAAATACATCATAATTAAATTGTCAAAGTTAAGACACAAAGAAAAAATACTAAAAGCTGCAAGAGAAAAGCAGTTAATTACCTACAGAGGAACCTTATACAGAGGAGCCTCCCTAAGTATGACATTCAACTTCTCAACAGAAACACTTAAGGCCAGAAAGGAATGGCAAGAAATATTCAAAGTGATGTAAGCAAAAACCTACAACAAAGACTTCTTTGTCCAAGAAGGCTATTGTTTAAAATTGAAGGAGAAATAAAAAGCTTCCCAGATGAAAAAAAAAAACCCTCAAGGAATTCAATACAAATAAGCTAGTACTGCAAGAAATGTTAAGGGGCCTGCTGTAAAAAGAGCAAAGGAAAAAAAAATAGAGAAAATGAGGATTGTACATTTAAAGAATAAAATGGCAATAAACAACTACATATCAATAATAAAGTTAAATGTAAATGGATTAAACACCCCAATCAAAAGACATACGGTAGCTGCATGAATAAGAAAACAGAATCCATACATATGCTGTCTACAAGAGACACACTGCAGAACAAAAGACACACATAGACTAAAAGTGAAAGGATAGAAATAAGTATATCATAAAGATAGAAATGAAAAAAAAAGCTGGGATAACATTACTTATATCTGACAAAATAGACTTTAAAACAAAGGCTATAGTAAGGGATAAAGAAGGTCACTACATAATGATAAAGGGAGCAATCCAACAGGAGGATATAACAATTGTAAATATCTAGGCACCTAACATAAAAGCACTATTTAATGTTATTAAATAATGAATGGGTTAACAATGAGATCAAGGAAGAAATAATACATTTCCTTGAAAAAACTAAAAATGAACATACAACAACCCAAAATTTATGGGACACAACAAAAGTAGTCCTGGGAGGGAAGTTCATAGCACTATAGGCACACCTTAAATGCAAGAAAAAGCTCAAATAAACAACTTAACCCTTCATTTAAAAGAACTAGAAAAAGAAGAGCAAGTAAAGCCCAGAGGTAGTAGAAGGAAGGAAATAATAAAGATCAGAGCAGACATAAATGACATAGATGCTAAAGAAACAATACAGAGGATCAAGGAAACTAGGAGCTGGTTCTTAGAAAAGGTAAACAAGATCGAAGAACCCATACTCACCAAGAAAAAAAGAGAGAGGACTCAAATAAATAAAACTAGAAGTGAGAATGGAGAAAGAATTGACACAACAGAAATACAAAGAATTGTAAGAAAATACTGTGAAGATCTGTATGCCAAAAAATTAGACAACCTAGATTAAATGGAAAAATTTTTTGAAACATATAATCTTTTAAAAATCAATAAGGAAGAATCAGAAAACCTAAACAGACCTATTACAACAAATGAGATTTAAACAGTTATCAAAAAAGTCTCAACAAAGAAAAGTCCTGGGCCTGATGTCTTCACAAGTGAATTCTACCAAATATTCAAAGAAGAACTAACTCCTATCCTTCTCAAGCTATTTCAAAAAATTCAAGAGGAAGGAAGACTTCCAAACTCCCTTTATGAAGCAAGCATAATTCAGATTCCAAAACCAGTCAAAAACAACACAAAGAAAGAAATTTATAGGCCAATATCTCTGATGAATTTAGATGTTAAACCTCAACAAAATATTAGTGAACCAGATCCAGCAATATATGAAAAAAAAATCATACACCATAATGAAGTGGGATTTATTCTGGGGAGGCTAGACTGGTACAATATTCACAAATCAATCAATGTGATTCATCACATAAACAAAAGAAAAGAGAAAAACCACATGATAATTTCAATAGATTCAGAAAAAAGCATTTGATAAAATCCAGCACCCATTTATGATCAAAATTCTCAACAAAGTGGGAATACAGGGAACATACCTCAACATGATAAAAGCCATCTATGACAAACCCACAGCCAACATTATATTCAATGAGCAAAAAATTAAAAGAAATCCCCTTAAGATCAAGAACAAGGCAGAGGTGCCCCCTTTCACCACTCTTATTCAACATAGTCCCTGAAGTCCTAGCCACAGCAATCAGACAAGAAGAAGAAATAAAAGGTATCCAAATTAGAAAAGAGGAAGTAAAACTATCATTAATTTCAGATAATATGATATCATATACAGAAAACCCTAAAGTCTCAGTCAAGAAGCTACTGGATATGATAAATGAATTCAGTAAGGTGACAGGATATAAAATTAATACTCAGAAACCAGAGGCATTTTTTACACCAACAATGAACTTTCAGAAAGAGAAATTAAGGAAACAATCCCCTTCACTATTACAACCAAAAAAATAAAGTATCAGCCCTGGCCGATTGGCTCAGTGGTAGAGCGTTGGACTGGTGTGCAGGAGTCCCAGGTTCGATTCCTGGCCAGGGCACATACAGGAGAAGCACCCATCTGCTTCTCCGCCTCTCCCCCTCTTCTTCCTCTCTGTCTCTCTCTTCCCCTCTTGCAGCCAAGACTCCATTGGGCAAAGTTCGCCCAGGCGCTGAGGATGGCTCTGTGGCCTCTGCCTCAGGCACTAGAATGGCTCTGGTTGCAACAGAGCGATGCCCCAGATGGGCAGAGCATCACCTCCTGGTGGGCGTGCCAGGTGGATCCCAGTCGGGTGTATGTGGGAATCTGTCTGACTGCCTCCCTGTTTCCAATTTCAGAAAAGTACAAAAAAAAAAAAGTACCTAGGAGTAATTTAACCAAGGAGATTAAAGACTTATACTCAGTAAATTATAAAACATTTACAAAAGAAATCAAGAAAGATACAAACAAGTGGAAGCATATACCATGCTTATAGTTAGGAAGAATAAACATCATTAAAATGTCTATATTACACAAAGCAATTTATAAATTCATGCAATACCAATTACAATATCAATGACATACTTCAACGATATAGAACATATTCCAAATATTTATATGGATCCAAAAAACAACACAAATAGCCTCAGCAATTTTGATAAGGAAGGATAAAGTAGGAGGCATCACACTTCCTGATATCAAGTTATAATACAAGGCCATTGTACTCAAAACAGTTTGGTACTGGCATAAGAACATGTGTGTAGATCAATAGAATAGAACAGAGAACCCAAAAATAAACCCACACCTTTATGAAAAACTGATATTTGACAAAGGAGGTAAGAGCATACAGTAGAGTAAAGACAGTCTCTTTAACAAATGGTGTTGGGAAAATTGGACAGCTACCTGCCAATAAATGAACCTAGACCACCAATTTACACCATTCACAAAAATAAACTCAAAATGGATAAAAGACTTAAATGTAAGCCCTGAAACCATAAGCATCTTAGAAGAAAACATAGTAAGCTCTCCGACATCTCTCGCAGCAATA
Organism: Saccopteryx leptura; assembly: GCF_036850995.1. Classification (NCBI taxonomy): domain Eukaryota; kingdom Metazoa; phylum Chordata; class Mammalia; order Chiroptera; family Emballonuridae; genus Saccopteryx; species Saccopteryx leptura. The sequence goes on from NC_089504.1 coordinate 197,418,951, forward strand.
TATTTACTGATTTATCTCCATGGGCAAGTAAAATAAAAGACAGGATATACAAATGAGATTATATCAAACTAAAAACTTTTGCACAGCTAAAGACAATATGAACAGAATAAAAAGACAAACTACACAATGGGAGAACATATTCGACAATACATCTGATAAGGGGTTAATAACCAAACTTTATAAAGAATTTGTAAAACTCAACACCAGGAAGGTAAACAATCCAATTAAAAATGGGCAAAAGAACTGAATATATGCTTCTCCAAAGAGAACATACAGATGGCCAATAGGCATATGAAAAAATTTTCAATGTCACTAATCATTAGAGTTACGCAAATTAAAACCACAATGAGATACCACTTCACACCTGTCAGAATGGCACTTATTAACCAAACAACACACAATAAGTGCTGGTGAAAATGTGGAGAAAAGGAAACCTTTTGCTCTGCTGGTGGGAATGCAGACTTTTGCAGCCACTGTGGAGAACTGTATGGGGTTTTCTCAAAAAGTAAAAATAGAACTGCCTTTTGACCCAACTATCCCACTTTTATGAATATATCCTGAGAATACCAAATCACTAATTCAAAAGAAGAAATGCACCCCCATGTTTATGGAAGCATTGTTTACATAATCCAAGCTCTGGAAACAGCCCAAGTGTCCGTCAGTGAATGAGTGGATTAAAAAGCAGTGCTACATATACAGAATGAAATACTAAGTGGCGGTGAAAATGAAGGAAATCCTACCTTTTGTGATAGCATGGATGGATGTGGATATTATTACGCTAAGTGAAATAAGCCAAGCAGAGAAAGAAAAATATCATATGATCTCACATATATGTAAAATCTAATGAACAAAGTCAACTGAGGAACTGAATTGAGGCATAGGCACGGTCAAAGGGAGCAGATGGACAGCAGTTAGAGGGAAGGGGGATGAGAGGATGGGATCAGAGAAGGTAAATGGATTAGTGAAACCGTATATACATAACACAGAGATACAGATAACAGGACAGCAAATTGTAGAGGGAATGGGGGAGGGAGTTAGGGTGAGAAGCAAAGGGGGTATAAAAAGGGACACCGGGGTGGGGGGTGAGGGAGTTATATTTATTCTGAAACTTGAATCCATGTAAACACAATAAATTAAAAATTAATAAAAATTTTAAAAAGACTTTAAATTTACCCTGAGAGTTTTTGCAAGTTAGAATGTCAATTATTTCTTCCTGTGTACTGAGAAGGTACTGTGCCTTCAGGGAGGGAACAATTCCATCAGTAGTCATACTCTTCTGGAATTTTTTTTTTTTCATTTTTCCGAAGCTGTAAACAGGGAGGCAGTCAGACAGACCCCCGCGAGCGCCCGACAGGGATCCACCCCGCATGTCCACCAGGGGGCGATGCTCTGCCCATCTGGGGTGTTGCTCTGTCGCATTCAGAGCCATCCTAGCACCTGAGGCAGAGGCCACAGAGCCATCCTCAGCACCTGGACCATCTTTGCTCCAATGGAGCCTCGGCTGCGGGAGGGGAAGAGAGAGACAGAGAGGAAGGAGAGGGGAGGGGTGGAGAAGCAGATGGGCGCTTCTCCTGTGTGCCCTGGCCGGGAATTGAACCGGGACTCTTGCATGCCAGGCCGACGCTCTACCACTGAGCCAACCGGCCAGGGTATTCTTCTGGAATTTTTAATTACAGATTGAGAGCATCAAATATAACAAGACTTTGTGTCTATTTCTTTTAGATAATTTACACTTTATTTTTTAATTGCTTCAAAAACTGTTTAAACACATAATGGAATTATTGGGTTAGAAAAAGTTCCAATTTGATGACATTTGATTAAAGCAAAAGGTTAATTTTTTAAAGGTTCATGTAGCTGTCTACCAAAAAACCCCAGAAACCCAAATAAATAAAAACAAAACAAATTTTTTTCATCTTCAGTCTTATACTTCTTTTCAGTGTGTGGACAAAAGGTCATTTTCATATATGTATATCTATATAAGAGAGCTAAGTAAGTAAAAGTATAAGATATGAAAAAAAATATTTTCCAGATTCTCATGTGTTAAAAGAAACAAGACTTTTGAGGCCAAACAGTCTTGGATAAGTGTTGCAAAATTTAGCAGATGAAAATATAAGATACATAGCTATTTCAGCTAAACAATAAATATTTTTTTAGTGTACATTCCATGCAATATTTTATCAGGCAACATTTTCCTAGATAGAATCTCAATACCACCACTTTTGCTATGTGACTCTGAAAAGTTACCTCATCTTTTAGATTTTGATCTCCATATTAGCCTCTTAGGTAGAATCATAGCCATTTTTGGAGTCTTGAAATTTATATTATATTCAAAAAACATTGAGCATTATCATTTATATGAATAAAACATGATAGGTGCTTAAGAAATTTTGATTCTTCCCTCTCTTCTTAAATTTCATCCTGCTCCATGGGAATAGCCGCAGTTATAAATTTACAATCCTCATGTCAAGAAGTGTGTAAATCAATAGTGTATAAACTAATGAATCTGGAAATTGGCAACCAAAATTTTAAGCCACTCAATGATGAATTAATTGATTCATTATGTCGATGTTGCACCTGTTATCTCACAACAAACATTAACATGTTCTGGTCTTGAAAGCTGGACAGTGGATGGAGGTTACACTAGAATATTTGGATGTTAAATTATAAATGCCCAAATTAGAATTTTGAATTCTCTCATCTGTATTTAATTGTCTCAGATTTTACAATTTCCATAAAAGGTACAATAATTGGATTCAATCTAAAGTCTAAGAGGATGTCTATATGATCCCAATCAAAAGACAAGTAAGTTTGCCTATAGAAATGCAAAGTATCTAAAAAACTGAAGGCAATTTTGGAAAAAGAAAAAACAGTGTACATCTCGCATCCAAATTTTGGTTTTTAACACCACTCCTTAATACCAGGTGTCAGGGTTCCTCAGATAAGTGGTTAGTTCTTAGGGGCAGGGAATATAATAAATGAACCTAAAGCATCTTATAATTCCCAAAAGTAAGAAGTGCTAAAACAAACAAACAAATAATAACCAACCTTACATGAATGGATGTTTGTTAAAGTGACATAGGAGCTGACAGATGAGCTCCTAATAGCCAAAGTGGAACAATTTGAATAATAAAATAAATGAAGTAGTATTGGATTATAATGCAAAGTATAAAATGAATATTCATGAGTTCATACTAATATAAATAAATGATTGAGTACATAAATAATGAGAGATAAAAGACAAATCTTCCTTGCATAACAATTCCAAATACAGTAGTCCTCCCTTGTCCTTAGGGATACATTACAAGACCCCCATTAGATGCCAAAAAACATGGAAAATATCAAACCCCGTATTTACTGTTTTTTCCTATATTATGATAAATTTTAATTTATAAATTAAGCACAATAAGAGATAAAACAATAACCAATAATAAAATAAAACAATGATAACAATCTACTGTACTGAAAATCATGTGAATGGCTTTGGGGCCATTATTAACTAAAATAACGGTTACTTGAGCACAAGCACTGGGGTACCATGATAATCAGTCTAATGATTGTGACTAATGAACAGGGAGCATAGCTAGCCTAGAGATGTGGAACAAAAAGATATTCATGTCTGGGGCAGAAAGGAGAAAGATGGAACGAGATTTCATCACACTATTCAGCAGAGCATGCAATTTAAACCTTATGAATTATGTCTGAAACTTTTCATCTAATATGTGCAGTTGCACAAGGGTAACTGAACCACAAACAAAACCTTGAATAAAGGGGGACTGTTATAATTTATGTAGACACTCTGCACTCAAGGAGTGGAGCATAACCCCACACTCTGTAACTGTGGACTGTCTGTAGTGACTTCTTTCCAAAGAGTTTAGTTATGGAAAGGAGAGATAAGAGTAATTTCACAGTGGTGAGATCTCACAAACATTACCTCTAACAGATGATCAAAGTCAACATTGATTGATAAATTATGTTGGTACTAGGCACCACTGAAATCATGTGATGAAAATTCCACCTTACCACTTTAGTCTTCCCCCCCCCCCCCAAACCCATAACTGCAGTCAAAGATGGAGAGCAAGTGGAAGTCTTATAAATAATTGAAGGAAATTTCAAATGATACAACCACTTTGGAAAACTGTTTGTCAGTTCTTTATAAAATACAACATATGACCTAGCAACTTCATCACTAGGTTATTTATTCAAAAAGAAATGGAAAAATGTGTGATATAAAATACTTGTACACAAATTTCTTTGTGGCTTCATTCAAAATAGTCAAATACTGGGAAAAGCCCAAATGTCCAAAAATTTGTGAATGGATTGTAAATTGTGTTCTATCCCTATGATGAAATACTACTCCACAATTAAAAGAAATAAACTAGATCCATGTAATAACATGGTAGGGCCTTAGAAAACACTTAATCTATGTAAAAAAAAAAAAAGCCAGACACAAAGAATACATACACTTAAAGGAAATTCAAGAACAGGAAAAACTGAGTGAGTGTAAAAAACAGTAGATTAGTATTTGCCTGGAGCTGGAGTGAGGAAAATCAACTCTGAAACATTGCAGGGGAAACTTAAGTGACAGAAATATTCTGTGTTTTGATTGTGGTAGTAGCTACACATTTTTATGCCTTTGTAGAAAATCATTGAACTATTCACTTATAGTTGTTTTATTATAACATATGTAAATTATATCTAAAAAATTGATTTAGAAAGAAAAAATACACTGCATAGTTAAGTGTGCAGCTATGGATCCAATCACAGCTCTGCCACCTACTTTCCATGTGACTTCAGTCTTATTTATCACTTAACCTCTTCATGCCTCAAAAAGTTTAAAAGGGGCTAACAACAGTACTTGTCTCAAAGAATGTTATGAGAGTTAAGTGAGCAAATAAATTTATGGGATGTGATTTTAGGCAGTGTGGTATGTAGTAAGCTCTAAATAAGGAATAGTTTCTCTTTTTACCCTTTATTTTTCTTTTTTCTTCAATATCTTCATTCAATAGTGATTATGATAAATCCTATCCCTTTTACTTCCAAAATATATAACACTTTTCTTCATTTTTAAAAAATTTAATGAGAAGAGGAAAGGCAAAGAGAAAGACTCCCACATATACCCCAACCAGGATCCAACTTGCAAGCCCACTAGGGCCTTACGGCTTGCGAGCCACATGCAGCTCTTTGGCCCCTTCAGAGTGGCTCGTCCACAAAATACCACGTGTGGGCGCTACCTTGATAAGGAATGTACTTACCTATATAGTTTAAGTTTAAAAAATTTGGCTCTCAAAAGAAATTTCAGTTGTTGTACTGTTGATATTTGGCTCTGTTGACTAATGAGTTTGCTGACCACTGCACTAAGGGGTGATGCTCTGCCCATCAGGGGCCTTGCTCTGTTGCTCAGAAACAAAGCTCTCCTTACCACCTGAGGAAGAGACTATGGATCCTCATTGCCTGGGGCCAACTTACTCCAATCTAGCCATGGCTGCAGGAGGAGAAGAGAGAGTGAGAGAGAGAAAGAGAGAGAGAGAAGTGGGAGGAGGAGGGGTGGAGAAGCAGATGGATGCCTCTTCTGTGTGCCCTGACTGGGAATTGAACCCTGGGCCATTCACATGCTAGCCTATGCTGAACCATTGACCCACCCAGCCAAGGCCTTCCTTTTTTTTTTTTTTACTCCTAAAACAAATAGCTCTTTAATTTATTTCTTTACATTCACTCTTGTCCCCCTTCTGTGCTGAGTGGCTTTTAAAAAAAAGATGAATTCATATTCCAGTCTTGCTAAAATCCTTCAATGGTTTTCCTTGGCCCCTTAAATAAAGTTACAAATTTTTTATCATCACCAATAGGCCCTTTCCCAGAGGCTGTCTATACACCTTTCATCACTCCTCCCTTCTTCCCGCTCTGGCTCTACTTATTGGTCTTTTATTCTTGGACCTCAATGAACTCCTTACCGCTGAGGGCCTTAGCAGGAGCTGTTCCCTCCTCCTGAAAGGCTCTGCAGCCAGATCTTTACATGACTGGCTCTTAATTTTCAGGTCTTAGCTTGAAATGCCACCACTTCCAAAAATATTTAAAGGATCTGCCTGTGTGCATGCACCATCTCCCCTATTAACTTTTTGCATATTCATTATTGTGAAACAATCACAAACAGAAAAGATAGAAGAAGCATGGTCCACAGAAAATGTTCCCTAAACCACTTTCGAGTAAGATACTGCTGACATGGTGCCCCCCGTCACTCTCTACTATTTTAATGGCTCTCTCCTCAAACATAGACATTCTCTTATATGACTGCAATACAAAGAACAAAACCAGGAAATTAGTATTAATACATAGCTGCCTGTATTCAGGTGCCAATAATATTCTTTACAACAGGAGGATCCAGTTCAACATCACGAACTGCATTTAGTTGTCCTTTGTCTCCTCAGTCTGGAAGAGTTCCTTAGTTTCTTCTTGACTTTCGTGACCTCATGATAGGGTAGTTATTTTGCAGAATGTCCCTCCATTTGGATTTCTGTGATATTTTATTAGGATTAGATTCTCTTATGAATCACTGGTAAAAACATCAGAGAAACGGTGCTGTCTCCCTCTCACTGCTTCCTCCCAGGTGGCACATGAATTCGATTCTGCCTTTCAGACGTGGTGTTTCTCTGGGATCACTTGTTTAAGGTAGTACTTGCCAGTCTTCTCCACTAGAAAGTTATTCCTTTCCCCTTTGTAATTTGTAAGTGTTTCATGGGGAGGTACTTTAAAACTAAATATAATTTTCTTTTTCAAATTTCCATATTATTTATTTATATCTATATAAACCAATGGTTCGTTATTTAATTCAATATTAAGTTCTAATCTCTTGCAGTCATTTATTCTGATGCTCACACTCCCAGACTTGGTGAGTAGAAGTCCTTCCGAGCTGACTCCTGTTTGACATATTTCCATCATCGCCAGTGTTTCCTTGCTGGCTGGTCTGACAAGGCTTTCTGGGCTCATCTTGCACTTCCCCTGCACAGACTCCGAATCAGCCATCTTTTCCAGGAGCTCTGTTTCTTTTCAATGAATAATAGTATGTGTCATTACTGTTGGAGTTTGGTGCATGAGCTCTTTCAGCATATAATATCATATTATATTTAATACACATAATATTATATGATGCATCCCTGGTTCTTTCCACTAAGAGGTCTCAAACATATTTTTACATGTTTATTTAATATAAATTATAATTATATTTATTATGTATATATAATACACATGGAATATATATAGAATAATATAATAATTCTATATTAAATATATAATACACAGTATGTTGGCTGAAAAATTGTTATATATTACAAAGTATATGTATTTCTATATGTGTTTATTTCTATATTTACCAACACACATACATATTAACAAGTATAAAATTTTCAGTTCAAGCCAACCACACAGGCAAGATTTATTCTAGCTTTCTTATTGTTTGAATTTGTAATTCCTATTCCCAACAGTGAGCAAGCTGGCTTCCATTATCCTCAGTGCATTTTCTTAGGCGCTGACTCGCCTGGCTGCAGCAGTTCTCCCCCTGCTCAGGTTGTGATAACAAGCGCCAGAGGGCCACGCCCTGCCCTCTCCCCACTCTGTCCCATCCTGTTTTGGACTGACTTATCCAGGAAGGAAGAGAAGAGAAAGAAGTAGAGGAGGAGTGGGTCTGTTCCATATGCTTATGTCAATTACCACAGTATAATGTTTCTTTTAATTATATGTCTCTCTCAACTAGCACATAAACTCTGCCAAAGCAGCCACTTCTGTCTTATCACTGAAAAATTGGGGCTCTTGGGAGGCAAGAAAATATTTGTTTCTCCTGCAATGCACAGGTAGAGGGTTAAAAAAACTGAAGGCAGTTAGTTTTCTTTAAATTAGTAAGACTTGGATCCTAAAACAATGCAGATAACAATCAGTTTAATTGCCTCTTTTACATTCAAACAGGTTGTTTTAGATTGTAAAGGCATCATTTTAAAATTATAATTTTGTCAACTTTGGAGTTACTACCACCAGGATAAAAGTACTTCTACTTCTTGGTGTTCAGTTTTAATAACTTACTACCTAAATTTTTAAGAGTATTTTACCTTAACTGGAATACTTGCCCTACCAAAAGATTATTCAGTTGTATAGGCTTATGTCAGTCAATATAATATTCAGAGGCTGATTCAACTGAAGATTTACTGTATATATTTAAGTTATATAGTTTATGTTTTTGTTTATCAATTTAATATGCATATTGCCATTTTTATAGAATTGTGGTAAAGAAAAACTAATTTAAATATAAATTATCTTCTACCTATCAGTAAGATAAATAGCCTAATTCATTATGTGAAGAGGTTGGTTTATTTTTTTTCTTGTTTCCTGGTATGATATCTTTCAGAGGGACAAGATTTTAACTTGGAGACATTCTGCATGCTACAGCAAGTCCCATGTGATATGCTAGTTGCTAAGGTAACTGCATTTTCCTGAAAATACCAAACTAAACAAAAGCCTGAATCATCAGTGTGTAATTTGCTGCTATTTTATTCATTGAAATTTTCCTTAGCATAGCATTCAAGTAAACACATAATGACCAGATAATTCTGAAGTCTTTCCCTGACCTCCCGTACTCTGGCTGTGACATTTGAAAGCACAATCACAAGGTAGTCAATTACACAAATAGCATAAAATATTTTATGAATTATGTTGGGCAGATAAAATGTATTATGCTCACTTTGTTAAAGAGGCCATCGCCCAGGTGATATTAATGTGTGTTGGAGATCGTTGTAACCTGGGGCTTGGTTTTGGGATTAAGCCTTTCCCACCCTTTTTGCTGTAGGGCGGTACAATCCAATCATGCCTCAGAGAAGTGACTTTGTATTAGAGACTACCCTATTTTGTATATTGGATTAAAGGTTGTGAAGCTACACTATAAAATGGGGGCAGAACGGGATTTGACTCTTGGTTCCTGAGATTAGCATGAGAGAGCAGAGAGAATAGAGCCAGCAGCAGGAGGAGGCCACGTGGAGGAGGCCAGGAAAAGCAGCCAAGATGGCGGAGTGCTGAGTGAGATGCCAGTTTGTGTAGAGTTTGTATCTGGGAGAAGGAAGGAGATGGGGAACTGAGGAGAATAAGTCTGGTGAGCTAGAAACCTTTGATTCTAGGAAACTCGGATAAATCAGTAGCTTTGTGAGCACTGAATGTGATTGGGTTTTGGAGCCCAGTGTGTATTTTTACTTGCCCGCCGGGTGCAAACTAGGATTAAAGACTATGGCCCACCAGCTTTTGGCTCCGCTGTTTCTTTACCGACTGTCCGAATCCAATGCGAACCTGCATGGGCCAGGCTGCTGTGATAGTGGCCCTGGCCTTGCCTGCTGGCTTTACAAATTAGAACTCACATAAATTCTCAGGTTCTGCTAATTAAGGGATATGGGACCATTTGATTTGAATTAAACATATCTTTGTAATCTCTCTGTATATGAATTTGTTAAGCACAGTTGCAGAAGAAATTGAGTCGCAGGATACCGGAAACTGCTTTTCAGAACCTAAACCTATTTTTTGTAAACAAATTGATATCTCCAATAACAACTGAATTTTTCTTTTGAAGTGGAACTTCAACACACAGATTTCTTACTTTGAAATATCTTATTAATAATAGTATCTTAACTATGTATACTGATTGCTATATCTGTGTATCATATCCATTTGAAAGTAATAAATCTGAAAGTATTTTTTCCTATAATCGATCTGAAGGTCTCTATTTTTTCCTATAGTTAATATACATTGTATTTCTAATTTAGACTCTTCATTCCATTACTTAGCAAGATTTTCTTTAATACAGCTTTTATTCAAGAAGCAACTTGAAAAATATTCAAAATTTTATAGGCTTGGCAATGTTATTTATGAAATCGATAAAACCACACATTGCTGATTGGTTTCTGGAAGTTAAAAGTATAGCTTAAAATTATCAATTTCTTGGTTTTAGCTTTTCTGATTCCCTGCATACTTTTTTAATCAAGAGTTTTAACTTCACTTTGAAACCACAGGAATGTATTTCCTGAATAGATTTGGGTTTAAGAGAGTGCAGAGGAACGTTGTGAAAAAGGAACGTTATTTTTGGAAATAACACTCATATCTGATCCAATGAAAAATAAATCTACTTGAATTAGAGATTGTCACTGTCCCTAGAATTAAATGGTCAGAATTCAAATTCAGCTCTCCCTTTGTCTACAGTAGGACCTGAGTCTAGACAAGAAAGCATCAGTACTTTGGGGATTATAATAATGTCTACTTCTTAGGATTGTTAGTAGATTAAGTCAGATGATCTCTGTAAGGAAATCATCATGGTTCTTGACACATAATAAGTACTTAGTAAATATTATCTGCTATTATTTCTATTACTATTATTGAGTACATTGGAATGAGAAACTCATTTAAAATACTCTTTTATATATTGAATGTAATGTTTGGGACTTGAGAACTGAAGACTTCATCACGTGTTATTTTAGCTTTCTGTAGATGTAATCTTTATCTGCGAGTGCTTGGTGAGGCATCTTTTGTTGAAGCCTCAATACCAGTTTCATAAGGAAATGAGTTTCAAGCAAGTTCATTTTTGAGATTAAAGTTTGACCCCACCCTTAAATGACAAAGTTTTCTAGTTTAGTTTATTACACATTCCCACGTCTTAGTCAAATAAGAATATTTGAACGTGGATTGACATTTTCTTGATGACTCATGCTGCTCCTTATCAACTTCAAGTGAGGTGCTACAGCCCAGCGCTGCACTTGGGGATTTCTGAGACACAGCCAGTTTGTCCTGGACAGCTGCGAGTTTCTGTCTGGTGTTTCTTTTGACCCTCACTTCACTGCCAGCTGTCAAGTTGATGCCTTTAGTAGTTCTGACCCTGTCTCGTCCGTAACAGAGACACCAGGTTACCAAGTGAGATAAAATACCCAAGCAAGGAGAACATGGGGCAAATTTCTATACAGTCTTAAACCAGTTGGCCCTGGAATAGCTGCTCTCTCCCTGGAGGAATTCTGTGCTGTGAGATTTGAGGTGGCAATAAATCTATCCACAGGCTAAGTGACACAATTTACAATTAAATCTAGAAGTGTTGGGTGAACATAAAGATATACTATTGAAGAATGTTTCATTTAGTGTGGAACTCAGAATACCTGTTGATTCTGCTGTCAGTAGCATGAAATAAAAATGAGTCATTCTTGTTGTATAATCAGTTTGTCTGATGAGTCACACCAGTTCCCCAGAAGCAGCTTCACCTGCTTTCTCTCAGATAAACATCTGCTATTTTAATTACTTTTGCAGTTGTTGCATTTTTACTTACACTATGAAGTCCTTCTTTGGGCAAATCATAAAAAGATGGGATTCTTTGGAAAAGACAGTAATGCTGGGGAAAACAGAAAGCAACAGGAAATGAGTAATACCAGTGATAAGATGGATTGCTTCCATAAAAGAAGCCATAGGCATGAGTCTACAAGAACTGAGCAGGGCTGTTGAGGACAGGACATTGTGGACATCACTTATTCATAGGGTAGCCAGGTTCAATGCCAACTCAGTGGCACATAACCCACATGTAGTGTGATGTGGTCAAGACATAGATTCTCCCCCAGAGTTTCCAGAAGGAGAACAGCTTACCTGCACCTTCATTTCAGCCCAGTGATACTAATTGCAAATTCGGATACCCAGAAACAGTGATAATAAATTTCTGTTGTTTTAAGCCACCAAGTTTATGGTAATTGTACCAGCAGCTTCAGGAATCTAATACAGTGCCCCAAATTATATCATTATAAGACACTTACACAAATACACACACAAACAGACACAAATCTTGTCCCTCACTTACTAAATAAATGACCTACTATGTGCCAGCCATGTAGGCACTTTATTTACATCATTTTAATCTTTACAACATCATTGCTTTTGCCTGACCAGCATTTTCAGTTTCAATAATAACTTTCAGATTGGTGTAAACTTTAATTTATAGCCAATATTGCTTGAACGTTCTAATACAGTAGTTTGAATAGTACGTGACTGGTTAATATAATAGCTTTTGGCCTCAGATGGTATATACTTTCCAGTTTTTTTTGTTCTTATTCAAAGTAACTATACTTATTGAATTTTTTGTTAGCTTAGCCCATAAGCTTAGGGTTGTCCTAAGATATCAGCTATCTGTCTGGAATGAATATTAAGGAAAACCTGAAGGACAACCTTAAGCTTCTTAAGAAATTATTTGTATTAGGCCCTGGCTGGTTGGCTCAGTGGTAGAGCATCAGCCTGGTGTGTGGATGTCTTAGATTTGATTTCCAGTCAGGGCACACAGAAGCGACCATCTCCTTCTCCACCCCTCCCCTTCCTCCTCTCTCTCTCTTTCTCTCCCTCTCTCTCCCCTTCCACAGTGATGGCTTGATTTGTTTAAGAGAGTTGCCCTTGGGCATTAAGGATGGCTCTGCGGGCTCTGCTTCAGGTGCTAAAATAATGGCTCCATTGCTCTGCAATGGAGCAAAGGCCCCAGATGAGCAGAGCATTATCCCCAGTGGACTTGCTGGGTGGATCCCAGTCAGGTACATGCAGGAGTCTTTCTCTGCCTCCCCTCCTCTCATTTAAAAAAAAAATCTGTATTTGTCATCATTTGAGCAACTGCTGCTTATCTCTAAATGCTCTGGCAAAAGAACTGGTAGAGAGCAAGCACTGTGTGGAGTAATCAATCCATCAACCTTGGGAGGGTGATGGGGATGTGGTACAAGGGGAAAATACCAAGGTTGGCAGGTATCCTGTGTTTTCATCAACTCCTATGCTCAACCAGGCTTTGGTGCTGTTCATATAGTTCTCCTGAAGATACCAGCCCCAGTGAAGGTTGCCATACAATCCTGACCCCAGGAGATTAACAAAGACATCCCAAGGGAACACAGTGGGCAAGGAGAATAGTAAAACCTCATTTGATTTTCTCTTTCTCTCTGTTGCTACCAGCCATCCTTGACCCCCAACCACAGGCTCACCATTTCCCTGCTCCACCAAGAAACACCCTTTCAATAACATTTCTTCTCCTGATGCTTTTCTTTCATACTTATCTCTTTGTGTTGTCTTAGAACCTGTATTTTCTTGAAACAGTGTGATCCACAGAAGAAAGGTCTTAAAGGCCATCTCTTCTCCAGGTCAAATACTAGAAATGCACATAGGTACCCAGCTGTACCATTACCATTACGCCTGCTGGCCTCACTGCCAGAACTTCTGTTTCTTACTACTAAGACAGATCCATCTCCTTAGAGATTTATGGGCCTTTGAAATCATCTGACCACTTCTTTACCATTTGTTTGTAACCGGGAGTCCTCCTACTTTTTTCTCACTGAGTCTGAAGGGACCATCAACATTGTTGTGTTCTTTTCTGCTTAACTTCTATCTGGTATGCTATATTCTTTATGTACATATCAAATTGATTAAAGAAGAAGGAACTTTCCTTTAGAGCAGACATTTTTTTATTCATTTTAGAGAGGAGAGGGAGAGAGAGAGAGAGAGAGAGAGAGAGAGAGAGAGAGGAGAGACAGAGAGAGAGAGAAGGGGGGGAGGAGCTGGAAGCATCAACTCCCATATGTGCCTTGACCAGGCAAGCCCAGGGTTTTGAACAGGAACTTTCCTTTAGTTCTATCTTCAATGCTCATAAATTAGTATGAACCAGATTTAAGTACCTGGACAAGGAGGTGAGAACAATATCCAAGTCAAGCCAAATAGACTCTCCTAAGAATAGCCCCTTGGGTAGAATCTGACAAGTTTGAGAAAACATTAAAACTGGTTGATTTCAAAGACAGTGCTCTAAATTGCCTTAGGTTCAGTCTTTAATTTTTGTATATATTTTGTTTTGTTCATATTAGGCAAAGTCCATTTCTCTTGTTTCACACCATAATCAGTTCACCTAATTTACAAATTATTAGGGAAAATTAAATAGATAATGTCTGCAAAGCACTGAGCACAGTGCCTGGCACAAACATTCAGTGAATGTAAACTATCAATATTATTAAAGGTGATGGTAAAGATCAAAGTTGAATGATATGTACAGGTGCTTAGTAGAAGTTATAAATGTTAGTCATTTTAAGTTTGTTATCATTCTTACTCTGAGAGGGACAATGCAACCTACTCAGATGATAAATTCTTATTACTTAAACTCATGTTGCTTTAAAAATTCAGTCTTGTGCTGTTCACTCCTTCAGAATTTATTGTACTTGTTTTTTCTCTTTAGATAAATAATGGTAATGTGTTCAAATTAATCCAGTTGGAATTAATTAAATTAACCTATTGGCAAAATACCATAGTTTAGGTGCGTTTCAAAAGACTTCATTCAACACTGAACATTTCCTTAAGAAATTAATAAAATCAGCCAATAGTCTGTCTCGTTTGACCATCTGGATTTCTACACTAATTGCTGCTGATGAGTTGCTCTTTTTGTAGAATTTTTAAGTTGAGGGAGAACCACATTTTGTTCTTTATTATTCCTGCTTCAGTTCACACTCACTCAATAAATTCAAACAAACAGATTAAGAAAATTTAGGAGGGGCCTATTCCAGGGTGTGTCCATATACTTTCACTAGAAAATAGGTGTTGGCCTCAAAAGTTAAATACTTCTAGATGAACTTAATTAAAAACAGACACAACTAACTGTTAAGTAGAAGAAAAAGAGTTCCAGGTCTGAGCATCTTGGTGAAATCAGTGCATAGCTAAAATTTCTGTTTGCCTAGATACAGCAGGTGTGCCCCATTCCATAATGTAATCAGCAAATATTTTATGAGTGCTTTTTGTGCTCAGCCACTGACCTTGTTGTTACAGAGGTTACACAAGACAGACCAAAGAAGTTACAAATGCTAGTGTCATAAGACTTAGTTGGAGATCCAGCTTTACCATTTATTAAATATCATAGCTGATGTCCCTCAGCTGAAAACTAAGGGGACTAATGGTTCTGCCTATCACTCAAGGGGATGCTGGAACCAAATATAATCACTTTGCCTTTTCCACAAGGATATGTTCCCAGACCTGCAGGGGGTGCCTGGAACCCTGGATAGTACCAAACCCTCCCTATTGTAAGGTATTTTTCCCCGCCAAGGAAGAAGGAAAAGGCCGGAGCCACAAAGTGTGGAACAATCAAGGCCTTATTGAGTACAGAGCACATCCATCTGACGAGGTTCCCCAGCCCCGGTGACCGAGGCTCGGGAAGTCTCCTAGGGTAACCGGTGTGGGGGATATTTAAAGGGTCTCTAGGGTGGTCGAGCTAATATGACATGGTGAAACCTCACTGGCTGGCTGACGGTCGCTTTTTTCCAAAGGGCTCCTGGGAAGTTTCTTTTGGCATGCCTGAGTGTGGGCAGCTCTAGCCAAAGTTCCTGGGTCTGGGTTCCTCACATGACCGCCCCCCATTGCTAACCACCCCACACCTATATGTGCTATGTTTTTTCTTATAAATATATCCCTGTGATTAAGGTTCATTTATAAATTAGGCACGGTAAGAGATTGCCAACAATAACTAATAACAAAATAACAAATAAGTAAAGCAAGGGTTTCCTAAACACAAGCACTGGGATACTGTGACAGTTGATCTGAAAACCCAGAGAGCTGCTCAGTGACTGAATGGGATATGTTGGAAAGTGAGATGACTTATGTCTGAGTAGGATGAAGTGGGACAACTGGAGATTTTGCCTCACTACTCAAAACAATTTAAAATTTACTTCTGTGATTTTTCACCTATTTTTGGACCACAGTTGTCAGCAGGTAACTGAAACTGCAGAAAGTAAAACTATAGATAACGGGGCACAATTGTAGTGTGTATGAGAATATTTAATAAACATACAGAAATTATTCATTATATTCATTTTGAGATATAGGAATTGATGAGCAGCTACATTTACTAAGAAGGCATTATCAAATATGAGGTAACTTTTTACCAGTAAGTACAAACTTGGTGGTAGAAACTACTTCTGGAAACTTTCATAACCTGGACCAAAGTTTCATGAAGTCAGTGAAATTTTACTGATATTTTTCTTATATTGGTAAATATCACCTTGGAATTATATTTCATAACTTTGTTTGTTCATTCAAAACAAGCCTCAGGTCTGTCCATGTTTCCTCACCTCCACATCCTAATCCAAGCCTCCATCACCTCACCTGGCAGAGAGGGGAAACTCCCCAACAGCTCTGCCCACCTACTTTTCTTTAGTCTCTGTTAATTATTCTCACAGTAATCAACATTCTTACAAATGTTAATTTTATATATTACTCCCCTGTTCTCAACTCTTCCATAGCTTCCCATTCATTTATAATAAACTGAAAAGTGTTTACTGAAGGCCATAATGCTCTCTACTACAAAGTCTTTGCACTGGCTCTTCTTTCTGTCTGGAAGATTGAATTCTACCTCATACCAGATATAAAAACACAGATACAAAAAGAAAAAAGTCTATGTAAGTAATGAATGATGAACAATGTGCAAAAAGCAAAACAATAGTTTAGAAAGCAATATAATATCTTCATTATTTAGGGTAAGAAAAAATTATAAAATAAGGTAGACAGCACATTAACTACAGAAGATTACATACTGGAGTACATTAACATAAATAATTTGCATTCTCAGTAGATACCTTTAAGAGAATGAAAACAATACATCATTAAACTTTACTCTTTCGTGCACTGCTCTGCACATATGCTTTATTTTACACACTTGCACACACATAAAAATAAACTTGGAAGGTAACTTACAACCACCCAGATGGGTGGACAGGTAGGGCAAAATTAAACAGAGAGTGAGGACCTTTAACACTATTTAAAAAGAAAGGAAGAATTGAACGTTGGTGGTACATTGTGGTTGGAATGCAGAGAATGAAGTAAGGAGCCCCCAAATTAGACCCAGTCTCTGTGTTGCTTGGCAACTGTGGGGAAAGACACATTCCTATCTAGTTTATGTGTGGTAGGTTATTGCGAAATAACTTAGTATCTTTACTCCTAGACTTCTTTTCAACATGTGCTTCTTTCTGTATAAAGCTCATTAGAAAAAGTTGAATCATAATTAGATACAGTTTTCCCACTTTTTTCCTGCAGGATCATACAGAAACAAAATCACACTCTCATGAAATCTAATTAAAATACTAGATGATAATCGCACAATGCTGCTTTTTCATGCTGATCAATTAGTTCAAGTTTTATAATCTCCAGTACATCTTAGAGAGAACAGCTAGTATATAGTTTAAGCAATGAAAACAATTCCGGACTTTCTTGTAAGCTTTGGCCAAGAACTCAGTAGTTTACACCCATCAGGATATGTGCTCTAAAACAATACCAACATAAATAAAAGTGTTATACCATATATGGTTTTCTTTCCTTAAAGTCAGAATTTCAAATTGTTACTGCTGAAAATAAACTCATTATAATTTCTAAATATCTTGACCATGCTTTAAAACAAAAGCGACTCATTGTAAATATTTATCCAGCAATTATTAACCCGATCAGCCTAGTGTGATTGTTCCAGCTGGAGGAGGAGAATGGATTCCTTGCTTTTCATATTACTGTATAAACCATTCTTTAAAGAAGGCAGAGAATGACAGGACTGATTATGTCTGGTCTTGGGATTCATTACATTCTCACAACACAATTGCCAGCTGAAGCTAATAGCATGTAAGAGAGAGCTAGATGGAAGTTAGCAGTTAAAGTCTTCAAGTTATTTCCATTACCATAAGTTTTATACATAGGACTCAAAAAAGAGGATTCTTCCTTCTACAAAGTGAAAACCTTTGTAGGTATAGGTGTTTTATGACTGGATGTGTAGAGTAGTCCACCTCCAGGATAATTCTAGCTCATTTGCCAGGAATAAGGCACCTATACAAAAGCAATAACTTTTTCCTGTCTTAATTTCAAACCACAATCTATATTTCATGTTCAAAAATAATATTCAATTGCAATTATCCTTTCATCTCTGCAAAGTACTTTTTATTAAAAATTATTACATTTATTGGGGTGGCATGAGTCTATAAGACACCATTTGTATATCGTATTGTATGTCTACCATCCAAAGTCAAATATTCTTCTATCACTGTATATTTGACCCCCTTTACCTTTTGCTACCCATGTTGTCTGTGTTTAAGAGTTTTTGTTTGTCTTGTTTGCTTGTTTCTTTTAGTTTTATATTCTGTATATAAATAAAATTATACAGTTCTTGATTTTTTCCGTGTGACTTATTTCACTTAGCATGATAGTCTCAAGGTTCATCCAGGTTTTTGCAAGAATTTGAAAACACTTATTTGTAAAAATATATGTACCCTTATGTTCATTGCAGAATTATTCATGGTGGCTAAGACATGGGGATAACCTACCAAAGTGTCCTTTGCTAGATGACTGGAAAAAGATGTGGTACATGTATACAATGGAATACTACTCAGCCATAAGAAAAGATAAAATACTACCATTTATAAAACGTTTTTTTATGTTCATTCCTATATGTAAGTTTTTGCCTTAAAAAAGTTACCATGGCTTGACCTGTGGTGGCACACTGGATAAAACATCTACCTGGAATGCTGAAGTTGCTGATTTGAAACCCCAGGTTTGCCTGTTCAAGGCACATATGGGAGTTGATGCTTCCTGCTCCTCCCCCTTCTCTCTCTCTCTCTCCCCTCTCCTAAAAATGAATAAATAAAATCTATTAAAAAATGAAAAATGTTATCAAAGTCTAATTAATATTATAGATATTTCCTGACCTGTGGTGGCACAGTGGATAAAGCATTGCCCTGGAATGCTGAGGTCATTGATTCAAAACCCCAGGCTTGCCTGGACAAGGCACATAAAAAAATCCACTACTAGGAGTTGATGCTTCCTGCTTTTCCCTCACTACCTTTCTTTCCTTCTCTCTCTTTTCTCACTCTCTGTCTGCATCTCTCTAAAATCAATAAATAAAATCTTAAAAAAATTTTTAATATTAACAATATTTTACCCATCTGCTCGTAAGAATACCCACCTCAGAGACTTTTTAAAATATCAAAGGCATAAAATAGTGAAGTTAGGGAGTACAGCCCATTATTATCATACTTCTCATATAAGGTTCCAATTCTGAAATATGTACATTTTTATGAATTTCAGATAATATTACACTGATATTTTTCTTTCTTAAAATTAACCAAATATAATAGTTCTTGAACTTGTTGACTTTTTTCTCTTGGTGTCGACATTTAATAATAGTTAAGCTGCCTTTTTTCATTTTGATTTCCAAGAACTTTCCTCATTATCCAAACTTAGGAAACGAAACTTCAATTTAGACCAAGCCATTCAACAAGTAACTACTCTTTTTTTTCATATGACATATTACTTCCCCAAGAGATATGTCTAATCTTCCATGCACTTGTGTAACATTGTAAACATGTTTCTAGTTGACAGTTATTTTAGTTTTGTTCATTAAAAATTAATGAAAACCAGATATAATTGCCACATAAAGTAATACTTCCATCGAAGAGGAAGGAGAAACTTGTGTCCAATTTTCACAACCACAGTGTAAGCTGTTACTCATCTGCTTGTGTTGTCCTGGCCTATGAAGAAAGAGAATGTGTGAGTGGATAAGCACAACTCATCACTCTAGAACAGAAATAACTCTAAACCAAACAAAACAAAAACCTGAAGAAAAACTAAAGTGTGTGTGATGCACCTCAGTGTTCAAAACACTATACACATTACATTTTTAAATGCAGCACATAACCACATTCTTACATGGCCAGTATCACATGAAAACAAAACCTGACTGTGAACAGTCATCTTGACAGTAGGAGGAATGAAATAAGAAAAAAACATGGAGTGTGTCATGACATTGAAGGGTTGATGTTTCCATGATATCCAGAGAATTTCAATGAAGTGATTTTGTTGGTTTGGGGAGCCAAGATGGCAGACCAATATATCAAGCCTAAGATCTCCACCTGCCCTACCTGCACTTGAGCATGACTCCAAGCCTCCACAACTTTTAAAGGAACTTAGTTTATATTGAAAGATAGGACCCCTAAGAGCACCAAAGAGCTGCCGAGCTAAAGCTTTCTACCTTGCATATGTGTGACTCTGCTTGTCAAACATAGAAATTAGAAAGCAACAAAGAAAGTCCTACACATACTCTGCCCATCTGTATTTTAATATTTGGCTTATTCAATTGTTCTTTCAGGCAGACTGTGCGCTCCTTGATGGTAGGGTTTGTAAAGTACTCAAGGCCAGGTATAGGCACTAAGCATTTAGCAATTGTTTGAATGAATTAATAACTAGTGAATTAAATTTTAAAGAAAAATTGAATATGTTAAAATAAATATAATATTAACATTAATGTATCAAGGAAAAGGCAAATGATATTCATGGGGTAGGTAATGAAACTATAAACATATAAAAAGTCATTTTTCTATTCGTAATATTTTCCTAAAGTCAATAATAGCTATAATTTAGAAAATATATGATAATATTACTTGTGTATCATAATAATCTAATACTTTTCTATGTTTAATAATTATTATAATATTTAAAAATTTTTCTATAATTAATAAGTTAGCAGGCATGAAAAACAAATTAATATAAAATACAGCATTTGGACTATTTGAAAAGAGTTTTAACAATAATAGTCATTGTTTGTGAGGATGCAATAAAATATATTATTATTATTAGTAGTAATTTTAATGGTAGAGCCCTTTTGGTAAACAATATGATAAAAATCAAAATCAATTAAAACTATAGATACTATTCATTAAAGTTAGCCCCATATCTGGATATTGAACCTAAGACAATCATAAAATTTGTAGAAAAAACCTAAAAAATATATTCACTGTAACACTATCAAAAAACTTGGGGTGACAAATACATGTTATGGAAAATGATTTGACTTTGGGTGATGGGCACACAATGCAATCAACAGTTCAAATGTTGTAGAGATGTTCACCTGAAACTTATATACTCTTTTTAATCAATGTCACCCCATTAAATTTAATTTCTAAATAAAGCCAAAAGAAAAAATTGTAAGCAATTTAAATGTCCATCTTTGGGAGTAGCTAAGTTATTTTTAGCAGTTCAAAATAGTAAATACTAGGCAGCTTTTGAAGATAAAAAATATGAAATATGTATAGCAACAGAGAAGCTCTATATACTAACATAAGAAAAGCAAAGATCAAAACTGTGACCATATTGAGATGTCAATTATGTGAATATAAAGCTTATCAATTGCCAGAGCCTAGAAGTATTGGAGGAGAGATGACAGCAATTTTATTTTGTAAGGTCATGGCTCTGAGAGAAACATCTCTTTCATTAGAGAAATGTTAATATTGCTGTATTGATACTATAAAATTGATTAAAACAACCGGCTCACCTTCAAAGACAAAAAAGGAAAACTTTCTGGTGTTTTCTTCATCATACTTAAGGGAAAAGTTGTTATGGGAATGGCATGCATGTTTGATCCAACTATAGTAGAAAAAACATAGGTATCAGGAGCCTGAGCTTAAGTCCCCTTTGTGTCACCTGTGATTGTTCGTGTATCTACCTGTACCATTTTGAAAAGTAAGATAGTTTGACAAGATGTCCCCTGGAATATCTATGGATGTGTGAGTACTCTTTCTTTTGACTATGCTTGTGCTTAGGCTTCTGCAATCTTCCTTTGGCAGCATTGCTATTTTTTTTCTTTGTGTAGGAAAAAAAATATCTACTATGCAGTCAAATGACTGTGATCCTTGAATCTTGAGGATGTCACCTAGCAAAAGCAGCATCCTAACAGAAGGCATGACTGTCATCATTAAGTGGTTCAAAATAACTGAGAGACACTAGTAAATCTGACAGACAAATAGGTGCATGTGGTGTATTCATTCTAAAACTACCCTGCAAATGACCAAAACCAGGGTAGGTAGTATATTTACTTGTTCTCATTCTTTTATGAAACAAAGACATTCATATCAAAATTAGTTTTATTCTGAAGCAATTGGACTAATGCATCTCAATAGTGTTTAACATATACCAAAAAACGTACCTCTCACCACCAAGAACAGTAAACTTCAAGAGAATATACGTTCACTGCTTGAGTCAAATTGATTGTCAATTTCACAACAGTGTTCTCAGAGTAAGCTAACAATATTGCAGCCTAGAAAATTTTTTGTTAGTAATAACATAATTTATGGTTAAAATGTTGTTTTCTTTCCTTTTTGAAATATAATATATGATAACTTGTATGATTTACTTTTCAATTGCTTGAATATATACAAATAAATATATATTGAAAAATGTATATATCACATATAGTTATGTTTTATATAAACTTCAGATAAGATCTTTTTTTAAGTGATAGAAGGAGAGATAGTGATGCATACTCCCAAGGCGCACTGACTGGGATCCACCCAGCAACTCCATCTGGGGCTTGAGTACTGAGCTATTTTTAGCACCTGCCACTGAAATGCTCCAACAGAGCCATCTTCAGCGCCCAGGGCCATGCTTGAACCAATTGAGCCAAAATAAAAGTTACTCTTTTTTATAAGGAAAATGGTTTAAACATCTATTAGACTTATCATTCTCAATGACAATACTGTCTTTGATCTTGTAGTGTACTTATGATGATTAATTTAAATTCTTTATTATGCTTAGTATATTGTAGTTTCTATAATTTCTATTATTAAATAGTTATGATGCATTCACTCTTTTAATAAATATTTATGGAACACCTACTATCAACCTGTACTTTAAATGACTTTTTTGTTTTCTTTTAAACCACTTATTTACAAATAAACTTAGTCCTATGTAATGTACATAACAATTTTTAATTGAGATATACCTTTATTACGATAAAATTAAGCCTTTCAAAGTATATAATTCAGTGGATTTTGATATATTCACAAGATTGTACAACAATTACCACTATCTAATTTTAGAATATTACCATTCAGAAAAGAAATCCTGAACCCATTGGCAATCACTCCTTAGTCCCCTATTCCCATAGTTCCTGGAAATCAGTATTTATTTTACAGTTTTATGGGTTTTCCTATTTCAGACATCTCCAATAAATTTAATCATGCAATATGTAGCATTTTGTGTCTGACTTTTTTCACTGAGGAAAACGTTTTCAAGGTTTATCAATGTTGTAGCATATATCAATAATTCATTCCTTTTTATGGATAAATAATATCCTTATATATAAAATATACTACATTTTGTTTATCTATTCACCAATAATAGACATTTGAGTTATTGCTCTTTCTGGCTATTGTAAATAATGCTGCTATGAACATATTTAAGTTTTAATGCAAAAACAAGTTTTCAATTCTCTTGGGTATGTACCTAGGTGTGGAATTGCTGGGCCATATGGTAATTCTATGTATAACCATTTGAAAAACTGCTTGAGCGTTTTCCAAAGCAACTGCCCCATCTTATTCTCCCACTATCAATGTATGAGGGTTCCAATTTGTCTTTGTCCTCACCAACATTTGTTATTTTTTATTATAGACACCCTAATGGATGTGAAGTAGTTATCTCATTATGGTTTTGATTTACATTTACCTAATAACTGAGATGATGAGCAACTTTTCATGTAATTATGACAACTTTTATATCTTCTTTGGAACAATGTTTATTTAAATCCTTTGTCTTTTTTAAATTGGGTTATTTGTCTTCTTATGATTGAGTTTTAAGAGTTTATTATATATTCTGGAAATTAGACCATTATCTCATATATGTATTATAACTATTTTCCCACATTTTCTGGGTAGTCTTTAGTTTCTTGATAGCTTTGTTTGAGACACAAAATTTAATTTTGGTGATGTTCAATTTATTTTTTATTTTGCTGATTCTAAGAAATCATAGACAAATGTAAGATTATGAAACTTTACCTCTATGTTTTCATCTAAAAGTTTAGTAATTGCAGTTTTTACTTAGGTTTTTGATCCATTTTGAGTTAATTATTGTATATAGTTTTAGAGGTATGCTTTATTTTTTTGCATATGGATATCCAGTATTCCCAGTATTATTTGTTGATAAGACTAAGTTTTTCCCTACTGAATTGTTTTGGCATTCTTTACAAAACACTATTTCCATAAACATATGAGTTTATTTCTTGTCTGATTATTCCACTGATCTAAATGTTTTTCCTTATGCTAACATCAGACAGTCTTGATTATTCTAGCTTTGAGGTTTTAAATTTTGAAATCAGGAAGTGTGAGTCCTACACACTGCTTGTTCTTTTTCAATATTGTTTTGGCTTTTCTGAGCCTTTTGCACTTCCATATTTTAGGAAAAGCTTATCAATTTCTGCAAAAATGGCAGCTGAGATTGTGAAAGGGAGTGCATTGAATCAGCAGGTCAATTTGTAGATCACTGCCATTTTAACAATATTAAGTCTTCCAATCCAAGAACATGTAATTTTTTACTTATTTAAGGCTTTTTTCCATTTTTTTCTATGCTATTTTTCAGTTTTTAGTGTACAAATCTGGCATTTCTTTTGTTAAATATATTCCTAGTTACTTTAATATTTTAATCCTATTATAAGTAAAATTGTTTTCTTAATTTAACTTTTGGTTTATTCATTACTAATGTAAAAATAGAGTTGATTTTTGTATATTGATCTTGTATCTTGCAACTTTGCTGAACTCATTTATTAGGTCTAATAGCTTGTTGTTGATGATGCTTAGAATTTTCACATGGGAGATAATGTCTTCTGTAATTAGAGATTGTTTTAATTCTTCCTTTCCAATGTGGATCTCTCTTACTTCATCTTGCCTAATTGCCGTGGATAGAATCTTCAGTGCAATATTGAATAAAAATGATGAGACTGGACATCCTTGTCCTGTTTCTGGCCTTGGGGAAAAGCTTTCCATCTTTCATCAGTAAGTGTGATGTTTCTCTGAGGTGCCCTTTATCAGATTGAGGAAGTTCCCTTCTATTTCTAGTTTCAGTATTTTTACCACTAAGGGATATGTATGAGTTGTCAGTATAAGGGTTCTGTTATAACATAAAAGAGTTTTGCTTCCTGGTTATGTAACATAATAAATAATTATGTTATTCTACTGCTTAATAATCCCCAAAGCCTTCCAGGATAAACAGCAAACTGCTTAATACAAGGTTCTCCTCTTTGTCCTTCAAGATCCAACACACCTGTCAGTTTTTCTTCATTAGATCTTCATCCTGGGGCTTCCCAGACCATGCTTACTATACCTGCTTACTATACCCCTTTATCTATCATGCTAAAGAGTATAGAATAGGTGCCTATATTAAATAAATAAGTTTTAGTTCTAATTTCATGAGAACTAACCTCTGGATAATGAGCAAACTAGTTTCTTTAAAGAAGACCGATTTTGTTTGTTTGTTTACTTTTTTCCTGTTCCATAGCAAGGTAATTCAAACTTTTGGCATTCATAGATAGTTTAATGGGCTTTTGGCACACATCCAAACCACAGAATTTTTATACATTTACAAAGATATATTACAATTTCAATTATTAAAGCACAGTATTTTAAAAATTAACATCAATAACACAAATTATAAAACAATTTCAATGAGAGGGAAGATACCATATGTAATCTTGCTGTAAGGTATCTATAAATCTTGAAGCCAGAGAGCTTCTTCATTCTTTATCAGGAGCCAAGTTCCATATCATTCTTACTCTTTTTTTAATTTAAATGAGACACTCCTAAGTCACAGTGGTGATATATCAGAGAAGGTAGCACGTATTTGATGATTCTCTGAAAGAGATACAGGTAGATCATAAGAATTATAGTCAAATTACCTGTCATAGACTATTTTTTAGTATCATGTTAGAAGCTATGACATGAATATATCCCATTGAAGAATGTAAAAGTCAGAAAGAGAGGCAAATAGAGCACTCATCCAATTTTCATTTTGTATATCAACGGTAGGTAAGGTTTTAAAATATACCAAAAAGATAATCTCTTTCTTTCTGTGATAGATGCGGAAAATTATCAAGTATGTGAAAGAATCAACTATTAATGATTTGTTTTAAGAAGCCCTAATGCATATTCTCAGGGGTGAAAGCTGTTATGATTCCTCCTGAAAGTGATAGATTAAGGTTATCCAAGATGATTGTAGCATAATAGTGATTAGGATAAAAATTTGTCTGTTTTGGAATCCTGGCTCTACCGTTTTTTTCTCTCATGACCCAAAACAATTTATCTATCATTGTTTTTAAATTGGGGGTAATGGTATCTTGTACTTCAAAGGTAGATTATGAGAATTAAATAAAGTAAAAAATGTACCACGTTTACGATAGTTCCTGGCATGCAGTATATGCTCAATAGCAGGATGACTAAGCAAAGAGAAAATGGGGAAGAAAATCCTGAACCTTGCCTCCTATCCTGTGCTTCCTAAAGTCCAAAGCCAGTAACAAACCGCTGATAATCTTGTAAGTATGCTAGAATTCTGCTTCCCAAAAAAGCCCACAACTATTTGTTCATACCTGCCATACGTTAGCCCTCTGGTCATTAACCTATAGTTAACACATTTCTTTTTTTCTTTTAGTTGTGAGTTTCTTGATAATAAAAATAGTATCTTTTTTATAATTGAATTTCAGTAGAGCTTTAATACATATTGAATTGAAAAGTCCTGTAAGAATGATACATATTTAAAACAAAGAGGAATTCAGAGAAAAGAGAGGGAGGATTTTGAAAGTAGTAGCATTTGAGATGGATGGTAAAATTTGTTAGTTTCATGTATTTGTGATAATTTTTTTCTATAGTATTGTATTTATTTTTTTATATAAACAATACTGCATAAGTATTCTCTTTTTGTAAAAAATACTCAAGCAATACATAAGCATGTAAAAACTTATGCACATTGTAAATATGACAGAATGGGAAGAATAATTATTTACTTATGTTTATTAATTTTAGAAAGAGAAGAAGGAAGAAAGAGAGATTAATTTGCTCTTCCACTTCTTCATGCATTTATTGGTTGTTTGTGCCCTTATTAAAGACTGAGCTCACAACCTTGCATCTTGAGACCACACTCACTGATTAAGCTACCAGGTCAGGGCCAACAGAATGGGAAGAATTTTAATATAACTTTGTGTTTATATTTTCTCTTAAAATATATTCTAGAAACTTCTATCAATTTTTCATAAAAATATTTAGTTTCAAGCAACTTAATAATATCTATCTACAGAGAATGACTGAGATTCCAGTTAAATAAAGGTGCAAAGAGAGACTTATTGTTGATAAATTGGTATTTTTAATATTTCTTTATCAAAACTTGTTCCCCTAAATGGACTTAATGCCCATGTGAGGCTTCCAATTTGCTATATAGTGGGAACTTACAGGAAAAGATGGAGGAGGATGGAAACGAATTAAAGAAACATTAGCAGCTTAACATTGTTTATAGCAGGGTAACGTTTATCTCAAATACATGTTTGCACACATAAACCAAGAACTGTGTGAAGTGCTCAGAAGACAGGATTGAACTGCCTTTTTGAAATTTACTGTTTAAAAGGGACAGAGATATCTCAGCTAAAATACGGATGTCTAAATTGGATTCCCCTGAAGCAGAGCCTGAGCCAGGGCTTTGAGTCTTGTATATTCTCCTTCTATTGTTCTCATTGTTCTCAGGTTATCTATTATTATTATATATATGATGCAGAATAGTCCTTTGTTTCTGTATTCTAATTCCATCTTTTAATATCATAAAGCTTTTGGAGAAATAGTAATAGCACCCACTCCAGTGAGCAATGCCGTTCTCACAAATACTTTCAATTAGCTTGCACGTATTAGTTTAAAGACCAGGTTTATTAGTCTTAAAATCCTTCCTGAAATTTAAAGAGGGAAGTTGAATCACACTTTTATTTTTTCTTATTCTGGTGGTTGTTCAAAAAATGGTGTCAATTCAAGGCACTGGCCATTTTGAAAATAAAGTTGAAACACAAAATCCAAGGTTCAGTTAAAACTTTGTTTTCCTGTAAGCCAAATTATTTGTTTTCTTCACTAACAGTTTCTTTCTCTCTCACTATGTGTTTGGGTAGTATTTTTCTCAAATAATGGTGAATAGATCTGTAATTTCTATTAAACACTGTTTTGTTAAGGCTGGCAAGAATAGGAAAGAAATAAATTACTTTCCTGTTGGGAACCCAGGCATTCAAAGTGACTGTCATAGTTTACTTCTACTTTAAGAGTACAGTAGCACATTCTGAGAATTAATTACTCATGGGGGTAGTCATTACAGGAAAAAGCAACTGTTCACTGTAACTGTGCTTTTCCTGTAGAACAATGAGAAGTTCAACTCTTGCATTAAAAAAAACTGGCAAAATCCCTCAAATGTATGTGTTTTACTTAGGATGGAAATCTCTTTGCTGTCTGTAGTCACTGCAGGACACAATGTAAACAAATGACAAATGACTTCAAGGAGTGGTACAAATCTGACTAATACTGCCCAAGTTTTTGTAACAGACAGTTCCCATATATGTTGAGATCGAGAGAAAGAGGCATGATGGGATTTCTTCCACTCACAGTCAGAACACAAAATTCATGTCTTGACTCTGACCTCTTGACATTTGCAGATCCCAGCCAGGACTTGGTGCTATGGCGATGCAAATGAAGTAACTGACAATAGGGATATGTACAAATCCATGTATTCCCCTTTCTTACAGTCTACTTTTTGCCAAATTTGATTCACTATGTTTACAAGTATTGATTGCTCGAATTTAGTTGTAGTTTATTTAATTCAGTTAGAAAAAAAACAGAACAAGGAAACTTCGTAAGAAAATAGCCTAAATTGTGCATGTGGAAAAGAAAATGTGTAAATCTATTGCTTTCATGCCCATATCAAATATATGTGAAGTGTAAGGAGCTAGAATGTAAAGTTGAGCAAAAGGGATATTACTTTTAACACCTAAGCCATTAAATCCGAGAACTTGTTTCAGTGATTCTCAAAAGGCATTTCACACAGGCTTAGGAATTTGCCACCTGGTTCTTTCTGTTGACAAGTTACATATTGAGAAGAAAAGCATCCTCCTGGTGAGCTTATCTATGAACCTATGTTCCTACTTTTAAAAACTAAATAGCATTTCCCCAAAAGCATTATTTTTGTTTGGTGTATCAATATTGCACATCTATTTAATAGTTTAATATCACAACATGCAGAATTTCTTCTTGAGATTTATTCTTCTTAGAGAAGCCTTGATGATTTTTACACTTATCTTTTTACTAGATAAATGGACATGCACAATTGTTCCCTTTTAACAATGCTTACTAGGAAGCTGTTGCCTCTTCTTGTACTTAACTATGTTCCCTTTATTCTAGATTGTCATATAGTCATTCCACACATCTTGCTTCATTACTTGGATCTGTCATTTTACTCTTATTCTATTAGTTATATGTTAAACTGTATTTTATTGCAAATGATACTTTATTTTTTCTTTTACTGAATTAACTAGAACTATGAAGAGATAAACAAGACAGTGAGGGATTGGGAGTGAAAGCTAGAAATGTAGACAAGCCTTTATTTGATTCTCTTTTTAAAAAGGTTTTGGTCCCAAATATAGTAATTAAATCAAGATATTGAAAAATTGCCTGCGGTATGCAAGCACCATGTGCAAGAGGAAATAGCAGGTGCTCGAACTTCAGACTGGTCCTTTACTTTCTGTTTAAATGGATGAAAATACTTGGATTTTCTGAGCTTTTGCTAGCTTCACAGTGAAATAACATTTAATGTATTTGCGCAGAAATGAAACATGATAATGTTTGTAATGTGCTTAACACATAATGGTTAATGAAAAGTTGAACATTACCTAGATTAATTTATTGCTTGTTTGGTTTTTACTCCCCAGGCCAACAAATCATAGAAACATATTAGCATCTATTAAATTTCTCTTTGTCTAATTCTTTTAAGTTTTAGGTTCTAGCAATAATTTGGTAGGTTAAATGTGACACATGCCTGTCTTCTTGCTGGAATTTCAGCCTTCATCCTATCTACTGTCTGCATGTAGTCTTTTTTTTCTTTTTTTTTTTTTTTTTTTTTTTTTTGTATTTTTCTGAAGCCAGAAACGGGGAGAGACAGTCAGACAGACTCCCGCATGCGCCCGACCGGGATCCACCCGGCACGCCCACCAGGGGCAACGCTCTGCCCACCAGGGGGCGATGTTCTGCCCCTCCGGGGCGTCGCTCTGCCGCGACCAGAGCCACTCTAGCACCTGGGGCAGAGGTCAAGGAGCCATCCCCAGCGCCCAGGCCATCTTTGCTCCAATGGAGCCTTGGCTGCAGGAGGGGAAGAGAGAGACAGAGAGGAAGGAGGGGAGGGGTGGAGAAGCAAATGGGCGCTTCTCCTATGTGCCCTGGCCGGGAATCGAACCCGGGTTCCCCGCACACCAGGCCGACGCTCTACCGCTGAGCCAACCGGCCAGGGCCTGTCTGCATGTAGTCTTGAAATTTATTCCACAGGCCCTTGTCTGGCTTTTGCTATTCATTATGTTTCCCCAGATTAATTGTTTACAGTCAAGAGGAAGCAAATGCCCTTTGCTAACATGCGGAAGTATCTGCTCTGTACACTGCTTGCTTTAGTTAGGGTCAGTCAGTATTGGTGACCTCCCTCTACGCCTTTTTCCAAAAGAAAGAACCATTGTCAGTTTAGCTTTGAACTGACCGCAATCTTTGCTCTATTAACCCAGCCCAACACATGTTCTTGTTGGCTTCTATGTAGACCTTATTTTTATTTTTCTTGTAACTTTTGGTTCCTCCAGCATCATTGAAATTGTTTGCAAGTGATTAAAAAAAACTTATTTTAAGCCAAAAACAAAAATAAAAAAGTAGACTCTCTTACCTATCTCTGGAGATAACAAAATTCTGATTGGTTCCACAGCTCTATATCAAATTTTTTTTGCATATTTATGGCCAGTTCTCATTAAATGTAAAAGATAAAATAAAAAAAATTTTAATATACATTTGAAAATTAAAAGTAGTCAGAATACATATTTTCTTACAATTTTAAGTTTATAGTGATTTAAAAAAACCAGTTTACTTTTACTTTACCCCTTTCCAATATGTACACCATCTCAGGTTAGTGTTCCTTCAGTGAAACTCTGTGCTATGATTGCACCCCACCGAAGTCATGTAAATAATGGTCCCTAAAATATTCTCAAGGTTTGTGGATGTTAAACCTCTCCTATAAACTTTTTGATAGAGATAACTCACTTCAAATTCCTCCCAATAATATCTTACTAAGTAATAATTTCATGGATCTTTCTGAAGGAGAACTTGTACCAGAAACATATGCTTCTTATTGGGAAGGCTTTACATAAATTGGTGATTATTACATTTGGAAACATCTTAAACAAGGAGAAGGAATCCTTTCCTGCTGTTGGGAGTCTTTTTTCCCTCACTATTTTCTCTTCAATCTCATATATAAGCCATCAAAAAATTATGGGGTCTCTTCCTTCAGCATGTGTTCAGATCATGGCTGCTTCTCACCATCCTAGTCCATGCTCTTATCTCTTTTATCTTAAGTTATTAAAATAGCTCCTAACTGTGCATCCTTCCTGCCTTCCTTCTATAACATAGGTTTAATTCAGCAAAAATAAGCCTTTAATATATTTTGGTGCCTGGGTGAAAAGGGATTAAGAAGTACAGATTGGTAGTCACAGAACAGTCATGGGGATGCAGAGTACAGCATAGGAAATATGGTCAATAATATTGTAATAACTGCCACCATTTGGGTACTGGAAATATCATGGGGAACACTTTGTAAAGTATGTTATTATCTAATCATTACTCTGTACACCTGAAACTAATGCAAAATATTATTGAATGTAAACTGTAATTGAAAAAAAGTTTTTTTTAATATCAAGCCCCTTCTATGCCCAAAACCTCCTGTGGTCTCCCATCTTTCTCTGAGTAAAATCCAAAGTCCCAACAGAAAGCAATAAGACTTCCCTTATCTAGGTTCTTTGCTGCCTCTCCAGCCTCTTCTGCCACTGTCCCCCTTGCTCTCTGAGAACCATAGGTATTGTCCTGTTAGTTGAATGCATTATGCCTTCTGTTCTTGCACTTGCTGCTTCTTTTCTCAGAAACCATTGTCTTGGGTAAACTCATGGCTCACTCTCTCACTTCTAATAGATCGATGTTTAAATTTTACCTTATCACCGATGTCTTTCCAGATCCTTCCATGTAAAACAAAAGAGCAAACCAACCAATTCCCCATCCAGTGTATTCTTACCCTATTACTCTATTTTATTTTTTTCCATAGCACCCATCACCTTTGTCATACTATAGAAAATTAAAAGATTACTCTTTCTAAGCTCTTTAGAATAAAATCTCCATAGGAACAGCACTTTTTTTGTTGTTCTTTGCTGTTTTCTCAGTGCCAAGAACATAGACTTCAGTGCTCAATGCTATATGTTCAGTGAATGTATAAGTACTCTCATAGGTCCTACTCCTTGTACCACACACATTCCTTCTTGCACTCTAAGACAGTCCATTAATTTTGCGACTTATTTTCCTCCCAACTTCTGCAGAAAACACAACTTTGATTTTTATTACTTCTTCACCTACTTCCAGCCTCAAAGTTTTTTCTTAGTTTACAAATCAAATAGCAGTTAGGCAATGTGTTAAAATGCATAGAATAACATTTTACCACTTCTCTTCAGATGGATTAAAGAAGCAGTATGCTAAGACAGGTGGAAGAAACCTATTGAAAAGTAATTATTGAGCACTTGGACTGTGTTACCTATGCTAAAATGTGATTTTGTATTATTTATTTGATTTCATATCTAGAGACCTGGTCATATAAATATTACCTTCCTGGTATTTCTGTCCTATAGTCATACAAGGCTGGATATAGTAATTGGATTTCTGGAAGATATTGTGGTGGCTTAATGTTGTGCATCAGCAGATAAATATTATATGTCCTTTTATACTGATTTTCTTTAATTATATGTTCAACAGAATTAATTGTTGAGGTCGAATTCCTTAAGGAAAGAAAACTGAGAAGACAGTTTTGGGAAGGCTCAGTCTCTAATTCATTTTCATGAGCCATGCAACTCAGCCTCCAAACTTGTACTGCAGCTGGACAGATCGCAAGTGGCTTAACAAAATAGTCCTTCCAACCTCATATTATATCCGCCCAGGGGGGAGAAGTTCCACAAATACACCTTCTCTGGCAGAGACAGCGACTGTTCTTTGCTCTTACAGATGGTGCCTTGGGCAGCCGCCCAGAAGGCTGACCTCCTCGTCTACTCAAGACCTTACAGCTCTATCTGTGATTATTTAGGAAAGGGGAAGAATGCTGTTCTTTCCTAAATGCTATTTCTTAGCTATAATCATTTGAATCTAATCTTCCAGCTTTGTTAATTAAAGAAGCCTTTCAAACTAACAACAATTTTTATTATCATGGACAACAGCTTAAAAAAAAAGGGAAGCTGTGTTTTTCCCCAAATCTAAATTAACATTTAAAGTGAAAGAAAATTGTTTACCTAAGGGTTGGTTGTATGATAAGTGAATCAGTCAGATGCCTTTGTGGTTTGTTTGGTTTTGCATTGCGTTTGTTTTGTCGAGGAGGTTCTAAACGGACCCTAGGAGACCCCAAGGAGTCTGAGGGGCTCCATCCACAAAGAGGTCAATGCTGACAGGAGCACCAAGCTCAAGGCAGCAGTGACCGCGGGAGTAATACCGCAAGAGCAGGCAAGGACAGGGAGTGAGACAGTCAAGGTTAGAGCCCATGTGAAAGCTTAGAAACCTTCAAGCTGTATCTGTTCAATTTCAACACCACCATTTCCAGCCAGTTCAGCTGGTAGGTGGGAGGGCGAGATAGCTCTCAGTTTCAAAGCAATAGGTTTGTGTCTATTTATACCTTTCCTGTAATAAGCAGAGACTCAAGTTGATAAAAATTGTCTATTTTATCTCTTTATTTCTTAAATGAAGGTTAAGAGAGAGAAAAAAGAAGAGGTTACTTGAACCTCTGTTGGTACTGTCTAATTGTGTCCAGTATTGCCTAAAACCCAGATGGCGTAACAGGACACCTCAGAATAACCTAAATCACTCCAGGTGTCCTTAATACAAAACCTCAGTGCTATTTCTCTCTTCATATTCAAGTATTCCTTATTCTAAAATTAAAGTGTGTTTATCAGTAGAACTCAAAGTCTGCTGCCAGCATACTTAAATCATCCAGACTCCCAGTGCTACCATGTGCTTCAAGATTTCAATAATTGTGCCCCCAGCTCCCTCTCATTATAAGGTAGGAAAGTCAGCCTCCCACCAAATATTTGAAACTACTTAAAGGCTCCATGTTTTTGCTTTCACTGAATCCTATATTGCCACTTTACATTTTATCACCTTTTCCATGCTTAGTCACGCCCCCTGAAAAGTACCCCAATTTCTAATACCACAGGGTACTACCACAATAAGGCAGCAACATTATATCACCTCACTTCATTTAGGGGACAGTTGATTGATTCTTCTCCTCATGACTTGTTTTATTGGTGGCCAGACACTGTGAATTTAGCCTTTCTGTATCTGAATATTTTTATATTTCTATAAATATTCTTGGCTTTTGTTCTACATGTGATTATTTGGAAATGATTTGATCCTTTTGGACCTGGCTTTTAAGCTTTGTTAAATTGGATGAGAATTAAGGTTAATGTTTCTGCAACAGTGAGGCAAGACATTTTTAAAACTCCAGCCGTTACCCCCTAATTATGAGGTTTTTGACTTTGGTGCTGAGTAGAGGCACTATTTCTGGTCTTGTGTGGTCTGAGTACTGTTCCTTCTAATCCTCAGTGTGGTTCTCTCCCTTATCTCCCATTCATGTGCTGATCACCATCTGTTTTAGGGCAATTTTAGAACTCACTTTGTTCATTTCCCAGCTCTGAAGGATCCCTGTCCTTTGTTGTCAAATCTGTGTCATTGCTTCATACATTTTTTCATCTTTAATTGATTCAGGCAGGAGCGTAAATCCAATTCCTCTTATTCTGTCTGGACTAGATGCCAAAGTCCTCTGAGACTAGGTTTTGAAATTAATCTTCTGGGCCAACTACTAATTCCTTCATTCACACCCTTTCTATATATGGAAAAACCCAGCTCAGTTGTCATCATTTCCAGTTAACTTATCCTAAATCTTCTCTTACCACACCCCTCTCACTGCTGGTGAAATTTATTGTTCTTGCTCTACTTTGATATTATTGTATACTTATATCTAGTCTAGCATTTGTCACATACCTATGTATTACGTTTCAAATATTTCAAATACTCATCTACAGTTGAATTCATTTTTAAATGAATGCATTTAAAAAATACAAAATACCACAGACAGGGGGCCTTCTAAATGACAGAATTTATTTCTCAAAGTTCCACAAATCCAGATGCCAGCATAATTGAATTCTAGTGAAGGTCCTCTCCTGGGTTGGAGACTACCAACTCTTACTTTGCTTTGTTTGCTTCCTTTAACTGATGATCTTCCTCATACAGATGTTTACTTCTTGCTGCAATATAAACTATTAGTTTTTTAGGTTTAAAGCACCTTAGTCATGTCAGAAGCATTTTTTTTTCTTTTTTCTCTTCTGTAAAGTGTTGCACTCGCCGGGTAAAACAAACACTGGAGACGTTTTGAGAGTTTTAGACAAAGTTTTATGGCCAAGAGAAAAAGAAAAAGAAAAAACAAACAAACAAAAAAAAAAACAAACCTGCGCAGGGGTGAGCTCAGGTGGCAGTCACCAGAGTCACACCGAGCGCCTACAGTCTAGGGGTTTTTATAGCGTAGCAAGCAAGCGGTTCATACAGAAGCTGATGTGGCTGTTAGTCATTAGCTAGGGAGGTCGTGCGCAGTTACGGGGGGGGGGTATTACTCAGTGGAGAATTTCAAACATAAACTTCTGATAAGGGTCTCTGACTCAATGCAGGATGTTGCTGAACTCTTTGTTCTCAGCATCACAGGGACCTTGTACACTCTTGGCAGCCCCAGCATGTCAGTACTCCCTGAATCTAACATTCTCCCATCTCTTTTGGGCATAAATCAAATCCTTGATTCTTCATCAGTGGGGAGAATGGTATAAGGCTGGGGCTCATGAGAATTTTCTACTTTAGCTGTAGCTATAAGCTAATTAGGTCAGGGGTCCTCCCTAGTATGTGCTGGCACGCTGATAGTGTGCCCTTAGTACTACAAGCTTTACGGACTAATTTCTTTCTGCCTTGTATTTTTCTTCTCTGTACTAACTTCTTACAACTTGCACAAACCTTCTGCAACTTACACAAACTTTCAACTTTTATGCACTTTCTTATCCAGGAACTGGCCTTCATAACAACTTGCTTTTTCCTTTCCTTTTCAAAAGTACCTCTACACCTTATACCTTCTATTATCAAAACCATACAATTCCTTTCTAATTTATCAGAATTCTTAATTCCTAAAAACCTTAACCTTCAGCAAAGACTAAGTTAGCAATAAGTAATCCTCTTTTAAAGATTGCTTTTTGGAGGTGTCCTTTTCATAAGTAGCCTATTGGACACATGACCAATATTCACAGATTATTCTATAGTGGTAGCTATGAGCACATATATAATTTTCATTTACCTTATAGTTTCTCTCTTAGCCAAGGGACCTACACCCCTTTCTGTATGACTCATAGCAGTACATGCACCAAACCTTAAGATGACTTACTTGGCTTTCCTTTACCTTAGTTTCCTTCCCTCCCCAAAGTCTCCATGCGTGGACCAGTTAACTTCTGCTTTGTGGCTGAAGCAGGGCATGCTGTCCTTCTCAGGGTCAGCTTACAAGGGTTGGTGGGGTCAGTCTTCGCTGTCCACAAAGGTGTCTCTGCTGGGACTGCAAGCTTCAGTTGGCTGCGGTTGACCCAGGTGGGTATGCCTTCTATCTTGGCAGTAGTGGGAGTTGTCAGGATCATGGTGTCTGGACCCGTCTACGTGGGAGTCAGTTCTTGGGTGGTATACTGCTAGAAATGCCTCTTGGACAGTCTTTGAACAGTTTGCTGAGTAACCTATAAAACCTGTAAGTACTTAGGGAAAGGGTGTTACATTTCTACACTTTGCAGTTAGAGTTTAAGTCCTAGTGACCACTTCTTCTAGCTGGAATTAGCAGCAGGTCCCAGCCTATAATAGGCATGGGGCATTGAGATAAGAGAAATAAAAGATACACTAAACATAAAGCAATAAAACCAGACTGTCAATACCCACAGTAGAGATCTTTGAGGGATAAATAAAACTTAAATATTCAAGCAAGGCATAGTAGATGGCCCTTGTGTTATTAGCTTATCTGCTACTTGGAAGAAATACCTTAGGCTCCTGAACATGTCCTTAGGCCTTCAGTGGCAATTCCCAGCATGCTGGGCAAGGTCAGGTCACAGGTAGCTGGAGCAGGGCTAGAAGAGATTGAACCCTCCCTCCATGGAGCAAGGGGACAGCTTACCTTCTCATGTCCCTCTTTCCACAGCACAGGTGTGTCAACCAGTGGGGCCGGGAAGCCTGGCAGGCTTCAGTTCAATGACCTTTCTTTCCACTCTGGAGCAGGACCTTGATAAAGCCCCTTAGGGCGCTGGAGCCAAAAGTTGGTATTTCCTGACTTCTTTTGGGCCTTATTTGCCTTTTCTGTTATTTCCTTGGACATTATAGACCTTAAAAGCCATGCTCAGAAGATCTCACTGAGGGGCTTGACTAAGAGAGCAAAATTGGGAATACAACAACAGATCCTTGGTATAAAAAGGAAGTCTTTGTACTTGACAGACTATACAATTCTATTATGGCTAAAGCAGTGGATTTAGAAGGGGCCGTATTCCCTAAATCTTCTCCTCGGGTCTGGCTCCAGATAGGAGATGGGGATTCCCCGGAGCCAAAGCAGAGGAGGGCAGGGGCTGTAGCAAAGTGATGATAACCTCTAGCTTACTGTACTGTTATCTTTTGCCTGACCAAGCAGTGGCTCAGCCCTTGAGCTGGTGCCCAAGGGGGAGGGGCAAGTGCCTGAAACTGTGAGGGGAGCCTGCCGCTTCTCCTGCAGCCAGCTGCAGCCTGGCTGCCTTTTCTTTCTCTTCCTCTGCTGCTATACTGGGCTGCACACTGACCATGCCACCTGCCTGCAGGTGGGTGTTGGTGATAGTACGCTAAACTCTCTATGTTTTCTATGGGTCTAGCAATCCTTGGTTTGGCCAGTCTGCTCTTAAGTTGGCCATTCCAGTAGCAGACAAACAAACCAAATATGCACAAAACAAACCAAACTTCTAAACCAAAACCAAAGGGAGAAGGCAGCATCCTGCGTTCCCCGACTGACCAGGTGGGGAGAAATCAGGTGGCGTCCCGCCTGCTCTATTACACCCTTTTCTAACCAGAGCTCTGTTTCCAAATATTCAAAGAGGAAGCTTATTTACCAAAAGCTTCCTTACCAAACAGTCTCAAGACTCCAAATGTTTCAAATCAGTCGAATTCAGTTTCCAAACGGCAACTGCCGGAGGCTGGCCAGCTACCAACGTCTGCTGCAGCCCACTCCATAAGGAGGGGTCTTACACGGCTAATCTCACTGGGGGCCTCCATCTTCCTTAAATACTTTTTCAGCTTCTTGGCCGATGCGGGTTCTTTCTTCCGTTGTGAACAGAGTGTGCAAAAGCTGCTGACAATCATCCCAAGTTGGTTGATGGGTCCTGAAAACAGTCTCAAGCAAAGAAATTAACCCCTGGGGTTTCTTTGAAAATGATGGGGCCTGCTGTTTCCAATTATAAAGGTCACTAGTAGAGAAAGGAATATAAATCATTCGGGACGGTGCATGTGGTCCTTCATCTAGTGGGGGCAGCACCTCCCTAAGAGGT
Organism: Saccopteryx leptura; assembly: GCF_036850995.1. NCBI lineage: Eukaryota > Metazoa > Chordata > Mammalia > Chiroptera > Emballonuridae > Saccopteryx > Saccopteryx leptura. Next base: position 197,457,694 of record NC_089504.1, read on the forward strand.
AACATTGGGGCACTTCCAGCAAAGGGAGGTTGAGCATAAGGGGTTCCCCCCCCAAGTGTGGGGAGGACTCTGGACATTCTCGGGCACAGTTGAATCTGGCTCCCTGGGCTTCTGATAAGGAGGAGGATAATTTACAGGGTCTACTATATCCTCAGTAACGTCAGGAAGGACCGGATACGATTTGGGAGGCTCTGTTTCAGGTGCAGGTGGAGCAGAGGGAGGGCGAGGCTTAATGTCTGCTGCGCTCACACAAATAGCTCTCTTAACCTTTTGATTAGCTTTTATGCACCTCTTAATGTACCCAGGTTTGTCTGTAGCTATATCTATCCAAATATCTATATACACATATTGATCTGGATGAGGCACCTGATATACAATGACTCTTACTGCAAAAACTATGGGCAGATCAAAGGTTCCTTCAGATGGCCATCCAACCTTAAGAGATGGCCACTCCACTTGGCTTAAGGTCCGGAGAGTTTCTCGATTGGGTGGAGGTCCCCCATAACCCTGAGCTCTCCTCTGAAAATCAGAGAAGTTACTTAAAATGCAATCAAGAGGGGATTTAAGTGTAGATTCTTGCTGTCCCATCTCACGGTACTTGTTCTTCTTAGCCAGGTATGCTTCTAGTCCTACAAAGACAACACACAGGATTCCCCACCCTATAAGCAGGGTGATCCAGATAGATGAATGTTGATCACACTGTACTGGCAAACAAATTAACACCAAACACAACAGTGCAGCAAATCCCAGGAGGGCAATACACAAAATTTCCCACACAGTCATTCAGGCTAAACAAACAACCAGACAGCAGCGCGGCGCAGCGCGAGTGAGCTCACTACTTCAAAACGATCGATCGATTTCAGACAGAAACAGAAACCTCGGCCAGCAGCGTCCTGCCCTTGGCCCGAGTGTCTGGGCGGGTCTCTAACAGCGTCCTGTCTGCCACCACAGACTGCAAATGCTCCGGAGCCAGATTACAGAAACAAGGAATTCCACAACAAAATACTCACCAGCTCGAGCTGTTCCGCCTGTCCCCAGCCAAAATTCCTGTAATGGGAATCCTGGGACGAGCCCCCATAAATGTTGCACTCGCCAGGTAAAACAAACACTGGAGACGTTTGGAGAGTTTTAGACAAAGTTTTATGGCCAAGAGAAAAAGAAAAAGAAAAAGAAAAGAAAAAAAAAAAAAACCTGCGCAGGGGTGAGCTCAGGTGGCAGTCACCAGAGTCACACTGAGCGCCTACAGTCTAGGGGTTTTTATAGCGTAGCAAGCAAGTGGTTCATACAGAAGCTGATGTGGCTGTTAGTCATTAGCTAGGGAGGTCGTGCGCAGTTACGGGGGGGGGTATTACTCAGTGGAGAATTTCAAACATAAACTTCTGATAAGGGTCTCTGACTCAATGCAGGATGTTGCTGAACTCTTTGTTCTCAGCATCACAGGGACCTTGTACACTCTTGGCAGCCCCAGCATGTCAGTACTCCCTGAATCTAACATAAAGAAGACCCTAATTCCATCTTTCTTTTCTGCTTTATTATCTAATTTTCCAGGAATTATTAACTTTGATGGTTTTCTAAGAAAGGCTGTACAAGAGATAAGTTTTTAAAAGTATTATACATCTGAAAATGCCTTTATTCCACCTTTACACTTGACTGATACCTTGGCTAGGTATAAAATTATAGGCTGAAAATAATTTTCATTAGAATTTTTAATGTTCTACTGTCTTTTCAATTCTAATGTTTAGTCTAATTAATGTGACAGATTTTAAAATCTCTTAATCTCAGCTGTTCTGAAACTTCATTATAATAGGCCATTGTTTGACTATATTAGGTCATTAATTTTTCAAAAGCTCTTCAGTTTGAGAGGTTATTTTTTTATGTTTTATTTATTTAACTATTACCTCTTATCTTTTTTTCTCCTCTCTCTTTAGAATTTCTACTAGTTGGATGTTGAACCAGCTAAAAAAATTCTTTAATTTTCTAACCTCTTTATTATTTTGCATTTCTTTGGGTTTTTGAAAAAAAATTTAGTGGCTGCTTTATAGATTTTTTTCTAATGATTCTAAATTTCTTTAATTTTCAATATTATTTTATTTTTGTTCTGATTTCCTTTATAAAATAATTTTCTGATCTTATTTTCTGGATATGTTATTTAACCTATTTATTTTAACTCAGTTCCATTTGTTTGTTTTGGTCTTTGTCACAGGAAGAAATTTTCCTCTCATAGATATTACTGCTTCAGTAAACATTTACAGGTATGATCAAGGTACAAAAAGCTATTTAAAGCTTTGGGTTATGAAGGAGAGGGTTGGGCCAGAGTACAGGATTCAAACAGCTGACTTCATTTAAGTTGAATTCCTGCAGGTCTTTAGACAACTTCTAAACTTCTAAAAATCTTTTATTGGGGGTTTTTAATTTTTTTCTCACAGATTATCCTTCAGTTTTCTGTCAGTCAAAACTAAACAATGCAACAAGTATTATGGAAGCAGAGCAAAGAGACTTTGAGTAGAGTAGGGGATATGTGTAGACCAATTTTATTACTCTGTTTTTATCCTGAACCTCTGTTTCTTGGTGTAAATAGTTCTTGAGTCAATTTCTTGAGAAACTAAGCTTTTTAAAATTTTTCTCCTAGTATTTTTTTTCTCGTAGTATTTGTGGAGAAGTCAAGAAACTTCAAACAGTCTCTGAGTGTTCAGTCTTTAGATTGACTTTCTATTTTCTTGTTATCAACTCAAACACATCAAGACTCTCAGAGAATTTGTGAGACAAACAAGATAATTTTTCATCAGAATCCTCTTGAATGGCCAACTGGTTTCTGTTGTTCTCTGCTTTGCTATGTCAATTACCTCTCTTCTATCTTATTCTATTTTTTTAAATATTACTCTTATGCTTTTACTGAAGTTTTATTTTTCCTTTTAGTTAAGATATTTTCACTTTTAAGCCATTTTTGTGGTATTTAGGGGGGAAATGAGACAATTACCTGTAGTCAAGCCTTTACATTTAACCCAAAGTCAGAAAATACACGTATAAATTTATAAAATGTATGTTAACTTCTGATCATTTTGTGTTTTCTTAATGAGAGCTACTAAATGAACATTGATGTAAACTAAAAATCAGATAAGTATCTGAAGGAAACATCTTCATGCTGAAAAATTAAGAAATCTCTAATCATGTGGATAATCTGGGTGAGAAGTTACTAGAAGATTATAAAGATTTTTTTCAATAGAACTTAGATTGTAATGGGGCTAATTTGGCCAATTACAGACTCCCCTTATTGCAAAATCATTTCCTGAGGTTTCAACCACAGCTAGAACTTCACAGTAGGCACTATTCAGCCCCTCACGCATTCATAATGGGTTTCAGCTACTAAACATAGTGTCTTACTATAGTCCATACTTAAAAAAAATACTATCTTAAGTGCTACAAATAGTAAATGAAAAAATTTATTCATTGTGGATGGACCATTGTAATAAGAATTTACACCTTTTCTTTCTTTCTTAGAGGAAGACCTACAGAAGCAAACATCAGAATAAACTGCCTGTAGCATAATTGAGAGAACTTTCTGAGCAGACAGGAATACACTCAGACTCCTTCATTTAATGTAGCATAAAAGAGCAAATCAAATAAAATGCAGGAAATGATTTTCATCATCACTGAACTTGTTAGTCTTGTATATTTTCTTGGTTGAGTAAAAAATATAAGGTATCATTTTGCCTAGGAAAGCAAAAAAAGATATCTATCTTTATATTTTCTAAGTTCTCCTATGAGAGCCATTTTCACTTTTCCTGAAAAAAATTAATACATATGACTCACTGTTTACATAATGACTAATCAGGTTGTATATATAACATATGGGTCTACATTTGTGACCCATGAGAAAAGTTGATTAGAAAGCTGTATTGTAAATTACTTAGAAAAAATTCTACTTTGTTATATTTTATTTATTGGACTTGAATGTATTGGCTGAAAAACAGATAAAAGAATTAAGGCAATGCTTGTTTCATCCACAAAACCCATAGGCAGAAAGAGACCAAGAGTCAGGAAAAAAACAAAGCTATGTACATTTGATAGAAAAAAAGTGTTTCTCAAGTGGAAGATATAAAAAAACAAAAATATGTGATGACCATTAAGCTACCATGAGCTGAGGTTTCAGACAGAGACCTGTTTCCCACAAAGGGAAATCGATTGCTTAACATCAGGAAGTGCAAGTCTTTCCATCCTTAGCTCCTGTTCTGGCAGACAGTGCTTGTCACCACAATAGGCATTTCCCCTCTCCCTCTTCCCTACTAAAGAAACCTGGATTAATCAGACAGATTCCTTGATCTTACTAAGAAAATTTTTATTTATAAGACAAATTCTTTGATCTTAAGGAAACTGGATTCCTCATAGAAGGTAGCCATAATACACAGGTATAAAGGAGGGTTTTAGTAGAACTAACTGGGAAAGAATTTTTTGCATGAAAAAAAATAAGTACTCTAAGACAAAAAGTTTTTTTCTGTACCATTCAATGCCTTGCTTCCTGCATTTAACATAGGGTAATGATAACATGATCATTGCTGAGGCAAACAATGTTGATCCCATGAGAAGAAGAACTACAGATAGAACTTTAGCTCTGATATAATTAAGCTGCTGGATCAAAGTTACTAAGTTCTTACCACAAAACTTCTTGTTGGAAAACTGAATTCATAATTTTTCAAGTCACTGTTGTCTACATTCTTGTTATTTGCAGCCATCAGCAATCTTGACTTATGCTTGCCTCCCCTTCTTTGCCACTTTGCTCTACACTTGTCATCACCCTATACTCTCGCTATGTCTTGTTGTCTCATGAGTCACTGGCTGTGTCCAGTATCACTTTCTGTCTGAAGGCACTCTCCCTTCTGTTATGCTCTGAACTTCTACTCCTCTTTTGTTTAATGAGGTTTCATTTTATGAAATTTCTTCTATGTAAACTTTCTTGTACCCAATATCTTCTCACATAACATTATTATCTTTTGTTTTACCCACAACAATCTAAACAGTATTTACCTTTTTACTTACTGGTCTTCTGTGTTCAAATACACGGTGCTAGTTTCTACCTTACAGCTACTCTGGAAGGTAGCTTGGATTCCCTCCCTAACTGTTCCCTTACCAACAATACCATGCCTCAATGTCTTCATATGGTTAGTTGCTTTTTCTCTTTCGAGTTATAGTATCATCTTCTACAATGAACTTTAAGTGCAGAGAAGGCAAGATCAGGTTCCTCTTGTTTGACATAGCATCTTTAACACACATAACATAGACTTGAATTGAGTAAGTTCACAATAAATGTTTCAAAATGAATGAATGAATTGAATTCTATATATTAAATGGAAATCTCTTCAATGTCAGATATAGCATTACAATTCATTTATGTAGATGGCAATTACATTCTTTGGTGAAGAACACAAATGTCCCACAAATGCTGAATGGATGGGTGATTGTCATTAAAATTCTGCCTATCTTTTTCTTCTCCAGTGAAAAATCACATGCGAATTTGCAGGAATAAATTTGCTGGCATTAACAGTAGTGGCGCTGCTTATGAAGTCAATTCACTGTAAATTGATATTTCTGTAAATTCAGGACTTAACTTTTAGAAATGTTAAGAGCTTAGTTCTTAAATGTAAGCATTCCCAGAAAGACTTTGTTCCCATAGTGTACAAATTGGATACCTGAGAGATCAAGCCACTGATGGGTTTTGTTTTTTTTTTTGATGGATCTTTGAAAATATTGCTGTCCCAAATATTTCTCTCCATAATAGAGATGGGTACACCAAAAAAAGGTTAATGATCAGTCATATTAGTCAGTAGTATTTTGGAGTGGAAACTAGGAAATATATCAATAATTAGATGTTGAGTTTAAGTTGAACTAAATCTAATTCTCTTTACAAAGTTATTGGTATAAATAATGTTCAAAATGTCTACATGTTAAATGGCAAAGATAGAAACTTAACACAAATTAAACACTGAGAACAAAGAAAGAAAACAAAATCCTTAAACATTCGCAGAGACATGCAAGCTGTTTCTGTGCAAAAGTAAGTGGTTCTGAGGCCCTGGCTGCTTATCTCAGTGGCTAGAGCATCATCACAGAGTACCAAGGACATGGGTCCCATCCCCATTCAAGGCACATAAAATAAGCAACCAGTGAGTGCACAACTGGATGGAACAACTAAGTGGAACAATGAGTTGATGCTTCTCTTCTCCCCCCCCCCATCTCTCAAAAAATTTAATTAAGAATTTTTTAAAAGGTAGTTCTGAGAATGCTTAGTATTTTCCTTTTTGTACCACTTTATGCAAATGTAGTGACACTCCATTCCATTAGGCAGCCAGGGTCTATCTGATGTCAGATGCTTCTAAAAAATTGAAAGAACAAGCCATTGGTCCGAAAATTTCCTCCTAATTTTTCCACTTTAAAATGTGTTTAAAACATTATGTTTTAACCACTAAAACAATGTACTTCAAAACCCATATTTCAGGATAGAAACTTGAATCAAATGCAATCTCCATTTGATGGCAAGATAAGATTTACACTGGTGAAATATTTTGACAAAAAACATTATATTTTAAGTCTTAATATATGTATTACAGTAAATGTTTTAGATGATTAAGGAATGGAAAGCTACTTCAGGGTAGGGCAACATCATGAGTAAGATTGGATTTGTGAGGTTTTAGAATATTAAAATGATTGATTGAGTAATCAGAGAGATGAGAGAAACTATGTGAGCACCTTAAACAAGATAAATGTTATGGGTGTGAAATATTCACAGCCTGATCATATTAAAAATCCAAATATATCAGTGCACAAGAGAGGAACATATTTTTTCCACCATTGATGATAGGCAATGGATATGCTGTTCTGATTTCAATGTCACCTTTGCTGACAGTGGTGAATCAGGTCCTTAGAGGAGCATGTTTATGGCCTTGTTTTGAGACTCATGGGGTCTGGCTAGTGAGACCAGATTGGAAGATGTAATTGACTAATTGACTTTACAGGGTCATTTAGTATTTACTGCTCCTTTCTCTCTCTATCTCTCTTTTACTTTAAATATACACACATTAAGCATTTTAAATATACATACATTAGATATTTTTTTGAATTGTTTTCTTGGATAAAGGCCTCTTTGGGAATTCATCTAATGATTAACTTTGTGTGTCATTATGACAAAATAAGGGCAAAATAACCTCTTTAAGTCCCTCCTGTCCACCTGAGAATTCTTTGCTATTGAAGGGAAAGCGAAGTCTCTCATCTTAAGAGTTCGGTGGAGCTGTCTGCTGACTAAACTGCTGGAGCTAAAATGTGCAACAAATGAAAGCATGTTTCTTCACAGCAACCAGGTCAGGAGCATTGTGGGGTAATTAACTCAGATCTGTTATTGTGTTTAGTGTATGAATTCTTTGAGCTCATTACAAAGTGTTACATTGCATAAAAGTGGGAAGGGGGAAGTCTAAAATTCAATCTGGAGAAAAATATTAAAAATTAAGCAGAAACATATGCAAGCAAATGAAAAGGGATTTGTAGTTGATGAAATCTGGACAAATCTACAGACTGCATGGTACTGTTTCTACTCCTAACTATTTGTAATGCAGAAGCCACAACAGCTCACTCAAGAAACGTGAAACTATGAAAAGTAGGAGATTTAGGAACCATATTTTCATTGGCATTCTAGGTTAACCTTTCATGTTTTATTTAGATTATATATAATACTCATATCCACTGTGATGCATTTACTATATGAAATGCTGAGCGGAGAACTTTGTTTTCCAAGTACTTATAAATGCATGACCATAAAATTAGAGCACTTTAAAAAATGAAATGTTCTTGTGGGTTATTTTATTAACTGACTATCCTTTAAGTTTTCACTGGTCAGGCAAGATGAATTTGAACATTTACATTAGAAACTTGGACATAATAACATACATGATTCACAAGGGTCTGTTTTTAGTTTACTTTGATCACAAAAAGACAGTGTCTTTTAGAAAAGAACTTAAAAGTTCTGATACATAATAATAAAATTTAAATATTGAGAAGTTGAAAACTGTTGATGGTAAAGTGTAGACAGATGTTTCAAATTCTGAATACATATTAAAATTACATTAAAATGAGTTGTTCTAACTTTTATTGGAGTGTTCCTTCCCTTTTTTCAAATTAAATAAACCCCAAATATCATTTTCTGATGTTTAAGATAGTCCTTGCTAAGATATTTCAAAGTAAATTTGTTGCCTATTTCTGAAGGAGTCATTCTGTTTCATGTCAGGAGAGAGGTTGAGATTAGAAAGGGAAAACCGGAATTGTCCTATTTGTTGTCTTCAAACTTAACCACTGTCCCACCACCTTTCTGTTCCTCTTCTTCCCATCCTTCTTTTGCTTTGGTCATTAAAAGGAAGAAGCTAGAATGGAATAGAAAGCATAAAATAGGAGTAGATCAAGAGGCAAAAGGCAAGGAAAGAGCTTGGAGAACTTTTTATCTATTTAGAAGTGGAGGTAAAATAATTCAAAACAAGCACTAATTTAGTGACTCCCATATATAAGACAAATTTTTTAAAAGCTGCCAAATGCCATCATCGATTCCCACTCTCCTACTTCTCCTGTCTCTCACCCTCCGCCCAAGATATTTCACAAATAACATTCTATATTTCTAAGTACAGAAACAGAACTGAGCCCAAATTATATTCTACTGACAAGCCAGGAATAGCCTTAGGGAAATTAAGCCAGTAGGACTGCTTTTAGCAAACCCTGTCTCTTTTTCACTTGTGCTCCCCCCCCACCATCTTGTTCTTCTCCAAGTGGCCCCTCAGCTGCCTTTTTTCTGCCTCACCCTACCAACAATTCCCCAAATATAACTCATCTGTAAGCCATCTACAAATTATCTCACTGATCTGAGTGAACAAATGAATGAGTTACTGAGCATTAAACTGTTCTGTGCTTAAGAACAGCCTTTGTGGGAGTGTGTTAAACCAAAGAATTGGCTAAAACAATGACACCAAAGAAGAACTTAGAGCACTAAAGTTGAACAAAAGTTAAGAAAATATTTGACTCTGATGAAGCTCTTAAATCTCAACATACTAGAAGTCACACGCATCATCACATATGATGAGCTATAGAGTGGGGACATTTGTTCTGTATAACATGTCAGAAGGCTCACGGGCCTAACCCAGCCCACTGCATATTTTTATGGATGTTGAACAGAAACACTTTCACATCTATCTTTAGTGCACTAGCTTCTTTCATGCTACAAGGGCAGAGTCAAGTAGTTGCAGCTAAAATATTTATTAGCAGAAGCATTTTAGAAAAAGATTGCTGGCCCCTGACTCTAGGAATAATGACATTGAAAAGTGTGACAAGGCCTGACCTGTGGTGGCGCAGTGGATAAAGCATCGACCTGGAAATGCTGAGGTCGCCGGTTCGAAACCCTGGGCTTGCCTGGTCAAGGCACATATGGGAGTTGATGCTTCCAGCTCCTCCCCCCTTCTCTCTCTCTCTGTCTCTCTCTCTCTTCTCTAAAAAAAATGAATAAATAAAATTTAAAAAAAGTTAAAAAAAAAAAAAAAGAAAGAAAAGTGTGACAAATCTTTTATCTTACTTTTTCCTTTTTGTTTTTCAACTTGTTTTTCTTCAACTGTAGAACAGGGCAATTTAAACTTTTAGTTTCATAGTTAGTAAGAAAACCTTACTTAAAAAGCTAAATGTAATGAATTATGGTCATATTGAAATAGCTTTCAATTTTGATGCCTCTACACCAGTGGTCCCCAACCTTTTTTGGGCCACGAACTGGTTTAATGTCAGAAAATATTTTCGCGGGCCAGCCTTTAGGGTGGGATGAATAAATGTATCACGTGACTGAGACAAGCGTCAAGAGTGAGTCTTAGACGGATGTAACAGAGGGAATCTGGTCATTTTTTAAAAATAAAACATCGTTCAGACTTAAATATAAAACGGAAACAATGTAAGTTATTTATTCTTTCTCTGTGGACCGGTACCAAATGGCCCATGGACCAGTACCGGTCTATGGCCTGGGGATTGGGGACCACTGCTCTACACTATAGATATAATTGAATGAGTTTGTAGTGATTGTCTTGCTTTGGTTATAAAACTCCAAATCAATTCTTATTTGGCTTCCTTTAATCACTTCTAATGACTAATGATTTAAGATACTGGGGATTTACTACTAATGCAATACAAAGAAATGCATATTTTCTTTTTATCTTATACCACTAATGCATCTTGTGCATAAAGAAGAGTTTATGATAGTATATAGAATATAACAAAAACTTGGGCTATCACTACTTTGATTGAACTTTAAAATTACAAAGTGGCCAACATTTTTTTTATTTTAATACTATATTTTATTAAACCAAATATATATATATATGTTATTAAAATATGTGATGAACATAAAAAAATTTATTAGGTAGTTTAGATTCTTTATCTTTGTACTAGCATATCTCTTTATTTTATTATTTATTTTAATGCATTTTATTTGAGTGACATAAGCTAATAAATTTATATAGGTTTCAAGTATACAATTCTACAATACTTCATTTGTATATTGTATTGCGTGTTCACCACCCCAAGTTAAATGTGGCCAATATTTAAAAAAAATAAAATTTTATAGTGCATTAGTAGTCCATCCCCTATTTATGCATTTCCCAAAACATGCTCCCCAGAAAGTGGTTTATGTAAGTAGATTAAGGAACAAAAGGCTAAGGAGGTCAAATAAGCTTGGAAATGGCAAACTTAAGAGTGTATTTAATGCAGGACTTCTCACTTCTCAGAGCATTTACTATGAAAATATTTATTGTTAATTGCAAAGAGAGGGTATAGTATGCTTTATTCTTTAATTAATTTATTTATTTATTCACTCATTCAGTAAATGTTTCTTGAATGCCTATTCTTTGCCAACCAGTTCTAGGTGCTCCAAATGAAGCATTTCACAAAGCTCAAAGGTTATGGAGAGTTGGAAGACATCACATATGTTTAGAGAGTTTTGGAAAGAATTCATGAAGGAAAAGAACTGATGATGAGTGGAATTGTGATAATCAGACTTGTCTAGAGAGAGATAACTTAGTAACTAGAAATACATAACTAGCAGATGCATATAGATAGGATTTAACATATAATTATTGAGTATAATGAAATTACATGAACTAGGACCATTGCAATAGCATGGTGAAATCTCTGCTTTGAGAATGGCTCATCATAAGTATTGCCAGTTTGCACTTATATAACGTTCACACATGCGTGCAGGCCATACCTCAAATACTGAAGTTGACCTTGTTTTAGTGCATTAGTATATTTCTAACATGCTAAATATTAATTAAAATATTCCCTGAGCTTGCTTTTATTGGCTTTTTCAAATTTTGATTGGATCTAGGGTTATTTCTTCAATATTTGATTGACTTTTCTCTATAATCTTATCTTTTGAAGAGACAGTCCTTAGTGTCACTTTCACTCATTCTAAAGCTTTTGAGCAAACAAAAATAAATACAATTATTTTATTCTCAAATGTTGGTTCAATTTAATAAATAAATGATGATGCCCAGATGTTTCATGATTTTTCTGTTGGTAATTTCATTATTTATCCAAATAGGCTCCTATTTAATTATTATTCTATTTAAGGAAGAGTTGTTATGTCATAAATTAATCTGATTGCATAAGCAATTTGCATAGGATTAAAATGAAATACATATATTCAGTATTTCACTACATTTAACACATTTATATTTCCACTGGGGCCTTTCCAGACACCAATAACTTACTGACAAACTGATATACTTTCTTGGACGTCTAACAGACATTTCAGACTTAGTGTATCCAAAACTGAGATTTTCATCTTCTCCCCAAAACCTGCTCCTCCCAGTTTTCTCATCTAACATTCCACATCAGTCCATCAGTAAATTTTGTTGTCTCTGCTTCAAAAGTATATTCACCCTCAGGTACTTTTCACAATCTTCACTGCTACTAAATGAGGATTAAAAACCCCTTCATCTGTCTTCTGGGTGATTGTGAAATTCTCCTTATTTCTTTTTTTTTAAGTATCATTACAGCTAACAGAATAATTTTGTTAGATTATGTCTCTTCTCTACTCAGAGCCTGCTGTGGGCATCCAACTTGATTTAAAAATCTGAGCCTTTACAATGATGTTCAAGGGCTTGAATCTCTTGTTATATCTCTGTTCTCATCTCCCATTTCATTCCCTCAATTGCTCTGTTCCAGCCCCACTGGCCACATGGAGCTTCACCTCCAGGCCAGCCTCAGACCTTTGCACTTGCTTTGTGCCTGCAAGATGCCTTCCCCAGATATTCACAAGTCTTGTTTCTTCAACTTCATCTTTATTCAAATATCAATCTCTCAGCAAGAGATTTCCTAACCATTCTATAAAAAATGTGAATAACCTCAACTCCTGATACACCATATTCTTCTTCCCTGCTGTATTCTCCTGCTGCCACTCATCATCATCTAGTACACAACATACTATTTCACTTATTTATTTTGTTGGCAAGCTCTCTTCCTCCTTTGTATTTTAAATTCCATGAGAGCAAGAGATTTTGGTTTCCTGTTCAATGCTGTGCCTGGTACATGGTGACATTCAAAATATATTGAATATACAAATAAAGATATGCCTTGAATGATTCAAAATTTATTTTTAGGTTTTTTAACATCTGGAAATAGCTATCATGAGTATCTACAGTATGTTATATGCAGAAGCTTTATAATCTGGATTAATTCAAAGCATGGAATGGAATTATTATTAATTTATTTTTGAAAACACATTCCTGATATTAAATGATTGGTATAATTCAAAAACACCTTGTGTATAAAAAGCAATAAAAATAATAACCATTTTATTTATATCATCTTTCAGTAATAATAGTAATAAATATGGTGATAATAATACCCATAATTTTATACATACTTCCCAGTCATTGTTTATATTTTATCTTCTTGTAAACTTTTCCCAATTTGACCTATACAAGAAGAGATAGGCTAAGGAATTTGTATATAAGCAACTAGTAAGTGGCAGAGCTAGCTCTACATACAGTTCCATTTAACTGAGAACTATGCACCTTTTTCTACTGTCTCTCCCCTAATGAGAAATCCAGTGCATAGATTATGTGCAGTAAGCCAAGCATAAGAAATACAAGTGTGTATCCTCAAAACAATTCTTTGCAAATCAAGAATTATTTACATGCCATAGTACTGCAAGTATCGGTTAGTGAACATTACCAGGTATCTTAACTATCTCATTTAATCCTCTGAACAACCATTATATGTGTCTCATTACAGAGCATAGAGTTGTAACAAATGCACACATTATCACCTCCTATTACATTCTACTATTTTCTGGAAAAATACATTAATATCATTGGTAACCTAGGTCTTCTTACACATTATATAAGAAAATCTCTGTTCTCTGGTACAGTGATCTTATTGGGTCCTAGAACAAAATATCAGAACTTTAATTCACACTTATCTATTTTTAAAAACAAGAAGGAAAAGAAATATATTAATAGTTATGTATTTTTATTTATTATTTATTTATTTACTAATATGGATGAACACTGGTATCCTTGATAGGTCCTTATGTCATAAGGTAACTGTCACTTGTGCATGACATCCTAGGAGAAAGACTATTTGTTGGAATATGGCATTCCATCTCTGTCTGCTAATAATAATGAACTTGTCTTTGTGTGCCTAGCAAAAGGACTTGCAGACTGTACTATCTAGTTTAAATTAAACTCTCACCAAATGGACTCCTGGCTTGAAAAGCTTCCTGAAAGGAAGCTGCAGATAGAATATAATACTAATAATGAATACAAAGGCAAAGTACAAAAAAATGACAGAAAAAACATCCTCTACTCTTGTTATAAGCTCTTCCTTATAGTATGTGTCAAAGTGTCAGGTCTAAAGTTGAAATGATGTGGGACCTGAAGATGGTAATAGAGTAGGCAGATGAGCAGACTCTCAGCTCACACCACCAAAAAGGATTACAAATTAATTTAGGAACAATCAGCATGAATAACAAACTATAAATTAAAAGAACAGATCTCAAAAACTAAGGAGAAAATAAGAAGCCATTCCCAGCCTGGTAGGGAGTGCTGAGGCATACTTTATTCCCCTAGTTCTAGGAATAAAGGTGGGATGAGACTGAAAGCCCAGAAGGGCTCTCATTACAAGGAGAACAGCAGAGAATATCACTCACAGCCACTTGCCTGGGGACCTGGGAATGAGGTGAGCTGAGAGGGCTGGCTTGTCTTCCAAAAGGAAATGGGGGAGAGAGAGACAAACTGTGATGGGCAGAGGAATGCATGGGATGACCTGAGAAGCTGACTCATCTAGTGCTGGAGGTGGCCATAGCTGGGGGAGGGGTTGACCCTTCCATACAACCCAAGACTAAAGTGGTTCTGGGTGACCCATTTCCAGATATCTCTCCAGCTCCAATCAGCACAACAAGACACAGCTGAAAACAAGAAGTGGGCAGGAGGGGCAGTAACTCAGGTCTCCATGGAGATCTGAGATACACCTCCCTCTACTGAAGTGGAGAAAGCACTCTGCCCTCCCCTCCCGAGAGAGTAACTGGCAGATTAGGCCTTCAGAATCTCAGGTTACACCCACTGCATTCATGGATACAGTTTAAAATAAGCCCTATGTTGAGATCAGTAAATAAGACTAACACTGAGTTAAGAAAACTGAGAAGAAAACACAAATCAAGACTTCAAAGCCAATCTACTAAAAAAGCCAAATCCGACAATGAATTACAAACAACAGCTAATAACAACCCAAGAAGACCTAGAAATAATACATCTGAAAATTAGAGGCAATCAACACCAAGCATAGACTCAACCAGCTCTACAAACAACACACCCAAACAGATATAATGAGAAGACAGAGAAGTGCAATCCAAATGAAACCACAAGAGAAACCTCCAGAAAATGTACTGAGTGATATGGAAATAACCAAACTACCAGATGCAGAGTTTAAAATAATGATTGTTAGGATGCTTAGGGATCTTAGACCAACAATGAATAATCATTACAAACACCTAAATAAAGAGATAGCAAGTACAAAAAAGGACATTGAAATATTAAAAAAGAATCAGTCAGAGATGACAAATACAATATCAGAAATGAAGACCACAAGGGGAGGAATTAAAAGCAGGATGGAGGAAGCTGAGGATCAAATCAGCTAGTTGGAAGACAAGATGAATGAAGACATGGAAGCAGAGCAGAAAAAAAAAGAGACTCAAAAAGTCTGAGGATACTCTAAGAGAACTCTGTGACAACATGAAGAGAAATAATATCCACCTCATAGGGGTTCCTGAAGAAGAAGAGAAAGAACAAGAAACAAAAACTTTATTCAATCAAATCATCACTGAAAACTTCCCTAAATTGATGCAGGGAAGAGTCTCACAAGTTCAAGAAGCACAGAGAACTCCATTAAAGGGAAACCCAAAGAAACCTACACCAAGACACATCATAATTAAAATACCAAAGCTAAGCAATAAAGAGAAAATATTAAAGCTGCTAGAGAAAAGAGGGCTATCACCTACAAAGTAGCCCCCATAAGGATGACATCCGACTTCTCAAAAGAAACACTTGAGGCAAGAAGGGAATGGCAAGAAATATTCAAAGTAATGCAGAACAAGAGCCTACAAACAAGACTACTTTATCCAGCAAGTCTATCATTTAAAATTGAAGAAGAAATTTAAAGCTTGCCAGAAAAAAACAAAAAATCAAGGAATTCATTACAACCAAACCAATGCTGCAGGAAATGTTAAGGGGCCTGTTGTAAAAAGATCAAAGTGGGAAAAGAATATAGCAAAAGAGGAATAGAGCTTGAAAGAATAAAATGGCAATAAACAACTACATATCAATAATAACCTTAAATGTAAATGAATTAAATGATCCAATCAAAAGACATAGGGTAGCTGCATGGATAAGAAAACAGAAAAAAAGAAAAAAGAAAACAGGGCCCATACATATGCTGTCTACAAGAGACACACCTTAAAACAAAAGGTGCACATAGACTGAAGGTAAAAGGATGGAAAAAAACATTTCATGCAAACGGAAATGAAAAAAAAAGCTGGGGTAGCAATACTTATATCGGACAAAATGGACTTTAAAACAAAGGCTATAGTAAAAGATAAAGAAGGTCACTACATAATGATAAAGGAAGCAATCCAACAGGAAGATATAACCATTATAAATATCTATGCACACACCTAATATAGGAGCTCCTAAATATATAAAGCAGACTTTGATAGATATAAATGGCAAGATCAACAGCAATACTATAATAGTAAGGGATTTCAATACCCCACTCACATCATTAGGTAGATCCTCAAGAAAGAAAATTAACAAAGAAACAGAAAACTTAAAGGATAGACTAGATTAACTGAATTTAATAAATATCTTCAGAACCTTTCACCTAAAGCAGCAGAATATACATTCTTCTCAAGTATTCACAGGACATTCTCTACAATAGACTCCATGTTAGGGCACAAAAATAGTCTCACAAATTTAAGAACATTGAAATCATATCAAGCATTTTCTCTGATCATAATGGCATGAAACTAGAAATCAACCACAACAGAAAAACTGAAAAATAATCAAACACTTGGGAACGAAATAGCAGGTTGTTAAATAATGAATGGATTAACAATGAGATCAAAGAAGAAATAAAAAAATTTGCAGAAACAAATGATAATGAGCATACAATAACTCAAAATTTATGGGACACAGCAAAAGCAGTACTTAGAGAGAAGTTCATAGCACTACAGGCACACTTTAAGAAGCAAGAAAAAGCTCAAATAAACAACTTGACCCTACATCTAAAAGAACTAGAAAAAGAACAGCAAGTAAAGCCCAGAGATAGTAGAACGAAGGAAATAATAAAGATCAGAGTGGAAATAAATGACATAGAGACTAAAGAAACAATACAGAGGATCAATGAAACCAAGAGCTGGTTCTTTGAAAAGGTAAACAAGATCGATGAACCCTAAACCAGACTCACCAAGAAAAAAAGAGAGAGGACTCAAATAAATAAAATTAAAAATGAGAGTGAAGAAATAACAACCGACACAACAGAAATACAAAATATTGTAAGAAAATACTATACAAAACTGTATGCCAAAACATTAGACAATCTAGGTGAAATGAACAAATTCCCTGAAACTTATAGTCTTTCAAAAATCAATCTGGAAGAAACAGTAAACCTAAACAGACTGATTACAACAAATGAGATTGAAACAGTTATCAAAAACTCCCCCCAAAACAAAAGCCCACGGACCGATGCCTTCACAGGGTAAATCTACCAAATATTCAAAGAAAAACTAACTCATCCTTCTCAATCTATTTCAAAAAATTCAAGAAAAAGAAAGACTTCCAGGCTCCTTTTCTGAGGCGAGCACAATTCTGATTCCAAAACCAGGCAAAGACAATACAAAGAAAGTAAATTATAGGCCAATATCCATGATAAACTTAGATGCTAAAATCCTCAACAAAATCTTAGAAAACCGGATCCAGCAATACATGAAAAAAATTATATATACATCATGATCAAGTAGGATTCATTCTGGGGAGGCAAGGATGGTACAATATTCGTAAATTAATCAATGTGATTCATCACATAAGGAAAAGGAAGGAGAAAAAACACATGATAATTTCAATAGATGCAGAAAAAGCATTTGATAAAATCCAGCACCCATATATGATGAAAACTCTCAGCAAAGTGAGAATACAGGGAACATACCTCAACATGATAAAGGCCATCTATGAAAAACCCACTGCCAAAATCTTAATCAATAAGCAAAAATTTAAAGCAATTCTTTTAAGATCAGGAACAAGACAGGGGTGCCCCCTTTCACCACTCTTATTCAACATATTACTGGAAGTCCTAGCTACAGCAATCAGAAAAGAAGAAGGGATAAAGGCTTCAAAATTGGAAAAAAAAGAAGTAGAACTATCATTATTTGCAGACGATATGATACTGTATATAGAAAACCCTAAATTCTCAGTCAAAAAACTACCCGACATGATGAATGACTTCAGCAAAGTGGCAGGGTATAAAATTAATACACAGAAATCAGACCATTTTTATACACCAACAATGAACTGTCAGAAAGAGTAATTAAGGAAACAATTTTCTTCACTATTGCAAAAAATAATTACATAATGTACCTAGGAGTAAACTTAACCAAGGAGGTTAAAGAATTATACTCAGAAAATTATAAAACATTACTAAAAGAAATCAAGGAAGAAAGAAACAAGTGGAAGCATATACCGTGCTCATGGTTAGGAAGAATAAACATCATTAAAATGTCTATATTACCCAAAGCAATTTATAAATTCAATGCAATACCAATTAAAATACCAATGATGTACTTTAAAGATATAGAACACATATTCCAAATATTTATATGGAACAAAAAAAACCCACAAAAAAAAACAAAACAAAACAAAAAAACAAAAATAGCATCAGCAATCTTGAAAAAGAAGAATAAGGTGGGAGGTATCACACTTCCTGATATCAAGTTATACTACAAGGCCATTGTACTCAAAACAGCCTGAAACTGGCATAAGAACTGGCATGTAGATCAATGGAACAGAACAGAGAAATCAGAAATAAATCTACACCTTTATGGACAGTTGATATTTGACAAAGGAGGTAAGAGCATACAATAGAATAAAGACAGTCTCTTTAACAAATGGTGTTGGGAAAATTGGACAGCTACCTGCAAAAAAAAATGAAACTATACCACCAACTTATACCATTCACAAAAATAAACTCAAAATGGATAAAAGACTTAAATGTAAGTCATGAAATCATAAGCATCTTAGAAGAAAACATAGGCAGCAAGCTCACCGACATCTCTCGCAGCAATATATTTACTGATTTATCTTCATGCACAAGTGAAATAAAAGAATAAACAAATGGGACTATATCAAACTAAAAACTTTTGCACAGCTAAAGACAATAAAAGTAGAATAAAAAGACAAACTACACAATGGGAGAACATATTCGACAGTATGTCTGATAAGGCATTATTAATAATCAAAATTTATAAAGAATGTGTAAAACTCAACACCAGGAAAATAAACAATTCAAACAAAAAGTGGGCAAAAGAAATGAATAGACACTTCTCCAAACAGGACGTACAGATGGCCAATAGAGAAATGAAAAAAATGCTCAACATCACTAATCATTAGAGAAATGCAAATAAAACCACAATGAGATATCACCTCACACCAGTCAGAATGGCGCTCATCAACAAAACAACACACAATAGGTGCTGGCGAGGATATGGAGAAAAGAGGAATCTTCCTGCACTGCTGGTGGGAACAGACTTGTACAGCCACTGTGGAAAACAGTATGGAAATTCCTCAAAAAGTTAAAAATGATTCTGCAGCCCTGGCCGGTTGGCTCAGTGGTAGAGCGTCGGCCTGGCATACGGAAGTCCCGGGTTCAATTTCCAGCCAGGGCACACAGAAGAAGCACCCATCTGCTTCTCCACCCCTCCCTCTCTCTTTATTCTTTGTCTTTCTCTTCCCCTCCCGCAGCCACGGCTCCATTGGAGCAAAGATGGCTCAAGCACTGAGGATGGCTCTATGGCCTCTGCCCCAGGCACTAGAGTGACTCTGGTCACAACAGAGCGACGCCCCGGATGGGCAGAGCATTGCCCCCTGGTGGGCATGCCGGGTGGATTCCGGTCAGGCGCATGCGGAGTCTGTCTGACTGCCTCCCCATTTCCAGCTTCAGAAAAATACAAAAAATAAAATAAAATGAAATAAAAATGATTCTGCATTTTCACCCAGCCATCCCACTTTTAAGAATATATCCAAAGAACACCATATAACCGACTGTAAAAAAGAAATTCACCCCAATGTTTATGGCAGCATTGTTCATAATAGCGAAGATCTGGACACAGCCCAAGTGTCCATCAGTGGACGAGTTGAATAAAAAGTGTGGTACATATATACAATGGAATACTATGGGGCCAAGAAAAAGAAGAAAATATTACCTTTTGCAACAACATGGATGGACCTGGAAACTATTATGTTAAGTGAAATAAGCCAGGCAGAGAAAGAAAATATCATATGACCTCACTCATTTGAGGAATCCAAGGAACAATGCGAACTGAGGAATGAAATGAAGACAGAGGAGGGATCAAAGGGACCAGAGGAAAAGAGGACAGAGGGAAAGGGGATGATAGGATGGGATAAACCTGAAGGGAAGGGGGGAGGGTGCTGTAGGGAGAGGAGCAAGGCAGATGTTGAGGGGAATATGGGGGAAAGGAGGATGCATTTGGGGTGACCCTAGAACCTATGTAAACATAATTAATTATATAAATAAAAATTAAAAATATATAAAGTTGAAATGATCATCAAGATCATTGCTATAGAAAGTTTATCCACCATGCTTAATGAAAGATCTTATCCTAAGTATATTCATTATCTTTTATACCGGTTGATGTTAAGTAGACAGCTTAATTGGCAAACCTTTTAAACCTGAACATTCAAAGCTATTTTTTGTTACAACCAAAAGATATTTTGCTTTTGTACAATTCAAAGTAAAATAAATAATTATGCATTATAGGTTGCCTCATCCTTATAAGATTCTACATTAGTGCATGTTTATAAAGAATAAAATTCTCTATAAAATGGAACATGTCTATAATTTATAAATAAACTTAGAAATAATACAGATTAAAGGTCAATGCTAAAATTACGTTTGGAAATGGGATGAGCAATTCACAGGTTTTAAAAACATTTCTTGGTAGATCATAATTTTATGTAAATACTAGATATATAGTGTGTCCGTAAAGTCATGGTGCACTTTTGACCGGTCACAGGAAAACAACAAAGGCGATAGAAATGTGAATTCTGCACCAAATAAAAGGAAAACCCTCCAAGTTTCTGTAGGATGATGTGGCAGCATGTGCACATGCACAGATAATGATGTAACACTGTGTATACAGCGGAGCAGACCACGGCCATGCCAGTCGAGATATGGACGGTACAGAGGAATGTTCAGTGTGTTCTCTGGCTCACTAAATTCAAATCCATGACCAAAGTGCAACGTGAATATTGACACATTTATAATGAAGTGTCACCACATTGGAATAACATTACTTGATGGAATAAGTAGTTGAAAGAAACCAGCAGTTTGGTGGAGAAACCCCATTCTGGTAGGCCATCAGTCAGTGACGAGTCTGTAGAGGCTATATGGGATGGCTACATAAGGAGCCCTAAAAAATCTGTGTGTGAGCCCACATCAAACTGCACTGAATAGGTATGAAACTGGGAGAGTTTTCCTTCTATTTGGTGCAGATTTCACATTTCTATTGTCTTTTGTTGCTTTCCTGTGACTGGTCAAAAGTGCACCATGACTTTACGGACACACTGTATTGTAAATACCTGTCCTCTTTTTATTTTCCAAGTTGAACTGATGAACCATAGCCTTGTTTGGTATATATTCTTTTCAATGTTTCTCCAGATGCTTGAAATAAGTTTTGAATAAGCCTGGGAAAATATAGTTAACCGTTGGGAAATTACCAAATATCTAATGTTCTTTTTGTTACAAATCAAGCCCTTTGTAAAGATCCAGATTTAAAGAAAAAAAAATCTATTTTCTTATTCTTCAAATATGAATGAATGTAATTGTAGATTTTTGTTAGAAATAAAGCCATAAAGTACATTATCAGGCTGGGTTTTCCATTAGATCCTTTCAAATTCTCTCAGCCTTGCACAAAAACCCAAGTTTCATTATGTGCAAGCCTGATTTACCACTAATCAACAGTTCCAATGCTGATGAAGAAGTGTTTGTGTAGTCTGAAAGTAGCTTAATTAGAATGCACTTTAAGATTTGCCACATAATCCAAGCTAATAAGGTTATTTTGAAACATGTATTGAATTTCATTTATTGAAAATTAATTAGAACAATTTGTATTATATGATAAAAAATCAGCAATTTTCCAAAACTAATGGGAAAATTTCCTTTGAATATTGTTATAGCAGAGGTTAAGATGTGATGAAATATATGAAAAAACTTGTATGAAAGTACTTATGACATATCCTAAACAAATCTATCCCTTATTAGTGTAGACTGTGGTCTGACACAACAGTAACTAAGCCTATTTCTGGTCAACTTTTTATGCAGATGTGTATCTGTAGGAGTTAGGAGCACAACCGAAGCCTGAAGGGCTAGGGTTTGTTGGTGGTGAAACCCTGGGTAAATAACTTACTTAAATGTCCAAGCTTCCATTTCCTTATCTTTGAAATGGAGACTATAATAATACCTTTTTCATACGGTAGTTGTGAAAGTTATGAAATAAAATGATGCAATTAAAGGTCTTATTAAATAGAGAAGAAGGAATATGGGTTTAGAGTTAATAATAGCAAGCTATTATCATAAATAATTTTTATGGTAAACATAACTAAATAGTTACAAAGTATGAGGCCATACTTAGTATCAAGGCTTAATTGTCCACTATCAGACTTTCAGAAACTTTCAGATGTGGTAACACCAATATAAACATAGGAATTTTTGCCCTCTACCAGGGGTTATTGGTTTAAATAAATAATGAATAATTTCAAAATAAAATTTCTTAGCAATCGGTGCACTATTTCTTCAAATGGTCAATACCAGTGCCATGGTCATGGGAGAAAAGTCTTTCCAATGAGTAAAACTTAGCATAATTAATCTTGAGTGCCAAAATAAGAACTTTGGAACCAACTGTGATGTCCCACTTCTTCATTTTTATGAGGGTGTTTGCGTCATAAACTAACGTCATAATTTAATAAAATGAAGCTAAAACAAAGGTCAGTACATAGCTGCTGGGCCTCATTCTTGCTTAAAGAATATATCAAGTCTAGAGTAACAGACAGATGTAGTGATCAAAACTGATAATGAACTTCAGAGTTCAAATATCATCAAAGAGTAGCACTTATAAAAATATCAATGATAGCCCCTTGAAAGTCCAAGTCAGTTCAATTCAGTCAGCATGCCTCAACAACCTCTTGGGGCCTGGGCATTTGACTTACTTTGTGCAGAATTTTAAAGGTACTGGCAGCAGCTTAATTAGCCACCAGTGAGGGCCTGGTGACAACATCTTTGTACATCTGTTCTTGTCACTGATGCCCCTGTTCCACATGGTGTGTGTATTTGTGTTTGATGATTATTTCTTCATATTCTGTGTGCTTTTCATGGCTTGAAATGAGAGATGGTGCTTTTGAAATTCAAGTGTCCATGAGCCTTGGATACCACATCAATAGAAGACAAAAGGAACAAAGTTCAATATGGGACTTTCTCCTACACTGTTTCTTCAGTGTATAAAGGACTACCTTCTGTCTGGAGTTCTAAAGGATCATGTGTCATAATTTCCCAGAATACTACTAACAGAAAGTACAACAGTTTCTACTGAAGTGCAACTTTCACTCTCTTTTTTAGTTCATGCAGAGGAGGGGGAAACCATGCCTGTAGTCCCATACCCATGCAAAGTTACGATTACCCCTTAGCCATGTTACTGTACATTTTCACAGTCTCATTAACTCAGCCTAGCAATGGTTTCCCAGCCAGGTTCTGTACCACCAGTTTCTTCTTCCTTTGTTAATGTACATTACACAAAGCTAACTCTCATTAATGGATTCACTCCTCGTATCAGGCATAATAACTAGTGTAGACTGCCCAACAGGTGAATCTGTTAGATTTCAAAGGAATCTCACATTATGTGAGTTTTAGCAGGAGTTTGGATGCTGTCTCTTCTAGAGCATAGTATATGGAAAGGTAATCTCTTTTCCCTGCCCCTGCCAGCGATGGAACAGGTCAGACCCACATTCTGCTACCCCGATTTTCCTACTTACCACTTTGAATCTAAGCAAGTGATATAAAAAAGCAGAGGCATTTAGAAATTACACACTGAAACACAGTAGTCAAATGTCCAACATCAAGTAAGCAGCAGGAGCAATTCTGGGGTGCCAGCATCTTACTGATGACACTATTGTTTTCTTTTTTGTTTTGGATATTTCTTTGCTGATTCCTTTTGTTCAGCCCTTCTTGATTTTAGATCATTTTTGAGCCTGTTTCCAACATTGTTGCCCATTCTATGAGAATTCATGACTTTCTTTAACAGATTCTTTTGTGACTTAAATGTGACTCACCAGAATTTGGCCTCATAATGTCTTTCTGGACTTCTCTGGTTATAACCCTCCACAAAAACCATCCTACATTCAAACTGCTTGCCACCCTTCCAAAACCAAATGGTTCATTCTCTCTCCCTTTGCCAAGAGACATCGTGAAATTTCTTCCATTCTTTAAGTCTCCAGGGAAAATTCAACTATCTATGATTTGGAATTACTCTTTCCCTCACTAATGTGAAGGCAGCACAGTATAGTAAAAGGGAGCCAACATTTTGTATCCCAATCAATGGCTCTCTATGGAAGTTAATTTGAAGTCTATACTTCATCTTTCTTCTAGACCAGTGGGAGTCAACCCGGTCCCTACCGCCCACTAGTGGGCATTTCAGCTTTCATGGTGGGCGGGAGCGGAACAATCAAAGTATAACATAAATAAAAAGATAGGTTTAACTATAGTAAGTTGTTTTATAAAGATTTATTCTGTCAAACTTAGCAAAAATCCAACATAAAGTACTTGGTAAGTAATTATTATTATATGTTTTAACTTGCTGTAACTCTCCTTTTTAAATTTTATAAAGTAAAGCTACTTCCCTACTTTATAAATCATCATTACTGTGGAACCAGTGGGTGGTTAGAAAATTTTATTACTAACAGAGATACAAAAGTGGGCAGGAGGTATAAAAAGGTTGACTACCCCTGTTCTAGACTACTGTTTCAATTTATTTAAGGTGGAGCAATTCAAAAGGTATGAAATAAAGTATGCACTCATTCAACCAATATTACTCCACATTTCTCTAGAAAAAGGTAAAGACTTGTTTGCAAAATAATGTTTAATGTATCAATTTTAATATTTAAAATTTTAATTTTATAATGTAAAATGTAATTCATAGTAAATACTCATTTATAACTGTAGCTTGGCCCGACCATGCTGTGGTGCAGTGGATAGAGCATCAGACTGGGACACGGAGGACCCAGGTTCAAAACCCTGAGATAGCCAGCTTGAGCACGGGCTCATCTGGTTTTAGCAAGGCTCACCAGCTTTAGCCCAAGGTCACTGGCTTGAGCAAGGGGTCACTTGGTCTGCTATAGCCTCCCAGTCAAGGCACATATGAGAAAGTTGTCAGTGAACAACTAAGGTGCTGCAACAAAGAATTGATGTTTCTCATCTCTCTCCCTTCCTGCCTGTCTGTCCATCCCTGTCTCTGTCACAGAAAAGAAATTTATACCTGCAGCTTGTAGGACAAGGTAGCAAAAGAGATGAAAAATTTTTTTCTTTTCAGATTATCTAAAATAAATTCAGTTAGCAGTCTACAAGATATTGGTATACCTTTTAGTTTTCTGTTGATCTTAGGTCTGATCACTCACATTTTAAAAAATCTAGAGAAATGTCAGGCTAGTCTATGAGCACCTGTGATATAGTTTCAATAAAATCTTTGTGACTAAATTAACCGGAGTCACTTCTGTTGTTTGCAACCACAAAGCCTGAGCTGGTTTCTACAGAAGGTCCTATTTAAAGCCACCTGGCTTTGTATTACATGGGGAATCAAGTCCACACTAATCAGTTTGACTTTCAAAACCACATATATGCCTGAAAAAATATATAATCATTTAAGATGGCACTGTACGATGTGACAAGACACATCCAGAAATTATTGCCAGTAATTAGCATTGTCAATCTTCTCTTAAGAACTTTTGTTACAATTCTCGAAACTAATTGACAGCAAGACTTGATTGATGACTTTAGAGGGAGGAGGAGATAAAAAATAATAATAGAACAAGAAAATTGAAAAGAAGTGTAATCCAATTACAGACTATCATTTTTAAATCTTTGGTATATCTAAGATTTGAAATGTGCAATCACTTAGAAAGTTAATTTTTAGTTATAAAAACTATTTGGTCAAAGAGTAGAGCTTTGGCTTTGTGTAAGCTCATTGTACCAACCACCAATTTTAACCCTATTGGTGGTCATCAAGCTATACTATGCTGATATAAAGCAGTGTTAGAACTTTCTTTAGAAAACCCTATTATATAGCACCTATTTGTATAGTTATTAGCTTTTTGGATTAATGAAAATAACTTTAATCTAATTTGCTTCATCATTTTTTTCTACTCCCAAAATCCACAAAACAATTCCAGAAAGTAAAAGATAGATATTGGCTATATATAGGGTAGGATAAAGTGATAAGTATGCAACCTACATTATTAGATTGGCTTTTATTATCTCTTTTGGTATTGATTTCAGATTCTCCTTAGATAGAAATCCTATATTACAATGTTCTAGTTTGGAGAGAATATGATTATATCTCCCCTGTCTACTGCTTCTCTGCATTTAGGAGGAAGGTAAATTGCTGTGAATGCAGCTATTGAAGATTGAGATCTCTATTCCTGTATAGTTAACCTAGCTGCATTACAATGGTTCCTGACAATTTTTAACCAGAAAACTCATTATTTACACAGAGTTTTTGATACTAAAAACTGGTATATAAAAATATAAAATAAGAACTCTTTGTGGAAAACAAGGATATCAGGGCTCTTCACTCTGCAACTTCTCCATCTGTCCTTCCCACACCCTCTCTCCCTCTCTCACAGTCACCTGCAAACGCAGGAGACCTAAGAGCTGAACTTTGTCTGACCTTGAACTAAATGTCTTGGTATTGGAAAATATGTGTATATATTATTTTTTAACCAAGTAACTTTATATTATATGCTGAGGTAACACAGGCATTTAAGTAGTCAATAAATAGTCAACTATTGTAAAACATGTTTTAATATAGATTTTTGTGAATAAAAATCCATCTGCTTGTCATTATTTGTTCCACATACTCTTTATCAAGTATTTCTAGTCTTTTTGTTGAAATCATGTAGAGCTCTTTCTCAGGTCACAATTGAAGGTCACTAAGAAATTAGGAAACAGAAATCACAGGCCCCAGGGGTCTGAGTCACATATCTGAACTGATTTACTAGCCAGATGACCTTTGAATTAGCGTTCTTCCTCTCTGAAGAAATGGAGCTGGACTAAAAGTTTCCATATTTTCCAAAATTTCTTCATGATGTGGGTCACCTGGAGAAGTTGCACTTGCTGTAAATTCAAATTCTCACACTCATTCCAAACCCATTAAATCAGAATTCTCAGAAGAGGGCCTGAAAGCTAGGTATGTACACATCTGACAGGACCACCAGGTGATTTTTATTTGGAAAGTTTGGAAAACAATGAGCTGAACAACGCTAGCAACCATTCTAATTTGCAAATCCTATAGTCCTTATATTGTTTCTTTGATAAAATATTCTAACTGAAACTGTAGAGTTTGGAGTAGAGATAGTGCAAGAGGAAACATTTTTTCTTTAAAATAAAAATGATGTTGAATTTGGCATTATACATGAAATATAAAAATAATTTTGTAATATTGAATAGTTAAAAGAGACATGACTGAATTTTTTTCTTTTCTCATTTTTAATTTTTTTAAATTATTATTACAGACTGCTTTAATTTTGACATTCTTCTTCTTTTTCTTTTTTTGTTCCTGTTGAAAGGAATTATTTTCTTGAATCTTTGCTTTTAAAATCTGACCATTAATCATTATATATCTCTAAAAAGCACACTGCAATCTTTCTTTTAAATACCATGTTATAGATTGTCTGCCAATTTTTTTTTAAATTTTATTTATTTATTTATTTATTTATTTAACAGAGACAGAGAGAGAGAGTCAGAGTGAGGGATAGACAGGGACAGACAGGCAGGAATGGAGAGATGAGAAGCATCAATCATTAGTTTTTCGTTGCTTATTGCGACACCTTAGTTGTTCATTGATTGCTTTCTCATATGTGCCTTGACCGTGGGCCTTCAGCAGACCAAATAACCCCTTGCTCGAGCCAGCGACCTTGGATCCAAGCTGGCGAGCTTTTTGCTCAAGCCAGATGAGCCCACGCTCAAACTGGCAACCTCGGGGTCTCGAACCTGGGTCTTCCGCATCCCAGTCTGATGCTCTATCCACTGCGCCACCGCCTGGTCAGGCTGTCTGCCAACTTTTGTCAAAAATTTTCCCCTAATTCACAATAAGTTTGAATTAACTTGTCAAAGCAGGACAACATATCTACGGGCTTTATTCACTCACAAAACACATATTGTACACTCTCAATGAGATAATTTAACCTCAGTTAATTTGGGCATCGTCTTTGTTTTTTTATATTTCTTAGGTTCTCATTTAATATTGAGTGTATGGGAATTAAGGAATAGATATTCACTTGGCTCTAAAAGACATATATCCACATCATCATCTTTGAAGGCACTCTTTGGCTTACTTGGAACACAGCCCACAGCTTTCTGATGTTACCAATAAGATGTCAATCATTCCTGGTATCATGCTCCCTCAAAGCTGATTGATGCTTTCCTTATTTCTCTATTGCCATTCCTGGGAGTGCAGAAATATTTCTGTGGTCCTTGGGACCTAGGAAATCTCTGTGAATTGGTCTGAGATCCTATGTGACTATGTACCTACATACCCTACAGTCATTTCCTCTGGAGTCTTGGATGTCATTGCCCCTCTCTTCTTGGATGTCTACCTTAAAAGTAATGCATAGTGCAGCATTGTTCACAGTGGCCAAGACATGGAAACAACCAAAAAGCCCTTCAGTAGAAGATTGGATAAAGAACATGTGGTACATATATACTATGGAATACTACTCAGCCATAAGAAATAATGACATAGGATCATTTACGACAACATGGATGGACCTTGATAACATTATACTGAAATTAGTAAATCAGAAAAAACTAAGAACTGTATGATTTCATACATTGGTGGGATACAAAATTGACTCTGGGACATACATAGATAAGAGTGCAGAGGTTACCAGAGGGTGGGGAATAAAGGAGAAGGGGGGGGGTAGTGACATAAAGAAAACCAAATAAAAGGTGACAGGGGACGATTTGACTTTGGGTGATGGGTATACAATATAATCGAATGTCAAAATGATCTGGAGATGTTTTCTCTAAATTTATGTACTCTACTTGACCAATGTCACCCTGTTAAAATTAATTTTCTAAAAAAAAAAAAAAAGTAATGTGCAGGTTCCTTGCTCTTTAATCCCATATAATTAGCAAGTATTTGAACTGAAAGGCTATTTTTGGATGTTGCTTTGCTTTGACATCAGTTTCAAATGCTACCTAGCTGATGTATAGATGTAATGTGTTTTATTAACCATTATTTGTAATATGTAATAGATATAATTTTCTCTACTTAAATCTTAATTGCTACAAATAATTCTTAAGTATTTATTTTTTGAAATAAATATTTGTTCCCATTCGAACATGAATTGCTAATTTTTAAAACAAACTCTCTAAAGGTACATTTTAAATACTTCAAAGATTTCGTCAAGTTTAAAGATGGTAAAAAGTTATATACTAAGGAAGAGATATCTAAAAATTAATCAGTTGGTTTAGCTCAAAATATTTTTCTAAAATGACTTCAAGATGGAGAAACAAGAAATAAATTTTCTACATAAATTAAATATGTGTCAGTTTAGAAACCATTTAAATAATATCATTGTCCACATATAAAATGTCGGTGGAATTCTGAAAAAAATCAAAATAGTGCATTATCTGTTCCATGTCTTATTTTTTACTCTTTAAATTTATACTTTGCTTATGTGATGTGTCTTCTTATAAGTATTCATTCTGTCTTCACCAATTTTGGAAGTGATTCTTTTAATCTTTTTATTTCTTAGAAAAATTCCTATTTTTTAATGTTAATTTTATTTCATGATTTATATCTTGTTTGTGTTATCACAGAATTACATTTTTAACTGAACTATGCATCATAATGACAGCAATAAAAAGGCCATGTATCTTAACAAAATAGTTTTCATTTTCTACCTTAACTTTCAGTTTTCCCCAATTTCTTGAGTAGATACACTTCTAACAACATGTATTGCATTTTTAACCCAATATTATAACATAAACGGTTTTTTTATTTTACTACTTGATCTTTAAAATTATATTTTGCTATCTATGTAATATGCCAATAGTTGTTTTGCCATAATTTAGTTCCAAAATTGTTAGTTAGCCATATCCAGCTTGTTTGTATTAAAAAAACTCTGCAATTAGAATCTTATAGATACATTTAGCCATAACAAATGTAATTATATTGGTGGATGAAAGAGAGTTAAAGCTTTTTTAGGGTTCAGTGTAAAGTTATTTAGGACTTAATAACTTTACAATTAAACTACCTATTTTAAAGTACAACAATTTCAGCATATATGAATTAGAATACTTTATATGACTTTTACATATTTAAAATGATGTTTCATTGATTTAATTTTTATTTATTTGATAAATATCTACAAAAAAAACTAATAGTATTTGCTACTGTGTGATACCAGCTTCCTTTTACATTTAGTATCGATGTCAGTATAAAGATTCTGATATAAAAAATGAAATACTAAACAATTAAATGCATATTAAAACAACCATATATGGTGAAAAAATATTATAAAAATATCTAGGTAGATTTTTTTTTGTTTTGAATTCATCTTTATGTTAAAATTTTCCTCCTATGCAACATTCTAGACAAGTTTAAAATGATATTTTGGGGGTATAATTTCTTTTTATTTAAAAATTATTCGTGAAATTTTCTATTGTAACATCCTTTTTCTAAGTGTTGAGAAAAGTTAAGGTGGAAAAGTTTATATAATATGTATAATAATTACAATGCTACTGGGATTAGATACCACAATATTACTATCATCTTAAAAGTTAACATCCTAGTCTGGCCTTTATGTTTATTTTTAATGAATGCTTTACATCACAAATTGGCTTTTAGTGTCAGAAAGTTAAGCTGTCAAATGTTAGAAATTAGATTGGCTTGACTGCCTAATTAAATACATATTAATTTGGAAAAGTGTTCTCCAGCTCTCACATTTCACTCTAATATCCTCTTAAATTTAGAATGACCCCTGCATGACCTAAACTTTAGAGCAAGGACAAACAGACAAAAATACCACCCCTCTCCCAAGTTGCTGTTCAGTCATTTCTTGACCTGAGAAAAGCAATGTCAACTGAATATAAATTGTAGACTTGAACAGGAAAACAGAGGGGCACCCCAAAAAGGGGAAAGGCTGAGGCAGACAGGACTCAACCATGGGGGATCAGAATGCATCTGAGGCTCACCTTCTCAGCAATCTCTACTTTTTCCAAACTGTCACAGTGCACTGGGGAGGAGAACAGAGTGGTGAATGCCAGCTCTAAACATTCTTCCCTAGTGACGTCATGTGGAAAGTAGGACGCCAACATGAGAGAAAAGGACACTCAGTCAGCAAACACGAACTGGAGCCCTCGCTCTGCTCCTCATGCACTGCGTGGGGCAAGCAAGGCCATGTCTCTTCTCTGGGATTCAGTTTCTTTCCCTGAGAAATGAAAGAGTTGGTCTATGGGAGCGATGAGATGTCTTGCAGTTCTAGATTTCTGAGATTCTCTGATTACCAGTCGATGAAAGTTTTATATTTTAGGTGCTTGTCTAGCTTTTACGGTATTGTAAAAATCACAGCAAGGCTGAACTTTATACACACACAGGATAAACTTAGCTAGTTCTCTCTTGGGCTAGCTGAGATTTGAAGATGTATTGCAACATCAGTTCGTCTAAAGAAAATTTACCTTCTGTATGATGTAAGGGGAGCGGATTAGGAACAAGTTTGGAGATCAGAAATATTTTTGGATGGTGAAAAACAAAAGTTACCCTGTAGATAAGACATTGAGTTGTATGCTCTGCAGGGAAGATGTGTTCTTGAAAGAGACAAGCTCATACAATGCCCTGACCACCCTTAGACATGGACAAAGACTGGTAAACTGCTAGTTGTGGAGAGGAACCACACAGACATATAGCATTTTTACTGTGTGTCTTTGTTGGGCACTGGACTAACCACTGTACTTTGCAAAACCAACTATTATATTTAAAATTTTTCAAAAGAAGCAACTTCTTTGCATGTTGGTAAGAAAGGCAGCATGGATTCAGCATGTAGCTTACAACACCCAATTTCAACATTTCATTGAAAAGCACTAAGAACTTATCCAAGTACATGTTCCTCCCTTTTCAATGACTCATAGTGGGAGAAGGGAAAGATAATGATCAATGTGTCCATCTTATAAGTAATGACTAATTGAGAACTGTGTAATTGCGGAGCTTATATGGTTTTTGAACAAAATGAGGCATTTTTACATTGGCAGATCTATTCAATCTTCTCCAAATACAAGGAGAGAAGATTAGGTTCTCTTATATTTAAAAATGAATAGAGAATCAATGTTTAGAATATATGAAATTATAAATCACATACAGATTAGCAAATGGTTGGCAAATGTTGTACTATATTTATCCCTTCTTAGTTTAATAATTGACCTCTACTAAACTTCTTTTTCACATTAGAGTCTATTCCATGAACCATAGACTTAAGACAGATTTTTCAAAATAAAGCATAAAATGCAAAGAAAAATATCTACTGGAAACTTAGGGCAGATTGGGGCACAATAATAACTGTAATTAGATCCCAAAGCATTAAAATATCACATGATAATAACAATGGTGATAGTGAATTAAATTAATTCAGGAAGCAGGAACTGTTTGTTATATCATGTAGAAAAATAATTTACAACTTTGTTCTGTTGA